>NC_088420.1:54338494-55043494 GCF_034236695.1 Oncorhynchus nerka
ATTTGCCACAAATTTGGAAGTATGCTTGGGGTCATTGTCCATTTGAAAGACCCATTTGCGACCAAGCGTTAACTTCCTGACTGTTGCTTCAATTTATCCACATAATTTCCCTCCCTCATGATGCCATCTATTTTGTGAAGTGCACCAGTCCCTCCTGCAGCAAAGCACCCCCACAACATGATACTGCCACCTCCGTGCTTCATGGTTGGGATGGTGTTCTTCGGCTTGCAGGCCTCTCCCTTTTTTTCCAAACATGACGATGGTCATTATGGCCAAACAGTTCTATTTTTGTTTCATCATCCCAGAGAACATTTGTCTAACGCTCTTTGTCCCCATGTGCAGTTGCAAACCTTCGTCTGGCTTTATTTATGGCGGTTTTGGAGCAGTGTTTTCTTCCTTGCTGAGCGGCCTTTCAGGTTATGTCGATGTTGGACTCGTTTTACTGTGGATACAGATACTTTTGTACCTGTTTCCTCCAGCATCTTCACACGGTCCTTTGCTGTTGTTCAGGGATTGATTTGCACTTTTCGCACCAAAGTACGTTCATCTCTAGGAGACAGAACGCGTCTCCTTCCTAAGCGGTATGACGGCTGCGTGGTCCCGTGGTGTTTATACTTGCATACTATTATTTGTACAGATGAACGTGGTACCTTCAGGCGTTTGAAAATTGCTCCCAAGGATGAACCAGACTTGTGGAGGTCAACAATTTTTTTCTGAGGTCTTGGCTTATTTTTTTTTCAATTTTCCCATGATGTCAAGCAAAGAGGCACTGAGTTTGAAGGTAGGCCTTGAAATACATCCACAGATACACCTTCAAGAGGTGTAAAAAGCCTATCAGAAGCTTCTAAAGCCATGACATCATTTTCTGGAATTTTCCAAGCTGTTCAAAGGCACAGTCAACTTAGTGTGTGTAAACTTCTGACCCACTGGAATTGTGATACAGTGAATTATAAGTGAAATAAACGGTCTGTAAAAAATTGTTGGGAAAATTACTTGTGACATGCACAAAGTAGATGTTCTAACCGACTTGCCAAAACTATAGTTTGTTCACAAGAAATTTGTGGAGTGGTTGAAAAACGAGTTTTAATGACTAAGAGTATGTAAACTTCTGACTTCAGACTACTGAATGTGAGAGTGGATTCTCAGCCCTCGCTAGCATGAAAACTAAATACAGACTATGCGTGGGAAATGATTTTAGACTGAGACTCTCCAATACAACCCAACATTGCAGAGTTATGTGCATCCTTTCAAGCACACCTTTCTCATTAACCTGTGATGAGTTATTCACAATTTTCAATGAACAATAAGGTTTTATATGTACGATGGGTAAATAAAGAGCAACATTATTGACTATTATTATATTTTTATTTGTGCCCTGGTCCTATAAGATCTCTTTGTCACTTCCAATGAGCCTGTATGTGACAAAAACTCACACTTATTCTTATGTTTAATAAATGTATCATAGAGTGTGTGGCAGGCTTACAATGATGGCAAAAAAACAACATTTGAGAGTGCGCTGACCCTGGTGCTAGAGGGGGTATGTAGCTGGAGGTTGATTGTTTGAAGGGGTACGGGACTATAAAAAGTTTGGGAACCACTGCTCTACGGGACAGTTGAGCTAACGTGCGCTAATGTGATTAGTATGACGTTTTAAGTAACAAGATAATTTCCCAGGACATAGACATATCTGATATGGGCAGAAAGCTTAAATTCTTGTTCATTTAACTGCACTGTCCAATGTATAGTAGCTATTACAGTGAAAGAATACCATGCTATTGTTTGAGGAGAGTGCACAGTTATGTATCAGGAATCAAGGTAAGACCCAAGTGGAGACTGTGTGAATTAACAATGTTTATTGTAACCACAGGGGCAGGCAAACGACAGGTCAAGGCAGATAGGGGTTGATAATCCAGAGTAGAAGCAAAGGTACAGGACGGCAGGCAGGCTCAAAGTCAGGGACAGGCAGAGTTCAGTAATCCAGAGGTGGAGCAAAGGTGCAGGGCGGCAGGCAGGCTCAGGGTCAGGTGGGTGGGTACAGGGTCAGGACAAGCAAGGGTCAAAAACCAGTAGGACGAGAAATAGAGAGGCTGGGAAAAGACAGGAGCTGACAGGACAAACACTAGTAACATTGACAAACAAGACGAACTGGCCCAGACAGTCACGTTTAGAAGTTAATATTCTGTTAAAACTTACCAAAATAATGTTTACTCATCAAATACCAATCCTGTACCACAGTGAACAAAAGTATAAACGCAACATTTAAAGTGTTGGTCCCATGTTTCGTGCGCTGAAATAAAAAAATCCAAAATTGTGTTTACATCCCTGTTAGTGAGCATTTCTGCCAAGATAATCCATCTGGTGTGGCTTATTAAACAGCATGGTCATTACATAGGTGCACCTTGTGCAGAGGAAAATAAAAGGCCACTCTAAAATGTGCAGTTTTTTCACATAACACAATGCCACAGATGGCTCAAGTTTTCAGGGAGCATGCAATTGGCATGCTGACTGCAGGAATGTCCACCAAAGCTTTTGCCAGATAATTAAATTGTTCATTTCTATTCCATAAGCCACCTCCAACGTCGTTTTAGAGAATGTTTGGGATGCTCTGGATCGACGTGTAATCCAGCATGTTCCAGTTCCCGAACAATATCCAGCAACTTTGCACAGCCATTGAAGACTAGTGGGACAACATTCCACAGGCCACAATCAACAGCCTGATCAACTTTATGTGAAGGAGATGGTGAATGGTGGTCACACCAGATACAGACTTTTTTTTTTATCCGCGCCCCTACCTTTTTTTGAAGGTATCTTGCATATCTGTATTCCCAGTCATGTGAAATCCATATATTAGGGCTTACTGAATGTATTTCAATTGACTGATTTCCTTATATGAACTGTAACTCTTTGAAATTGTTGCATGTTGCGTTTATATTTTTGTTCAGTGTATAAATTGGAGAAAAAACACTTAAAAAACAGACTGTTTATTTATTTTTTGTACTATTTCCTCCTGTCATCATCCTAAGGAGGATGAGCTGGCCAATAAGCGGGCTACTGCATGAATGTTTTTAATGAGCAGTATACGCCCACACCATTCTGTTGTTGTGGTTCGCCCACACCATTCCAACACAGAAAATCGGCTATTTAACTTGCTTGAATACAATACTCATATTGTAATTAATTATAGGTCATCTTTTATAGAAATCGGGAAACATTGGACAGTTACTTTAAATAAAGTGTAGCTCAGGGCTGAAGTTTCTCCTGTGTACAGATCTAGGATGTATCAGCTTCCCCAAACCTAACCTTAACCATTAGTGGAAAAAATGTTTAACTGACCTAAGATCAGCAACGTCAACTTAAACCTAAATTGCTCACCCTAATACTCTCTGTCGCCCCCCTCAGGCTCTACTGGACCTGGGCGCATCTCCAGACTACAAGGACAGCCAGAGTCTCACCCCCCTCTACCATACAGTCTTGGTGGAGGGAGACCCAAGCTGCTGTGAGCTGCTACTGAGGGCCCACGCCACCGTCTCTTGCCATGACGAGAACGGCTGGCACGAGATACACCAGGTGTAATAATCGATTGGATTTATATAGAGGTAGCCTAACGGTTAAGAGCTTTGGGCCAGTAACCTTTTGGGACAATAAGCTGGCAAGGTGGAAAAATCTGCCGTTTGGCCCTTGAGCAAGGCAGTTAACCCCCAACAACAACTACTCCCCGGGTGCTGATGACGTGGAAGTCTATTAAGGCACCCCCCCGCACCTCTCTGATTCAGAGAGGATTGATTAAATGCAGAAGACACATTTCGGTTGAATGCATTTGGTTGTGCAACTGATTAGGTATCCCCCTTTCCCGAAGGGTTTTACATACAAGTGTTCCACATACTGGTTTAGTTGAGAGTCTCAAGTTACAGCGCCTGATACAGTACTAATGCAAACTAGCCAAGCCATTGAAATGATATGGACTCCCTTGAATAAGCTATCTAGATATAATTCCGCTTTTGGTAGATGTTTCACTTTATGAATTGCTTTGGTTCAGAAGCAAGCTTGGCTAGACCATCAGCAGCAAAAACAACAGTAAGATAGCTCAGCTCAGTTGGTACTCTGACTGACATCTAGTGTGCAGAGCAAGACGATACAGTTGAGAATATCCGTAGTCTACCGACTCCTGTTTGGTCATTTTCTATGATAGTCCCGGTGTGCCTTATGAAAGCTAGGCTGCTGTATAGATTGTTTCATTTTCTTTGTTTATGTATTTGTGGCAGACGTGTAGATATGGACATGCCTTTTTTAACATGTATTTTTTTTACCTCCTCTCTGTTCGTTTGTTTGTATGTCAGACCTGTAGTTATGGACATTATTTGACCTGGTCTCTGTGTTTGTATGTCAGACCTGTAGTTATGGACATTATTTGACCTGGTCTCTGTGTTTGTATGTCAGACCTGTAGTTATGGACATTATTTGACCTGGTCTCTGTGTTTGTATGTCAGACCTGTAGTTATGGACATTATTTGACCTGGTCTCTGTGTTTGTATGTCAGACCTGTAGTTATGGACATTATTTGACCTGGTCTCTGTGTTTGTATGTCTCTGTGACATTATTTGACCTTGTCAGACCTGTCATGGACATTATTTGACCTGGTCTCTGTGTTTGTATGGACATTATTTGACCTGGTCTCTGTGTTTTGTGTCAGACCTGTAGTTATGGACATTTGACCCTGTGTTTTATGGACCTGTAGGTATTGGACATTGACCTGGTCTCTGTGTTTGTATGTCAGACCTGTAGTTATGGACATTATTTGACCTGGTCTCTGTGTTTGTATGTCAGACCTGTAGTTATGGACATTATTTGACCTGGTCTCTGTGTTTGTATGTCAGACCTGTAGTTATGGACATTATTTGACCTGGTTTCTGTGTTTGTATGTCAGACCTGTAGTTATGGACATTATTTGACCTGGTCTCAGACCTGTAGTTATGGACATTATTTGACCTGGTCTCTGTGTTTGTATGTCAGTTTGGACATTATTTGACCTGGTCTCTGTGTTTGTATGTCAGACCTGTAGTTATGGACATTATTTGACCTGGTCTCTGTGTTTGTATGTCAGACCTGGTCTCTGTGTTTGTATGTCAGAGTTATGGACATTATTTGACCTGGTCTCTGTGTTTGTATGTCAGACCTGTAGTTATGGACATTATTTGACCTGGTCTCTGTGTTTGTATGTCAGACCTGTAGTTATGGACATTATTTGACCTGGTCTCTGTGTTTGTATGTCAGACCTGTAGTTATGGACATTATTTGACCTGGTCTCTGTGTTTGTATGTCAGACCTGTAGTTATGGACATTATTTGACCTGGTCTCTGTGTTGTCAGACCTGTATATGGACATTATTTGACCTGGTCCTATGTCAGACCTGTAGGTATGGACATTATTTGACCTGGTCTCTGTGTTTGTATGACCTGGTCTCTGTGTTTGTATAGTCAGACCTGTAGTTATGGACATTATTTGACCTGGTCTCTGTGTTTGTATGTCAGACCTGTAGATATGGACATTATTTGACCTGGTCTCTGTGTTTGTTTGTGTTTTATGGCAGACCTGGTCTCTGTGTTTGTGTGTCAGACCTGTTATGGACATTATTTGACCTGGTCTCTGTGTTTGTGGCAGACCTGTGATATGGACATTATTTGACCTGGTCTCTGTGTTTGTATGTGTAGTTATGGACATTATTTGACCTGGTCTCTGTGTTTGTATGTCAGACCTGTAGGTATGGACATTATTTGACCTGGTCTCTGTGTTTGTATGTCAGACCTGTAGGTATGGACATTATTTGACCTGGTCTCTGTGTTTGTATGTCAGACCTGTAGGTATGGACATTATTTTGGTCCTGTGGTCTGTAGTTATGGACATTATTTGTGTTTGTGTTTGTATGTCAGACCTGTAGATATGGACATTATTTGACCTGGTCTCTGTGTTTGTGGTATGGACATTATTTGACCTGGCATGTCAGAGATATGGACATTATTTGACCTGGTCTCTGTTTGTTTGTGTGGACATTATTTGACCTGGTCTCATGTCAGATATGGACATTATTTGACCTGGTCTCTGTGTTTGTGTCACCTGGTAGTTATGGGCATGACCTAGATATGGACATTATTTGACCTGGTCTCTGTGTTTGTATGTCAGACCTGTAGTTATGGACATTATTTGACCTGGTCTCTGTGTTTGTATGTCAGACCTGTAGTTATGGACATTATTTGACCTGGTCTCTGTGTTTGTGTGGCAGGCATGTAGATATGGACATTATTTGACCTGGTCTCTGTGTTTGTATGTCAGACCTGTAGTTATGGACATTATTTGACCTGGTCTCTGTGTTTGTAGTTATGGACATTATTTGACCTGTTAGTTATGTAGTTATGGACATTATTTGACCTGGTCTCTGTGTTTGTATGTCAGACCTGTAGTTATGGACATTATTTGACCTGGTCTCTGTGTTTGTGTGGCAGGCATGTAGATATGGACATGTCCAGCACCTGGAGCACCTGTTGTTCTACGCAGCAGACATGGGTGTCCAGAACGCCTCGGGAAACACGGCTCTACACATCTGTGCTCTATACAATCAGGTGAGAAACACAAACCACCAATCAGCTGTCAATCAACAGTACAGAGGGGTTTATATTCTACCACCTACAATGTTTTAATTGGCATATTGTTTTGGTACAGGCCCATAGGGTCAATTCCATTTGAATTCATGCAATTCAAGAAGTAAACTGATTTGACTGAATTGAAATGGAATTCACCCCAATTCTGAAAATGATGCTATTATTAGCGAAGGGGGAAATTATGATGAATACATATCCTGTTGATTCGTCACGTGGATAAAGATTGACTGGATGCGCTGCTGATGATACATTTCACTGCGATGGATGAATCCTGGGTGAACACTAGTCAATATTGTCTTAACATTTGAAAATGTACCCATCTATCATGTTCTATATGGGCTTAGAGATCGATGGAAACGAATGATGACAATTATGAAAATGTCATTCATTACTGTGCGTGTGCGTTGACCCTTGTGTCAATGGCTATAGTTTAAATGTTAATCCCTCCTCTCTGTCATATGACCATTACACACACACACACACACACACACACACACACACACACACACACACACCCAAAACACACACACATTTTCCAGATGGTGGTTTTTGTATTGGATGTGTGTGTGTGATATCTCTCCTGTTCTCTGTAGGGTTCACTGCTCCCATGAGATATGGCAGAGATTTAAAAATAAAATGTAAAAAACTCTCTCCTGCCATTAGAGAGAGAGAGAGTCAGGAATGATGAGAGAGACATAGAGAAAGAGTAAGAGAGAGAGAAAGAGAGATGATTCCCTCTCCATTGTTTGGTGTTTGTGCAGTCTCTTTCCTCAAGTGCTCTGCTCAGCTCCTACACGGGCAAGGTTTATCTCAATGGCTTTCTGATTGGACGCCCTTTTGACAGCCACTAGAAGGGATAAACTTCACTGTACATCAACCTCAGCCTGATTTAACCTTCACATAATGTTATTATTATTATAGATATCTCTCCCATATTTTATGCATCATTTGTTGTTCATCTGAGGACTAGTGGCAGTAGAATATAAAAAAGAGCATGCTTCTTTGCATCTCTGCTAAAATCTCGGTAGCAGATTGAAAGGAACGAGTCTTATTCTGTACATTTAGTAATCGCTTGCTTTTCTAAAGTCTACCAACATTGCCAGCAGGCATGCCAGCCAAGACAAGCTAGCTACTCTTAATTTATTGATAGCCTAAAATGGCTTCTTGGTAGCTGGTAATGAGGTTGGGAGATTGGGAATCTATCTGGGCTAGCTAAAGCCAACTTCATACAATTTCTAGGTAGCTAGTATTATTAACAACAAAACGTTTAGCCAGATAAATCTGAGGGGGCCACATGCCCCTGTGCCCCCTATGGACATGATGCCTCTGCATTTATTGAACATTAAAACTATGAATATTCATATCTCAAAAGTACCCTTTTGATTTTGATAATTTTTTCGGCAGATTGTTTTTAAAAGTTTATCAAATTTCCAGAGTGGGCTCTCTGCTACTTTTAAAGTTATGATACATTTTATGAGCACCACCAACACAGTGATTAGGAAAATGGATTCGGGAACTCCCTCTGCTGGTGATTTGCTGATGGATAGTGCTAGCATGGATCCTTTGGACGTCCAACTCCACCGTCACACAATTAAGTAGAAAGTTATAACGGTTAAGGTAAGGGTTACGGTTAGGGTTATAGGTAAGGGTTATGGTTAAGGTTAGGGTTAGGGTAAGAGTAGGGGTTAAGGTGTAGGGCAGGGACGTCCCATGGATCCCGGATAGCACTACCCATTTTCTGAACACGCAATCCTACAAGAGAGATGCCATTGGTTAATGTTGTTAATATTGGTAATGTTGACTCAGTTCACGTGAAAATTCTATTTCAGAATATAGCCTTACTCCATATTTTCGAGCACACTATAAGGAGTACAATGTCATCAAGATGTTGTCTGTATAGGGTATGGTTCATGGTCCATAAGGTCTTACAGGAGGCATGGATTGGTCTAAAAAGGACCTCAAATGGCCACTTTCATCATGATTTTGTATGTAAAAAGCATGTTAAACATCCTTCCTCCCGATAACATTTGCATGGAAAGGGAAAGGGGATACCTAATGAGTTGCACAACTGAACGCATTCAACTGAAATGTGAGTTACTAAATAAAAATTCAGGCCATGCTAGCGTGCAATCGCCCAGTAGGCGGAGTATTAGCTTGAACTGGGGTGTGTGTGTGTTTGTTTGTGTGTGTATGTGCAGGCACTGTTCGTGTGTGGGCGCCTGCGTGTTTGTGTGCTTGATTGTATGGGTGTGTGTATGCTTGCGTGTGTGTATGTGTGTGTGTGTGTGGGCACGTGTATATGTGTGTTCGCGTGCGTGTGTGTGTTTGTAGTGGAGTCTTCCGTGGGTGGGCAGCTGAATCCAGCTAGCAGCAGGCTATAGTGCCACATACAGTTACCACAGCTCCATCTCTTTATTCACCAATCTTTACACTACGTGTATTCACTGCACTGAGATTCTTACTGGAGAACTGAGGTTTTACCTGGTAACAGACACAGGGCATCATCAGCCAGAACAGGGTGAGCTGCAGCTCCAGGACAATGATCAGTCCTGGAATGTTCTGGAATCAGTCTGGATCAGTTGATGGAATGGAATGCCTGAGCAAGATGGTTTCTGGTTCTCTCGTGTAATGGGCTCAGTACAGAAGAGGGTAATACTGTACAGTAGCTGGCTGCAGAAAGAGAGCGAGAGAGAGAGAGAGATAGAGAGATGAAGTGGAGTTTAAATTAATGAGGTCCTGGTCACAACCCTTACAGTGTCTTACTCTGTTCTCTCTCTCTCTCTCTCTCTCTCTCTCTCTCTCTCTCTCTTTAATTGTATTTATCCTCCCCAAGGAACACTGTGCCAGAGTACTGCTTGTTCGTGGTGCCAACAAGGAAGTGAAGAACTACAGAAGCCAGACATCACTCCAGGTATGATCTGACTCACACCTCAAACCATTACTGCTCACAGTAAAGGTTTGCTGTCGAGTATAGATGGCTACATTCCAATCTCCAGTCTAGCATGCCACATGGCCAGTATACTGCTTCCTTCTTCTATATGGTATGCTCTATAATGGTCATCCATTGTTTTCATTACTCTTCTTTTCTCAGATGAATTACATCAGCAGAGAGCTTGTTACAGTAGTGTAGTATGTGATACTATTTTTGCGGGGAGGTGGCAAGTCTATTAAGTCTGTGTTTTCGGTCTCATTTTGTTCACTTGCCTTTTCAGAAGGGAAATGCAATAGGTTTGTTACTGATTTAAGCAAAGCACTATATGAGTCAGTGGTTCCTTATATGGTAGTCTTTTATGTCGCTGTGAACAAGCAGTCAGTGGTCCTGGGATAATTATTCATGTTTTAATGGTTGTTTACATGCATGTCTCAGCGTTCCACGGTGTTCTAAATTTCAAACAACCAATTAGTCATACTGTAGGTGTGATGCATTTTGGGGGTTGAAGTAAAACATAACGAATGGATATCGAAATAGCTTTCTAGCTATAGTTGACTGTATGTTTTATTTTTCCCATTTATCATTCCTATTCTGTGTACCAACTGTGTACTACTTTTCATGCAGATACAGTAATTCCATATCCCACAAATAATTGAGCCGTGAATTCACACAGACTTTGTTTTGACCTATTTTATTTTACTGGCAGTAGGCCCATATAGCTGCTAAGACATATTGCTATTTAAGTAGCATGGCAAAATAAGAACTACTGCATGAGGTACATTAGTACCAAGCACACAAACACAAATAAAGTTTATTCTGGGAAAGAGTCTCCCATTGTGGTACGTTTATGGTACAAAGTTGAACATTTTTCACTAAATCCCCTCTTTACCTCCTCATGCTTTCTTAGCAGTCTGAACTCATCCTCAGTTACTCTGAACTCCTATTACTTGGTCTGATCCCCGGCGGAGCCAACTGTCTTCTCTTGCATCACGTTGGAGTCAGTGGAGTGTTGCTGTTTATGCAATGTACATTTCCGCCGAGCGCTGATGCGTCCTCAAATTCTCTCTATTATTCATTCATCCCTTCATACTTCTGAAATTGTTTCTTGCCTCAGTGACTCCTTAATTACAGCTAATTTGAAGGGGTCCATAAACCGCATTCACCACACCCAATCAAATTCTGATTAAGTCTTCCCAGTTAAACAGGCGTCTGCTGACTGATGGTGACAATTTAAGAGCTGAGATTAAGGGTAGCATCCCAAATGGCACCCTATTCCCTATATAGTACACTATGGGCCCTGATCAAAAGTTGTGCACTATAGAGGGAACAGGGCGCCATTTGGGACGCATCACTGATTCAGAGCAAATTGGACCACTTCATTCTTGCTCCTCTTTTCTGACCCACTTTCGTCCTAAAATCACATCCCGCTCCACTTCCTAGTACACCCTGCCGTCATACCTCACCTTATCTCCATATGGTTTGGGACAAGGTAATCCTCCCCTGCCTCACATCCTTCCTCATCCCCCCTCTCCACCTCTCTCTCTCTCATCTCTCTCTCCCACTCTCTCCCACCCTCCTTCTGCTCTCCGTTTCTGTGGTCTTTTTTCTCTCCGTCCCTCTCTGCCCAGCCGTCATAACTTACCTCCATACGGTTTTGGGGACCAGGTAAACAGACCGCAGAGCAGAGAGCGGAGCGCGTATGGTGTACTTTGCTGTGCAGAGTTAAGAGGGGGGTATAATCGTTTTAGCAGAAAGGGTTCTATAGCAGGCTATCATGGTGGTTACACTGTAGCAGAAGGTTGTTTCTGGGAGATGAGCTGGGAAGCAGGAGTCATGACATGTGTTGTCACCCCCAGAGAGGACCTACTGGCTCTCATCATCGTGAAACCATCAGCTGGAGATTATACAGCCTCGTTCCACACTCTAGCTGGCATTGAATTACAGCCCTACTACTCCAAGCCAATATACAGTAGCTACCGTAAGGTCATTGCTGTATTCCATTGATAGGTTCATTGCACTCATTTCAGCTGTGCTATTGAAAATGGACGTATACTTTGGGCTAATTTTCACTTATGCATCATTCATGGAAAAATGCTATTTGTTTTTCAATACGGAGGCAATTTCATATTTGCAACGGAGGGATGAGTTTATTCCGTTTATTTCCATGATAAGTAGCGATTCAAGTTGTGATTTCGGTTGTTCTTTTCCGGGACTGAACTTGCTGGATGTTCATGAGAGGTACTGTATGATTGAGGTGGAGACTTTGTATGGACTTTGTCTCCAGCGACTAAAACTATGGTCGACCTGCTTTGATGCAGCCAGAGCCTCAAGTCGTTTCTCCTACTCCACTGACCTGACTTATGTAAGACGAGCTAAAGGTGGCCTGAGCCGGCAGGGTCTACTGGCTGGATATGTGTTGACTCACCCACTGTGGCTGTAGCTCGGCTGTCCGCCACCCACGACAGTACAACTCTTAGCGGGCTGCTGTTTGTTGTGTTATTATTAGTAGCTATAATCATTTCAGGTTGCATTTCATAAAAGTGAGTCCTTCGACAATGGGTTTAAGTTGTTTTCGGGCAAATAACTGAGGCGCCGCATGTGGGAGGCCATCAGAGCAGGTAGTCAGGCATTTTGAATTATGAATACCATAGGTCAGCCATTTTGTTTGATTTAAAAATGGTACTGTGATAAATGCTAAAAGACAAATCTATCATTCTGTTCCAGGTGGCCATCATCGCGGGGAACTTTGAATTGGCAGAATTAATCAAGAATCACAAAGAGACTGATATTGGTAAGTTACTGAACTAAACACTTATATGTGTGTCTAATCTGGGTGTATTTTAAGAGAAGAAGAAAAGACGTTCTTGTTCTAATATAGGAAATGGTGAGACTGGTAAACCATTGAGCACAGCAGTCAGTATGGTTGACCAGGCTAGGAAATGGTGAGACTGGTAAACCATTGAGCACAGCAGTCAGTATGGTTGACCAGGCTAGGAAATGGTTGCAAGCAAATCTGTTGTATTGAATGGGATTCAAGTCATGTCCAATTCATGTGCTTCTTTATAAATGTTGTATGTTGTTGACCAAAGATCTTCCTCTCTGAATGGGCCCTGCTGTTTACTGTTTGATGGACCTGCACTGTGGTTCCTCTCACCTATAGACAGTCTGTCTTCTGCTCCAATCCCACATCTACTTCCACACTTAGCCACAGTACACAGTGGAGCTGACCTACATAGTGCAGAGTAGAGCGACTTGGATGAGAACACACACACACACGCATCACACACATCCTGCATGCACACATACACACACGCATGTGCGCATGAACACATGTATGAACACACAAACACACACATGTATAAAGTGTACTCTTTATAATAGGTTACTTTGCTGTATAATGTGTACTGTATGTAGTACACTATAGAATACCCCTAAAGAGACAGCATGCCTTTGAGAACTAAGAACAGTGTTCCAGTGGTTGTCTGTGATATGAATGGGACAATCTCCCTCTATTCTTCACAAAGGGCACATCCATCCTCTCTTATCCTCACACGACCTCACACGACCTTTTAGGTGCTATCTAAAAGGGTTCTTCATCTGTCCTCATAGGAGAACCCATTGAAGAACCCAATCTGGTTCCAGGTAGAACCCTTTTTGTTCCAGGTAGAACCATTTTTGGTTCCATGTAAAAACCCCTCAAGTTCTACCTGGAACCTAAAAGGGTTCTCCTACGGGGACAGCCAAAGATACCCTTTTTGAACACTTTTTTCTAAGAGTGTACACTACCGTTCAAAAGTTTGGGGTCACTTAGAAATGTCTGTGTTATGAAAGAAAAGCTCATTGTTTTGTCCTTTAAAATAAAATAAAATAGATCAGAAATACAGTGTAGACATTGTTAATATTGTAACATTAATATTTAATATTAATATTGTAATATTGACCATTGTAGCTAGAAACGGCAGATTTGTAATGGAATATCTCCATAGGCGTACAGAGGCCCATTATCGGCAACCATCACTCCTGTGTTATAATGGCACGTTATGGCACGTTAGCTAATCCAAGTTCATCATTTTGAAAGGCTAATTGATCATTAGAAAACCCTTTTGCAATTATGTTAGCACAGCTGAAAACTGTTGTTCAGATTAAAGAAGCAATAAAACTGGCCTTCTTTAGACTAGTTGAGTATCTGGAGCATCAGCGTTTGTGGGTTCGATTACAGGCTCAAAATGGCCGGAAACAATGAACTTTCTTCTGAAACTCGTTAGTCTATTCTTGTTCTGAGACATTAAGGCTATTCCATGCGAGAATTTGCCAAGAAACCGAAGATCTCGTACAACGC
The DNA here is from genome assembly GCF_034236695.1 of Oncorhynchus nerka. Lineage (NCBI taxonomy): Eukaryota > Metazoa > Chordata > Actinopteri > Salmoniformes > Salmonidae > Oncorhynchus > Oncorhynchus nerka. The sequence continues at coordinate 54,352,419 of NC_088420.1, forward strand.
TGTTTACTACTCCCTTCACAGAACAGCGCAGACTGGCTCTAACCAGAAGTGAAAGAGGAGTGGGAGGCCTGATGCACAACTGAGCAAGAGGACAAGTACATTAGTGTCTAGTTTGAGAAACAAATACCTCACAAGTCCTCAACTGGCAGCTTCATTAAATAGTGCCCGCAAAACACCAGTCTCAATGTCAACAGTGAAGAGGCAACTCCGGGAGGCTGACCTTCTAGGCAGAGTTCCTCTGTCTAGTGTCTGTGTTCTTTTGCCCATCTTAATCTTTTCTTTTTTAATTAGCCAGTCTGAGATATGGCTTTTCCTGTGCAACTCTGCCTAGAAGGCCAGCATTCCGGAGTCGCCTCTTCACTTTTGACGTTGAGACTGGTGTTTGGCGGGTATTATTTAATGAAGCTGCCAGGTGCCCTAAGGTGCTGGTGATGGGGATTCTCTCTAATCTTTCTTTGCTTGTCACTTTGTAACTGCTGGAGTCAGGTCTTTCCTATGTCCTTAGGCCAGGGTTTTGACATTATGAACTCTCCTCGGCCTTCTGGCATGCTGTCAACATAATGCTACTGCCAGCAATCTTACTGTGCAATTGCCGGAGCATTTCTGCCTTTTCCTCTCCAAATAGGCACTGACACTTGCACTAACTCATTTTGTCATGCATTTTCAACCTCCCAAGAGTATTTTTGTTCTCTCTGTCTTCCATTCCGTCATCGCTTCTTAATGTTTTGTAACCTTCTTTTGTAAATTGCTGAACATCTTCTCTCTGATCGAAACAGTCAAACTGAAAAGTCTTTGTAACAGTGGACCTCAGTACATTTATAACTACTCTGCACGATATAGTACAACGGCATGCCTACAGACAGGGGCGTCATGCACCCATTATTTTAGATGGGGCACGAAGTATATGGCCATGGAGAGGGGGGGGGGGGGTTGCACATTGATTCTCTAACCTATTACTGGAGTGGGCTAAACTAGGGTCACACAGAGTGTTTCTTAGTAGTCTTAAACAAACTTATACACCTCACACACAATTATGAGCTTAAAAATAGAAGACACCTGTACCATGTCAGCTACAGAGTTGAAATGTATAAAATGTTTGCATCCCAATAGTACACTTTATATACAACACAGAAGTCTGAAATATAACAAAATCAGTTGGCATAGAAAAAACGGATATTTGGAATAATTAAAAAAGTTTAGAAATTTAAAAATTATGAAAAATATTAATAACATTTCACCCATGAGGCCAATAGAGGGCGATTTGGTCATTTGACTGCAGGAAAGGGTATGAACTTTTATGCCTTTTAGGATTTTAGTACAACTGCCACACTGGTATATAGTATCGTAACACAATAATTAAAGCAATTTTAGTATTTTCTAAAGTCTAGCAACCTTGCCAGTTGGCATGCCAGCTAAGATAGTTTGACAACTTACTCTAATTTGATTGATAGCCTGAAATGGCTTGGTAGCTAGCCATGAGGTCGGGAGATTTGGAAAATATCTAGCTGGCTAGCTAAATCCAACTTCATAAAATTGCTAGGTGGCTAGTATTACAGAGAAACAACAAAACATTTGCATTTGATTTATTCATCAAGAAGGAATCAATATGCTACATAGCTTGATCAAATTAAAATTAAAATAAATAGCAAAAAAATACAAAAACTATAGTAACACAATAAAATAACATTAAAGAGGCTATATACCAGGAGTACCGGTACAGAGTGAATGTGCAGGGGTACGAGGTAGTTGAGGTAGTATGTACATGTAGTTAGGGGTAAAAGTGACTAGGTAATCAGGATAGATAATAAACAGAGTAGCAGGAGCGTATGTGAAGAGAGTGTGAAAGTTTGTGTGTGTGTGTGTGTGTGTGTGTGTGTGTGTGTGTGTGTGTGTGTGTGTGTGTGTGTGTGTGTTGAAGTCAGTGTAATATGTGTTAGTGTGTAGGTAGTATCTAGAGTCCTGCCTAACATATCTTTGCTCTGTGGTGCACCTTGGAAGGGCGAATAGGCGGGGTACTCTTTCCAGTCAGTGTGCGCCCTCTGCAAAATACAGCTTACACATCTTTTAAAAAATAATTATGATAAAACGTCAGCTTAAAAATGCATTTTTGTAATTTTTTAAATTTATTTAAAAAATTGACATCTGAGGGGGCATGTGCCCTTGTGGCCCTTATGGGCATGACACCTCTTCGTACAGTCATGACATGAAAACCTATAGTATCTGCCTTGTTCAACATTCAACTATGTAAATCATTGTCACATACCAGTGGTTGCCATGGTTCCCAGATCCATGTGATAATAAGCTTAGGGGATCTGAATCGTCGGTTCCTCGATGATGATGATGGGAGACTCATGGGTAGGGAGGTAGCCTCTGTATATAGTATACATCTATGCATTGATGGTTAGTTTTCCTAAAACATTTTTAACTCATTCGTGTTGTTTACATCAATGTCCTGTGAACAATTAACCACTTTGCGTCATTGTATGATCTACTGTATCACTGATCTATGGGGTGATTCATGAGGATGCCAGAAGTGTTCTATCTAATTTCCTATCTCTATGGATCCACCACTCAGGGTTTGTGATGCTCAAACAAGATGGTTCCTCAGTATTTTACACTCTTTGCGATTGATCTATTCCAGCACAAGCTGCTCATTAATTTGTGTTATGTTTGATTGATTGAGTGGTTGATGTTTTAATGCAAATGTTTAGGTTTTGAAGAGTTAATGTTATTCCTAGGAGAGACGAGCGGTGGTTGGTGGTTGTCAGGTTGCTACAGTGGCTTGTGAAAGTATTTACCTCCTTGGCATTTTTTCTATTTTGTTGCCTTTTAAACCTGGAATTCAAATGGATTTTTTGGGTGTTTGTATCATTTGATTTATACAACATGCCAACCACTTTGAGGATGCAAAATATTTTTTATTGTAAAATAAACAAGAATTAAGACAAAAAATGGAAAACTTGAGCGTACATAACCATTAACCCCCCCAAAAAGTCAATACTTTGTAGAGCCACCTTTTGCAGAAATTACAGTTGCAAGTCTCTTGGGGGTATGTCTCTATAAGCTTGGCACATCTAGCCACTGGTATTTGTGTCCATTCTTCAAGGCAAAACTGCTCCAGCTCCTTCAAGTTGGATTGGTTCGGCTGGTGTACAGCAATCTTTAAGTCATACCACAGATTCTCAATTGGATTGAGATCTGGGTTTTGACGAGGCCATTCCAAGACATTTAAATGTTTCCCCTTAAACCACTCGAGTGTTGCTTTAACAGTATGCTTAGGCTCATTGTCCCGCTGGAAGGTGAACCTCCATCCCAGTCTCAAATCTCTGGAAGACTGAAACACGTTTCCCTCAATAATTTCCCTGTATTTAGTGCCATCCATCATTCTTTCAATTCTGATCAGTTTCCCAGTCCCTGCCAATGAAAAACATCCCCACAGCATGATGCTGCCACCACCATGCTGGATGGTGTTCTCGGGGTGATGAGCGGTGTTCGGTTTGTGCCAGACAGAGTTTTCCTTGATGGCCAAAAAGCTAAATTTTAGTCCCTGACCAGAGTACCTTCTTCCATATGTTTGGGGAGTCTCCCACATGCCTTTTGGCGAACACCAAATATTCTTCTTATATTTCTGGCCACTCTTCTGTAAAGCCCAGTTCTGTGGAGTGTATGGCCTAAATTGGTCCTTTGGACAGATACTCCAATCTCCGCTGTGGAGCTTTTCAGCTCCTTCAGGGTTATCTTTGGTCTCTTTGTTGCATCTCTGATTAATGTCCTCCTTGCCTGGTCCGTGAGTTTTGGTTGTTGGCCCTCTCTTGGCAGGTTTGTTCTGGTGCCATATTCTTTCCATTTTTTAATAATGGATTTAATGGTGCTCCGTGGGATGTTCAAAGTTTCTAATATTCTTTTAGAACCCAACCCTGATCTGTACTTCTCCACAACTTTGTCCCTGACCTGTTTGGAGAGCTCCTTGGTCTTCATATTGCCGCTTGCTTGATGGTACACCTTGCTTAGTGGTGTTGCAGACTCTGGGGCCTTTCAGAACAGGTGTATATATACTGAGATCATGTGACAGATCATGTGACACATAGATTGCACACAGGTGGACTTTATTTAACTAATTATGTGACTTGTGCCACCAGATCTTATTTAGGAGCTTCATAGCAAAGGGGTTGGATGTCATGTTCTGACCTTAGTTCTTTTGTTATGTCCTTGTTTTAGTATGGTCAGGGCGTGAGTTGGGTGGGTTGTCTATGTTCCCTTTTCTATGATTTGGTATTTCTGTGTTTGGCCTGGTATGGTTCTCAATCAGAGGCAGCTGTCAATCGTTGTCCCTGATTGAGAACCATACTTAGGCAGCCTGTTTTCACCCTTGAGTTGTGGGTGATTATACTTTCTGTTTAGTGTGTGTTGCACCTGACGGAGCTGTTTCGGTTGTGCTTTTTTGTTTCTTTGATAGATGTTGTTCAGTTGAATTAAATAACATGAACGAGTACCACGCTGCACTTTGGTCCTCACCTTTTTCCACCGACGACCGTTACAGTGCATACATACAGTTGAAGTCGGAAGTTTACATACACCTTTACAAAATATATTTAAACTCAGTTTTTCACAATTCCTGACATTTAATCCTCAAAAGAATTCCCTGTCTTTGGTCCGTTAGGACACCACTTTATTTTAAAAATGTGAAATGTCAGAATATTAGTAGAAAGAATGATTTATTTAAGCTTTTATTTCTTTCATCACATTCCCAGTGGGTCAGAAGCTTACATTCACTCAATTAGTATTTGGTAGCATTGCCTTTTAATTGTTTTATTTGGGTGAAACGTTTTGAGTAGCCTTCCACAAGCTTCCCACAATAAGTTGGGTGAATTTTGGCCCATTCCTCCTGACTGAGTCACATTTTCTATAGGAATGATGTCAGGGCTTTGTGATGGCCACTCCAATACCTTGACTTTGTTGTCCTTAAGCCATTTTGCCACAACTTTGGAAGTATGCTTGGGGTCATTGTCCATTTGGAAGACCCATTTGCGACCAAGCTTTAACTCTCTTAAGATGTTGCTTCAATATATCCACATAATTTCCCTTCCACATGTTGCCATCTATTTTGTGATGTGCACCAGTCCCTCCTGCAGCAAAGCACCCCCCACAACATGATGTTGCCACCCCCGCGCTTCACGGTTGGGATGGTGTTCTTCGGCTTAACAAGCGTCCCCCTTTTTCCTCTTAACATAACGATGGTCATTATGGCCAAACAGTTCTATTTTTGTTTCATCAGACCAGAGGACATTTCTCCAAAACTATAGTTTTGGCAAGTTGGTTAGGACATCCACTATGTCCATGACACAAGTATTTTTTCCAACAGTTGTTTACAGACAGATTATTTCACTTATAATTCACGGTATCACAATTCCAGTGGGTCAGAAGTTTACATACACTAGGTTGACTGTGCCTTTAACCAACTTGGAGAATTCCAGAAAATTATGGTTAACAAGAAATTTGTGGAGTGGTTGAAAAAACGAGTTTTAATCACTCCAACCTAAGTATATATAAACTTCTGACTTCAACTGTATACACGCAGGGCCTCCCGGGTGGCGCAGTGGTTAAGGGCGCTGTACTGCAGTGCCAGCTGTGCCATCAGAGAGGTCCGTTGACTGGGAGGTCCGTGGGGCGGCCCACAATTGGCCTAGCGTCGTCCGGGTTAGGGAGGGCTTGGTCGGTAGGGATGTCCTTGTCTCATCGCACACCAGCGACTCCTGTGGCGGGCCGGGCTAACCAAGGTTGCCAGGTGCACGGTGTTTCCTCTGACACATTGGTGCGGCTGGCTGCCGGGTTGGATGCGCGCTGTTAAGAAGCAGTGTGGCTAGGTTGGGTTGTCAAGGGGGTGAATACTTTTGCAAGGCGCTGTATCTTACAATCCGTATCCCGTAGATGCGAAGAGGTGATCCATAGGGATTCCCCCATCCACAGTTCCCCTATAGCCTACAGTCATTTAGATGTTAGATTTGAAACTGGTTTGATGTCATAATGCTTTGAAATCCGTCATAGACAGCACATTTTCCGGCACGGGATAGAGCCATCATTATCATTTCCTGAACCATCAGAGTAAGTGAAAATGTTGCATTAAATGGACTGATTCCTATATATTTATTTAGCTAGGCAACCAATGACCACACCAATGGTTTGAGATACATTTTTAGCAATGTTGATGGTAGGAGTATTTCCAAATGCCAGGCTCTGAATTCATTATGTTGTTTCCCCAATGAAAGTCCCAAAGGTATTCTGAAGAGGTGCTGAGTCTGACATTATAACATTTTATAATATCAGAACATTTCTTAATTTCCATCACATTCCCATTGGATTTGGAATGTGTATTGTACTGTCAATGATTGGTTGCAAGGGCTGTGGAACCACACCATAATATACATAAGGAGTCAGATCCTTTCACAACCAACAAGCAACTTGCAAGTGACAAATTTAGACTTCCTCACTAAGGTTGCCTAGCAACACAAAGGGTTTGTTTCCAATACAGCTGTTCCCGCGAAAGCAAGGGTTAAAATCCCATCTCCCACTGAACATTGCATGTCTCATTTGGGTGCTATGGGATTGCAAGCGATTGCATCTCTTCGCCATGTTTGACAGTCACATATTGAAAATGTGCCTGTTCTGTCATCTATGGCAAAATCATTAACTTGTTATTGAAGTAGTTTTAGTTAATACAGCCCTCACTCTAGTTGATACAGCTGGCAGTGCTAATGATAATAATCATAGTTGATGTGGTTTAGTTTAATTCTCCCCATCCGTGATGATTATAATAATGGACATATTCTTGCTCCTTCGAGTCCAGCCTGATATCCTGTGCTGCTTGTCTATGTGCTGTGAACCTGGGTGAAGCTGTGAGAGAGAGCGATAGTGTGTCTGTGAGAGAGAGCGAGAGTGTGTCTGTGAGAGAGAAGTGTGTGTCTGAAAGAGAGAGCGAGAGTTTGTCTGTGAGAAAGTGAGAGTGTGTCTGTGAGAAAGTGAGTGAGTGTGTGTCTGTGCGAGAGAGTGAGTGTGTGTCTGTGAGAGAGAGTGAGTGTGTATGTGTCAGAGAGAGAGAGAGAGAGAGATGTGTGTGTGTGTGTGTGTGTGTGTGTGTGTGTGTGTGTGAGAGAGAGAGCAAGAGAGAGTGTATGTGTGTGAGAGAGCGAGGGGGAAAGGGATATGTGTGGATCTGGTGCATTGTGCACCCATCCTCATAGTCAGTGACAAGCGGAATCATGTGGGGTGGGCTCTCTCTGTCACCAGCGTGCCTGCCTGCCTGGCTCCGTCCCTGCCTTCCTCCCTGCCCAGTCAATCTCTCTCCCTCCCCTTGTGACTCGCTATACCACTGGAGCTATTCGCTGCTGCTTTTTCGCGCTACAAAACTCGGATACATTTCACATTCACTCTTTCTCCACATTTCCATGAATATTTAAGCAATAAGGAAAAGAGGGGAAATGAAGTCTTTTCTGAATGCCTTGAAGAAAGAAGGTGAGCTGTTGTAGTTGATTTTGGAGGATTTTGATGGCTTTCAATGTTTTGAGTTTGTGATTGAAAGTTGTGTGGCATACAGGAGCTGAGAAAATGAGTTCTAGACTGTACGTTGTGGTATGCCTTTTAATTGATATGGTAGTTCTAGCTTAACAAAAAATCGGCATGTAGTTTAATAGCAACTGTTCATTAACTAAGGCAATTGTTGAATCACTAATAGTCACCGTTGTATAACTTGTTTTGCTAATATAAATATTGATGTCTGCTTTCATAACCGCTTCAAAAAGTCTCAAGAGGATGCTAACTATTTTGGCCCTACGGTTTTCAAAGAACACAGCCTGGGAAAGTAATGTCTGTTTACCGGATATGCTGTAGAGTGCAACCTAGGTTGTTGGCACTGTAGGTTGATTTGACGAATGATGATCAATGTCGACAACTCACAATATCTGACTCTGCAAAGTGAACACACTTTTTGCGACAGGCGAATTGTAAATGTAATCGGACCATTCTTGCAGAAGAGATGGAGTTAAATTGAACTGTCATACAGACACACAGAGAACGCATTTGTTAGGATATGTCACTTTGGTAAAGCAGATCCAAGCATATCGCCATAACTTTATTCGCTTTGCCTCTCTTCCGTTGATGATAGGCCATTCAGATATCACCGGTTATTGGGAGAGAGGTGAAGAGGGTGTGGGATCTGTCTTGTTCAGGTAGTGGTGGGTTGGGCGTTTTTCCTTTCCCTTACCTTTCCTCTCTTTATGCCTCACGGGCGTACACTTTATTGTGGATCATTCTCACCGGGTTTTGGAGGTTCACTGGCACGGCTTTACATTGTGCAATCAGGATTTGAATCTTCCTCTGGGGGAATGCGTAGACTTCTTTTTTTGTAAGACGTCTTTTGGAAATGTTTTAAATAGATGAACCTTTTCCTAGGACGGTGTACTGTGATTTTGGCTGTTTTACAAAGCAGTGTCTTCTCTCTCACTAAGTGGCCTGTCTTTGCAGGGTTAAATCATGTGGATGCTGTATATAAGCCTCCTCTTCCTCCTTGGTGTTTAGAAGGCAGCGGAGAAATAAACATCATCATTAATCATGCTTCAGCTGTGCACTGTGCGCTGCTTCAAACACAGGGGAATTACACCAAGGCTCCTATTATAGCTGGTGTTAAATAGAGTCCTCTGTTCTGAGGCCGTGGGCCCAGCGCGTTTGGAGCTCTCCTTGCATCTTCATTGAGGCCCAAGATGCTTAATGCCTCAAGGTTGTTAATTGAAGGTGTGTGCGTCTGCGTGTGTGTGTGTGGAGTATTCTGCTTACTGACCTGCTTCTATTTGAGTTTCAAAGGAACAATGAATAATCTGACGTAATAATCTACCATAATGAAACTTGGTCTAATTCCTCCCTCCCTCTAGTGCCTTTCCGTGAGGCGCCGGCCCAACCTGCCCGGCGCAAGCAAGCCCCACGGAGCACCCTCGCTGCACCACGGCCGACGCTCTTGCGCTCCAACAGCGACAACAACCTGAACGTGAACAACCGGTCACCCCTGCCGTCCCCGAGCCACTCTCCCCTGCGTAGCCTCTCCCCCCGCCGGCCCCAGCAGCAGCAGATGCCCAGCCCCAATGGAACAGTCAGGACCATGGGGAAGGGGGCTCCCCGCCCTCCCCGCTCACCTTCCCTGGGGCGCCTGGGGGAGGAAGCACGGAGACAGACCCCTCAGCGACAGCCCAGGTCAGTCACCAACTAGGGTTTGAGTTATACATTGGCTCTTGAGGGCTCCCAACTTCTTTTGCATGTGCCCAAAGTTAAATCGTGTTTTTTATTTTAGGGTGGGGCCCGGCCCATATTGATATCTCAATACTTATGGGCGAGCCCTGATTTGTTATGGGGCTGCCCAGGCTTACTAGACCTCCTTTTAGTTAAACCATGTCACCAACTTTAGGGTGCGACTGCTATAGGGTGTGACTTTCCAATTAGTGCCCTTGGTAGTTTACAGAACCTCTACAAACAGAGTGCAGTTACAAAGAAGGATTTTGGCCCAGAAAATATGTCCCAAATGAGTCCCTGGTGCACATGGCAGCCTGGGGAATAGAGATGGTAGATGTGTGGCGCTCACTGTAGGTCTGAGCCGTCTCTCTCAGGAGAGTGTGGATGTGTGTTCATGGATGTGTGTGGATGTTGGCCCACAAACCGTCCCTGGTGTTCACTGCATCTTGGGGGAGTAGAGATTCTAGATGTGCTCCACCATCGGTCCAATCAGTCACTCTTATGAAAGTGGCAATGTCGGAGTGGGGGTTTCTGTTGCAGACAGGGGAGGGAAGGGTTTGTTCTGTTGGGATGAGTGAGGCCCTGCTCAAAAGTAGTACACTATACAGGGAATAAGGTGAGAGGAATTACAGGCAGACAGAGGAGAGGCTTGGCAGTACAGCTGTCCCACTGCGACTTGGTTAATGTGTACGGATTCCCAATGCCAATCGTGACAACTGTTACTCTTCGTGAACAATACCCCAGTCCTACTTCAGCAAACTGCTTTCGGTTGGTTTACTTCATTTGACACTCCAACCCCCCCCCCCTATCCCAGATATACCCTGGATCACGGTCTCATCACATATACCCCCCACCCTCCTACGTCACATCTGTCATTGTCACCATGGATGTACCACCAGATTTGAGTTGAGACCATTTTTTTGGTCCACGTCAATGACGACGTGTGTTTGCGTGCGAGCGTGTGAATCTCTTCACCATAGCAGGGGGTCTGTGGAGAACAGAGCGGGCTCAGTAAGTGGGCCACGCCAATTACTCACTGCTCGCCTAAAAGGGAAAACGGAAATTCATCTCAATTTGAATCTGAATATGACAGATGTCACACAATAAATGATCCTATGGAAATGGTACCTTTTCTTTTTTTCTCCCCTTCAGCTTCCCCGTGTTCAGCCCGTGTTCAGCCCGTGTTCAGCCCGTGTTCAGGATGCATAATGAGTTGTTGTGATTGCCTTCACTCGGCCTCCTCTCAGCCAGGTCAGCAGGCCTACTGGTGTATGAATACATTATTACTGGCACCGTTACTGGAGTAGAGCGGTTCAAATGGGACGCCGTTAGTTCCTCCCTAGTTACTGGAGTGGTTGCTATGGCTATTACTGCCATATGGTGCATATGTGTTTTTAGCAGCTCACTGGCTTACTCCACGGTGTGTTCGATGATGTCCTCCAACTGCGGACCAAAGCAAAGCGCTAACAGCTGTAGTGTATTTCGGATGTGATCTGATAATTGCTGTTTGCTATTACGCTCCTGTTGTCCGTGTGGACAACGGTGATTCAGAGGCCAATATAAAACACACTATTTTCTGTATTTAGTTCTAAGGCGTAGGCAGTACTTGTGCTAAATAACTGTTCAGGGTTAGAGCCTGCTATTGGAACTGTATTAGATAATTCACCTATTATTATTGCTTTACTTGGTACTGTAGTAGACACTCTATCTTGGTTTACATACTGTACCTAGAAAGAGCAATGACAAATAGCTCACATGTATAGGCCATTCCTTCTGTTTTTGATTTTGTCATTTTAGCCAACAATCTTCTCCAGAGCAATTTATAGTAGTGAGTGCATACATTTTTCATACTGGTCCCCCGGGGAAATTGAACCCACAACCTTGGCGTTGCAAGTGCCAATGCTCTACTAACTGAGCCACTCGGTGCCTGTTACAGTTTCATTGAAACGCTGATATATCCTGACATGATACCTTAAAAGAAGCAATTATTTACCATGACAGTGAGTGTTACATGAACACTCATCTGTTTTTGCCTCAGCATAGCAGTAGATCAGAAATAGACACATTGTGACAATATTCAGACACAACCATTGGCTGATGCTGCTGTTGGAGGACCTATTTTCTTCCTGTTCTTGTTTTGCATAAATACCTCAGCCCACGACTGCCTCTTCCAAATTTAACATCCTTATGTAATCACTGTCTTTGGTTCAGGGTATGAGGGGTGGGTTTGTGCACGGCTCCATCCCAAATGGCACCCTATTCCCTACATATTGCACTACTTTTGACCAGAGCCCTATGGGCCCTGGTCAAAAGTAGTGCACTATATATATATATATATATATATATATATATATATATACACTGCTCAAAAAATAAAGGGAACACTAAAATAACACATCCTAGATCTGAATGAATGAAATATTCTTATTTAATGCTTTTTTCTTTACATAGTTGAATGTGCTCAATTGGATTTAGGTCTGGGGAACGGGCGGGCCAGTCCATAGCATCAATGCCTTCCTCTTGCAGGAACTGCTGACACACTCCAGCCACATGAGGTCTAGCATTGTCTTGCATTAGGAGGAACCCAGGGCCAACTGCACCAGCATATGGTCTCACAAGGGGTCAGAGGATCTCATCTCGGTACCTAATGGCAGTCAGGCTACCTCTGGCGAGCACATGGAGGGCTGTGCGGCCCTCCAAAGAAATGCCACCCCACACCATGACTGACCCACCGCCAAACCGGTCATGCTGGAGGATGTTGCAGGCAGCAGAACGTTCTCCACGGCGTCTCCAGACTCTGTCACGTCTGTCACATGTGCTCAGTGTGAACCTGCTTTCATCTGTGAAGAGCACAGGGCGCCAGTGGCGAATTTGCCAATCTTGGTGTTCTCTGGCAAATGCCAAACGTCCTGCACGGTGTTGGGCTGTAAGCACAACCCCCACCTGTGGACGTTGGGCCCTCATACCACCCTCATGGCGTCTGTTTCTGACCGTTTGAGCAGACACATGCACATTTGTGGCCTGCTGGAGGTCATTTTGCAGGGCTCTGTCAGTGCTCCTCCTGCTCCTCCTTGCACAAAGGCGGAGGTAGCGGTCCTGATGCTGGGTTGTTGCCCTCCTACGGCCTCCTCCACGTCTCCTGATGTACTGGCCTGTCTCCTGGTAGCACCTCCATGCTCTGGACACTACGCTGACAGACACAGCAAACCTTCTTGCCACGGCTCGCATTGATGTGCGATCCTGGATGAGTTGCACTACCTGAGCCACTTGTGTGGGTTGTAGACTCCGTCTCATGCTACCACTAGAGTGAAAGCACCGCCAGCATTCAAAAGTGACCAAAACATCAGACAGGAAGCATAGGAACTGAGAAGTGGTCTGTGGTCACCACCTGCAGAACCACTCCTTTATTGGGGGTGTCTTGCTAATTGCCTATAATTTCCACCTGTTGTCTATTCCATTTGCATAACAGCATGTGAAATGTATTGCCAATCAGTGTTGCTTCCTAAGTGGACAGTTTGATTTCACAGAAGTGTGATTGACTTGGAGTTACATTGTGTTGTTTAAGTGTTCCCTTTATTTATTTTTAGCAGTGTATATATATATATATATATATAGAAAGGATGCCATTTGGAACACAGACTGGTGGGTTTGAGCATGTCGCCAACCAGGGTTGGTTGCTGGTAAACAAGGACTTGCTCTTTGTAGTTTGTAGAGGCGGGTAGCTGGTAGCCAGGACTGTGCCCCAAATAGCACCCTATTCCCTACATAGTGCACTACTTTTGACCAGAGCCCTATGGGCCGTGGTCAAAAGTGGTGGACTATATAGGGATTGGAATATGGTGCCATTTGGGACACAGGTCATCAACCATGGTTGGTTGGTGGTAAACAAGGACGTGCCTTTTTGTAGTTTGTACGGGCGGTTATCTAGCCGGTAGTTGGTAGCTTGTGTCCTATAAACCTCTCACTGGGTTATTTACACCGTCGGCAGTTTTTTTATGATCTATTATTCATCCCGTTCATAAGTTTCTCTTACGTCTCATACCGTCCATAGCACACGTGCGCATTACAATACCCTTGTGTTCTTCCTATTTGGTATATGGCAACGCAAGAGTGTCCCGTTGCTATTTAATGACCATCACGACCCTACACGACACTATAACAATGTAGACACTAAAGTACCCAGACCTGTTTGTTAGCCTAACCTTATCTCCATAGTCTTTCCATCATGCAGCAATCCGGTGCCATTTTCACATTTTGGTTGCAATCACACTGCTAAGTTTGATGCCCACTATTCTAGCAGATCCCCCAGACACTCTTTTTTTTCCCCAAATATTACATTTTTTTCACACAATTGTGTCGACCCCAACCAAACTGTGCTGGCTCCAGCACATTTACAGCAACTATGGTGGATGTGTAACCAAGCCAGCTCAAGACAGCTTGGCTCGGCTCGACACAGTAGTGTGTGTAGAGCCACGAAAGCATCTGGAGGATCTGATGTGACAGCTTGACTGTTAAACAGGCAGTGAGCTGCTGTCAGTCACAGTGGTCTGCAATCTCACACACACACACACACACACACACACACACATGTTGCCATGTACAAAGGTCACGTTTTTATGATTTCGACCTACCAGTGAATGAATGGCAGTGACTTTGGGCCTATGCATTTATAGGCTATAAAGTGTGTAATATCAGTACTAAGTCAAATAAAATCTCAAATTGTGTTGCTGTAGTTACACAAAAAAGTGTTACGTAACGTGAATGTCGGTATTGTTGGTGAGACCCTATCATGCTTTATGGGCTGGCAGGTACTCTAGTGGTTAGAGTGTTGGGCCAGTAACCGAAAGGTTGCTGGATCGAATTCCTGAGCTGACAAGGTAAAAATCTGCCCCTGAGCAAGGCAGGTAACCCACTGTTCCCCCGGTAGGCTGTCATTGTAATTAAGAATTTTGTCTTAACAGACTTGCCTAGTTAAATGAAGGTCAAATGTACACACTGCATTGTATTCAGTGTGTGGACTCTGCAGAGTCTCTTTCCAACTTGTCTTGATAGTTTGCTATCGTCAGCACCTGCTCAGACAATGGATGTGTCATGGTTTCCCTTATACTGCTTCACACTCTCAAAATCTACAACCTGAAAGGGTTCTTCGGCTGTCCCCATAGGACTCTTTTTAGCTCCAGGTAAAACCTTTTTGGGTTCCCATGTAGAACCCCTTCCGCAGAGGTTTCTACATGGAACCCAAAAGGGTTCTACCTGGAACCAAAAAGGCTGTTCCTATGGGGACAGCTGAAAAACCCTTTTGGAACCATTTTTCTAAGAGTGTGAAGGATAGGAGGCTATGCTATGCTATGCTATGCTATGCTAGCCTATCCAGTTGGCATGAGGGATGCCTTTGGCTGTGACTTCGACAGAAATAGTGATTCACTTGGTATGAAATCTAATCTCGGTCAGTTTGGTCTGCGGAATCCGGGTCGGATGCTCGATTAAAACCATTTACGTTCACGCAGTCGGGTACATTAGATATGACAAGGTATAGTCCCTGCCTACAGTTAAGCGGAGGAGGCTGTGCTACACTAGGTACCTACAGTGATGCTAAACTAAGTAGTTAGCATGAGGGATGCCTTTGGTTGTGACTTTGACAGAGTCTCTATAGAGTCTTAATGAAGCACCAGCCACTGAGGGCATGTATAGCTGGAATTCTCCTCTGGCCCACTTTCTCTCTCTCTTTCTCTCTCTCTCTCTCTGCCGCTCTGCTGGCCTCTATCGCCGTGTGTGTGTGTGTGTGTGTGTGTGTGTGTGTGTGTGTTATGCTGTGTCCCTGGGCTAGCAGGTGGAGCAGCGAGGTGGGTAGGCTCTCATCCCCCAGGCCGAGCACAGGAAGTGAACATACCAGGACATCACATATCACTGCTCTGCTGCTGCCTTGGTTGTCAGACGTTTACAGTACACCATCCCCATCATCTCCATGAGTACAGCATGTCATCTGTGGCGCTTCAAAATGTGTTGTCATTTTCGGTGTAGATCTTGTTGAATTACACTGTGTTCATATCAGTGACATTGACAGATGAAAAATGTTTACCCGTTTTAAGTCTAAACACAGTCCACAAAGTACTTTCTATGCAAATGAGCTTTGATGTACAAGGCTCTTGTGCTAAATACACAAGAGAATCTCAATTTGGGGCCCTTAACTTCATACTGTATTGCAGAAGACATTGTAATGTTTCCATCTACATCCTCTTCCCCTATGTCATTTCTCTCTACAAAGCAGGTGAATGCCAAGAGCTCTGCAGATAATAGCTCTGATTGGTTTCCCTGTTCTCCTCATTGTGTTGTAGAATAGATGATGTGTGCAGAGAGTAGGTCTGGACCACAAGCTGGGATAGGAGTGGTAATAGGGCCCCTGTTGAGGGACCCAGACACTGTACAGCAACTCCAAACAACCAAATGGACAGAGAGAGTTTGCTGCTTTAATTAGCTAGAAGGAGCATTCGTATTCAACAGAGGAGAGCCTCGTTACTGCCTCAGGCTTCAATATAAAGCTATGTCCAAGGGATTGTAAACATATACGAGTGGACCATCATAGTAATTATATTGTCCAAGCACTATCCAATCATTTGATGAATTGTACTGGTGTTCTGAGATTTGTAAACATTCAGGCAGTATTGGTAAAAAAAAAAGAGTAATGTCTCTCAATTGCTACATATTTCACTTCTCCACGCTAACGAATGTCAGACTTTTGAGTGGGGAATGGAATATATCAAAATCAAATGGATGATCAACAAAGATTTGATGATACTCCTGCCATTAGTGTGGATAATGAGCCCGTTCCAGCTCTGATCTCCTATTGTAGGCCGTCAGTTTTACAGCAGTCCAACAGAGGGGGCCATTGTACAACCTTTCATTCCTGTCAGTGAATTTCCTCAGCTGCTATGATGTGCTGCTCATTGAGTAGAGTAGAGTTCACTAAATACTAGGGATGTGACGATCGTGGAATTTTGTTGACAACTATTGGTCACCGTTATAAAATATACAAAATAATGACTGGACTCAACCACACATGACATCTTTTTGAATGCCCAGGTGTCCCGTCTTCAGTCAGCTGTTCTTTCCAAACAAAATTATATATTATATTATATATTTTTTCCACCTCTTGTCTCTCCTTATGTCGGCTGTTATAATGTAAACCAAGCTTACTTTTACTTTGCTGCTTTCGGGTAAAGTTTTTCGACTTTAAAAGGAAGTTGATGATATTTCTTTTTGAATAATGTTATTATTAAAACGCTCATGACAGTTATTTTATTTTCATGACGGTCTTCATCCATAATCTGCAGTTACACGGTTATAGAGCCCTACTAAATACATACCCATATAATTTCACTGTTATGTGAAAATATGTACCTTGCACTTTTTTCTCTGCCCTATCCTGTTCCCCGAATATGCCCCCCCACAGTATACCGTTTAAAGGGGGCAGAGGCTGCTAAAGTGTGCTTTATACCAAAAGGCTGTGCTCCATTTAATAAAATCACTGTATGTGACAACAAAAAAAAGTATGTTTCTATTTTTGTGACTACGGACTAACCTTCCCCTAACCTCAATCTTTTTCCCCTCTCCCTCTCCAGCCCACACAGGGGTCGGGAAGCTTTCTCTGATGGCATAGACAGCCAGGGGCCCAAGCGTAAGCTGTACAGTGCTGTGCCAGGCAAGCACTATGTGGTGACCCAGTCCTACCAACCACAGGCCGAAGGAGAGATCCCCCTGTACAAGAACGACAAGGTCAACGGTAAACATCCTGGTCGATCTATGCTGTATCCCAGAGCCAAGTAGTGTTTTAATTGGGACACATTTTCTACTGCTTGAGTACGGGGCGTTCTTATAGTATAATGGCTCTCAAATACAGTATGAGCGCCGGTACAGTACATTTGTATTAGTTCCGGCACCTTTTTCATTTCACTTTAAGCACTGGGGAGAGAGATATTAGAGGCAACCACTCAGAAGGATGTCATTAAGAAGTCCATCAGTAACCTGCTTAGATTTAGCTAAATGATTTTTCCCAACTGAGTAAACAGTTAAAAGCAAGACACTTATGCAAAAGACTGCAGTGCATTGTATTTACTCTAGTTATTTACTCTCACTTCTACTCTAGTTATTTACTCTCACTTCTACTCTAGTTATTTCTAACATCAGTGGTAGCTTTGTCTCTTAGGGAAAAGGACTATTTCGTTCACGGGTGTGTTTTTCCTCAGTGCTTTTTGAGTTTTAAAATTAAATTGTGCCTTTTCAAAGGTTACATAGTATTTACCTGTCAGGTTGTCATGTTGGGTAAGCTGGAGTGGCATTGAAGACACCACAGGCACATTGGTGGAGTGGAGCTGGGGTCTTTTTAGATTAATAATGACTAATGCAGTCAGTTCTTCTTTTACATACTACTATTTACATTTTTCTTACACAGTCTTTCCCCCCTTATCTCACTCCCCCTTCCCCACCCTCACTCTTTCTCTCTTTTCACTCCCCCTTCC
This sequence comes from Oncorhynchus nerka, assembly GCF_034236695.1. NCBI lineage: Eukaryota > Metazoa > Chordata > Actinopteri > Salmoniformes > Salmonidae > Oncorhynchus > Oncorhynchus nerka. The sequence continues at coordinate 54,370,208 of NC_088420.1, forward strand.
GCTCCTCTCTCTCCCCTTCCCAGTGCTCTCCATAGGGGAAAGTGGTTTCTGGGAGGGCAGTGCCCGTGGTAACTTGGGGTGGTTCCCAGCAGAGTGTGTGGAGGAGAACATCCCTAACCAAGTCCAGGAGGAGAAACCATGTAAGTCCTTGGTGTGTGTGTGTGTGATCCCTAGCCAGGCCCACTAGGAGAAGCCTCTTCTCAAGACAGATCACCACGCTGTTCTAAATCACTTCTAAATCTCCGCTCGCAGCGCCACGAGGATTGATGTTTTATTGATTGGTAGAACAGTTGTTAGTGTAAAGTCTGATGCCAAACGACCTCATTTTTCGCCTCACGCATCCCGTCCCTCTCCTCCTCTACAACTCAATAGGGCTCCATTATATGAATGAAGGAAGGAAATGGACCTTTATAACAAGAGTTATTTCGTGACCTATCGTTTTATTCAAACACACACTCCGTTTCTTCAAAGAAAAAAGCAATCAGATTCTTGTGAGATATTTTTCTCCTGTGCTCGGTCTCAGCTTTAGCTCTCTTATGCTTCGATAACCCTCTGAATATGTGAAGTGCCTTCTGGCCATGGCAGGCTGGTAATGCAATTAGCACTCAGCAGCATGGACACAGTCCACAGCCTACACATGCGTTCTCTCACAACAGTGTTTGCGTGGATCATTTGCATTCAGTAGGCTAAGCCACAGGGTACATGCATTTACAGTAGCCTATCTTTGCCTGTACAGTAGCGGGCATGCGGACCTCATGTTCAATACATGCATAACCTGTGTATTTCACGCTTGGTTCCTTGACCTCTCCTAGTATGTCATTCTGGATTATGGGTAGAGAGAGCCACACTGATACCTGAGACTAGACTACAATGCAGCTGTAGTACTGTAGTGAAGATGTTAAAATGTCTGAGATGTTGGCTGGTAGACTGCTTTCTTCCTTTGCATTTGTGCATGTACAGTATTTTTGTACAGTTTGTGTGAATTTGTGTGTGTGTACTCTGTGCGCATACTATGTGTGTGTGTGTGGGTGTGCGTGCGCAGCGCGTGTGTATGCTTCTGTGTGTCTGCGTGTGCCCCTTGCTCCTGGGGGCAACATTCTGTTGAAAGTTATTTTGGTCCAAATAAATGCCTTCCACATCAGTGCAGCCAGTGTTCAGTAGCTTATGAGGCCATGCAGCTCTGCTCAGGCCAGAGGGGATGAGGGCTCTCTTGAGTTTAAAGCACACCATGATTGCATGATCCGGCTGCACTGATGTACTGACATAATAGTAAGGCAGCTATTGAAACGCTTAAAGGGATAGTGCGAGATTTTGTCAAACCATTTTCGACCTACCCAAATTCAGATGGACTCATGGAGACCATTTGTATGTCTCTGCATGCGGTTCTAAGGAAGTTTCTAACTGGCGTCAGCGCAATCAAATCAAATCAAATCAAATGTATTTATATAGCCCTTCGTACATCAGCTGATATCTCAAAGTGCTGTACAGAAACCCAGCCTAAAACCCCAAACAGCAAACAATGCAGGTGTAAAAGCACCTGGCAATGACTGGAAGTCTACCGGAACGGCTAGCATGCGCATCTACCTCTTACTTCTCTCTGAATATGTGAAGGGCCTTCTGGCCATGGCAGGCACACACACAATTAGCCCTCAGCAGCAAGGACACAGTCCACAGCCTACACATGCGTCCTTCACAACGCAGTGTTTGCATTCAGTAGGCTAAGCCACAGGGTACGCACATTTTACGGTAGCCTATCTTTGGCTGTACAGAAGCGGTTGTGCGGACCTCATACATGCTATAACCTGTGTGTTTCACCCTTGGTTCCCTGACCTCTCCTAGTGTGTCTTCTGGATTATGGGTAGAGAGAGACATGAACTTTTACTATGTTACGTCTATGCCTGAGTCCAGGTTGATCTTGCGGGAGTTGCTGTTCCACAACTACCGCATATCAACCAATCAGCATCCAGGATCCAAACAACCGTTTTATAACACATTATAAAAAGCAGCATTTGAAGAAAGCGATACTTCAACGCTTCCACTTTCGCCATCACTGTCTTATCAATCTTCTTGAACAACAAAATAATATACAGGATTCCCACCGGGGACCAAAATATATGTCACTATTGTAGGTAATTTTGCATAAAAGTGTCTTCTAAATGGACTGTTAGGAGGGTGGTGTACAGAAATAAATTAATGATGTTTTAAATTAGAAGTCAGGCAGGCTTGAGAAGCATTGGCAAACCATCTGTGATGCAATTGGCTGGGAGGGTGTGTGTGTGTGTGTGTGTGTGTGCGTGGCATCACAATATGAGTCATTATGATGCTACTCCACTCTGACAGAACACTGATATGCCATTGAATGTTCCAGACCCTCATGTTTGTGTGTGTGTGTTCCAGTGTGTGTGTGTGTGTGTGTGTGTGTGTGTTCCAGACACTTACCTGTGGCTTATATAGTATCAGAACAATGTGCAGTGACTGGAGAGGTCTTTTGATAGGAGAAGGCTATAGCTTTGGTGTTTACCCCCAAAATGTGTATTGGCCTAAATGTATTTAGTGTCCAATAATGTCTATACTGAACAAAAATATGAACACCACATGCAACAATTTTCAGGGAATTAGTCAACTGAAATAAATTATCTAGGCCCTGGGCAGGGGTGCAGGCATGGGTGGGCCTGGGAGGGCATAGGCCCACCATTGTGGGAGCCAGGCCCATCCACTTGAGAGCCAGGCCCAGCCAATCAGATTGAGTTTTTCCCTACAAAAGAGCTTTATTACAGACATAAATACTCCTCAATTTCATCAGCTGTCCAGGTGGCTTGTCACAGACGGTCCTGCAAGTGAAGAAGCCGGATGTGAAGGTCCTGGGCTAGCGTGGTTACATGTGGTCTTTGGTTGTGAGGCAGATTGGATGTACTGCTAAATTCTCATAAAATGACGTTTTGCCAGCGGCTTGTGGTAGAGAAATTAACATAAAATTATCTGGCAACAGCTCTGGTTGCCAGTTGCACTCCCCCCTAAAACTTAAGAAATCTGTGGTATTGTATTGTGTGACAAATCCGCACATTTTAGATTGGCCTTTTATTGTCCCAACCACAAAGTGCACCTGTGTAATGATCATGCTGTTTAATCAGCTTGATATGCCACACCTGTCAGGCGGATGGATTATTTTGGCAAAGGAGAAATGCTCACTAACAGGGATGTAAACAAATATGTGCATTTGCAACATTTCTGGGATCTTTTATTTCAGCTCGTGAAACATGGGACCAACTGTAACGGCTTTCTAATGGTGAAGGAGAGTCGGACCAAACTGCAGCGTGTCTATTTTGATTCATCTTTAATAAACAAACGTAACACACAACAAAACACTAACACTACAAAACGAAAACCGAAAACAGCCTATACAAGTGTCTACTAACCTCTAACCAGGACATCAAGACACACAGGACAATCACCCACAATACAACCAAAGAATATGGCTGCCTAAATATGGTTCCCAATCAGAGACAACGGTAAACACCTGCCTCTGATTGAGAACCACTTCAGACAGCCATAGACTCTCCTAGAACACCCCACTAAGCTACAATCCCACTATACACACATTCCAAAATCCCAAGACAAAACACACCACAATACAAAAACTCTATGCCACACCCTGGCCTGACCCAACACAAAATACTTAGACCAGGGCGTGACAGAACCCCCCCCCCTAAGGTGCGGACTCCCGAACGCACCTCAAAACAAATAGGGAGGGTCCGGGTGGGCGTCTGTCCATGGTGGCGGTTCCGGCGCGGGACGTGGACCCCACTCAATTAATGTCTTAGTCCCCTCTCCTCGCGTCCCTGGATAGTCCACCCTCGCCGCCGACCATGGCCTAGTAGTCCTCACCCAGAAACCCACTGGATTGAGGAGCAGATCGGGACTGAGGCAGCTCGGGACTGAGGGGAAGCTCAGGAGTGAGAGGAAGCTCAGGAGTGAGAGAAAGCTCGGGAGTGAGAGAAAGCTCGGGAGTGAGAGGAAGCTCAGGCAGGTTGATGGATCTACCAGATCCTGGCTGGCTGGTGGTTCCGACAGATCCTGGCTGACTGGCAGATCCTGGCTGACTGGCGGATCCTGGCTGACTGGCGGATCCTGGCTGACTGGCGGATCTGGCAGATCCTGGCTGACCCTGGCTGACTGGCGGATCTGGCAGATCCTGGCTGACTGGCAGATCCTGGCTGACAAGCGGATCTGGCAGATCCTGGCTGACTGGCGGATCCTGGCTGACTAGCGGTTCTGGCAGATCCTGGCCGACTGGCGGATCCTGGCTGACTAGCGGATCTGGCAGATCCTGGCCGACTGGCGGATCCTGGCTGACTAGCGGATCTGGCAGATCCTGGCTGACTGGCACTTCTGGCGGATCCTGGCAGACTGGCGGATCCTTGCTGACTGGCGGATCCTGGCACACTGGCGGATCCTGGCACACTGGCGAATCTAACTGATCCTGGCAGACTGGCGGCACTGGTGGCGCTGGGCAGACTGGCGGCGCTGGGCAGACTGGTAGCTCAGGCGGCGCTGGGCAGACTGGCGGCACTGGCGGCGCTGGGCAGACGGGTGGCTCAGACGGCGCTGGCAGCAGACAGACTGCGCTGGGCAGACTGGCGGCGCTGGGCAGACTGGCGGCGCTGGGCAGACTGGGAGCACTGGCGGCGCTGGGCAGACTGGCGATGCTGGGCAGACTGGCGATGCTGGGCAGACTGGTAGCTCAGGCGGCGCTGGGCAGACTGGCGGCACTGGCGGCGCTGGGCAGACTGGCGGCGCTGGGCAGACTGGCGGCTCAGGCGGCGCTGGGCAGACGGGTGGCTCAGACGGCGCTGGGCAGACGGGTAGCTCAGACGGCGCTGGGCAGACTGACAGCTCTGGATGCTTCATGCAGGCTGACAGCTCTGGCTGCGCTGAACAGAGGAGTACTGGTGCCTCTGGAATGAGGGGCTCTGGCGCCTCTGGCATGAGGGGCGGTAGCTCTGACAGCGTCGGACAGGCGCCGGAGGCTCCGGCAGCGGCGCCGGACAGGCGGAGGGAGGCGCCCGGCGGGAAGCTCCGGCAGCTGCGCCGGACAGGCGGGAGGCTCCGGCAGCGGCGCCCGGACAGGCGCCGGAAGGCTCCGGCAGCGGCGCCGGACAGGCGGGACGCTCCGGCAGCGCTGGACAGGCGGGACACACTGTAGGCCTGATGCGTGGTGCTGGCACTGGTGGTAATGAACCGAGGACACGCACAGGAAGCCTGGTGCGGGAGCTGCTACCGGAGGGCTGGGGTGTGGAGGTGGTACTGGATAGACCGGACCGTGCAGGCGCACTGGAACTCTTGAGCACCGAGCCTGCCCAACCTTACCTGGCTCGATGCCCACTCTAGCCCGGCCGATACGAGGAGCTGGAATATACCGCACCGGGCTATGCACCCGCACTGGGGACACCGTGCGCACCACTACATAACAAGGTGCCTGCCCGGTCTCTCTCGCCCCCCGGTAACCACAGGAAGTTAGCGTAGGTCTCCTACCTAGCGTAGCCATACTCCCTGTGAGCCCCCCCCAAGAAATTTTTGGGGCTGACTCTCAGGCTTCCATCCGCTCTGCCGTGCTAGCTCCTCATAATGCCGCCTCTCTGCTTTTGCTGCCTCCAGCTCGGCTTTGGGGTGACAATAATCTCCAGGCTGATCCCAGGGTCCTTTACCGTCCAGTACCTCCTCCCATGTCCATTTCTCCAGGTAGTGCAATCTCTCCCACTGTAGCTGCTGCTGCTGCCTCTGTTGCTTCTCCTGTGGCTCGTGCCTGTTGACACGCTGCTTGGTCCTGAGGTGGGTGATTCTGTAACGGCTTTCTAATGGTGAAGGAGAGTCGGACCAAACTGCAGCGTGTCTATTTTGATTCATCTTTAATAAACAAACGTAACACACAACAAAACACTAACACTACAAAACGAACACCGAAAACAGCCTATACAAGTGTCTACTAACCTCTAACCAGGACATCAAGACACACAGGACAATCACCCACAATACAACCAAAGAATATGGCTGCCTAAATATGGTTCCCAATCAGAGACAACGGTAAACACCTGCCTCTGATTGAGAACCACTTCAGACAGCCATAGACTCTCCTAGAACACCCCACTAAGCTACAATCCCACTATACACACATTCCAAAATCCCAAGACAAAACACACCACAATACAAAAACTCTATGCCACACCCTGGCCTGACCCAATACATGAAGAAAACACAAAATACTTAGACCAGGGCGTGACACCAACACTTTACATGTTACGTTCAGATTTTTCTTTTGTTTATTTGTGAATCCTGAAAGACCTACTTGCTGTACTCAGTGACTGGACAGAGTCACAATGACTCAATCAGTACATTTAGACTGAATCTGTGAATTATAGCAGTCCGTGCTACTGTACAAATGCAGTTTGTGAAGGATATGATAATTCACTATTTGACAATGCAATGTCGATGAGGCTATAATTACCAGGTACTTTTCATCCAGTCTTGTCCTCAGAAATACATCTGTTTCCATACACCTGAAGGGAAGATAAAGCACAGAGGATTTCAGACATTGTTATTGCTCGAGGTCAATAATTACTACCGAAGGACCATCTGAATATTATAGTAGTGGCTACCTGTGCTTCTGTTTGGTTACTAACATCATGCAGTCGTACCAGCATCATGAACCCTTTACGGTAACACTCATGTACATTCCTGATTGATATATTGCCATGGAAACGTCCTCTGTACACTGTACAAGCCCGGTTGCTAAGGAGTGGGCCTTGGCAAGATTTTTTCTCTCTCTCTTTTTGTACAATTTTTTCTCTCTCTCATTCTCTCTCTGCACTAAGAACGGAGCTTACGTGGGATTTTGTCATTACCAGATAGAGTTGTTCTCTTCATGTCTATGGACATGGTTATGGGCTCTATATATTCACATACCGGGATTGGTCAAACTTTCTGGGGATGTTGACGAAAGGCTTTCTAACCCGAGGACTAGAGGTGGAGAGGTGAGGTATCCTGACGGGGACTTGAAGGTGGAGGTGTGAGCGTTTCTGGGAAGCACTCCATTTGAGGAGAGGACAGAAGGGGGCAAATGGAAGAGACTGCCAAATCCAGGAAGAAGGTTCATTTTGGAGGTACAGCACTGTGTGAGTGTTGGGGGGGGGGGGGGATTGAAGCGAGGACCATATTTAGCTTGTAGTCTGGTTGTGAACATTGTTCAAAATGTTTTCTGGGATCCTAACGGAAAGTGTTTTACCTGGAAGGGAGAAAGGCATATGTAGGTGGTATTTCTGTTAGTTATTTTCAGTGTTTTTAGTTGGTAGTGTGTGTGTGTGAGTTTATTACGTGGACAATGGATTGGGTAAATTCTATTCTCAAGTTGAGTATAGTGCTGTTGAGTATAAAGGAGGCGGAAGAATTCGTAATGGTAAATTATAATGATTTTAATGCGCTGTACTGTATGTTCCTTTACTGTATGGCCTTACTGTACATGTAGGCATTCATCTTCCTCAGTTGAAGTAATTCAAAGGATGTAGACATCTGATTACACCTAACATATGTAGTACAGTTCAGCACTGGTGTTGAATCTATTCAGGGCCGAACCTATTCCACGTTGCAGGTTTTCTATTCCAAACACATAGTATCCTTGGCCTGTGTCAGTATCCATTTGAAACGCAGGAGTCAGGTTGGAGCCTCTGTGGATTTACCAAGCTAGCCACTGACTGTGCTATGCTAGGCTAGGCTAGCTACAGTGCCCCCATGGTGATGTGATTTAGTGTCAGCAGCTGTCAGAACAGTGCACGCTCTTGTCAAGTAGTCTTTTTTAATTCTGCTCTCCGTGTGTTAAGGAGAGGAGGCAAATGAGGCAGAGAGAGAGAGAGAGAGAGGTGTGTTTGCACTCTAGAGAACAGCAGCAGCATTGAGAGGGAGACAGAATGAGAGATGGTGGGTACAGAACATACACTATATATTCAAAAGTATGTGGACCTTCAAATTAGTGAATTTGGCTATTTCAGCCACACCCGTTGCTGACAGGTGTATATAACTGACCACACAGCCATTAAATCTCCATAGACAAACACTGGCATTAGAATGGCCTTGCTGAAGAGCTCAGTGACTTTCAATGTGGCACCGTTATAGGACGCCAGCTTTCCAACAAGTTAGTTCGTCAAATTCCTGCCCTGCTAGGGCTGTCCCGGTCAACTGTAAGTGCTGTTATTGTGAATTGGAAACAACATCTAGGAGCAACAACGTCTCAGTTGCGAAGTGGTAGGCCATACAAGCTCACAGAACGGGACCACTGAGTGCTGAAGCGCATAACATGTAAAAAGTGTCTGTCCTCGGTTGCAACACTCACTACCGAGTTCCAAACTGCCACTGGAAGGAACGTCAGCACAATAACTGTTCATTGGGAGCTTTATGAAATGGGTTTCCATGGCCAAGTAGCTGCACACAAGCCTAAGATCACCATGCGCAATGCCAAGCGTCAGCTGGAGTGGTGTATAGCTCCACAATGAAGAGGACCACAATGGAAATAAGTCCCAAACTTTATTGTGTGTTATCCCTGCCTATCTAAGGTCTTCGAAAGCAAAGTCAACAAACAGATCACTGACCATCTCGAATCCCACCGTACCTTCTCCGCTGTGCAATCTGGTTTCCGAGCCGGTCACGGTTGCACCTTAAGCCACGCTCAAGGTACTAAACGATATCATAACCGCCATCGATAAAAGACAGTACTGTGCAGACGTCTTCATCGACCTGGCCAAGGCTTTTGACTCTGTTAATCACCATATTCTTATCGGCAGACTCAGTAGCCTCGGTTTTTCTAATGACTGCCTTGCCTGGTTCACCAACTACTTTGCAGACAGAGTTCAGTGTGTCAAATCGGAGGGCATGTTGTCCGGTCCTCTGGCAGTCTCTATGGGGGTGCCACAGGGTTCAATTCTCGGGCCGACTCTTTTCTCTGTATATATCAATTATGTTGCTCTTGCTGCGGGCGATTCCCTGATACACCTCTACGCAGATGACAACATTCTGTATACTTCTGGCCCTTCCTTGGACACTGTGCTATCTAACCTCCAAATGAGCTTCAATGCCATGCAACACTCCTTCCGTGGACTCCAACTGCTCTTAAACGCTAGTAAAACCAAATGCATGCTTTTCAACCGTTCGCTGCCTGCACCCGCACGCCCGACTAGCATCACCACCCTGGATGGTTCCGACCTAGAATATGTGGACATCTATAAGTACCTAGGTGTCTGGCTAGACTGTAAACTCTCCTTCCAGACTCAAACATCTCCAATCCAAAATCTAATCTAGAATCGGCTTTCTATTTCGCAACAAAGCCTCCTTCACTAACGTCGCCAAACTTACCCTAGTAAAACTGACTATCCTACCGATCCTCGACTTCGGCGATGTCATCTACAAAATATCTTCCAATACTCTACTCAGCAAACTGGATGCAGTTCATCACAGTGCCATCCGCGTTTGTTACTAAAGCACCTTATACCACCCACCACTGCGACCTGTATGCTCTAGTCGGCTGGCCCTCGCTACATATTCATCGCCAGATCCACTGGCTCCAGGTCATCTACAAGTCCATGCTAGGTAAAGCTCCGCCTTATCTCAGTTCACTGGTCACGATGGCAACACCCACCCATAGCACACGCTCCAGCAGGTGTATCTCACTGATCATCCCTAAAGCCAACACCTCATTGGGCGCCTTTCCTTTCAGTTCTCTGCTGCCTGTGACTGGAACGAATTGCAAAAATTGTTGAAGTTGGAGACTTTTATCTCCCTCACCAACTTTAAACATCTGCTATGTGAGCAGCTAACCGATCGCTGCAGCTGTATATAGTCCATCGGTAAATAGCCCACCCAATTTACCTACCTCATCCCCATACTGTTTTTATTTATTTACTTTTCTGCTCTTTTGCACACCAGTATATCTACCTGCACATGACCTTCTGATCATTTATCACTCCAGTGTTAATCTGCTAAATTGTAATTATTTGCCTACCGCCTTTTGCACACAATGTATATAGACTCTCTTTTTTCTGTGTTATGGACCTGTTTCTTGTTTACTCCATGTGTAACTCTGTGTTATTGACCTGTTTCTGTTTACTCCATGTGTAACTCTGTGTTATTGACCTGTTTCTTGTTTACTCCATGTGTAACTCTGTGTTATTGACCTGTTTATTGTTTACTCCATGTGTAACTCTGTGTTATTGACCTGTTTCTTGTTTACTCCATGTGTAACTCTGTGTTGTTGTCTGTTCACACTGCTATGCTTTATCTTGGCCAGGTCGCAGTTGTAAATGAGAACTTTACTTTTGTACATACTTTTTCATGACTTTTGTCATGAAGTGTATATCACTGACAGGTTGTAGGGTACCATTTGGGGATGCAGTAAGAGAGACACGGGGGGCTGCTGTACAGCACAACACTGACAGGGGCTTTGTTCTCAATTACACTCTATTCCATATATAGTGCAGTACTTTTAACCAGAGCACTATGTAGTGCACTATAAAGGGAATAGGTTGCTATTTGGGACAGAGCAACACCACTGACGGGGTGTTTCATTAGTACTGTGGATGGCTGGGGGATTTAACCTGTGCTAAAAAGGTGCTTTTACAAGTCTATCTCATTGCCATGGTGTGCATAGCCTACAATCTGGGCATATCTCAGAATATATTAGCTTGGCAGTTTTATATCTGAGCCTTAAAATTTGAACTTAAAATTGAAACTAAAGATGGTGATTTAAGCCGTGATGTACATTTCAGATGTCTATGAGATTTAAAATAGTGGACTTTCATGAAAAAGCAGATGGGATGACCTACAGTGGGATAGTGTACTTTCTAGAAGAGGCCTTGAATAGGGTAATGCCCACATCACATGTTGTCTACATGGATGATACGTGCACATAATATAAGTCATATAACTCACCCTGCTATCAAAGAGGCTGTGCTTAGAAAATAAATCAGTGACTATGACAACGAGGAAGTAGGTTGGAGGGGAAAGTGTTGAGTCCCACGCAGCCCAGCTTCTGACAACTGATATCATCACATATCAACATAGAGAACCTACAGAACAATGCCAAAATACCACTCACTGTGGTCTTCAACAACAACTTGAACATCTCCAAATCCTTTGAATTAATTATCCTAGTTTCTAAAGGCTTTTGGATGGCTATCGGACAGCTAAATGTTTTCTGTTTAAAAAGGGCCTTTCGGTTTTACATTGGCTTATTGTTGTTATTATATGTCTATATTTAGAGTTAATCTTGTGTTTATTGCAGTTAGGAAAGGGTGTTCTTAGGAAAGGCTATACAGTATGTGCACTATACAACTTGGATTGTATCCAGTGTTAATTATTCTCTGTGCTATCCCTAACACACACACACACTGTAATGGGTGCGTGCTGGTGGCAGGGAAGTCAGGAGAACGAACTTGGTATAAACAGAGTCATTTAAAAAGTGCTCACAAAACTCAGAAAACCAAAATATACAAAATTATAAAAGTAGGTACAAAACTAGTCGCACACGAGAACATAACTAGCACATAACATACAATCAAACAATCACAGTCAAGGACATGAGGGGAAACAGAGGGTTAAATGCACAACATGTAATTGATGGGATTGGAACCAGGTGTGAAGGAAGACAAGACAAAACAATTGGAAAATGAAAAATGGATCAGCGATGGCTAGAAGGTCGGTGACATCGAACACCGCCCGAACAAGGAGAGGGACCGACTTCGGCTCCCCCCACGCGCGGCTCCAGCAGCGAGTCGACACTGACCTCAGGGACGACCCGGAGGGCGAGACGCAGTGCGATCCGGATGGAGACGGTGGAACTCTCACAGCATTGAAGGATCCAACACATCCTCCACCGGAACCTAGCATCTCTCCTCTGGACCATACCCTTCCCAGTCCACGAAGTACTGAAGGCCCCTCGCCCGATGTCTCGAATCCAGTATGGAACGAACGGAGTACGCCGGGGCACCCTCGATGTTCAGATGGGACGGAGGAACCTCCAGCACCTTAGTCTCCAGGAGCGGGTCAGCCACCACCGGCATGAGGAGAGACACTTGGAACGAGGGGTTAATGCGGTAATCGCAGGGAAGCTGTAACCTGTAACAAACCTCGTTCACTCTCCTCAGGACTAAATGGCCCCACAAACCGCGGACCCAGCTTCCGGCAGGGCAGGCGGAGGGGCAGGTTTCGGGTCGAGAGCCAGACCTGGTCCCCCGGTGTGAACACCGGGGCCTCACTTCGGTGAAGGTCTGCGCCAACTTTCTGACGCAGCACGGCACGCTGAAGGTGGACATGGGCGGAGTCTAATGTCTCCTCCGTGCGCGGGAACCAGTCGTCCACCGCAGGAGCCTTGGTCTGACTCTGATGCCAAGGAGCCAGAACCGGCTGATATCCCAATACACACTGGAGGGGAGCGAGATTAGTGGAGGGGTGGCGGAGCGAGTTCTGGGCCATCTCTGCCCAGGGCACGAACGCTGCCCACTCCCCTGGCCGGTCCTGGCAATAAGACCTCAGAAACCTACCCACATCCTGGTTAACTCTCTTCACCTGCCCGTTACTCTCGGGGTGAAAACCTGAGGTAAGGCTGACCGAGACCCCCAGACAATCCACGAATGCCCTCCAGACCCTCGACATGAATTGGGGACCCCGATCAGACACTATATCCTCAGGTACCCCGTAGTGCCGGAAGACGTATGTAACCAGGACCTCCGCAGTCTGTAGGGACATAGGGAGACCGGGCAAAGGGAGGAGATGACAAGACTTAGAAAAACGTTCCACAATGACCAGGATCGTGGTGTTACCCTGTGAAGGATCAAATCAAATTTTATTTGTCACATACACATGGTTAGCAGATGTTAATGCGAGTGTAGCGAAATGCTTGTGCTTCTAGTTCCGACAATGCAGTAATAACCAATGAGTAATCTAACCTAACAATTTCACAACAACTACCTTACACACACAAGTGTAAAGGGATGAAAGGGATGAAGAATATGTACATAAAGATATATGAATGAGTGATGGTACAGAACGGCATAGGCAAGATGCAGTAGATGGTATCGAGTACCTGTATATACATAAGATGAGTAATGTAGGGTATGTAAACATTATATTAAGTGGCATTGTTTAAAGTGGCTAGTGATACATGTATTACATAAAGATAGCAAGATGCAGTAGATGGTAGAGTACAGTATATACATATGAGATGAGTAATGTAGGGTTTGTAAACATTATATTAAGTGGCATTGTTTAACCTGTTGCGATGAGCAATCCCGTATCCGGGATCCTATTTATAGCCTCAAGCTCATTACCATAACGCAACGTTAACTATTCATGAAAATCGCAAATTAAATGAAATAAATATATTTGCTCTCAAGCTTAGCCTTTTGTTAACAACACTGTCATCTCAGATTTTCAAAATATGCTTTTGAACCATAGCTAAACAAGCATTTGTGTAAGAGTATTGATAGCTAGCATAGCATTAAGCCTAGCATTCAGCATGCAACAACAACGTTGTTTAGAATCAATCCTCAAGGTGTTTTTCACATATCTATCGATGATAAATCATTCGTGGCAGTTGACTTTCTCCTCTGAAGAAAATTAAACGCGCATGGAGCTGGAGATTACGCAATAATTTTGACGGAGGACACCGGGTGGACACCTGGTAAATGTAGTCTCTTATGGTCAATCTTCCAATGATTTGCCTACAAATACGTCACAATGCTGCAGACACCTTGGGGAAACGACAGAAAGTGGAGGCTCATTCCTGGCGCATTCACAGCCATATAAGGAGACATTGGAACACAGCGCATTCAAAATCTGGAGCACTTCCTGTATGAAATTTCATCTTGGTTTCGCCTGTAGCATTAGTTCTGTGGCACTCACAGACAATATCTTTGCAGTTTTGGAAACGTCAGAGTGTTTTCTTTCCAAAGCTGTCAATTATATGCATAGTCGAGCATCTTTTCATGACAAAATATCTTGTTTAAAACGGGAACGTTTCTCATCCCAAAATTTTAATAGCGCCCCCTAATGCATAACTGGTTTAACGTCCTGGGAGCCTGGTCTCTAGGAAAGGGTAAACACAAAACGGGTGAAAAACATGGCCCACTTTGCCTGGTGGGTCTCCTCGTCGCCCGGATGTACTCCAGATTGCGGTGGTCAGTCCAGATGAGAAAAGGGTGTCTAGCCCCCTCAAGCCAATGTCTCCACGCCTTCAAGGCCTTGACGACAGCCAACAGCTCCCGGTCCCCCACGTCATAGCTCCGCCATGCTGAGCTTCTTCGAGAAGAAGGCAAAGGGGCAGAGCTTCGGTGGCGTACCCGAGCGCTGAGAGAGCACAGCTCCTATCCCAGCCTCGGAAGCGTCCACCTCCACTATGAACACCAAAGAGGGATCTGGATGGGCCAACACGGGAGCTGAGGTAAACAGAGCCCTCAGGTGACTAAAAGCCCTGTCCGCCTCAGCTGACAGGGACCACTGCAAGCACACCGGGCCTCCCTTCAGCAGTGAGGTTTAAAAAAAACGGATAAACTTCCGGTAGTAGTTGGCAAACCCTAAGAACCGCTGCACCGTGGTGGGAGTCGGCCAATTACGCACGGCTGCAATGCGGTCACTCTCCATCTCCACCCCTGTAGTGGAAATGCGATACCCTAGGAAGGAGACGGACTGTTGGAAGCATTTCTCAGCCTTGACGTACAGGTCATTCTCCAACAGGCGACCAAGCACTCTGCACACCAGGGACACATGCTCAGCGCGTGTAGCGTAGTATATCAAAATGTCATCAATATACACCACTACACCCTGCCCGTACAGGTCCCTGAAAATCTAGTCTACAAAGGCTTGGAAGACTGATGGCGCATTCATCAACCCGTACGGCATGACAAGGTACTCCTAGTGCCCAGAGGTGGTACTGAAAGCCATCTTCCACTCGTCTCCCTCTCGGATACGTACCAGGTTGTTAGCTCTCCTGAGATCTAATTTGGTGAAGAAGCGCGCCCCGTGCATTGACTATCGCTGTGGCTATGAGCGGTAGTGGGTAACTATACCTCACAGTGATCTGATTCAGACCCCGATAGTCCATACACGGGCACAGACCTCCCTCCTTCTTCACAAAAAAGAAACTCGAGGAGGCGGGTGAAGTGGAGGACCGAATGTACCCCAGACGCAGGGATTCGGAGACATGTTTCCATAGCCTCCGTCTCCGCCTGTGAGAGGGAATACACGTGACTCTTGGGAAGTGCAGCGTCTCTTAGGAACTCTATTGCACAATCGCCCCGTCGATGAGGTGGTAATTGAGTCGCCTCTCCGCATATTCAGGGGGAATACGCACGGTGGAGACCTGGTCTGGACTCTCCACCGTAGTAGCACCAACGGAAACCCCTAAATACTTACCTGAGCACTCTCACGACCACCCCATGAGAGCCCTCTGTGGCCAAGAAACAGTGGGGTTATGACAAGCTAACCAGGGTAGGCCCAGCACCACGAGAAACGCAGGAGAGTCAATATGGAAGAGACTAATTCTCTCCTTATGACCCCCCTGCGTCACCATGCCCAAAGGCGCGGTGACCTCCCTAATCAACCCTGACCCTAATGGTTGACTATCTAAGGCATGAACGGGGAAGGGCACATCCACGGGAACGATGGGGATCCCTAAACTATAGGCTAACGCTCTATCAATAAAATTCCCAGCCGCGCCTGAATCTACAAGCGCATGTTATGTTGGGAATGCGGGGAAAACTCAGGGAACGTGACAGATACAATGAGCAACAGAGGAATCTGGGTGATAATGGTGCCGGCTCACCTAGGGTGACGCCAGAGCGCCCTGCCTGCTGCCTCGATTCCCAGAGGAACCAACCCGGCACCAACCGGCAGTGTGACCTCTGCGGCCACAGATGGTGCACGAGCGGGAACCCCCTCCGGTCTCCCTGCGCACCGCCCCTCCTAGCTCCATGGGTATCGGAGAGGGGGTGCGGGAGGATGGAACCACCAGACCCCGATCTGAACATCCGCGAGTAGCCAGCAGGTTGTCCAGTCGGATGGACAGGTCCACCAGCTGGTCAAACGTGAGGGTGGTGTCTCTGCAGGCCAGCTCCTGACAAATGTCCTCGCGCAGACTGCAGCGGTAATAGTCGATCAGGGCCCTGTTGTTCCATCCCGTGCCGGCAGCCAGGGTCCTAAACTCCAGGGCGAACTCCTGGGCGCTCCTCGTCTCCTGCCTCATATGGTAGAGGCGCTCACCCGCCACTCAACCCTCGGGCAGGTGGTCGAAGACTGCCTGGAAACAGCGGTTGAACTCCTCAAACTGGTCCAACGCCGCATCTCCCTCTCTCCACACGGCATTGGCCCACTCCAGAGCTTTCCCGGTGAGGCACGAGACGAGGGCGGACACCTTCTCACAGCCCGATGGAGCCGGGTGGACGGTGGCCAGATAGAGGTCTAATTGCAATAAGAACCCCTGGCAGTTCGCAGCCCTCCCGTCGTACTCCTGGGGCAAGGAGAGACAGATCCCGCTGGGTTCAGGCGGGAAAGGGGCGCTCAGGAAAGTGCTGGTGAAGGTGCTGGAAGAACCTCCTGTCTCTCCCAGCGGTCTATTTTCTGGACAACGCGATCTATGGCAGCGCCAAGATGGTGAAGCATAACTGCATGCTCCTGGACGCGCTCCTCCACCTCAATGGCCGGGGTACCTTCTCCTGCTGACTCCATAGTTCGGGTCAGTGATTCTGTAATGGGTGCGTGCTGGTGGCAGGGAAGTCAGGCGCAGGAGAACGAACTTGTTATAAACGGAGTCGTTTAATAAGTGCTCACAAAACTCAGAAAATAAAATATACCAAATAATAAAAGTGGGAACAAAACCCGTCGCACACCAGAACAATAACTTGCACATAACATAAAATCAAACAATCACGACAAGGACATGAGGGGAAACAGAGGGTTAAATACACAACATGTAATTGATGGGATTGGAACCAGGTGTGAAGGAAGACAAGACAAAACCAATGGAAAATGAAAAATGGATCAGCGATGGCTAGAAGGTTGGTGACGTAGACCGCCAAACACCACCCGGACAAGGAGAGGGACCGACTTCGGCGGAAATCGTGACACGCACACACACACACACACACCTTACTTTTGTCCCCATATTTAATTTGCGTCAATCCACTACTGCATTTGCAGCCACTTCTTTCTAAAGCCATTACACACCTCCCTACACTGATTGTTAGGCAATATTGATCCATGCCTGGGTTCCAACATTATACCAATGACGTGCTGCTTAAGGCTACTCACAGTGGCTTGGGCTGACTGCTTGATCAGCTTGAGTACATTCAGGTTCTGGCTTATATTGCATAATTCAATTTGCTGGGAGACAGCACCTGGGAATAAATTGCCATATGGTGCAGTGCTTGTTTCTGTGAAAGAGCCTCTATGAATCTCACTACGGCGTCTTCCATCTCTGCATGGAGTCCCAAAATGCACCCTATTACCTGAATAGTGCACTACTTTTGACCAAATCCCTATGAGGTTCAGGTGAAAAGTAGTGCACTGTGTAGTGAATAGGGCACCATTTGGGACGCGGGATCTGTTTGTTCTGAGTGGTTTGTGACACTGGCTGACTGGCTCTGTTGTGCGGTTTTGGTAGTAGCCGCCATTGAAGTGAAGTTATTTCTAGTAGTACATGTACATGTTCTGCTTATTTTCAGGGGTTAAGAGGGCCTTCTTCAAACAATTATAAATGACGTAATGGTCATAATGTTTGTCGGTTTTCTGCCTCAGTAGTCGTACCTATTTGATTTCATAAAATGGGTTGAACACAACCGCCACATAGAATAAACATGGGTAATGACCTATTTATTTGGAAGGGTTCAATGTGATAAAATATCTCTTATATCTCTCCATAAGCTTCATTTTGAAAATGAAAAGCTGTTATATTCTGCCTCTTACTTCGAAACAGTACCGTACTCCAGTCATCCATGTTAATTTAGAGCATGAGGAGGGCAGGAAATGATGTGATGCCTCATCCGTTGAATTGGTCACCCTTTTACACGTCACTAACTTAATGGCTTGCGTCCCAAATGGCACCCTATTATGGGCCATGGTTAAAAGTAGTGCACTATATACTGTAGGTGACAGGGTGCCTTTTGGAAAACAATCATGGTCACCCCTTTACTGAATTGTTCACCCCTTTTACTGATTGTTTTGTTGTCTGTACTGCAGATGCCAGGGCAGACAGAGCTGAGAGGAGGAAGCTCTTCAGGCACTACACTGTGGGATCCTACGACAGCTTTGATGCGTCAAGGTAAGGATTGGTTTCAGGATTGGTCTTGGTTTACTTACTGTTTTTCCGAATGCCTATTCAAGGGGATGTTCAGAGGAAATTGGTGGAACCATGATACTCTACAGGGTGTTATATCTTCTTCTAAACTGCTATAGCATATGAGAAGTTTTGCAGACGTTTATAGCTTCTGTGACGAAGATGCTGCTGACACATAACCCCTAATGTTTGGTATCTGACTACAGACTACAGATCTGAAGTAGCGTCACCGGCCTTATTCAATTGTAAAGAATGGAGGAAATAACTATGCACGTACGGTAGTAAGCTATTCATCTGGGGGGTCTTCGTCAGCCAATCCTCCCAGATGATGAGGGGTGAATGTGAATTGTGAACTCAAGCGTACACAGCACTTGGCTTTATTTCATGTATTTTCTTTTTCGTTTGGGAATAGCACATATGGGACATTGCATGTTACCCTTTTACCTGGCTTTCATGTGCATATTTCAGTTTCATTCATTCGTATCAACCGCATTCATTTTGTATGCCAGATCATCTACAGTAGTACCGCACTCTAATCTGTGGCGCCACTGATTACAGTACAAGAAAGGGCTCTGAGAGGACTCTTTGGATCCTTCTCTCTGGGAAAAAAAAGCTTCTAAAAGGGTTCTTTGTGGGCGACAGGGTTCTACCTAGAACCGTAAAGCGTTCTTCTACAGGTGCAAGTCCTAAGGACCTTTTTATTTCCAAGAGTGTGCTGTGCCAAAGCCTTTTATGGCAAAGCAAACTTGTGCAAGTGGAGAACATTGAGGAGGAAATTGGCTGGGTGGGAGTGTGTGTGCGCGTGTATGTGTTTGTCTCCAAAGGAGAGGAGATGTGTGTGTGTGTGTGTGTGTGTGTGTGTGTGTGTGTGTGAAACCTCTCGCTGTCAGATGGATGGTGATGTAAGAAATGCTTGAGCTCGGGGCCTCGCTTTTTCGCACTTGGGCATTCGATGCCGGGACTGTTATGCAAACAGTAACAAAGTAAGAAAAGTGTACCTAGGAAAGAAAGCACTCCATTCACAATGTCCTCAGCTTCTTCTCGGGGAACGGTCCACATGAGAAAGCATGGGGTAACTACATGTTTTAACTAACGAACATCCCAAGGAGACTGTATTGCAGCCCATGCACTAGCCTACATACCGGATGGATTTAATGGAGAGACCAAGAGAATAGACAGAGAGATATCCTCCTCCATCCAACAGTACTAACATACAGTGCCTTCGGAAAGTATTCAGACCCCTTCCCTTTTTCCCCACATTTTGTTACGTTGCAGCCTTCTTGTAAAATGAAGAAGAAATGAAGAATATCCTCATGAATCTACACACAACTCATAATGGCAAAGCGAGACAAGTATTCTTTTGAAATGTTTGCAAATGTATAATAAAAAAATAAGATAAACGCAGAAGTATTCAGAACCTTTTGGAATGAGACTCGATATTGAGCTCTGGTGCATCCTGTTTCCATTGATCATATTTGAGATGTTTCTTCAACTTGATTGGAGTCCACTTGTGGTAAATTCAATTGATTGGACATGATTTGGAAAGGCACACAGTCTATATAGAGTCCCACAGTTGACAGTGCATGTCAGAGCAAAAACCAAGCCATGAGGTTGAAGGAATTGTCTGTAGAGCTTCGAAACAGGATTGTGTCGAGGCACAGATCTGAGGAAGGGTACCACAAAATGTCTGCAGCATTGAAGGTCCCCAAGAACACAGTGGCCTCCATCATTCTTAAATGGAAGAAGTTTGGAACCATTAAGGCTCTTCCTAGAGCTGGCCGCCCGGCCAAACAGACAGAGCTCCAGAGTTCCTCTGTGGAGATGGGAGAACCTTCTTGAAGGACAACATTCTCTGCAGCACTCCACAAATCTTTATGGTAGAGTGGCCAGACGGAAGTCACTCCTCAGTAAAAGGCACACGACAGAGTTGGAGTTGGCCAAAAGGCACCTAAAGGACTCAAAGATGATGAGAAACAAGATTCTCTGGTCTGGAGGAAACCTGGCACCATCCTTACGGTGAAGCATGGTGGTGGCAGCATCACGCTGTGGGGATGTTTTTCAGCGGCAGGGACTGGGAGACTAGTCAGGATCGAGGCAAAGATGAACGGAGCAAAGTACAGAGAGATCCTTGATGAAAACCTGCTGCAGAGCGCTCAGGACCTCAGACTTGGGCGAAGGTTCACCTTCCAACAGGACAACGACCCTAAGCACACAGCCAAGACAACGTAGGAGTGGCTTCGGGACAAGTCTCTGAATGTCCGTGAGTGGCCCAGCCAGAGCCCGGACTTGAACCCAATCGAACATCTCTGGAGTGACCTGAAAATAGCTGTGCAGTGACACTCCCCATCCAACCTGACAGAGCTTGAAAGGATCTGCAGAGAAGAATGGGAGAAACTCCCCAAATACAGGTGTGCCAAGCTTGTAGCGTCATACCCAAGAAGACTCAAGGCTGTAATCGCTGCCAAAGGCGATTCAACAAAGTACTGAGTAATGGTCTGAATACTTATGTAATTGTGATATTTCCGTTTTTTAGTTTGAATACATTTGCAAAAATTTCTAAAAACCTTTGTTTGCTTTGTCATTATGGGATATTGTGTGTAGATTGATGAAGGAAAAAAAACAATTGAATCAATTTTAGAATAAGGCTGTAACGTAACAAAATGTGGAAAAACTAGAGGTCTGAATACTCTCCGAATGCACTGTACCCACCAACCAGTACAGCCAGTGTAAGAGCAAAGTAGGTTGTCATGGACACACAGACAGTCCCTGTTACCGGTGCTGTGATGGCTGTTTGCATGCTGCTCTGCTCATCTGCTCTGGCATGGGGGGTGACAGAGGTGAGGGACTTCAGCCTGGTCCCAGATCTGTTGCTGCTATCTTGCCAACTCAGCATAGCATAGCAGATCTGGGCCTTGCCAACTCAGCCCGAAACAAACTGATCTGGGACCAGGCTATAGGGACAGAGCCTCTGTAAATTTGGCCAGGCTTCTGGTTTGCTTAACGGACAACATATTTGGGGATTGGTCCTTTTGACCAGTTGCATTGTTGCACTGCACTGCTCCAATAAATGAATGTAATCTCTTCAAACGTCTGTTGATGTTCAAGCTACAGTGTAATCTCTTAATACATGTAGCAGAAAGGTGACTACTACTGATTAGCTTGGTAAATACTGTCTGCATTGAGATTTGTCTCCTTTCTGCTTCACGTATTGACATATTTCACGGTAGCCTTTTGGGATAGCTATAGGCTGCCTTCTGGGTTCATACTAGGATATTGGAATATAGATGATTAGACTCTGTTTCCTTAAGGTCTGCAATCCCTGTATTACATGTGGAACACCCTTACAAAACGATTGCAGTCAGAGTGCAGTACGACCGCAGTGTGCTGCAAATACTGCATCCAAAATAAATCAAAAATAGTTTACTGCAGTAATTTTGCAGTGTAACTGCAGTTAGAGTGCAGTATAACTTCAGTTCAACTGCAGTCCACTGCAGTTATTCTGCAGAATCTACCATAACCTTGTTGCACTATGACAGTGTTTCCCAAACTCAGTCCTCGGGACCCCAAGCACATTTTGGTTTTGCCCTAGCACTACACAGCTGATTCAAATGATCAAAGCTCGATGATGATTAGTTGATCATTTGAATCAGCTGTGTAGTGATAGGGCAAAAAACAAACCTGCACCCCTTGGTGTCCAGAGGACCGAGTTTAGGAAACCCTGCACTATGATGACCTGTAGCGTCACTTTGGTCCTGGAATACTATGACTAGCCCCCATTCTGATCACCAGCTCAAAGTAGAACGGGTTACCATGGCAACCGAGCATCCCACCACAATCACGCTGCTACCTCTGCTGCTCTCCCTTCAAGTTCCTCCTTGGAACCCAACCAAAGCATTGAACACAATACTATTTCTGGAATGATGTCTACTTCTGTAGCCTGGTTTATGACAATCAGGCTGACCTACTGTTTTTATTCAAGCATAGGCCTACTAGATTAGAAGAATGACATTTAGATTGTCCGTGCATCTGAAATGGTTAACTACTTCTACTCCAGGGGTTCTTGAGAATTAAATGCAGCAAATTCTTCTTGAGAAAATAATAAGTGAGTGCTTTTCATGTATTTTTAAAATATATTTTTTCAACCTTTTCACCAAATTGTGTTATTTCTTTTGGCACAATATTGGTATGATTATTTGTTTAGTTAAAGGCTATTTACTCCAATAAATCACATTACTGCATGTTGGTCTGCATTCAATTTTGCAAACATATGTAGGCTAATATAGCCTAACTCTTCTCAGCTTTCATCCATGATGCAGATGTTCATCCAGATGTTGCTGTATACACAGAATAATACGAAATCTCTGAGACCAGGTTGCATACACTAAAGGATACTGCCGACTGAGGAATGACATACATTTGATAGGCAGGCTATGGGTGGTCGCTTCCACTAAATTGAAATAAATTACTCCAAATCGCCTGTCTTCATTCATCCAGTAATTCATTCGTTCGTTCATTCATCCACTCAGCTTTGCACCCTATAGGCTACCCCTCACCGCTCCCTCCCTCCATCCTTCCTTCCCAGAGCCGCTGGCTTTTTAGAACCATTTTTAACATTTCTTCTAATGTTAACCGCTTTTGATTTTGCTCTCCTTTGGGTGGAAATGTTTTCTCTCCGCTGTCTCCGGCCCCACCCGTTTTTTGTTTTGTTTTGCCTCAACGTTTTCGGCAAAGGTGGACTTAATCTTTGGAGGAGCACTGTGACGGTGCGCTGTCGCTGTCACATCGACACAGGGAGCATCACTCATTACCATATTTGATTAATTCGGTGTGCAGCCGACGAGCTGTCATGATGAAGCACTCGGGGCGAGCAGCTGTGGCTATGATGCGGATGATAGGATGTAGTAACAACGGTCGCTTTGCGCGCAATTTTCTCCACAGCGACTGTGTTATTGACGAGAAGACGGTAGTTCTACAGAAGAAGGATAATGAGGGATTCGGGTTTGTGCTGCGAGGGGCGAAAGGTAGGAGACGGACCCTTAACTTAGTGTCTGTCTTGTTGCTCCCTTGTTGTGTTCATGTGTCGTCCCCGGTCCACGTTGCAATATTTGTTTCCGTTGCGTCAGTGATGAGAATCACACACATATTGCTTATTATGCACCATGCTGTTTTGAACACCCACTTTCCTTCCATAGAAATTCCAATACTCCCCCCTTCTGTTGACGACCGTGTGATAGTTTTTGTGTTGAAGCTCATTCTCAAGTCAGCTCTGCCCCATATCATGTTTTGTGTGACCACCATAATAAGTTTAATATTGGTGCCTATAAGAGCCTATAATAACTGAATAACTACTGATATTCTGTTGACTTAAACAGCTTCCCGTCACAAACATATGTGCCTGATCAAGTAGACAATTATTTCAAATCTCATACCCAGAGTTTCTGCATCTGCTCTATAGAGTAGAAATGAACATACGCTACTGTATTGAATGAGCAGACTAACAACGGCCTTTGGAGTTTTCTTCATGGCTGATTTATTGCAAGTGTCACTTGTCACCACCGGTTTCTTGGAGGTGCTGTGACTTCAGTTCTGCAAGAGAAAGATGCTACACAGTATTCATGTGACATCTGTAGCAATCTGCAACATCTAAACTGAAGTCAACTTTGACGTGACTTTGCTGATATTTGTAAAAAAAATATTTTAAAAAATCTGCTTGCATAGGTTTAGGTGTGTAGTATATGGCATGCGATCCTGTCAGATCTGCAGTTTGTCAGATCTGCAGTTTGAGACACACGCACACACAGCTCTCTACTGAACTGTACACAGTCAGTGCAGGGAATTTCTTTGGACCAGGTCTGGAGGGGTGAATGACGCGTCTCCCTAGCTCCAAACCTCTGCTGCAGCCCCAGCCCTTAGCCCACAGTCTCTGTCGCTGTCCCTGGCCAGACAGCATGATTATGCCACTAAGCTGTGATTACATTGCCATTGTTTTCTACATGCATGTTTTCCGTGTCTTACTGATAATTACATTGCGTTAGGATGATCCCGTCTAAATACAAATGTTACTGCAATATTGCTGTAATGATGTTCCTGCATGTGTTACCGTATATCGTCAATGCACGCACAGCTTCCATGTCCATGTGTTTGTGCGCACACGCAACACGGTTTGCAACGTCGTCATATTATTTGGTCCAGTAAAACATGTTTTCCATTTCCCAGATGGTGTCTGTTTTGAATGTTGACATTCCAAGGTGTCTATTCCACGTTACACTGTTGTGTTGAATTGAATTGAATGACATGTACTACATATGTGCAGTAATGATACTGTCCCAGTGACATTGCTTCCCTGCATTTCTCACTTTCTCTTCTCTCTCTCTGACTTTACCTGGGACGTTGCCTGGCCCTGCTCACCCACCCCTCCAGCGGACACGCCTATCGAGGAGTTTACTCCCACCCCTGCCTTCCCCGCCTTGCAGTACTTGGAGTCTGTGGACGAGGGCGGGGTTGCGTGGCGGGCGGGGCTTCGCAACGGAGACTTCCTCATCGAGGTAAGGAAACATAGTCTTTCTCAATTCATCTCTCCTCGATTGCTTGTGTGCTCTCTCCTTGCCTCCTCCATAAAATGCATTGGAAAAGAGGGTCTGATGGGCCTACTTCTCCAGTACGGTTGAGAGGGAGGCGAGGAGATGGGATGTGAGGATTCAAACGTTCCTTCCTGAACTTGGAAGATTCCTTTTCAGTGTGAAGAATTTGTGATGATTATGTATCTTTTGAAACTGGATGGGAGGTCTGTCTGAAAGCATTTATGAATGTGGGCCCGACAAGCTCCATAAGCATGGGTCTCTTTTGTTGGGATTTAGGGTAGTTTACTCCATTTAGCATTTAGAGTTTTGTTTGACCCAGACAATAATGGCTTTCAGAACAGAACAGCCAATTCTGGCATAGTTTTCTCTGCCTCCAAGTGAAGTGAACCTCAAAGTGAGTTATAAAAGTCTGGATAAGCTCCAGAAAGATTCCTCATGAACATACTTAATGAGAAATCTGTGTTCTGTTAATGCTGAAATAATGAATACTACGCTACTGTGCCGAAATATTGTTTTTTGGCCGCACCTCGTCTCATGTTGGTTGAAGCGCTGTCTGCTCCCCTCCTGAACTACTGTAACGTCCTCAGAGTTGTGCTCAGAGTCACTCCCAAGCAGTACACTGTCCAGTTCTGTCTGTCAGTCTTTTTTGGTTGTAAGGCGATTTGAGTTCATCCCCAAGCATAGCCTGAAATCCAAACCGATACGTTCCATTTCACTGTTGTTTCCCCAAACGTAACAGGATGAACAGTTAAATTCCAGGCTAACTCAGTCACTATGGATTAGATTTCCACTTGAACACAGCACATGCTGTAGTATTGCGTAGCACTCACCTCCTCTTGCTGTGGATTTATCTTCCCTTTGTCAAGACAGTGCCTCACCTAAATTCTTTATTTCTTTACTTCATTGTCTTAACATTTGACCACAACAGGTTGTGGTTGAACAGACCCTCTGGTCTAGTAGTTGAGATGAATGAATGCTTGAACAGACTAGGGAGATGAGAGGTCCGTTCCAGTTCATCCTTTTTTCCATGGCTGTCACTTCAGTTCTATGTCAGCAAAACAAATGCATTTTGCGCTTGAAAAATTCAGAACTCCAACTCAGCATACTCCGTGTGCTGTGTGAATGTTTTATAGGCACGTCCTAGATTTCTTCCGTGTCGGTGTTCTTCAGTGTGTTACTTCAACAGAACTACAATGAGATTGTATTTCTAGGGTTACTTCAACAGGGACGGGTGGAAGTCATTTTGTACTAAAAGGCAGAATAGAGGGGAGATAACGATTGGCCATCTGTCTTCCTAGAGCATACAGACGCCATGTTCATGGACTCATTGGGCGCTGAACAGCCTGTGTTTTTAAAATCAGCTGTCAGAGCAGGACGGTGATGATGTTACAAAACAAGGGGGGGAGAGACATCAACTACACTGTAAAAATAGACAGAGTCAAAACACAGTGATTGTGTAACGAAACCCTGAAAAGTAGTGTACCTAAACTGCGATGTGGTGTTTTGGCGGTTGTTTGAACGTAAACACAACGTGTACGTGTTCTGATACACAGAAAGTATTTTTTTTAAACAGAATAGAAGTACTCTGAAACACCCAAAGGGGTTATTCAAAACACACAAAAATATGTTTGTTTTTTTGTTGCAGACTGTCTCTCATATAGTCAAGTGGTTTAGAAATGCAAATGGTTTATAGCCAGAATATTGATTGATGATAAGGGCCGATGGAGAATAGGTTTTTTCCACCTTCATTCTTTTCAGTGATTTATTTATTTAGACAGATTAGAAACAAGAGGGAAACAGGTAAGGAGTGAAAGTGGGACAGGTAGAAGTGGGAATTCAACCTCAAACTTGAATTGGAATCTCATTGTAATTTTACACACTCAACCAGACAGCCGCACTGTAAAAAAATATATTATGGGGTGAGTTGAAATTGACAAAACAAAAAAACAGCAACATATAATTAATATAAATGAATGTAAGTCATTTCAATGTTTTGTTAATTTCATTTGACCCCAAAAATGTAAGAATGAATCCAACGTAATATGTTGCTCCAAATGTCAGTGTCTTTTATGAGGACAACCAAAGACAGAGGACATTGAATGATTTAACTCATTGGATGTCTGGTTCTAATCTCCTATCTTGCTCTGTTTTGAAAGTGTTGTGTGTGTGTGTGTGTTTAAAAAATGCTCAGACTTAATTTATTTTTACGCAATGTTGTTGCATGTTTGACGAGAGAAAGGTATACTTCTATATGAGTATTAAGCAGCTCGTTGTACCATGAGGCGCAATGGATCATGATGAACGGATATCAAAACCGTCAGGCAAAATGACGTTGAGTGATGAGACCACCCATTCCTACATTTCCAGCTTTAAATGGTAGAGGTAATTACAGTATCCTGCCATTTGTTATGTAAAACCTCTAGTTACTGCTGGCGAATGGAGCCCTGAGCTCAACAATGCCTGCCAAAATGTGTTAAACTGGCAAGTGACCAGATACATAAATCAGTGTTAAACATCAAAATATTCCAGAAGAAGGGATCTAATTCTTCACTAGACAGGAGGTGAAACACCATAACAGTTTTTAGAAGCTACAGAAAGAGGAAACGACACCAAAAGAGAGGGGATCTAATTCTGCATGGTTTCAAAAACGTCTCAGGATGGTGTGTTTCAGTACCACAGCAAAGTTAAGGTTTCATCTCCTTCGCATTGGTGGCAGCTCAGTTGCCACTAGTTTTGGTGTTACAAAACACTTCATTGTAACAGTTTTGAATAGAGTACAGTGGTGTATGTCTTGCAGCTAAACTAATATCGTCCTAACACTTCCCATATTACTGTATAGTCAAGCTAGAGATAGCCCCAGGGAATTGTCCCTTTGCGTTCAAAGTTGTTGTCGTGCTATTACAGTCTATTAATCATGGGAAGCTTTAAGATTTGTCACACTTCTCCCGTCTTTTTGGTGATTATTCCTCAGAATAGGATTTGATCTTGATTTGATGTCATCCAACTAGCCAATAATGTACAGCATTGCCCATGAAATATTACATTATTTAGCTCAACAGTAAATTCCTGTCAAATAGTATGATGACATTACAGCAAATCTGTGCCCTGGTTGGGGGACAATGGCAGTCTCGGGAGTTCACAGCTTACTCTTGTGTGTTTTGGTGCTCTGCTTGGTCATCCCCAACAGACCATCTCCTATGTCCTTGCAGGCTGCCACTAAACCCCTGTTTAATGGTCCAGTTAATACTTGAGATGTGGATAGCTTTGGGAACGGGGATGGAGGGTTTAAAGCCTGTCGGGTGTTGTGGGTGCGTGTAGGTGAAGTTTTTTTTTATTTATTTTTTTATTTTACCTTAACCAGGTAAGTCAGTTAAGAACAAATTCTTATTTTCAATGACGGCCTAGGAACAGTGGGTTAACTGCCTGTTCAGGGGCAGAACGACAGATTTGTACCTTGTACCTTGTCAGATTTGTACCTTGAACTTGCAACCTTCCGGTTACTAGTCCAATGCTCTAACCACTATGCTACCCTGCCTAGCACCCCCTCTCGCCTGTCTCTTATTCCCTTCACTCTATCAGTGATCTGTCTCGTATTCCCTTCACTCTATCAGTGATCTGTCTCTTATCCCCTTCACTCTATCAGTGACCTGTCTCTTATTCCCTTCACTCTATCAGTGATCTGTCTCTTATCCCCTTCACTCTATCAGTGACCTGTCTCTTATCCCCTTCACTCTATCAGTGATCTGTCTCTTATTCCCTTCACTCTATCAGTGATCTGTCTCGTATTCCCTTCACTCTATCAGTGATCTGTCTCTTATTCCCTTCACTCTATCAGTGATCTGTCTCGTATTCCCTTCACTCTATCAGTGATCTGTCTCTTATTCCCTTCACTCTATCAGTGATCTGTCTCTTAGGCCCTTCACTCTATCAGTGATATGTTACTATTAGGAGTGTGAATGTTAATATGTTAAAACAAAATTGAGATCCTTAATGTTAGGAAAATAAATATATAAAACCTGTGAGGAAGAGGCAAACTTTAGGCTACTTTGGTGAATTTGCGAGGCATGCAAGATAAGACTTTGCGATATAAAGATGACCAAATCAAATGTTATTTGTCACATGCACCAAATACAACTTCTGTAGACTTTACAGTGAAATGCTTGCTTATGAGCCCTTCCCAATAATGCTGAGTTTAAAAATAACAATGCTAATTAAGTAGTAATACAAGAGTAATAAAATAAAGCACACAAGAATGGAGCAGGGAGTACCAGATCAAAACAGGGAGTACCAGTATATACAGGGAGTACCAGGGAGTACCAGATCAAAACAGGGAGTACCAGATCAAAACAGGGAGTACCAGTATATACAGGGAGTACCAGGGAATACCAGATCAATACAAGGAGTACCAGTGTATATACAGGGAGTACCAGATCAAAACAGGGAGTACCAGATCAAAACAGGGAGTACCAGATCAAAACGGGGAGTACCAGATCAAAACGGGGAGTACCAGATCAAAACGGGGAGTACCAGATCAAAACGGGGAGTACCAGATCAAAACGGGGAGTACCAGTATATACAGGGAGTACCAGGGAGTACCAGACCAATACAGGGAGTACCAGGGAGTACCAGATCTATACAGGGAGTACCAGGGAGTACCAGATCAATACATGGAGTACCAGTATATATAGGGAGTACCAGGGAATACCAGATCAATACAAGGAGTACCAGTATATACAGGGAGTACCAGGGAGCACCAGTATATACAGGGAGTACCAGTATATACAGGGAGTACCAGATCAATACAGGGAGTACCAGTATATCCAGGGAGTACCAGGGAGTACCAGATCAATACACGGAGTACCAGTATATACAGGGAGTACCACTATATACAGGGAGTACCAGGGAGTACCAGATCAAAACAGGGAGTACCAGATCAAAACAGGGAGTACCAGATCAAAACAGGGAGTACCAGATCAAAACAGGGAGTACCAGATCAAAACAGGGAGTACCAGATCAATACAGGGAGTACCAGTATATCCAGGGAGTACCAGACCAATACAGGCAGTACAGGGAGTACCAGATCAAAACAGGGAGTACCAGTATATACAGGGAGTACCAGATCAATACAGGGAGTACCAGATCAAAACAGGGAGTACCAGATCAAAACAGGGAGTCCCAGGGAGTACCAGATCAAAACAGGGAGTACCAGGGAGTACCACATCAATACAGGGAGTACCAGTATATACAGGGAGTACCAGTATATACAGGGAGTTCCAGGGAGCACCAGTATATAGAGGGAGTACCAGTATATACAGGGAGTACCAGGGAGTACCAGACCAATACAGGGAGTACCAGGGAGTACCAGTATATACAGGGAGTACCAGTATATACAGGCAGTACCAGGGAGTACCAGATCAAAACAGGGAGTACCGGTATATACAGGGAGTACCAGATGAAAACAGGGAGTACCAATATATACAGGGAGTACCAGTATATACAGGCAGTACAGGGAGTACCAGATCAATACAGGGAGTACCAGATCAATACAGGGAGTACCAGATCAATACAGGGAGTACCAGATCAATACAGGGAGTACCAGATCAATACAGGGAGTACCAGATCAAAACAGGGAGTCCCAGGGAGTACCAGATCAAAACAGGGAGTACCAGGGAGTACCAGATCAATACATGGAGTACCAGTATATACAGGGAGTACCAGTATATACAGGGAGTTCCAGGGAGCACCAGTATATACAGGGAGTACCAGTATATACAGGGAGTACCAGGGAGTACCAGACAGACCAATACAGGGAGTACCAGGGAGTACCAGTAAATACAGGAAGTACCAGTATATACAGGTAGTACCAGGGAGTACCAGATCAATACAGGGAGTACCAGATCAATACAGGGAGTACCAGATCAATACAGGGAGTACCAGATCAAAACAGGGAGTACCAGTATATACAGGGAGTACCAGTATATATAGGGAGTACCAGGTTATACCAGATCAATACAAGGAGTACCAGTATATACAGGGAGCACCAGTATATACAGGGAGTACCAGATCAAAACAGGGAGTACCAGTATATACAGGGAGTACCAGATCAAAACAGGGAGTACCAGTATATACAGGGAGTACCAGTATATACAGGGAATACCAGTATATACAGGGAGTACCAGATCAATACAGGGAGTACCAGGGAGTACCAGATCAATACAGGGAGTACCAGTATATACAGGCAGTACAGGGAGTACCAGATCAATACAGGGAGTACCAGATAAATACAGGGAGTACCAGATAAATACAGGGAGTACCAGATCAATACAGGGAGTACCAGATCAATACATGGAGTACCAGTATATATAGGGAGTACCAGGGAATACCAGATCAATACAAGGAGTACCAGTATATACAGGGAGCACCAGTATATACAAGGAGTACCAGATCAAAACAGGGAGTACCAGATCAAAACAGGGAGTACCAGATCAAAACAGGGAGTACCAGTATATACAGGGAATACCAGTATATACAGGGAGTACCAGATCAATACAGGGAGTACCAGGGAGTACCAGATCAATACAGGGAGTACCAGATCAATACAGGCAGTACAGGGAGTACCAGATCAATACAGGGAGTACCAGATCAATACAGGGAGTACCAGATCAATACAGGGAGTACCAGACCAATACAGGGAGTACCAGATCAATACAGGGAGTACCAGG
The DNA here is from genome assembly GCF_034236695.1 of Oncorhynchus nerka. NCBI lineage: Eukaryota > Metazoa > Chordata > Actinopteri > Salmoniformes > Salmonidae > Oncorhynchus > Oncorhynchus nerka. The sequence goes on from NC_088420.1 coordinate 54,401,875, forward strand.
GAGTACCAGATCAATACATGGAGTACCAGTATATATAGGGAGTACCAGGGAATACCAGATCAATACAAGGAGTACCAGTATATACAGGGAGTACCAGGGAGCACCAGTATATACAAGGAGTACCAGGGAGTACCAGATCAAAACAGGGAGTACCAGATCAAAACAGGGAGTACCAGATCATACAGGGAGTACCAGTATATACAGGGAGTACCAGGGAGCACCAGTATATACAGTGAGTACCAGGGAGTACCAGATCAAAACAGGGAGTACCAGATCAAAACAGGGAGTACCAGTGTATATATAGGGAGTACCAGGGAATACCAGATCAATACAAGGAGTACCAGTATATACAGGGAGTACCAGGGAGCACCAGTATATACAGGGAGTACCAGATCAAAACAGGGAGTACCAGTATATACAGGGAGTACCAGTATATACAGGGAGTACCAGATCAATACAGGGAGTACCAGATCAATACATGGAGTACCAGTATATATAGGGAGTACCAGGGAATACCAGATCAATACAAGGAGTACCAGTATATACAGGGAGTACCAGGGAGCACCAGTATATACAGGGAGTACCAGATCAAAACAGGGAGTACCAGTATATACAGGGAGTACCAGATCAAAACAGGGAGTACCAGTATTTACAGGGAGTACCAGATCAATACAGGGAGTACCAGGGAGTACCAGATCAATACAGGGAGTACCAGTATATACAGGCAGTACCAGGGAGTACCAGATCAATACAGGGAGTACCAGATCAATACAGGGAGTACCAGGGAGTACCAGATCAATACAGGGAGTACCAGGGAGTACCAGATCAATACATGGAGTACCAGTATATACAGGGAGTACCAGGATGTACCAGATCAAAACAGGGAGTACCAGATCAAAACAGGGAGTACCAGTGTATATATAGGGAGTACCAGGGAATACCAGATCAATACAAGGAGTACCAGTATATACAGGGAGTACCAGGGAGCACCAGTATATACAGGGAGTACCAGATCAAAACAGGGAGTACCAGTATATACAGGGAGTACCAGATCAATACAGGGAGTACCAGATCAAAACAGGGAGTACCAGATCAATACAGGGAGTACCAGGGAGTACCAGATCAATACAGGGAGTACCAGATCAATACAGGGAGTACCAGGGAGTACCAGATCAATACAGGGAGTACCAGATCAATACAGGGAGTACCAGATCAATACAGGGAGTACCAGATCAATACAGGGAGTACCAGACCAATACAGGGAGTACCAGGGAGTACCAGATCAATACAGGGAGTACTAGGGAGTACCAGATCAATACAAGGAGTACCAGTATATACAGGGAGTACCAGGGAGCACCAGTATATACAGGGAGTACCAGATCAAAACAGGGAGTACCAGTATATACAGGAAGTACCAGTATATACAGGGAGTACCAGATCAATACAGGGAGTACCAGATCAATACAGGGAGTACCAGGGAGTACCAGATCAATACAGGGAGTACCAGATCAATACAGGGAGTACCAGATCAATACAGGGAGTACCAGATCAATACAGGGAGTACCAGATCAATACAGGGAGTACCAGACCAATACAGGGAGTACCAGGGAGTACCAGATCAATACAGGGAGTACTAGGGAGTACCAGATCAATACAAGGAGTACCAGTATATACAGGGAGTACCAGGGACTACCAGATCAAAACAGGGAGTACCAGTATATACAGGGAGTACCAGTATATACAGGCAGTACCAGGGAGTACCAGATCAAAACAGGGAGTACCAGTATATACAGGGAGTACCAGGGAGCACCAGTATATACAGGGAGCACCAGTATATACAGGGAGCACCAGGTCAAAACAGGGAGTACCAGGTCAAAACAGGGAGTACCAGGTCAAAACAGGGAGTACCAGGTCAAAACAGGGAGTACCAGGTCAAAACAGGGAGTACCAGGTCAAAACAGGGAGTACCAGTATATACAGGGAGTACCAGATCAAAACAGGGAGTACCAGTATATACAGGGAGTACCAGATCAAAACAGGGAGTACCAGTATATACAGGGAGTACCAGATCAAAACAGGGAGTCCCAGGGAGTACCAGATCAAAACAGGGAGTCCCAGGGAGTACCAGATCAATACATGGAGTACCAGTATATACAGGGAGTACCAGTATATACAGGGAGTACCAGGGAGTACCAGACCAATACAGGGAGTACCAGTATATACAGGAAGCACCAGTATATCCAGGGAGTACCAGATCAAAACAGGGAGTACCAGATCAAAACAGGGAGTACCAGATCAAAACAGGGAGTACCAGATCAAAACAGGGAGTACCAGATCAAAACAGGGAGTACCAGTATATACAGGGAGTACCAGTATATACAGGGAGTACCAGTATATACAGGGAGTACCAGACCAATACAGGGAGTACCAGGGAGTACCAGATCAATACAGGGAGTCACTAGGGAGTACCAGACCAATACAGGGAGTTCCAGGAGTACCAGATCAATACAGGGAGTACCAGATCAATACATGGAGTACCAGTATCAAAACAGGGAATACCAGATCAATACAAGGAGTACCAGTATATACAGGGAGTACCAGGGAGCACCAGGGAGTACCAGATCAAAACAGGGAGTACCAGTATATACAGGGAGTATCCAGGGAGTACCAGTATATACAGGGAGTACCAGTATATACAGGGAGCACCAGATCAATACAGGGAGTACCAGGGAGTACCAGATCAAACAGGGAGTACCAGGTCAAAACAGGGAGTACCAGAGTCAAATCAATACAGGGAGTACCAGACCAATACAGGGAGTACCAGACCAAAACAGGGAGTACCAGACCAATACAGGGAGTACCAGACCAATACAAAGTACAGGGATCAATACATGTACCAGTATATATAGTACCAGGGAATACCAGATCAAAACAGGGAGTACCAGTATATACAGGGAGTACCAGATCAAAACAGGGACTAAGTCCCAGGGAGTACCAGATCAAAACAGGGAGTACCAGATCCAGGAGTACCAGATCATACAGGGAGTACCAGTATATACAGGAGTACCAGTATATACAGGGTACCAGTACCAGGGAGTACCAGACCAATACCAGGGAGTACCAGGGAATACCGGATCAATACAAGGAGTACCAGTATATCCAGGGAGTACCAGATCAAAACAGGGAGTACCAGATCAAAACAGGGGAGTATATACAGTACCAGTAAACAGGAGCACCAGATCAAAACAGGGAGTACCAGATCAAAACAGGGAGTACCAGTATATACAGGGAGTACCAGGGAGTACCAGATCAATACAGGGAGTACCAGTCAAAACAGGCAGTACCAGATCAAAACAGGGAGTACCAGATCAATACAGGGAATACCAGATCAATACAGGAGTACCAGTATATACAGGGAGTACCAGGGAGCACCAATACAGGGAGTACCAGATCCAATACAGGGAGTTCCAGGGAGTACCAGATCAAATACAGGGAGTACCAGATCAATACATGGAGTACCAGTATATATAGGGAGTACCAGGGAATACCAGATCAATACAAGGAGTACCAGTATATACAGGGAGTACCAGGGAGCACCAGTATATACAGGGAGTACCAGATCAAAACAGGGAGTACCAGTATATACAGGGGAGTACCAGATCAAAACAGGGAGTACCAGAGTATAGGGAGTACCAGGGAGTACCAGATCAATACAGGGAGTACCAGATCAATACAGGGAGTACCAGGGAGTACCAGATCAATACAGGAGTACCAGATCAATACAGGGAGTACCAGGGAGTACCAAATCAATACAGGGAGTACCAGACCAATACAGGGAGTACCAGACCAATACAGGGGAGTACCAGACCAATACAGGGAGTACCAGACCAGTATATACAGGGAGTACCAGATCAAAACAGGGAGTACCCAGATCAATACAGGGAGTACCAGATCAATACAGTGGAGTACCAGTATATATAGGGAGTACCAGGGAATACCAGATCAATACAAGGAGTACCAGTATATACAGGGAGTACCAGGGAGCACCAGTATATACAGGAGTCAAAACCAGGGAGTACCAGATCAAAACAGGGGAGTACCAGATCAAAACAGGGAGTACCAGATCAAAACAAGGGAGTACCAGATCCAAAACAAGGGAGTACCAGATCAGTACCAGGGAGTACCAGATATATACAGGGAGTACCAGATCAATACATGGAGCACCAGTATATACAGGGAGTACCAGGGAGTACCAGATCAAAACAGGGAGTACCAGATCAAAACAGGGAGTACCAGTGTATATATAGGGAGTACCAGGGAATAACAGATCGGATCAATACAAGGAGTACCAGTATATACAGGGAGTACCAGATCCAGGGAGCACCAGTATATATACAGGGAGTACCAGATCAAAACAGGGAGTACCAGTACCAGATCAATACAGGGAGTACCAGTATATATATACAGGGAGCACCAGATCAATACAGGGAGTACCAGATCAATACATGGAGTACCAGTATATACAGGGAGTACCAGGGAGTACCAGATCAAAACAGGGAGTACCAGATCAAAACAGGGAGTACCAGATCAAAACAGGGAGTACCAGTCATATATAGGGAGTACCGATCAATACAGGGAGTACCAGATCAATACAGGGAATACCAGATCAATATAAGGAGTACCAGTATATACAGGGAGTACCAGGGAGCACCAGTATATACAGGGAGTACCAGATCAAAACAGGGAGTACCAGTATATACAGGGAGTACCAGTATATACAGGGAGTACCAGATCAATACAGGGAGTACCAGGGAGTACCAGATCAATACATGGAGTACCAGTATATATAGGGAGTACCAGGGAATACCAGATCAATACAAGGAGTACCAGTATATACAGGGAGTACCAGGGAGCACCAGTATATACAGGGAGTACCAGATCAAAACAGGGAGTACCAGTATATACAGGGAGTACCAGATCAAAACAGGGAGTACCAGATCAAAACAGGGAGTACCAGATCAATACAGGGAGTACCAGGGAGTACCAGATCAATACAGGGAGTACCAGATCAATACAGGGAGTACCAGATCAATACAGGGAGTACCAGATCAATACAGGGAGTACCAGATCAATACAGGGAGTACCAGATCAATACAGGGAGTACCAGATCAATACAGGGAGTACCAGACCAATACAGGGAGTACCAGGGAGTACCAGATCAATACAGGGAGTACTAGGGAGTACCAGATCAATACAAGGAGTACCAGTATATACAGGGAGTACCAGGGAGCACCAGTATATACAGGGAGTACCAGATCAAAACAGGGAGTACCAGTATATACAGGGAGTACCAGTATATACAGGGAGTACCAGATCAATACAGGGAGTACCAGGGAGTACCAGATCAATACATGGAGTACCAGTATATATAGGGAGTACCAGGGAATACCAGATCAATACAAGGAGTACCAGTATATACAGGGAGTACCAGGGAGTACCAGGGAGCACCAGTATATACAGGGAGTACCAGATCAAAACAGGGAGTACCAGTATATACAGGGAGTACCAGATCAAAACAGGAGTACCAGTATTTACAGGGAGTACCAGATCAATACAGGGAGTACCAGGGAGTACCAGATCAATACAGGGAGTACAAGTATATACAGGCAGTACCAGGGAGTACCAGATCAATACAGGGAGTACGAGATCAATACAGGGAGTACCAGATCAATCCAGGGAGTACCAGATCAATCCAGGGAGTACCAGACCAATACAGGGAGTACCAGGGAGTACCAGATCAATACAGGGAGTACCAGGGAGTACCAGATCAATACATGGAGTACCAGTATATACAGGGAGTACCAGGGAGTACCAGATCAAAACAGGGAGTACCAGATCAAAACAGGGAGTACCAGTGTATATATAGGGAGTACCAGGGAATAACAGATCAATACAAGGAGTACCAGTATATAACAGGGAGTACCAGGGAGCACCAGTCAAAATATACAGGGAGTACCAGATCAAAACAGGGAGTACCAGTATATACAGGAGTACCAGGGAGTACCAGTATATACAGGGAGTACCAGATCAAAACAGGGAGTACCAAACAGGGAGTACCAGATCAGAATACATACCAGGGGAGTACCAGTACCATATATAGGGAGTACCAGGGAATACCAGATCAATACAAAGAGTACCAGTATATACAGGGAGTACCAGGGAGCACCAGTATATACAGGGAGTACCAGATCAAAACAGGGAGTACCAGTATATACAGGGAGTACCAGATCAAAACAGGGAGTACCAGATCAAAACAGGGAGTACCAGATCAAAACAGGGAGTACCAGATCAATACAGGGAGTACCAGGGAGTACCAGATCAATACAGGGAGTACCAGATCAATACAGGGAGTACCAGGGAGTACCAGATCAATACAGGGAGTACCAGATCAATACATGGAGTACCAGGAGTACCAGGGAATACCAGATCAATACAAAGTACCAGTATATACAGGGAGTACCAGTATATACAGGGAGGAGTACCAGATCAAAACAGGGAGTACCAGTATATACAGGGAGTACCAGTATATACAGGGAGTCCCAGATCAATACAGGGAGTACCAGTATATACAGGGAGTACCAGATCAATACAGGCAGTACAGGGAGTACCAGATCAATACAGGGAGTACCAGATCAATACAGGGAGTACCAGATCAATACAGGGAGTACCAGATCAATACAGGGAGTACCAGACCAATACAGGGAGTACCAGGGAGTACCAGATCAATACAGGGAGTACCAGATCAATACATGGAGTACCAGTATATATAGGGAGTACCAGGGAATACCAGATCAATACAAGGAGTACCAGTATATACAGGGAGTACCAGGGAGCACCAGTATATACAGGGAGTACCAGATCAAAACAGGGAGTACCAGATCAAAACAGGGAGTACCAGTATATACAGGGAGTACCAGATCAATACAGGGAGTACCAGGGCGTACCAGATCAATACAGGGAGTTCCAGTATATACAGGCAGTACCAGGGAGTACCAGATCAATACAGGGAGTACCAGATCAATACAGGGAGTACCAGATCAATACAGGGAGTACCAGACCAATACAGGGAGTACCAGATCAATACAGGGAGTACCAGTATATATAGGGAGTACCAGGGAATACCAGATCAATACAAGGAGTACCAGTATATACAGGGAGTACCAGGGAGCACCAGTATATACAAGGAGTACCAGGGAGTACCAGATCAAAACAGGGAGTACCAGATCAAAACAGGGAGTACCAGATCATACAGGGAGTACCAGTATATACAGGGAGTACCAGGGAGCACCAGTATATACAGGGAGTACCAGGGAGTACCAGATCAAAACAGGGAGTACCAGATCAAAACAGGGTACCAGTACCAGTGTATATATAGGGAGTACCAGGAATACCAGATCAATACAAGGAGTACCAGTATATACAGGAGTACCAGGGAGCACCAGTATATATACAGGGAGTACCAGATCAGGGAGTACCAGAAAACAGGGAGTACCAGACCAATACAGGGAGTACCAGATCAATACAGGGAGTACCAGGGAGTACCAGATCAATACATGGAGTACCAGTATATATAGGGAGTACCAGGGAATACCAGATCAATACAAGGAGTACCAGTATATACAGGGAGTACCAGGGAGCACCAGTATATACAGGGAGTACCAGATCAAAACAGGGAGTACCAGTATATACAGGGAGTACCAGATCAATACAGGGAGTATCAAAACAGGAGTACCAGATCAATACAGGGAGTACCAGGGAGTACCAGATCAATACAGGGAGTACCAGTATATACAGGCAGTACCAGGGAGTACCAGATCAATACAGGGAGTACCAGATCAATACAGGGAGTACCAGATCAATACAGGGAGTACCAGATCAATACAGGGAGTACCAGATCAATACAGGGAGTACCAGACCAATACAGGGAGTACCAGGGAGTACCAGATCAATACAGTGAGTACCAGGGAGTACCAGATCAATACATGGAGTACCAGTATATATAGGGAGTACCAGGGAATACCAGATCAATACAAGGAGTACCAGTATATACAGGGAGTACTAGGGAGCACCAGTATATACAGGGAGTACCAGGGAGTACCAGATCAAAACAGGGAGTACCAGATCAAAACAGGGAGTACCAGATCAAAACAGGGAGTACCAGTATATACAGGGAGTACCAGATCAAAACAGGGAGTACCAGTATATATAGCGAGTACCAGGGAATACCAGATCAATACAAGGAGTACCAGTATATACAGGGAGTACCAGGGAGCACCAGTATATACAGGGAGTAACAGGGAGTACCAGATCAAAACAGGGAGTACCAGATCAAAACAGGGAGTACCCGTGTATATATAGGGAGTACCAGGGAATACCAGATCAATACAAGGAGTACCAGTATATACAGGGAGTACCAGGGAGCACCAGTATATACAGGGAGTACCAGATCAAAACAGGGAGTACCAGATCAAAACAGGGAGTACCAGGGAGTACCAGATCAAAACAGGGAGTACCAGATCAAAAGGGAGTCAAAACCAGATCTATACAGGAGTACCAGGGAGTACCAGATCAATACATGGAGTACCAGATATACAGGGAGTACCAGACCAGGGAATAACAGATCAATACAAGGAGTACCAGTATATACAGGGAGTACCAGGGAGCACCAGTATATACAGGGATTACCAGATCAAAACAGGGAGTACCAGATCAAAACAGGGAGTACCAGTATATACAGGGAGTACCAGATCAATACAGGGAGTACCAGATCAATACAGGGAGTACCAGGGAGTACCAGATCAATACAGGGAGTACCAGTATATACAGGCAGTACCAGGGAGTACCAGATCAATACAGGGAGTACCAGATCAATACAGGGAGTACCAGATCAATACAGGGAGTACCAGATCAATACAGGGAGTACCAGACCAATACAGGGAGTACCAGGGAGTACCAGATCAATACATGGAGTACCAGGGAGTACCAGATCAATACATGGAGTACCAGTATATATAGGGAGTACCAGGGAATACCAGATCAATACAAGGAGTACCAGTATATACAGGGAGTACTAGGGAGCACCAGTATATACAGGGAGTACCAGGGAGTACCAGATCAAAACAGGGAGTACCAGATCAAAACAGGGAGTACCAGTATATACAGGGAGTACCAGATCAAAACAGGGAGTACCAGTATATATAGCGAGTACCAGGGAATACCAGATCAATACAAGGAGTACCAGTATATACAGGGAGTACCAGGGAGCACCAGTATATACAGGGAGTACCAGGGAGTACCAGATCAATACAAGGAGTACCAGTATATACAGGGAGTACCAGGGAGCACCAGTATATACAGGGAGTACCAGATCAAAACAGGGAGTACCAGATCAATACAGGGAGTACCAGACCAATACAGGGAGTACCAGGGAGTACCAGATCAATACATGGAGTACCAGTATATATAGGGAGTACCAGGGAATACCAGATCAATACAAGGAGTACCAGTATATACATGGAGTACTAGGGAGCACCAGATCAATACAAGGAGTACCAGTATATACAGGGAGTACCAGGGAGCACCAGTATATACAGGGAGTACCAGATCAAAACAGGGAGTACCAGTATATACAGGGAGTACCAGTATATACAGGGAGTACCAGATCTATACAGGGAGTACCAGGGAGTACCAGATCAATACATGGAGTACCAGTATATATAGGGAGTACCAGGGAATACCAGATCAATACAAGGAGTACCAGTATATACAGGGAGTACCAGATCAAAACAGGGAGTACCAGTATATACAGGGAGTACCAGTATATACAGGGAGTACCAGTATATACAGGGAGTACCAGATCAAAACAGGGAGTATATACAGGGAGTACCAGGGAATACCAGATCACCAGTACCAGTATATACAGGAGTATCAAAACAGGGAGTACCAGATCAATACAGGGAGTACCAGGGAGTACCAGATCAATACAGGGAGTACCAGTATATACAGGCAGTACCAGGGAGTACCAGATCAATACAGGGAGTACCAGATCAATACAGGGAGTACCAGACCAATACAGGGAGTACCAGACCAATACAGGGAGTACCAGACCAATACAGGGAGTACCAGGGAGTACCAGATCAATACAGGGAGTACCAGGGAGTACCAGATCAATACATGGAGTACCAGTATATATAGGGAGTACCAGGGAATACCAGATCAATACAAGGAGTACCAGTATATACAGGGAGTACCAGGGAGCACCAGTATATACAGGGAGTACCAGGGAGTACCAGATCAAAACAGGGAGTACCAGATCAAAACAGGGAGTACCAGATCAAAACAGGGAGTACCAGATCAAAACAGGGAGTACCAGATCAAAACAGGGAGTACCAGATCAAAACAGGGAGTACCAGATCTATACAGGGAGTACCAGATCTATACAGGGAGTACCAGATCTTTACAGGGAGTACCAGATCCATACAGGGAGTACCAGATCTATACAGGGAGTACCAGTATATATAGCGAGTACCAGGGAATACCAGATCAATACAAGGAGTACCAGTATATACAGGGAGTACCAGTATATACAGGGAGTACCAGTATATACAGGGAGTACCAGGGAGCACCAGTATATACAGGGAGTACCATATCAAAACAGGGAGTACCAGATCAAAACAGGGAGTACCAGATCAAAACAGGGAGTACCAGTATATACAGGGAGTACCCGATCAAAACAGGGAGTACCCGATCAAAACAGGGAGTACCAGTATATACAGGGAGTACCAGTATATACAGGGAGTCCCAGATCAATACAGGGAGTACCAGTATATACAGGGAGTACCAGGGAGCACCAGTATATACAGGGAGTACCAGATCAATACAGGGAGTACCAGACCAATACAGGGAGTACCAGACCAATACAGGGAGTACCAGACCAATACAGGGAGTACCAGGGAGTACCAGATCAATACAGGGAGTACCAGGGAGTACCAGATCAATACATGGAGTACCAGTATATATAGGGAGTACCAGGGAATACCAGATCAATACAAGGAGTACCAGTATATACAGGGAGTACCAGGGAGCACCAGTATATACAGGGAGTACCAGATCTATACAGGGAGTACCAGATCTATACAGGGAGTACCAGATCTATACAGGGAGTACCAGATCTATACAGGGAGTACCAGATCTATACAGGGAGTACCAGTATATACAGGGAGTACCAGATCAAAACAGGGAGTACCAGTATATATAGCGAGTACCAGGGAGTACCAGATCAATACAGGGAGTACCAGATCAATACATGGAGTACCAGTATATATAGGGAGTACCAGGGAATACCAGATCAATACAAGGAGTACCAGTATATACAGGGAGTACCAGGGAGCACCAGTATATACAGGGAGTACCAGTATATACAGGGAGTACCAGATCAAAACAGGGAGTACCAGTATATACAGGGAGTACCAGATCAATACAGGGAGTACCAGGGCGTACCAGATCAATACAGGGAGTTCCAGTATATACAGGCAGTACCAGGGAGTACCAGATCAATACAGGGAGTACCAGATCAATACAGGGAGTACCAGACCAATACAGGGAGTACCAGATCAAAACAGGGAGTACCAGATCAAAACAGGGAGTACCAGATCAAAACAGGGAGTACCAGATCAAAACAGGGAGTACCAGATCAAAACAGGGAGTACCAGATCAAAACAGGGAGTACCAGATCTATACAGGGAGTACCAGATCTATACAGGGAGTACCAGATCCATACAGGGAGTACCAGATCTATACAGGGAGTACCAGTATATATAGCGAGTACCAGGGAATACCAGATCAATACAAGGAGTACCAGTATATACAGGGAGTACCAGTATATACAGGGAGTACCAGTATATACAGGGAGTACCAGGGAGCACCAGTATATACAGGGAGTACCATATCAAAACAGGGAGTACCAGATCAAAACAGGGAGTACCAGATCAAAACAGGGAGTACCAGTATATACAGGGAGTACCCGATCAAAACAGGGAGTACCCGATCAAAACAGGGAGTACCAGTATATACAGGGAGTACCAGTATATACAGGGAGTCCCAGATCAATACAGGGAGTACCAGTATATACAGGGAGTACCAGGGAGCACCAGATCAATACATGGAGTACCAGTATATATAGGGAGTACCAGGGAATACCAGATCAATACAGGGAGTACCAGATCAATACAGGGAGTACCAGACCAATACAGGGAGTACCAGACCAATACAGGGAGTACCAGGGAGTACCAGATCAATACAGGGAGTACCAGGGAGTACCAGATCAATACATGGAGTACCAGTATATATAGGGAGTACCAGGGAATACCAGATCAATACAAGGAGTACCAGTATATACAGGGAGTACCAGGGAGCACCAGTATATACAGGGAGTACCAGATCTATACAGGGAGTACCAGATCTATACAGGGAGTACCAGATCTATACAGGGAGTACCAGATCTATACAGGGAGTACCAGTATATACAGGGAGTACCAGATCAAAACAGGGAGTACCAGTATATATAGCGAGTACCAGGGAGTACCAGATCAATACAGGGAGTACCAGATCAATACATGGAGTACCAGTATATATAGGGAGTACCAGGGAATACCAGATCAATACAAGGAGTACCAGTATATACAGGGAGTACCAGGGAGCACCAGTATATACAGGGAGTACCAGTATATACAGGGAGTACCAGATCAAAACAGGGAGTACCAGTATATACAGGGAGTACCAGATCAATACAGGGAGTACCAGGGCGTACCAGATCAATACAGGGAGTTCCAGTATATACAGGCAGTACCAGGGAGTACCAGATCAATACAGGGAGTACCAGATCAATACAGGGAGTACCAGACCAATACAGGGAGTACCAGATCAATACAGGGAGTACCAGGGAGTACCAGATCAATACATGGAGTACCAATATATATAGGGAGTACCAGGGAATACCAGATCAATACAAGGAGTACCAGTATATACAGGGAGTACCAGGGAGCACCAGTATATACAAGGAGTACCAGGGAGTACCAGATCAAAACAGGGAGTACCAGATCAAAACAGGGAGTACCAGATCAAAACAGGGAGTACCAGTATATACAGGGAGTACCAGGGAGCACCAGTATATACAGGGAGTACCAGGGAGTACCAGATCAAAACAGGGAGTACCAGATCAAAACAGGGAGTACCAGTGTATATATAGGGAGTACCAGGGAATACCAGATCAATACAAGGAGTACCAGTATATACAGGGAGTACCAGGGAGCACCCGTATATACAGGGAGTACCAGATCAAAACAGGGAGTACCAGTATATACAGGGAGTACCAGATCAATACAGGGAGTACCAGGGAGTACCAGATCAATACATGGAGTACCAGTATATATAGGGAGTACCAGGGAATACCAGATCAATACAAGGAGTACCAGTATATACAGGGAGTACCAGGGAGCACCAGTATATACAGGGAGTACCAGATCAAAACAGGGAGTACCAGTATATACAGGGAGTACCAGATCAATACAGGGAGTACCAGATCAATACAGGGAGTACCAGGGAGTACCAGATCAATACAGGGAGTACCAGTATATACAGGCAGTACAAGGGAGTACCAGATCAATACAGGGAGTACCAGATCAATACAGGGAGTACCAGATCAATACAGGGAGTACCAGATCAATACAGGGAGTACCAGATCAATACAGGGAGTACCAGACCAATACAGGGAGTACTAGGGAGCACCAGTATATACAGGGAGTACCAGGGAGTACCAGATCAAAACAGTGAGTACCAGATCAAAACAGGGAGTACCAGTATATACAGGGAGTACCAGATCAAAACAGGGAGTACCAGTATATATAGCGAGTACCAGGGAATACCAGATCAATACAAGGAGTACCAGTATATACAGGGAGTACCAGGGAGCACCAGTATATACAGGGAGTACCAGATCTATACAGGGAGTACCAGATCTATACAGGGAGTACCAGATCTATACAGGGAGTACCAGATCTATACAGGGAGTACCAGTATATACAGGGAGTACCAGATCAAAACAGGGAGTACCAGTATATATAGCGAGTACCAGGGAGTACCAGATCAATACAGGGAGTACCAGATCAATACATGGAGTACCAGTATATATAGGGAGTACCAGGGAATACCAGATCAATACAAGGAGTACCAGTATATACAGGGAGTACCAGGGAGCACCAGTATATACAGGGAGTACCAGTATATACAGGGAGTACCAGATCAAAACAGGGAGTACCAGTATATACAGGGAGTACCAGATCAATACAGGGAGTACCAGGGCGTACCAGATCAATACAGGGAGTTCCAGTATATACAGGCAGTACCAGGGAGTACCAGATCAATACAGGGAGTACCAGATCAATACAGGGAGTACCAGACCAATACAGGGAGTACCAGATCAATACAGGGAGTACCAGGGAGTACCAGATCAATACATGGAGTACCAATATATATAGGGAGTACCAGGGAATACCAGATCAATACAAGGAGTACCAGTATATACAGGGAGTACCAGGGAGCACCAGTATATACAAGGAGTACCAGGGAGTACCAGATCAAAACAGGGAGTACCAGATCAAAACAGGGAGTACCAGATCAAAACAGGGAGTACCAGTATATACAGGGAGTACCAGGGAGCACCAGTATATACAGGGAGTACCAGGGAGTACCAGATCAAAACAGGGAGTACCAGATCAAAACAGGGAGTACCAGTGTATATATAGGGAGTACCAGGGAATACCAGATCAATACAAGGAGTACCAGTATATACAGGGAGTACCAGGGAGCACCCGTATATACAGGGAGTACCAGATCAAAACAGGGAGTACCAGTATATACAGGGAGTACCAGATCAATACAGGGAGTACCAGGGAGTACCAGATCAATACATGGAGTACCAGTATATATAGGGAGTACCAGGGAATACCAGATCAATACAAGGAGTACCAGTATATACAGGGAGTACCAGGGAGCACCAGTATATACAGGGAGTACCAGATCAATACAGGGAGTACCAGATCAATACAGGGAGTACCAGGGAGTACCAGATCAATACAGGGAGTACCAGTATATACAGGCAGTACAAGGGAGTACCAGATCAATACAGGGAGTACCAGATCAATACAGGGAGTACCAGATCAATACAGGGAGTACCAGATCAATACAGGGAGTACCAGATCAATACAGGGAGTACCAGACCAATACAGGGAGTACTAGGGAGCACCAGTATATACAGGGAGTACCAGGGAGTACCAGATCAAAACAGTGAGTACCAGATCAAAACAGGGAGTACCAGTATATACAGGGAGTACCAGATCAAAACAGGGAGTACCAGTATATATAGCGAGTACCAGGGAATACCAGATCAATACAAGGAGTACCAGTATATACAGGGAGTAGCAGATCAAAACAGGGAGTACCAGTATATACAGGGAGTACCAGTATATACAGGGAGTACCAGTATATACAGGGAGTACCAGTATATACAGGGAGTACCAGATCAATACAGGGAGTACCAGGGAGTACCAGATCAATACAGGGAGTACCAGTATATACAGGCAGTACCAGGGAGTACCAGATCAATACAGGGAGTACCAGATCAATACAGGGAGTACCAGATCAATACAGGGAGTACCAGACCAATACAGGGAGTACCAGACCAATACAGGGAGTACCAGGGAGTACCAGATCAATACAGGGAGTACCAGGGAGTACCAGATCAATACATGGAGTACCAGTATATATAGGGAGTACCAGGGAATACCAGATCAATACAAGGAGTACCAGTATATACAGGGAGTACCAGGGAGCACCAGTATATACAGGGAGTACCAGGGAGTACCAGATCAAAACAGGGAGTACCAGATCAAAACAGGGAGTACCAGATCTATACAGGGAGTACCAGATCTATACAGGGAGTACCAGATCTATACAGGGAGTACCAGATCTATACAGGGAGTACCAGATCTATACAGGGAGTACCAGATCTATACAGGGAGTACCAGATCTATACAGGGAGTACCAGATCAAAACAGGGAGTACCAGTATATATAGCGAGTACCAGGGAATACCAGATCAATACAAGGAGTACCAGTATATACCAGGAGTACCAGTATATACAGGGAGTACCAGTATATACAGGGAGTACCAGATCAAAACAGGGAGTACCAGATCAAAACAGGGAGTACCAGATCAAAACAGGGAGTACCAGTATATACAGGGAGTACCCGATCAAAACAGGGAGTACCAGTATATACAGGGAGTACCAGTATATACAGGGAGTCCCAGATCAATACAGGGAGTACCAGTATATACAGGGAGTACCAGGGAGCACCAGTATATACAGGGAGTACCAGGGAGTACCAGATCAATACAGGGAGTACCAGGGAGTACCAGATCAATACAGGGAGTACCAGGGAGTACCAGATCAATACAGGGAGTACCAGTATATACAGGCAGTACCAGGGAGTACCAGATCAATACAGGGAGTACCAGATCAATACAGGGAGTACCAGATCAATACAGGGAGTACCAGACCAATACAGGGAGTACCAGACCAATACAGGGAGTACCAGGGAGTACCAGATCAATACAGGGAGTACCAGGGAGTACCAGATCAATACAAGGAGTACCAGTATATACAGGGAGTACCAGGGAGCACCAGTATATACAGGGAGTACCAGGGAGTACCAGATCAAAACAGGGAGTACCAGATCTATACACGGAGTACCAGATCTATACAGGGAGTACCAGATCTATACAGGGAGTACCAGATCTATACAGGGAGTACCAGATCTATACAGGGAGTACCAGTATATACAGGGAGTACCAGATCAAAACAGGGAGTACCAGTATATATAGCGAGTACCAGGGAATACCAGATCAATACAAGGAGTACCAGTATATACAGGGAGTACCAGTATATACAGGGAGTACCAGTATATACAGGGAGTACCAGTATATACAGGGAGTACCAGGGAGCACCAGTATTTACAGGGAGTACCAGGGAGTACCAGATCAAAACAGGGAGTACCAGATCAAAACAGGGAGTACCAGTATATACAGGGAGCACCCGATCAAAACAGGGAGTACCAGTATATACAGGGAGTACCAGTATATACAGGGAGTCCCAGATCAATACAGGGAGTACCAGTATATACAGGGAGTACCAGGGAGCACCAGTATATACAGGGAGTACCAGGGAGTACCAGATCAATACAGGGAGTACCAGGGAGTGTTGTTTTTCTTTGGGTGGCCTCTGGTTCTAGCTGCTCCATTTTATTACAGATGTTGGCCAGCCAATACTTCATTTAAAGAAGCAGACCAATGCTGCTATGTAGTTGATTGTGCCAGGCATATAGCCCAATAACCTATTGTGACACTGTAGTCTAGGTTACTTTAGTGATCCACTGTTGTCCACTGTGACAGTAGCTCAAGTTGTAGATGCTGTCCACTGTGATGTGGTGCTGAATCTCTGATTGTCTCTGTTACAGTGTGTTTCCTTACTTTAGCACTCTGGCATATAGCTGTATGCTGGAAAGAAAATACCAACACCACATGTATATGTATATTGTATACAGTGCATTCGGAATGTATTCAGACCCATTGACTTTTTCCACATTTTGTTACATTACAGCCTTATTCTAAAATGGATTTAATAAAAACATTTCCTCATCAATCTATACACAATACCCCATAATGATAAAGCGAAAACAGGTTTTTTGACAAATGTATTACAAAAAAAAGTATTCAGATCCTTTGCTATGAGACTCAAAATTGAGCTCAGGTGCGTCCTGTTTCCATTGATCATCGAAGGAAGGATGAATGGAGCAAAGTACAGAGAGATCCTTGATGAAAACCTCCTCCAGAGTGCTCTGGACTTCACCGACCCTAAGTACACAGCCAAGACAATGCAGGAGTGGCTTCGGGACAAGTTTCTGAATGTCCATGAGTTGCCCAGCCAGAGCCCGGACTTGGAACCCATTCGAACATCTCTGGAGAGACCTGAAAATAGCTGTGCAGTGACACTCCCCATCCAACCTGGCAGAGCTTGAGAGGATCTGCAGAGAAGAAGAAACTCAAATACAGGTGTGCCAAGCTTGTAGCGTTATACCCAAGAAGACTCAAGGCTGTAATCGCTGCCAAAGGTGCTTCAACAAAGTACTGATTAAAGGGTCTGAATACTTATGTAAATGTGATATTTCCATTTGTATTCTTTTATGCATTTGCAAAAAAAAAAAAAAAAAGTAGTATTCATGGAGTATCGTGTGTATGTTGATGAAGGAATAAAACAATTTAATCCATCTTAGAATAAGGCTGTAACATAACAAAATGTGGAAAAAGTCAAGCGGTCTGAATGCTTAACGAATGCTCTGTATGTATATTGAATATGTATATTGAATGCACCAATTCAGTATACTGTGTTTCATCTCGTCTCCTCTCTCGCCTCTCCGCTTATTGTCTCCTCACGGTTGTAGCCTACTCTTTCTCGGTTGTTTTTCCAGATAGACACATAGCCCTGCGTTCTGTCAAAGCCCAGTAAACAGAGGACTGTTGTCAGTGAGCTTGTCAGCTTTTCGTTGCTAACGGAATTATTCAACATTTGGTCCAAATGAGCATTCAAGCTGCATGAACACCAACCTATCCATGAGGTACACACACAGCAGTCAAATTAAGTGGCTGTATATGCTTAGGTGAATGCTGAAGGAATTACTGAGGAAGTGGGAAGCCCATATGGTCACAGCAGGTTGTAATATGGTTAGTTAATGCACATAGTGGATGTACAGTTGAAGTTGAAGTTTACATTCACTTAGGTTGGAGTCATTAAAACTAGTTTTTCAACCACTCCACAAATTTCGTGTAAACCTACTATAGTAGTTTTGTCAAGTCGGTTAGGACATCTACTTTGTGCCTGTAATTTTTCCAACAATTGTTTACAGACAGATTATTTCACTTATAATTCACTGTATCACAATTCCAGTGGGTCAGAAGTTTACATACGCTAAGGTGACTGTTCCTTTAAACAGCTTGGAAAATTCCAGAAAATGATGTCATGGCTTTAGAAGCTTCTGATAGGATAATTGACATCATTTGAGTCAATTGGAGGTGTACCTGTGGATGTTTTTTAAGGCCTACCTTCAAACGCAGTGCCTATTTGCTTGACATCGTGGGAAAATCAAAATAAATCAGCCAGGACCTCAGACAAGTCTGGTTCATCCTTGGGAGCTATTTCCAAACACCTGAAGGTACCACGTTCATCTGTACAAACAATAGCACACAAGTATAAACACCATGGGACCACGTAGCCGTCATACCGCTCAGTAAGGAGACCAGTTCTGTCTCCTAGAGATTAACATACTTTGGTGCGGAAAGTGCAAATCAATCCCAGAACAACAGCAAAGGACCTTGCGAAGATGCTGGAGGAAACGGGTACAAATGTATCTATATCCACAGTAAAACGAGTCCTATATTGACATAACCTGAAAGGCCGCTCAGCAAGGAAGAAGCCACTGCTCCAAAACCACCATTAAAATACCAGACTACGGCTTGCAGCTGCACATGTGGACAAAGATTATTATTTTTTTTTAATTGTCCTCTGGTCTGATAAAACAATAATAGAACTGTTTGGCCATAATGACCATTGTTATGTTTGGAGGAAAAAGGGGGAGACTTGCAAGCTGAAGATCACCGACCCAACCATGAAGCATGGGGGTGGCAGCATCTTGTTGTGGGGGTGCTTTTCTGCATGAGGGATTGGTGCACTTCACAAAATAAATGGCATCACAACGCAGGAAATTTATGTGGAGCAATATCTCAAGACATCAGTCAGGAAGTTAAAGCTTGGTCGCAAATGAGTCTTCTAAATGGACAATGACTCCAAGTATACTTCCAGAGATGTGGAAAAATGGCTTAAGGACAACAAAGTCAAGCTATTGGAGTGGCCATCACAAAGCCCTGACCTCAATCCTATAGAACATTTGTGGACAGAACTGAAAAAGCGTGTGAGAGCCAGGAGGCCTACAAACCTGACTCAGTTACACCACCTCTGTCAGGAGGAATGGGCCACAATTCACCTAACTTATTGTGGGAAGCTTGTGGAAGGCTACCCGAAATGTTTGACCCAAGTTAAGCAATTTAAATCAATGCTACCAAATACTAATTGAGTGTATGTGAACTTCTGCCTCACTGGGAATGTGATGAAAGAAATAAAAGTTGCAATAAAATATTCTCTCTACTATTATTCTGAAATGTCACATTCTTAAAATAAAGTGGTAATCCTAACTGACCTAAAACAGGGAACTTACTAGGATTAAATGTCAGGAATTGTGAAAAACTGAGTTTAAATGTATTTGGCTAAGGTGTATGTAAACTTCCGACTTCAACTGTATATTTACATAAACATGTATGTATGGCTCTGGTAGTGAAGATAATATGACAGTGCTGCTGGCCTGAACGGCCATGGCCAAACGGACCTCCACATATACTCCGGCTCCAATTTAACCTATTGACAATATATACTGAGTGTACAAAACATTAAGAATACCTGCTCTTTCCATGACATAGACTGGCCAGGTGAATCCAGGTGAAAGCTATGATCCCTTTATTGATTTCACTTTTTAAATCCACCACTAGATTAATCAAATCAAATTGTATTTGTCACATACTCTGAATACAACAGGTGTAGTAGACCTTACCGTGAAATGCTAAGTTTCAAGCCCTTAACCAACAATGCAGTTGAAATAAATTGTCAAGAAAATATTTACAAAATAAACTAAAGTGAAAAAAAAACTATACAAATAAAATCCAAAATTAACACAAGAAATGTGCGTAAACAATAATGAGGATATACACATGGGGTACAGGTTAGTCATGGTCATTTGTAAAGTGACTATGCATAGATAATAAACAGCATGTAGCAGCAGTGTGAAAACAAAGGGGGGTTCAATGTAAATAGTCCGGGTGGCCATTTGATGAATTGTTCAGCAGTCTCATGGCTTGTGTGTAGAAGCTGTTAAGGAGCTTTTTGGTCCTAGAGTTGGCGCTCCGGCACGCCTTGCCGTGTGGTAGCAGAGAGAACAGTCTATGACTTGGATGACTGGAGACAATTTTTGGGGCCTTCCTCTGACACTGCCTAGTACTGGACCCCACGCACTACCCTCTGTATTGGACAGATGCCGAGCAGTTACCATACCAGACGTTGATGGAACCGGTCAGGATGCTCTTGATAGTGCAGCTGTATAACTTAGTGAGCATTTGGGAACCCATGACAAATCTTTTCAGTCTCCTGAGGGGGAAAAAGGTATTGTCGTGCCCTCTTCTCAACTATCTTGGCGTGTTTGGACCATGCTAGTTTGTTGGTGATGTGGACACCAAGGAACTTGAAACTCTCGCCCCGCTCCACTTCAGCCCCGTCAATGTTAATGGGGGCCTATTCGGCCCTCCATTTCCTATGATTCACAATCAGCTCCTTAGTCTTGCTCACATTGAGGGACAGGTTGTTGTCCTGACACCAAACTGCCAGGTCTCAGCCTATAGGGCAGAGGTCAGTCTCATCATTGTGGTCAGCAAACTTAATGATGGTGTTGGAGTCGTGCTTGGACATGCAGTCTTTGGTGAACAGGGATTACAGGAGGGGACTAAGTACACACCCCTGAGGGGCCGCAGTGTTGAGGATCAGCGTGGCAGATGCGTTGTTGCCTCCCCTTACCACCTGGGGGCGGCCTGTCAGAAAGTCCAGAATCCAGTTGTAGAGGGAGGTGTTTAGCACCAGGGTCCTTAGCTTAGTGATGAGCTTTGTGGGCACTATGGTGAACGCTGGGCTATAGTCAATGAACAGCATTCTCACATAGGTGTTCCTTTTGTCCAGGTGTGAAAGGGCAGTGTGGAGTGCGATTTGAGATTGCGTCATCTGTGGATCTGTTGGGGCGGTATGCTAATTGGAGTGGGTCTAGGGTTTCCGGGATGATGGTGTTGATGTGAGCCTTGACCAGCCTTTCAAAGCATTTCATGGCTACAGACGTGAGTGCTACGGGGCGGGAATCATTTAGACAGGTTTACCTTCACTTTCTTGGGCACAGGGACTATGGTGGTCTGTTTGAAACATGTTGGTATTGACTTAATCAGGGAGAGGTTGAACATGTAATTGAAGACACTTGTCTGTTGGTCCGCACATGCTTTGAGAACATGTCCTGGTAATATGTCTGGCCCCACGGCTTTGTGAATGTTGACCTGTTTAAAGGTCTTGCTCACATCGGCTACAGAGAGCGTGATCACACCTGGTGCTCTCATGCATGCTTCAGTGATGATTGCCTCAAAGCGAGCATGAAAGGCATTTAGCTCATCTGGTAGGCTTGCATCACTGGGCAGCTCGCGGCTGGGTTTGCCTTTGTAGTCTGTAATATTTTTCAAGCCCTGCTACATCCGACGAACGTCAGAGCCGGTGGAGTAGGATTCAATCTTAGTCTTGTATTGACGCTTTGCCTATTTATGGTTCGTCTGAGGGCAGCTCTAGCATTTGGATGTTTCCTGTAATCCCATGGCTTCTGGTTGGGAAATGTACGTCACCGTGGGGACGACAATGTCGATGCAATTATTGAAGACGCCGGTGATTGAGGTGGCATCCTCAATGCCATTGGATGATTCCTGGAACATATTCCAGTCTGTGCTAGCAAAACAGTCCTGTAGCGTAGCATCCACGTCATCTGACCACTTCCGTATTGAGCGAGTCACTTGTACTTCCTTGTTTAGTTTTTGCTTATAAGCAGGAATCAGGAGGATAGAATTATGGTCAGATTTGCCAAATGGAGGGCGAAGGAGAGCTTAGTATGTTTCTCTGTGTGTGGAGTAAAGGTGGTCTAGAGTTTTTTTTTTGCACATGTGACATGCTGGTAAAAATGAGGTAAAACGGATTTAAGTTTGCCTGCATTAAAGTCCCCAGATACTAGGAGTGCCGCCTCTGGATGAGCATATTCTTGTTTGCTTATGGCCTTACACAGCTCGTTGAGTGCGGTCTTAGTGCCAGCATCGGTTTGTGGTGGTAAATAGACAGCTACGGATAATATAGATGAAAACTCTCTTGGTATATAGTGTGGTCTACAGCTTATCATGAGGTATTCTACCTCAGGCAAGCAATACCTTGAGACTTCTTTAATATTTGACATTGTGCACCAGCACTTATTGACAAATAGACACTCACCCCCGCCCCTCGTCTTATCAGATGTAGCTACTCTGTCCTGCCGATGTACGGAAAAGCCAGCCAGCCAGCTCTATTATCCGTGTCGTCCTTCAGTCAAGTCTCGGTGAAACATAAGATATTACAGGTTTTAATGTCCTGTTGGTAGGATAGTCTTAATCGTTGA
Organism: Oncorhynchus nerka; assembly: GCF_034236695.1. Lineage (NCBI taxonomy): Eukaryota > Metazoa > Chordata > Actinopteri > Salmoniformes > Salmonidae > Oncorhynchus > Oncorhynchus nerka. The sequence goes on from NC_088420.1 coordinate 54,425,370, forward strand.
TCGTCCAGTTTGTTTTCCAATGATTGCACGTTGGCCAATAATATGGAGGGGGGGGGGGAGTGGTGTATTACCTACTCGTCGGCTAATTCTTACAAGGCAGCCCGCCTTCCTCCCTCTTTTCCTCTGATGATGATGGGGATTTGGGCCTTCTCTTGATAAAGCAGTATATCTTACGTCAGACTCATTAAAGAAAAAATCTTAGTCCAGTTCGAGGTGAGTAATCGGCAAGTAATTGTCCAGAAGCTCTTCTCGGTCACAAGAGACATTATGTACAAAATGAGTTAAAAACAATGTGAAAAAACAATTGGTTATGAGCCTGTAAAAGTGGTGGGGTGGGGGGGGGTTGTAGACAGATTAAAGAAGGATTTTTATGCCTTGAGACAATTGAGACATGGATTGTGTATGTGTGCTATTCAGAGGGTGAATGGGCAAGAAAAAAATGTAAGTGCCTTTGAACGGGGAATGGTAGCAGGTGCCAGGCGCACCGGACAACTCAATATTAGGAAGGTGTTTTTTCTGTTTTGTACACTCAGTCTATCATAGCTCAGATACACAATTTAACATTCATATTCACCTGACGTTCAGGTCGGATGTGAGGCAGTCACAATCAAGCATTGTTTGTTTGAACAGCCTCTCTCTCTCTGAGAGTGTAGATAAAAGGACTCAGGCTTCATCCCAAATGGCATCTTATTCCCTACATAGTGCACTACTTTTGACCATTCCCTATGGGCCATTTGGGAATGCCATTTGGGACTCAGCCTCAGTGCATCCTCACAACAATATAGAAGCTCTTAGCAGTGGCCCTCCAATGCTCTTTAGCTCCCCGTTGGATGAGGAGCTCTTATCTGTCTGTGTGGCTCCCTCTCCTCTCACAGAGAACACAGCAGCTGCTTGAAATAACCTATAATCTAGCTTATGTTTAGCACTGATGTTATGTTCCCTACAGGAACACATTTTCAGTGGGAAAGTGTGTGTGTGTGCGCGCGTGTGTGTGAAGAAGGAACGTATTTTCACTGTTTAAAGGTACAATCAGAAGATGAAACAATAACAAAGCCTTTTCCCCACCATTGTTTTGGTAGATGAGAGAGAAAGCTGAAACAAAGCTCCAATTGCAACTGGCCTTTTTGTTACATGTTTTGTTGTGTTCAAACACCATTTCATTGATTTAAATAAGCGTAAGATAAGAGTTGAGCACATTTTCTCCCTTTACCTGGTACTGTATTGATATGACACTCAGCCAGCCCTTCTCAGCCCTCTGCAGTGCTCTGCTTTCTCTGTGACCGTGACTATCTCATGGACAGTAGCCCAGAGTGTGGACGGTAGCCCAGAGAATGCAGGGCATGCCTTGGAGGTACCTCATGGCCTAATAACCACACAACCTGTCACTAAAGTAAATATCCCTGCTTGGTGTAACCTATTTTGAGGATAGGAGGAAAGTGAATTAGTAACATTTCCAACTGTCTCTTAGTTGTTTATTTGTTAATATTGTAGTCAAATGTATTTGAAATAATTCAATCCGAGCTTTTAGAATGATGACGTTGTTCAGTGTTACACATTCCCCAAGGGAAAACGTGGGAGATGTAGTCTGAAAAAAGGACAATGCATTTACAGGAATCACCATTATTACCCAATGAATAGCCAGTAGAATCATTATACTTCCTATTCATTGAGTAATGGGGATTCTTGTAAATACAATCTCATTAGCGATGGTGGGGACCTGTTCATTCGTTCTCTACACATGCTGCTGTACGTCCAGGGTTCACGCACGTCGTAATACATCACAATGGTCACCTAGCAACCAGCTTCACATTGTGTCCCTAGGCTCGTTGGGATGGATAAAAGGGAGGCAGACAGCTGTTAGAGATTTACTAGCAGCACCCTCTCTCTCTGTCTCTCTGACGGTCTGGGTACTCTAATCTGAACGTGTTTTTTAAAACGTATGCGAGTGGCTGGGGTTTGGTGACAGTGTGATTGAGATGTGTCGCTGTGTGTCCCAAGCCATGAATGTTGCTTTATTGTCTTATGTATACTGTAGTACAGCCTGTATACTCAGCCAGTATGCCATTACTATTTCTAACTCAGCTGATTAGCTACATTTTACAGTATTCACTTCAAGGTCATCTCAGATGTGCACTGATCAAACCAAAGCGAGAGATTATACACCGAGTCTAGAAAACATTCAAATGTATTCAGGCTGAAGGGAGAAGACCGGTTAAAGAAGGACTTTTAAGCCTTGAGACAATTAAGACATGGTGTATGTGTGCCATTCAGGGGGTGAATGGGGCAAGACAAAAAATGTATGTGCCTTTGAACAGGGTGTGGTAGTATGTGCCAGGCACACCGGACTGCAACGCTGCACCGGACTGCAACGCTGCTGGGTTTTCCACGCTCAACAGTTTCCCATATCTATCAAGAATGGTCCACCACCCAAAGGACGCCCAGCCAACTTGACACAAGATGTGGGAAGCATTGGAGTCAACATGGGCCAGCATCCCTGTGGAACGCTTTCGTCATCTTGTAGAGTCCATCGCCCGACAAATTGAGGCTATTCCGAGGGCAAAAGGAGGGAGTGCAACTCAATATTAGGAAGGTGTTCATAATGTTTGGTTTACTCAGTGTATGTTGTATTGTGGTGTTTACATGTCAGGTATTGGGTACACCATTGATACTTTGTTTTTTTTAACGTTTTTTTCTATACTTAAGTTTCCATATGCTTACTCTTCGACAATGACATCACCTAGTATCTAATGTGGGTTATGTAATTCCTTTCTCTTGAATGTTATCAGTGTGTGGGGATCCCTTTCCTCTCTTCATTAGTCTCTTATCTGTGTGTGCCTGACGTACGATACCCATACTCTTAATACATGGGCTTTGAGCTGAGGTAGCTCCAATTCAGGCCACCCAGAAAAGGCTCTAAAATGGAACGGCGATAAGTAATCACACCCAGCAGCTCCTCTGTGCACTTGGTAATTAGCCTACTCAAGACAAAAGAGTTTTGCCTGCCCTGAAGACTGAAGAATAGAATAGCAGAGAGGAGATTGCACTTGATCATGGGATTGCAATGGGACTGTGGGTGATTGGCCACTGTTAACCCTCCTGCTCTCTGAAGTGGCTCAGTGACACCGCAGTGAAACAGCCTGAACTCCATTGATTGCCAACCACTGGCCTTTTTCCCTCTTACATGATAACATCCCTGTCCAAAAGGGAAGAAAATGTTTGTTGGCATCCTATTCCCTATGTAGGGCTTATAGTGCTCTGGTCAAAATTATTTAGGGAATAGGTTGCCATTTGGAACTCATCTATTCTCTCCTGGCAGCTGGAGCTGATTGCACTGTATGACTCCATAACCACAAGACAACAGGTGTGTCTCAGAAGGATTTTTACACATAACCTGGATACATATTTTAGACATCAGGTGAAGTATATGTGGTTTTTGTGCATTTGAGCCTGTGTACTGGGTGATGAATCAAGCAATGAATAATGATTGTGTTGTTCTGTTACTGTAGATATAGGCTGTATCTACTCATCTCTCTCCCTTTCCTTGAATTGGCTGTATCTGGATTGGGTTGTTTTTCTCAAGTTCTTTTCTTATCAATCTAAAATGGATCATCTCTCGATCTCTGTGGTCTGGGCAAGGGTACCTGAGGGTCTCTATAGTTCACTGAGCAGTGTTATTTAATGATTGGGCTGGCAAACATTCAACATTATGTAATGACTGTGTGTGTGTGTGTGCATCCTTTTAGTACAGTGCACATGTTAATTCTGCTGGAAGTGACCAGAAGTGACACAAAATCCGATTTATAAAAAATGTAAGGGCCCTGTAGACACTTTCACACAACCTCTCTCCCTGGCAAATCACTCACTGAATTCCATGCTATCTGTTTTTCAAAGTCAAATCCATGAATACCACATCACCATAAGATCTACTGGGTGCCTGTAGGGTTATTAACATTATGTCCTGGACCCATGTTGTCCAAAAGCGTGATGATCACCCAGGTGCTTCCATGTGCTCTTTCGAAAACTTGAGTCAACTTTTTGGATGACATGGGTCCCATTTTGACTGGATAAAAAACAAACACTGCATTCCAAAGTAAGAACCTCATACCAAAAGTCAAACAAGGTGGTGGTAGTGTGATGGTTTGGGGATGCTTTACTGCCTCAGGACCTGGATGACTTGCCTTAATAGAAAGAACCATGAATTCTGCACTGTATCACAGAATTCTACAGGATAATGTCAGGCCATCCATCTGTGAACTCTGCTGGGTCATGCAGCAAGACAATGACCCAAAACACACAATCAAGTCTACATGAAAATGGCCGCCGAGCGCCACCCGAACGGGAAGGGGAGTGTCCTTCGGTCGGAGTCGTGACAGAATGCACTTTTTTTTTTATGTCGATATTTTTCTATTGATAATGAGAACTGTGAATTTCTATTTTTCTACAAAGCAATTGTGATGAACCAGATAATTGACACTTGACACTATTGGAAAATATATGTTTATTCAATTCTATTAAGAACTTTTCCTGAAACATCTGTTTTCCTGGTCTCAATCCTTGGACCTGTAACAAACACGTCATAGGCTATGGTATATACAACAAGATGGCGTAGCAGTTGGATGTCTGTTTTGTCTTGTCCCGTCCCATGTCTATATAGTTTTCTACGTATATATTTTTTATCTCAATTTCCATCTCCTGCAACCCACCTCACCCAATGTGGTACGTATCTGCTATTTATACTTTAGACCCGGATCCCCCATCAGAAGCTAGCCAGCTAACTAGCTTCTTCCGCTCCCAGAAATCTTTACTCTCTGTTCCAAATGCACTAGACAACCAGTTCTTATAGCCTTTAGCCATTCCCTTATCCTACTCCTCTGTTCCTCTGGTGATGTAGGCGTTAACCCAGGCCCTGCAGCCCCCAGCACAACTTCCATTCCCCAGGTGCTCTCATTTGTTAACTTCTGTAACCGTAAAAGCCTTGGTTTCATGCATGTTAACATTAGAAGCCACCTCCGTAAGTTTGTTTTATTCACTGCTTTAGCACACTCCGCCAACCCAGATGTCCTAGCCGTGTCTGATTCCTGGCTTAGGAAGGCCACCAATAATACTGAAATTTCCATTCCTAACTATAACATTTTCCGACAAGATAGAACTGCCAAAGGGGGCGGAGTTGGAATCTACTGCAGAGATAGCCTGCAGAGTTCTGTCATACTATCCAGATCTGTGCCCAAACAATTCAAGCTTCTACTTTTAAAAATCCACCTTTTCAGAAACAAGTTTCTCACCGTTGCCGCTGGTTATAGACCATCTTCATCCCCCAATTGTGCCCTGGACACCATATGTGAGATGATTGCCCCCCATCTATCTTCAGATTTCGTACTGTTAGGTGACCTAAACTGGGACATGCTTAACACCCCGGCCGTCCTACAATCTAAGCTAGATGCCCTCAATCTCGCACAAAGGATCAATGAACCTACCAGGTACAACCCTAAATCCGTGACCATGGGCACCCTCTTAGATATCATGCTGACTAACTTGCCCTCTAAATAAATCTCTGCTGTCTTCAACCAGGATCTCAGCGATCACTGCCTCATTGCTTGCGTGCGTGCGTAATGGGTCCGCGGTCAAACAACCACACCTCACTCTGTCAATCACCGCATTCTTATCGGCAGACTCAATAGCCTTGGTTTCTCAAATGACTGCCTCGCCTGATTCACCAACTACTTCTCAGATAGAGTTTAGTGTGTCAAATCGGAGGGCCTGTTGTCCGGGCCTCTGGCAGTCTCTCTGGGGGTGCCACAGGATTCAGTTCCCGGGCTGACTCTTATCAATGATGTCGCTCTTGCTGCTGGTGATTCTGTGATCCACCTCTACGTAGACGACACCATTCTGTATACATCTGGCCCTTTGGAAACTGTGCTAACAAACCTCCAAACAAGCTTCAATGCAGTTCAAACACTCCTTCCGTGGCCTCCAATTGCTCTTAAATACAAGTAAAACTAAGTGCATGCTCTTCAACCGATTGCTGCCCACACTCTCCTGCACGACTAGCATCACTACTCTGGACATTCTGACTCAGAAAATGTGGAAGACTACAAATATCTAGGTGTCTGGTTAGACTGTAAACTCTCCTTCCAGACTCACATTAAGCATCTCCATTCAAAATTAAATCTATAATCGGCTTCCAATTTCACAACAATGCCTCCTTTTCTCATGCTGACAAACACCCTCGTAAAACTGACTACCCTACCGATCCTTCACTTCGGCGATGTTATTTACAAAATAGCCTACAACACTCTACTCAGCAAACTGGATGTAGTCAATCACAGTGCCATCCTTTTTGTCACAAAAGCCCCATATACTACCCACCACTGCGACCTGTATGCTCTCGTTGGCTGGCCCTCGCTACATATTCGTCGCCAAACCCACTTGCTTCAGGTCATCTATAAGTCTTTGCTAGGTAAAGCCCCACCTTATCTCAGCTCACTGGTCACCATAGCATCAACCACCCATAGCACACGCTCCAGTAGGTACAGTATATTTCACTGGTCATCCCCAAAGCCAACACCTCCTTTGGCTGCTTTTCCTTCCAGTTCTCTGCTGCCAACAATGAACAAATTGCAAAAATCATTGAAGCTGGAGACTTATATCTCCCTCTCTAACTTTAAGCATCAGCTGTCAGAGGAGCTTACCGATCGCTGTACCTGTACAGAGCCAATCTGTAAATAGCACACCAAACTACCTCATTCCCATAGTGTTACTTATCCTCCTGCTCTTATGCACCCCAGTATCTCTACTAGCACATCATCATCTGCACATCTATCACTCCAGTGTTAATGCTTAATATTAATTATTTAGTCTCTATGGCCTTACCTCCCTTCTCTTCTACATTTGCACACACTGTACATAGATTTTTATGTTATGTTATTGACTGTACGTTTGTTTATGTGTAACTCTGTGTTGTCTTTGTCGCACTGCTTGCTTGCTTTATCTTGGCCAGGTCTCAGTTGTAAATGACAACTTGTTCTCAACTGGCCTACCTGGTTAAATAAAGATGAAATAACATTTTAAAAATTAAAAATATGTTCTTTTTTTTTTTACAGGAAACTAGCTTTAAAACTGCTATGTTTTCTCTCACAGGGACCTTGTTTATAGTGTCTTTATGCTATCCAGTGCTTTAAAAAAATATCTAGACATAACTATTAGACATTTACACAATTTTATTTATTTCACCTTTCATGCAACACAAAGATAAATAGAAGAATTTTAACTCTGCAAATTGCACTGCTGGGGGATTTTAAAAGTCAGTCAGTCGATCAACAATATAATAATACTCATAGAAAAAAGGTAATTCATTATTTAATTTAGAAACTATGAGAATAGAAAGGTTTAGAAAGAACTCTTGTGAAACATCACAGCACTGTTGAAAAATATATGGCAAATAGCATTCAAAACCAGATGGTGTTCAGAGATGGATGGGAGGGGTATAATGGAGCTGAAGGGTGGGACTAATATAGGAATTAGACATCACTTTGCAAGCCATCATAATGTGACTTGATGCTGGTAAATAGTCATTTCATTTCATCAGGGTTTAATGATTTATGGGATACATACCACAGAGCAACACTCTCCCCTTAATTAATATGCAAGTGTGTATGTGTGTAATACCTTCTCTGTCTCAGCCTGTCCGTATCCTGCTCTCTCACTGTAGCCCAGACGTCTCTTATGACCGAAAAGAGCTTCTGGACATCAGAACTGTGATTACTCGCCTCAGATTAGACAGAGTTTTTCTTCAGTGGGTCGGACCAGATCCCCGTCAGATCCCCGTCATTCGCTTGAGAAGGAAACAGAGATTTAGCGGAAAATGATCAGGGTGCCTTGTGAGGATTAGGCGAGGAGTGGCACCCTGCTAGCTAATGTTCAATCGCTGGAAAATAAATGGGATAAACTGTAATATCTTATGTTTCACAGAGTCGTGGCTGAACGACGACATGAATAACATACAGCTGACGGGTTATACACTGTATCGGCAGGATAGAACAGCAGCTTCTGGTAAGACAAGGGGTGGCGGTCTATGTATATTTGTAAACAACAGCTGGTGCACGATATCTAAGGAAGTCTCAAAGTTTTGCTCGCCTGAGGTAGAGTATCTCATGATAAGCTGTAGACCACACCATCTACCTAGAGAGTTTTCATCTGTATTTTTTGTAGCGGTGTCCATACAACCACAGACCGATGCTGGCACTACAACCACACTCAATGAGCTGTATATCGCCAAAAGCAAAAAGAAAAATGCTCATGCAGGGCAACTTAAATCAGTTTTACCTAATTTGTATCAGCATGTTAAATGTGCAACCAGAAGGAAAAAAATTCTAGACCACCTTTACTCCACACACAGAGATGCGTACAAAGCTCTCCTTTGCCCTCCATTTGGCAAATCTGACCATAATTCTATCCTCTTGATTCCTGCTTACAATCCAACATTTAAGCAGGAAGCACCAGTGACTCGGCCTACAAAAAAAAGTGGTCAGATGAAGCAGATGCTAAACTTCAAGGCTGTTTTGCTAGCGCACACTGGAATATGTTCTGGGATTCTTCTGATGGAATTGAGGAGCACACCACATCAGTCATTGGGGACGTCGTCTTCACAGTGACTGTACATACATACTAGAGGTCGACCGATTATGATTTTTCAACGCCGATACCGATTATTGGAGGACCAAAAAAGCCGATACCGATTAATCTGCCGATTTTAATGTAATGATGATAATTACAACAATACTGAATGAACACTTATTTTAACTTAATATAATACATCAATACAAACAATTTAGCCTCAAGTAAATAATGAAACATGTTCAATTTGGTTTAAATAATGCAAAAACAAAGTGTTGGAGAAGAAAGTAAAAGTGCAATATGTGCTAACGTTTCAGTTCCTTCCTCAGAACATCAAATCAAATTTTATTTGTCACATACACATGGTTAGCAGATGTTAATGCGAGTGTAGCGAAATGCTTGTGCTTCTAGTTCCGACAATGCAGTAATAACCAACAAGTAATCTAGCTAACAATTCCAAAACTACTACCTTATAGACACAAGTGTAAGGGGATAAGAATATGTACATAAAGATATATGAGTGAGTGATGGTACAGAGCGGCATAGGCAAGATATAGTAGATGGTATTGAGTGCAGTATATACATATGAGATGAGTATGTAAACAAAGTGGCATAGTTAAAGTTGCTAGTGATACATGTATTACATAAAGATGCAGTAGATGATATAGAGTACAGTATATACATATACATATGAGATGAATAATGTAGGGTATGTAAACATTATATTAGGTAGCATTGTTTAAAGTGGCTAGTGATATATTTTACATTTCCCATCAATTCCCATTATTAAAGTGGCTGGAGTTGAGTCAGTGTGTTGGCAGCAGCCACTCAATGTTAGTGGTGGCTGTTTAACAGTCTGATGGCATTGAGATAGAAGCTGTTTTTCAGTCTCTCGGTCCCAGCTTTGATGCACCTGTACTGACCTCGCCTTCTGGATGATAGCGGGGTGAACAGGCAGTGGCTTGGGTGGTTGTTGTCCTTGATGATCTTTGTGGCCTTCCTGTGACATCGGGTGGTGTAGGTGTCCTGGAGGGCAGGTAGTTTGCCCCCGGTGATGCGTTGTGCAGACCTCACTACCCTCTGGAGAGCCTTACGGTTGTGGGCGGAGCATTTGCCGTACCAGGCCGACAGGATGCTCTCGATTGTGCATCTGTAGAAGTTTGGGAGTGCTTTTGGTGACAAGCCACATTTCTTCAGCCTCCTGAGGTTGAAGAGGCGCTGCTGCGCCTTCTTCACGGTGCTGTCTGGGTGGGTGGATCAATTCAGTTTGTCTGTGATGTGTACGCCGAGGAACTTAAAACTTACTACCCTCTCCGCTACTGTTCCATCAATGTGGATAGGGGGGTGTTCCCTCTGCTGTTTCCTGAAATCCACAATCATCTCCTTAGTTTTGTTGACGTTGAGTGTGAGGTTATTTTCCTGACACCACACTCCGAGGGCCCTCACCTCCTCCTCCCTGTAGGCCGTCTCGTCGTTGTTGGTAATCAAGCCTACCACTGTTGTGTCGTCCGCAAACTTGATGATTGAGGTGGAGGCGTGCGTGGCCACGCAGTCGTGGGTGAACAGGGAGTACAGGAGAGGGCTCAGAACACACCCTTGTGGGGCCCCAGTGTTGAGGATCAGCGGGGAAATGTTGTTGCCTACCCTCACCACCTGGGGGCGGCCCGTCAGGAAGTCCAGTACCCAGTTGCACAGGGCGGGGTCGAGACCCAGGAACATGAGAACATATGAAAGCTGGTGGTTCCTTTGAACATGAGACTTCAATATTCCCAGGTAAGAAGTTTTAGGTTGTAGTTATTATAGGACAATTTCCCCATTTGTATTTCATTAACTTTTTGGGATGTTCTTATAGGCTTTTTAGTATTGCCAGTGTAACAGTATAGCTTCCGTCCCTCTAGTTAGTGCGCGCTAACTAGCTAGCCATTTTACTTCGGTTACACCAGCCTCATCTCGGGAGTTGATAGTCTTGAAGTCATAAACAGCGCAATGCTTGACGCACAACGAAGAGCTGCTGGCAAAACGCACCAAAGTGCTGTTTGAATGAATGTTTACGCGCCTGCTTCTGCCTACCACCGCTCAGTCAGATTCTTGTATGCTCAGTCAGATTATATGCAACACAGGACACACTAGATAATATCTAGTAATATGATCAACCATGTGTCGTTAACTAATGATTATGATTGATTGTTTTTTATAAGATAAGTTTAATGCTAGCTAGCAACTTACCTTGGCTTACTGCATTCGCGTAACAGGCAGTCTCCTAGTGGAGTGCAACGAGAGGCAGGTCGTTATTGCGTTCGTTATCCGATTAATCGTTCGACCTCTAATACATACCCCAACCAGAAGCCATGAATTACATTTGCCCTGAGCTAAAGGGTAGAGCTTCCGCCTTCAAGGAGCAGGACTCTAACCCAGAAGCTTATATGAAATCTCGCCCTCCGACCAACCATCAAGCAAGCAAAGCGTCAATACAGGACTATGGTCGACTCGCACTACACTGGCTCCGACGATCGTCGGATGTGGCTTGGCTTGCAAACTATTACAGACTACAAAGGGTAGCACAGGCAAGAGCTGCCCAGTGACACGAGCCTACCAGACGAGCTAAATAACTTCTATAGTCGCTTCGAGGCAAGTAACACTTAAACATGCATGAGAGCATCAGCTGTTCCGGACAACTGTGTGATTGCGCTCTGCACAACCAATGATGAGTAAGACCTTTAAACAGGTCAACATTCACAAGGTCGCAGGGCCAGACGGTTTACCAGGATGTGTACTCCGAGCATGCTCTGACCAACTGGCAAGTGTCTTCACTGACATTTTCAACCTCTCCCTGTCTGAGTCTGTAATACCAACATGTTTCAAGCAGACCACCATAGTTTCTGTGCCCAAGAACACTAAGGTAACCTACCTAAATGACTACCGACCCATAGCACTCACATCTGTAGCCATGAAATGCTTTGAAAGTCTGGTCATGGCTCACACCATCACCATTATCCCAGAAAACCTAGACCCACTCCAATTTGCATACCGCACCAGCAGAGCCACAGATGACGCAATTTCAATCGCACTCCACACTGCCCTTTCACACCTGGACAAAAGGAACACCTATGTGAGAATGCTATTCATTGACTCCAGCTCAGGGTTCAACACCATAGTGCCCTCAAAGCTCATCACTAAGCTAAGGACCCTAGGACTAGACATCTCCCTCTGCAACTGGATCCTGGACTTCCTGACAGGCCACCCCAGGTGGTATGGGTAGGCAACAACACATCCGCCATGTTGTTCACTCATGACTGCATGGCCAGGCACGACTCCAACACCCTCATTAAGTTTACTGATGACACAACAGTGGTAGGCTTGATCACGAACAACGGTGAGACACCCTATAGGGAGGAGGTCAGAGACCTGATTTTTTGGTGCAAGTATAACAACCTCTCCCACAACGTGATCAAGATGAAGGAAATGATTGTGGACTACAGGAAGAGGACGACCGAGCATGCCCCCATTCTCATCGATGGGGCTGTAATGGAGCAGGTTGAGAGCTTCAAGTTCAATGGCATCCACATCACCAACAAACTAACATGGTCCAAGCACACCAAGACAGTCGTGAAGAGGGCACGACAACACCTATTCCCCCTCAGGAGACTGAAAAGATTTGGCATGGGTCCTCAGATCATCAAAACGTTTTACAGCCGCACCATCGAGAGCATCCTGACAGGTTGCTACACTGCCTGGTATGGTAACTGCTCTGCCTCCAATCGCAAGACACTACAGAGGGTAGTGCGTATGGCCCAGTACATCATCGGGGCCAAGCTTCCTGCCATCCAGGACCTCTATACCAGGCGGTGTCAGAGGAAGGCCCTAAAAGTTATAAGACTCCAGCCACCCTAGTCATAGACTGTTCTCTCTGCTACCACACGGCAAGCAGTACCGGAGTGCCAAGTCCAAGAGGCTTCTAAACAGCTGCTACCCCCAAGCCATAAGTCTCCTGAACAGCTAATCAAATGGCTACCCAGACTATTTGCATTGCCCCCCCCTTCTACTTTGCTGCTACTCTCTGTTATTATTTATGCATAGTCTCTTTAATAACTCTACCTACATGTACATATTACCTCAATTACCTCGACACCGGTGCCCCCTGCATATTGACTCTGTAACGGTACCCCCTGTATATTGCCCCGCTATTGTTATTTACTGCTGCTCTTTAATTATTTATTGTTCTTATCTCTTACTTTTTTGTATGTATTTTCTTAAAACTGCATTGTTGGTTAAGGGCTTGTAAGTAAGCATTTCACTAAGGTCTACACACCTGTTGTGTTCGGGCGCATGTGACTAATACAATTTGATTTGAGATCTCGTTATGGTGTGGTGGAATTAGGGGGTTGTGATGTTAGGGCAGGGGTGAAAGTAGAATACACTTCTTCCTGGGGCGGGCCTATTCATAGAACTACACATTGAATCCCTATTGATTCAATAGGATCTCTGTGGGCCTAGTTGTAAAGATTTTGTCATTTCCCTTTTAAAATTTATTATTTTTATTGTGGCAAAAACACTCATCTGATTGTCAAACAATCACCTCAAAGGGCACCTTTACTAGGCTATCCGTGCACGTTCATCCAAAACATATTTACAGCCTCCAAATTAGTGGCGAACGGAAAGAACCATCTGTGACACTAAACACCAAGAAGTTGCAATAATGTGGCAGTTGTCATTAGGCTAGAATGTATGCGTCCACTGCTGTCCGTGCGTGCCTCGGTGTCGGGCCACTCTTCTCTGCCTTGGCAAAATATCATTGTTCTCGTCAAACCACATCACATTTTGGAGTGTAGACCATACCATCCGTTTTCAAGTCCATTCGCTCATTTTTCATGCCTCTGACATGCGGTAATGATTTAAAAGTAGTCCACAGTTTTCTTGACATTTTTCAAATGTATTATTGTGATGGGCTCACGTTTTACTCTTCCAGCGTAACCCCGCTGTTTATTTTGCCGGGATGCTGTACCGGACCGCCTTACTTTCACCCCTTTATTAGGGTGTTGTGTCTTTTGGGAGTTGTGGTGGTGTAAAGAAGGCAGCATTAGGGCGGTTGTGTCCTTAGGGGAGTCGTGGTGGTGGCTTGTATAAGGCAGAGGTTCACAGAGGGTAAGGAGTATTTCACCTTCCCCATGGGATGAGCATGATCCTGTCACTCTAGGGACTCTTTCTGTTATGGAGGCTTCATCATTATGAAATACATGAGCTTCTCTTTCTGGACACTTTAGAAGCTGGGGGATAGATTGCTGTGTGCAGAAGGCTTTTGAACTTTAATGCGGAATCAGAGGTCAGTGAGGAGACTCGCCTTCCCCAAAGGATCAGCATTGTCTGTCACACTGGGACTGTGGAACTGGCGTTATAGAAGCTTTAGCATTCTATTATGCTCGCATAACAGCTAGTCATGTTTTTTATATTTTTTATGATTTCAACAATTCAAACTAGGTTCGAGTAACCTTCAGGGCAAAATGGGCGAACAAACTGGCCATCCATTATCAACACCATGTGTGAACAGCCTTCTAGCTGTTAGGTTCTAAATAAAGAGTAAAAACTCACAGATGAGTAGTAAAGCGCAAACTAAGTTTATTCACCCAATGGGTCAGACAGCTGAACAGACAAAAACATGTTCCCACCAGCACAAGTATATATACTGCAATTTGGGTGAAGTCTCCTCCTTCCCTCTAAACATTTCATCTTTATTGCTAGGCAGGGAGTTAAGTGACTCCCTTAATGTGACCTGACCTGACCTCGGCCCCTATTCCTCACCGATCCACAGCTCTCCACCCTTATCAGTGACCGCAACCATATACATTCCTCCTACAGATAAACCATTAACTTCTGGTGTAGAAACAAGACTGTGGCCCTTCTCCTTTCCATAGGATTAACTGTATTTCAAATCTAGAAGTCAGAACCCATCCTAGCCATTTGGACACTTCTTTGGCAGATGGGGGTTGTGATGACACTTGGCTTCAATACATTGCTTGCTGTCCCTATTATGATGAAGACACTCCCCTGGCTTTTGGCTTGGCACAATAATGCAGTCGCACAGATCTCTTAATATAAGCTGTCCAGCGGGGCGATGGAAACTTTAAGAGTAATTCATGATGCGTATTGAGAACTTTTATGAGTAAAAGGGTCGAGATTGTTTGGTAATATTTGGATATGATGTGTCTGTGACAGCACCTCAGATTCGAGAGAAGATTGTTGGCTTTAGCTCCCAGAGCTCATGTTTATTCTGTGTTTTCCAGTGTCAGCCATATATGCAGAAAATATATGCTGTAATGTGTGTTTATTAGAAGTGGATGAGTGAAGACATTGCTAGTAGGAGCAGTTTTTCATGCGTGTATTCACGAGTGACATCTCTTGTAAAATCAGTCTTTTTAAGTATTCTATTTGTCTAATTTCCCTCTGTCTTAGTGCCACTGATTTCTGTTTAGTTTTTAACTATAATGGAATTGTTGTCCAACGTTGGATCATAGTCTTGCATGCTATTGACAGCTCCAGTATACAAAACATTAGGAACACCTGCTCTTTCCATGACAGACTGGCCAGGTGAATCCATGATCCCTTATTGATTTAAGAAGGATTTTTAAAACAATTGAGACATGGATTGTGTATGTGTGCCATTCAGAGGGTGAATGGCAAGACAAAATATTTAAGTGCCTTTGAACGGAGTATGGTAGGAGGTGCCGGGTGCACTGGTTTGAGTGTGTCAAGAACTGCAACGCTGCTGGGTTTTTCACGCTCAACAGATTCCCGTGGGTATCAAGAATGGTCCACCACCCAATGGACATCAAAGTGGCTGTTCCACTGGATGTCTTAAGGTGAACGCACCAATTTGTAAGTCGCTCTGGATAAGAGCGTCTGCTAAATGACTTAAATGTAAATGTAAGCTAACTTGACACAACTGTGGGAACCATTGGAGTCAACATGGGCCAGCATCCCTGTTGAACGCTTTCGACACATTGTAGAGTCCACGCCCCGATGAATTGAGGCTGTTCTGAGGGCAAAAAGGGGTGCAGTATTAGGTGTTCCTAATGTTTTGTACACTCGTTGTACATGCTTATGATGCAGGTTCGCTACAGCACAATGCATGCTGGGTGTGTGATTAGCCTAGCTGGAAGCTGGGGGATAGTTTGCTGTGTGCAGAAGGCTTTTGAACGTTATTGTCAGAGCTTGGTGTTTGGCTTCTTGGGTTGGTGCTTAGGATTCTATCCAAGTTTAACCATATTTTATGGGCCCTGGTCAAAATTAATGCACTACATAGGGAATAGGGTGCCATTTTGACGCAACCATGGTTTTGACCAGTTTAAACAGAAGGCTAAAAGATGCTGTGTCAATAAGACGGACAGTCTCTTTGGCAAGCCTTAGCGTTTATTGCTGCATAGTTCCAGCAGCACAATCCCCTCATGATTTATGTACTTAACAGTAATGATCTGTTTATCACCAGTGACATAAAGAGAAGAAGCATTGGTCGGTGTAAATTCACAATACCGCTGACTAGATTAATTCCTCGCAGCCAAACACAGACACACATACACAAATAGCATTTCTATCTCCCATAAGCTACCCAGGAAAGGGCTAAGAGTGGCCCAAATGAATATAGGTAGCCTTAGAAATAAGATTCACGAAATCAATAACTTGGCTAACATCAGATAACATTCATATACTGTCCATCTCTGAAACTCTACTTAGATAATACCTTTGATGATACAGCAGTAGCAATACAAGGATATAACATCTACAGAAAAGACAGACATGCGTATACAGGCTTTTCTCTATGTGTTCAGAGCCATGTTCCTGTACAGCTTAGAGAGGATCTCACGTCAAATGTTGTTGAAGTGCTGTGATTGCACCTGCCTCATCTAAAGCCTTTGGGGTGCCGCTATGCGCCACCAAGTGCTAACAGTCAGTATTTGGACAATATGTGTGCAATGCTTTATAATGCATGTGATGTCAACAGAGATGTCTATTTTCTGGGTAACCTGAACATTGACTGGTTAGCAACTAGCTATCCTACCAAGAGGACGCGTCTAATTGTAACTAATGCCTGCAATATGACTCAGGTTATTGCTCAATCAAATAGAGTGCATTCCAAATGTATTGGATCCATAGAGATCATATTAAATTACTATAGAGGCTATGTACGAAGCCTCAAAGTTCCATAATAGTGCAAAAAATGACAGCCATCTTGGTCAGGGAGAAATCCTAAACAGTCTAATTTGAATGAATGGCAGTAGAGGCATTATCCAGATTTTGCATATGCAGGAAAATAATAGTAAGGTTTGTGATGTATCAGAAATGTTGTAATGGAATTATAGTCAACCTAGAATATTGTCATATAATTATAAATACAGTCTGCATGGGTTGTATACCAATTTCCAGTATAAATAGCCTCTATAATATATGTCAACATATGTCTCCAGATTTTGTTTTCTTGGAAAACTGGGAGTGTCATTATGTGATACAATATCAGTACTTGTTGCATTTACAACTTGTCTAAGTCATATCATCAACTGATTTGAGCCAGTGTATGGCTGTGGATTGACAGCATTGTTTGAATGGAATGTTATCATATTGGCAGTTAATTAGGACATTTTATGGAATAATTTTTCCAAAACTGGCTGACTAGCTAGCTAAGACAAATACAGTGCAGATAAATTCTTAACATTCATTGTTTTAAACTATATCTTATGACAGCACTTGCATAATATGGTTGACCAACTCCCTGACCAACATAGCTGACCTTTGGACCATCATAAGAAGGTTTATTTCCCATTCTAGTATTCTAAGTCCTAATTCTATGGTTGGATCTGTGACATCCACTTGTATTGATCATATCTTCACTAATGCTGCAGAGCGTTGCTCCAAAGTAATATCAGTTCCCATTGGCTGTAGTGACCATAACGTTGTGGCAATAACCAGGAAAGCCAGTGTCAAAGGTTGGGCCTAAAGTAATTTATAAGAGGTTATACAATTGAACATTTTTTGTTTAAGATATGAAACATGTATGTTGGTCTGATGTGTAGAGGAAATGAATCCAGATGCAGCACTGGAAGTGTTTGTATTACATGCAAATTGTTGACAAGCATACACCTGTTAAGAGCCCCCTGATTTGATGAGGAGTTGAAAAATTGTATGGTTCAAAGAAATGATTCAAAAGAGGTGGGAAACAGTACAGGTACAGTAGCTCAGCAGTTTAGGTGACTTTAATTTAAAAAAATGTTTTACCTTTATTTAACTAGGCAAGTCAATTAAGAACAAATTCTTATTTCCAATGATGACCTACCAAATGGCAAAAGACCACCTGCGGGGACGGGGGCTGGGATTGTTATAATTTTTTTTCAATATATTACATATAAATATAGGACAAAACACACATCACGACAAGAGAGAGAACACAACACTACATAAGGAGAGACTAAAGACAAAAAGATAGCAACGCAGCAACACATGACAACACAGCATGGTAGCAACACAACATGTCAGCAACATGGTAGCAAAACAACATGGTAGCAGCACAAAACATGGTACAAACAGTATTGGGCACAGGCAACAGCATAAAGGGCAAGAAGGTAAAGACAACAATAGATCACGCAAAGCAGCCACAACTTTCAGTAAGAGTGTCCATGATTGAGTCTTTGAATGAAGAGATTGAGATAAAACTGTCCAGTTTGTTGCAGCTCGTTCCAGTCGCAAGCTGCAGCGAACTGAAAAGAGGAGCGACCCAGGGATGTGTGTGCTTTCGGGACCTTTAACAGAATGTGACAGGCAGTGTTGTATGTGGAGGATGAGGGCTGCAGTAGATATCTCAGATCGGGGGGAGTGAGGCCTAAGAGGGTTTTATAAATAAGACTGGTATACAGAGAGAACCAGTTTACAGAGGAGTGTAGAGTGCAGTGATGTGTCCTATAAGGAGCATTGGTGGCAAATCTGATGGCCAAATGATAAAGAACATCTAGCCGCTCGAGAGCACCCTTACCTGCTGATCTATAAATTATGTCTCCGTAATCTAGCATGGGTAGGATGGTCGTCTGAATCAGGGTTAGTTTGGCAGGTTGGATGAAAGAGGAGCGATTAAGATAGAGGAAACCAAGTCTAGGTATAACTTTAGCCTGCAGCTTTGATATGTGCTGAGAGAAGGACAGTGTACTGTCTAGCCATACTCCCAAGCACTTGTATGAGGTGACTACCTCAAGCTCTAAGCCCTCAAGGGTAGTAAGCACACCTGTGGGGAGAGGGGCATTCTTCTTACCAAACCACATGACCTTTTGTTTTGGATGTGTTCAGAACCAGGTTAAGGATAGAGAAAGATTGTTGGACAGTAAGAAAGCTCAGTTGTAGGGCATTTAACACAAAATCCGGGGAGGGCCCAGCTGAGTATAAGACTGTATAATCTGCATATAAATGGAGAGTTTCCTACTGCCTGAGCTGTGTTGTTGATGTAAATTGAGAAGAGCATGGGGCCTAGGATTGAGCTTTGGGGTACTCCCTTGGTGACAGGCAGTGGCTGAGACAGCAGATTTTCTGACGTTATACACTGCACTCTTTGAGAGAGGTAGTTAGCAAACCAGGCCAAAGACCCCTCAGACATCAATACTCCTTAGCCGGCTCACAAAAATGGAATGGTGTACCGTATCAAACACGTTGGCCAAGTAAATAAAAATAGCAGCACAATATTGCTTAGAATCAAGGGCAATGGTGACATCATTGAGGACCTTTAAGGTTGCAGTGACACATCCATAACCTGAGCAGAAACCAGATTGCATACTGGAGAGAATACTATAGACCTCAAGAAAGCCAGTCAGTTGATTTGTTGACAAGTATTTCCAACACTTTTGATAAATAGGGCAGAATAGAAATAGGCCTATAACAGTTAGGATAAGCCTGAAATAAAGGACGAACCATGGCTGCCTTCCAAGCAATGAACCTCCCCAGAAAGGAGAGACAGGTTAAAAAGGTTGGAGAAAGGCTTGGCGATGATAGCGGCAGATAGGCTATCTGGTAGGCTGAGTGCACTTATTTCTCATTTGCCTGAACGAGAGCCAGTCAGCCTGAGTATGCGTGCGCTGAGCCTTTAACCAAATGCAGTTCTTGAGGTGGAGTAACTCTGCAAGATCACGGTCGAACCAGGGGCTGAACCTGTTTTTAATTCTCATTTTCTTTATGGTGGCGTGTTAACAATACCACTGAAAATATCAAAAAAGAAGGCACAAGCGTCTTCGACAGAGGGGATCCAGCTGATTCTATACCATTTTACAGAGGCCAGTTCATGAATGAAGGAGTTTTTTTAGCAAGTGTCTGTCTAACCAGGACAGGTCATTTTCACTGAGCAGCCATTATGAACACAGGCTGTAAAACAGTGATCACTAAAGTCATTACAGAAAACACCAGACTGATACCGATCAGGATTATTTGTGAGGATAACATCAAGAGTAGCCTTTTCTGGGTGTTTGGAGTCCTACCTGGTAATAATCTGAGAAATATTTAGGGAGTCCCATTTCTTTAGGACTTGGTCAGGTGGTTTAAGCATGTCCCAGTTTAGGTCACCTAGCAGGAGAAATTCAGACTTGGCTTAGGGGGCCAGGAGAGAGCTTAGGGCAAGTAGGGTACAGCCGGGGCTGATGGGGGACGATCGCACCCAGCAACAGTCAACAAAGAGCTATTTGAAAGTTTAATACTTAAAACCAGCAAATCATATTGTGATCAGATGACAACAAGATCATATTGTACAGCAATTTCATCAGGTAACATGACTACAAAGCCGGCGAGAGGTGTTTAGAATAGGATGGGAGGCCAAACGTCAGTGTAACCAATAGAGAGTCAGAGCCCCGAGTGTGGGAACAAACCTAGTCTGTCCCGCGGTTGGGTAAAGAAAGTTCGTAGTCAACAAAGCATGCAGGAGTCATGAGGCAAATAGCAAATGCATTTACAGTCTGTAAATTGAGACATTTTGGGACTAAACTTAACAAAAGGAAGAGTAAATGATATTACCAAACCAACATGAATGACATAAAACACAATCGTTCAGTGAAGTTGATGGGTCATTTATAACAAAACCTTTCGATATTGCCAATCTGTTCAACTCTTATTTCACTAGTAAAGTGGGAAAAAATGGACCCCAGGAAGAGTAGCTGCTGCTTCTGCAAAAGCTAATGGGGATCCAAATCAATAAATAATCAACATTGAGCAGTGAATCATCATATTTTTTTTGGTATAAAACACCTAATCGTGAAAGAGAAGGATTGCTCTTTTGAATTTGGTGAAGTTGGTATGGGAGTGGTGGAAAAACGATTCTTATCCATCTATAGTGATACCCACCAGGTATAGACAACCATAATGGTAAACTATTAAGAATGGTAGCAGACTGTATTAGCAACTCTATGTGCTATATCTTTAACTAAAGCCTAAAGGAGCGTGTGTCCACAGGCGTGGACGGAAACTAAAGTAATTCCACTGCCTAAAAATAGTGAAGGACCATTTTACCTGGTTGCTAAAATTATAATAGTTTCAGTGTATGTGACAAAATGTATTGTATAGAATTGAATGTATTGTATAGAGAATCATTGTACCATCTAAACCGCTGTGAAATATATTTTAAGTAACCAAAAATATTGTATTTTTAGCTGTTTGTAGCTGGTGTACAAAACTGAAGTTAAAAGAAGCAAAAACTAAATTTAAGAATTGGAATATAGAAATAGCGCGCATAGGACCAGTCTAGCAATTCTTAGACTTGCCTTCAATGCAGATCTGTAATTCATATTTCTATACTGAGCAAAAATTGAAACGCAATATGCAACGGTTTTACTGAGTTACAGTTCATATAAGGAAATCAGTCAATTGAAATAAATTAGGCCCTAATCAATGGATTTCACATGACTGGGTAGAGCCAGGGCCATGGTGGGCCTGGGAGGACATAGGCCAACCCACTGGGGAGCCAGGCCCAGCCAATAAGAATGAGTTTTTCCCCACAAAAGGGCTTTATTACAGACATAAATGTTCCTGTTTCGGTGGCATTGTGTTGTGTGATAAAATTGCACATTTTAGAGTGGCCTTTTATTGTCCTCAGCACAAGATGCACCTGTGTAATGATCATGCTGTTTAATCAGCTTCTTAATATGCCACACGTCAGGAGGATGAATAATCTTGCCAAATGAGAAATGCTCACTAACAGGGATGTAAACAAATTTGTGTACAAGATTTTAGAGAAAATAGCGTTGTGTGCATATTGAACATTTCTGGGATCTTTTTTTCAGCTCATGAAACATGGGATCTACATGTTGCGTTTATGTTTTTGTTCGGTGTATATGATTTTGGTCGGGTTGCCCAAAAGGTTACATATTGCAGCTTTAAAGGCATCTAAAACTAAAAGCATTGTATTTGGTTCAGACCATTTTCTAAGGCCTAAACCTCAACTGGAGTTGTGTATTAAGGGTGTGACTAGGGCTGTTATGGTGACCATATTACTGCCACACCAGCTGTCACGAGTCATGAACACAGTCAAATTCCACGTGAACGTGTAGTCACGGTAACTCGGCTTCTCCAAAACTGTGCTTCTGATGCTGCTAACGGTCATTAGTAGCCTACCAAACTTGATAACTGCCTGTCGCTAATGACATGTCCCTCTAATCCCTCTCTAATCATTTGGCATCAATGCAAATGCAATCAAAAATGAAATCAGACACTTCATGAGATCCCATGAGCTCATGTTGCGCAACATTTCTATAGGCAATGCAATTCCGGGAGAATAGTTTTGTTGTTGATGGCCTTTGTTAAAAAGAGGATCCCATCAGCTTTCTAGAGGCTAGACCTACTATATTTATTTCTCATCTTTCCTATTATGAAGCACATTGCTTTACAGGAGTTGCCTACCTGGCTGGCATGGAAATGAACCGCTGGAAAAGCGGCCTCCATTCGCTATGATATTTTTCTGTACTGAAACTCCAAATACTGTGCCGCGTTGTATTTATGTACATATGGTTGTTTCCTTCCTTTTCCTCGTTTTCTCATTTAACTGTAAGATGTAAAAAAATATATATATTTATTTTTTATTTCACCTTTATTTAACCAGGTAGGCAAGTTGAGAACAAGTTCTCAGTTGTGAATGATGTATCATGGCTTGTGAATGATGCCCAGCGTGTGTAGTCTAAGGCAATAAATGTCGCATGCCTTTATTTGTGCTACTATTTCAAATCAGAGTCGCATGTAGCCTAGCCCATAGACCTATATGTTTTGATCGCCCATAGACCTATATGTTTTGAGCGCCCATAGACCTATATGTTTTGATCGCCCATAGACCTATATGTTTTGATCGCCCATAGACCTATATGTTTTGATCGCCCATAGACCTATATGTTTTGATCGCCCATAGACCTATATGTTTTGATCGCCCATAGACCTATATGTTTTGATCGCCCATAGACCTATATGTTTTGATCGCCCATAGGCCTATATGTTATAATCGCCCATAGGCCTATATGTTTTGAGCGCCCATAGACCTACCTATATGTTATAATCGCCCATAGACCTATATGTTATGATCGCCCATAGACCTATATGTTTTGAGCGCCCATAGACCTATATGTTTTGAGCGCCCATAGACCTATATGTTTTGAGCGCCCATAGACCTATATGTTATAATCGCCCATAGGCCTATATGTTTTGATCGCCCATAGGCCTATATGTTTTGATCGCCCATAGGCCTATATGTTTTGATCGCCCATAGACCTATATGTTTTGATCGCCCATAGACCTATATCTTTTGATCGCCCATAGACCTATGTTATGATCGCCTATAGGCCTATATGTTATGATCGCCTATAGGCCTATATGTTTTGATCGCCCATAGGCCTATATGTTTTGATCGCCCATAGACCTATGTTTTGATCGCCCATAGACCTATGTTTTGATCGCCCATAGACCTATGTTTTGATCGCCCATAGACCTATGTTATGATCGCCCATAGACCTATGTTATGATCGCCCATAGACCTATGTTATGATCGCCCATAGACCTATATGTTTTGATCGCCCATAGGCCTATATGTCTTGATCGCCCATAGGCCTATATGTCTTGATCGCCCATAGACCTATATGTCTTGATCGCCCATAGACCTATATGTCTTGATCGCCCATAGACCTATATGTTTTGATCGCCCATAGACCTATATGTTTTGATCGCCTATATGTTTTGATCGCCCATAGGCCTATAGGTCTTGATCGCTCATAGGCCTATATGTCTTGATCGCCCATAGGCCTATATGTCTTGATCGCCCATAGGCCTATATGTTTTGAGCGCCCATAGGCCTATATGTTTTGAGCGCCCATAGGCCTATATGTTTTGAGCGCCCATAGGCCTATATGTTTTGAGCGCCCATAGGCCTATATGTCTTGATCGCCCATAGGCCTATATGTTTTGATCGCCCATAGTCCTATATGTTTTGAGCGCCCATAGGCCTATATGTTTTGATCGCCCATAGGCCTATATGTTTTGATCGCCCATAGGCCTATATGTTTTGATCGCCCATAGGCCTATATGTTTTGAGCGCCCATAGGCCTATATGTTTTGAGCGCCCATAGGCCTATATGTTTTGAGCGCCCATAGGCCTATATGTTTTGAGCGCCCATAGGCCTATATGTTTTGAGCGCCCATAGGCCTATATGTTTTGAGCGCCCATAGGCCTATATGTTTTGAGCGCCCATAGGCCTATATGTTTTGAGCGCCCATAGGCCTATATGTTTTGAGCACCCATAGGCCTATAGACCTAGGACCCCTGGAACACAGTTAGAGAGCACATAGCCTACAGAACCCAGTGAAGCCCAATTGCACACAATCGCGTGTGAAAACAGAGTTTTGACTAGCCACTATTTAAAAGCGGATCCCAGCTTTCTCCTGCTGCTATATTTATTGCTCAATTCTTCAAATCAAGCACATGAATCCGCTTTACAACTGGTGTAGCCTACCTGGCATAGGCCTACATAGGCCTGTGAGTTTCAAGTTTGGGGAAGAACATTTTCACCATAGAAATGCACCTTTATAATAAAGCATTACGTGCATCATCGCATTTGCAGACTTAAGTAAGATAGCCTGCTATCCCTATTGTGATTGAGTAGATTGGATAGTCATAATTTAGGCTAATAATATAACTCTATCACTGTTTGCAAACTATATCGCTCCATGCTTGGCTGAGCGCGTATATTTTAGAGTAGGCCAAGGTTAAAGACTATATAAGATATATTTCTTCATTCTTTGCATGGGAAAATGTGGCCTTTTATGAACACATTTCATACAATTCTACGACACTTTCGATGACTGGAGACATTAGATGAATCTTTTTTAATACTACAAATGAAAGGGTAGCCTACTTCGCTGACACTGACAAACCAATTAAAGTGACTTTAAGGGGAGACACAAATATAATATGACGTCCATCTTAACTGGAGGACATGTATTGTCCAAAAACAAACTTTGAAGTAGCACTGACTCAGCAATGATAAATAGTGAATATGCGCGCGGGGAATCACCAGGGATATTGCCGATGCTCTCTGCTGGTGCCAATACTGTTGTTCAAACAATTCATTTTGCAAATGTTGAATACTAAAAGACAGATTTGTGTTTTCATTGTCTTCCCTTTACAGCAATAACCATATTCTTTCCAAACTGTTTTCCCGTGATTATATTTAGAAATATATTGCGAGATGCCTGGGTTGATCTCTTTACTTTGCGTGCACTGCCTTTCCTTCTCACTGTAGAAGGAAAGGCATATTTAAAACAATCCACAACTCATCCTCTGGCCCCAAACCAAGCTCTAGTAGTCTATTTTGAATGATTCAATGTATTTCTGTATAGAAAGGAGTAATCTAATTAGGTTAAATAATTGTGGCAATTTAATTCACTTTACATTAGGGAAGCTTAGCTTTCCCTAGGCTTATTGTAACCACATGTAAACTCCATTCACTATTCGAGTGCAGGCTAGGGATGACATTTTTTGTTTTTGTGCGCCATTCGAAAATTAAAAATAATTCCACACATATAGGCTATTAGTAGGTTATAGGTATAAAGAAAAACAGATTAATTTGAGATTAGTCTGAAGGGTGAGAATATTACAAAGTGATAGTCAAATTGTGAATGAGAGACTGATGAAGTGTGTGCAGCCTTCGCAAGAAACAGAGAAGAGCACATGCCTCTCATGCGACTTTTTTCAAATCCTCATTAGAGTCGCATCATGCAGCCTTCGAATGTATTAACAATCTAAACACACAGCCTAACTTTTGTATCACTAAAGTTGCATAAATAACTCTACATTAAGCATATATGAGGACATGTTTCTTTGTTATCTGCTCAACATAGAAAAGCCGCATGTGCTCACCTCACCTTTCTATTTTATTCTGCTATGTTCAATTGTATTTTTCGTACTATAAAATAATGCCAATGAATACTAAGCAAATATTGTCGGCATAGTCAGATCACGACCTAACATAAGGACAACTCAGAATATACTATTCTGTTCTTCTGAAATGGGCTGTGATGGTGTAGGCCTGTTTAAATAGATTTATTCGACTTTTTAATAAAATGTAGATGTTCCAAAGGTCTGCATCAGTAGCTTTTAGGCTATGCGTGGAAGCCAGGAAATGCTAAACGTGTTTATGTTAGTGAATGGTCAATTACCGTGAGACTGGCAGCTATTTACATGACTATCACCGGGTGACAAAATGTCATGACCATCACAGCCCGAGGTGTGACCATTGAGCAAGTTGAGGAAGCTAAACTCCTAAGTATAAAATTGGATGGTCAATTATCATGGTCAAGTCATATTGACAAAGTTCTTGTAGAGATGTTATAAAAAAGATGGTCTGCGTTTTTGACACAAAAATCAACTGTACTAATTGTTCAGGCTTTGGTCTTGTTCCATCTTGATTGCTGTCTGGTAATATGGTCAAGTGCAGCAAAGCTGCAGTTGACTCAAGACAGAGCAGCACGCCGTGCCCTGAACTGCACATACAGAACTAACATCAACAACATGCATGCCAGTCTTTCCTGGTTGAGGGTTGACTAGATATTGACTGCTTCTCTTCTAGTTTTTATGATAAATATAACTGTGATTATAATTCCAGATTGTCTAGATAATCAAATAACATTCAACTCAGACAAATATACACACCCCACAAGGCATGCCACCAGGGGTCTCTTCACAGTCCCCATGTCCAAAACGAATTCTCGGCAATGCACAGTATTATACAGAGCCATAAGCAAACAGCAAAATGTACTCCATTTAAAAAATAAACAAAAAACATCTCATGGCACTATAGGGATTGGGAAATGACACACACAACACACACACTGACACTCTAACACACACAATCTACACACATTATTCTTTAGTTGTATTGTCTGTATATTGTTGTATTTTCAATTTGTGTGAATGTTCTTGTCTGTCGGTCTATCAGTGTTTTGTTACTTGTCGTCTTTTATGTTTTTGTGTAGACCACAGGAAGAATAGCTGCTGCTTCGGCAACAGCTAATGGGGATCTGAATAAACCAAATCCCACAAACGCACACGCGCACATGGTGTGTCTTTGCCTTTGCCAGATGACAAAGTGGAATCAATAGAAGGACCCCCTCCTCCATTACTGACCAGGCCTGTGCAGTGAGCAGAGCAGCCTGTCAATACTGACTGCAGATTTAACATGGTGTTACAGGAAGAATAATGGACCTGATTCAGTGGCTTGAAATAATGATATATTAGACAGCAGCACAGGGTACTACAGACTGGTTGAACACCTAAGTGACCACCTCTGAGCAGGAAATACAGGTCTGAGAACAGTCCATATACCGTTAATTAGACAAAGCAGCACAGTGTAATACAGGATGGTTGAAACACCACCAGAGACCTCCAAGTATGAAATACTGTTCTGAGAACAGTACATAAAACCTGGCTGAATCACCACAAGATACCTCTGAGCAGGAAATGCTGAGAAACCTAGCCTACACCATACAACAAGAAATGTCACGGCTAATAGAGCTGAAGATATCTAATCACCTTTAATGTCAGTCAGACCTCAGTACTTTGCAATGTTTTTCTGGGTTGTTGCATTTCTATTTTAAGGGTTGTGGTTTCATACAGTATATCAGGCCAGTCATTGAGTCACAACGAGATGCTGATTTCATAACTTTGCCAAGTTCAGATCAACTTGTTGGAGAGTTGTATCCGTGTGGTTAAGGAGCTGTTATAGCATACTTTATTGAACGTTAAGGGACAATGTAGATCTCCAACTAAATGGACATGCCCCAAGGTCATTATTTTTTCATGACTTGCCCATAAACAATATCTAGTAATGCTGCATACTTTTAGAAAGTTCTGGAACTCACCTTTCTGATGACAAATAGTTATACATTGCTTAGGTGTACTCACTTTTGAGGACACAAGGTCAAATACGTAGTACAACATATGATGTTTTTCCTCTTCAACAAAAGTGGTGTGATAGGGCACAAAATGACTGCAGTGCCTTCTAGATATAGTAACATTGAAATGATAAATGATCTACTATCGGATTCCACCTGTCTTACAACCTTCTAATAAATACGATCATGCTTTATGACAGTACAATATTGGCGCCACGTCACGTAACTGACTACAGAGAGTTTTCTCCAAAACGTCCTCTGAGGGATGCAGAGACACCATTCAAGTGGCTGCAGACTCATTACAACTTCTGCTCTAATCGCACAGTGGTTTTGGTCCTTCTATGAACAAGAGAAAGTCTTGTTTAAATTCTACTAAATGAAATTCATATTTTTTTCATGCTGAAAGCGCTAAATCCATCTGAGAACATCACAGCGAAATGAGACTGCTTTTTGCTCAAATTCGCTAGACTCTTCCGTTTCACTTGTAATCGCAGTCGGAGCCGCGTGCTCCACAACCCGAGCAAAAATATCCTTTGTCTAGATAGGCCAGGAAATGTGACGTGTCTCTTGCCGTGCAAATTAGGTGTCAGGTTTCAAATACTGGATCTCATAGGTGAGTCGGAGACGGCATCAGAAGCGGGACAACCAGACCTTTCACGGAGTGGACAGGAATGGACATTGTGTCGTTCACCGAGTGCTGTACACAGAAATGTATGTTGGAACTGGTCCAGAACCACTCAATGTCAAAACACTGTAATGGCTAAGAGGCTTTAGTTCAGGTTGTGATTTGATATTTCTGTCCAGTCATTGAGTGATGAAGGGATGTTGACTTTGCGAAGATTAGATCAGCTTGATAGTGAGTTGTTGTTAAGAGATGTAACAGCCGTGGGAATACGTGTTGTTTCACCTGCATTTTAGGGTTGTGATGCTATGTTTCTGCCCAGTCATTGCGTGATGTAGCGATGTAGACTGTACCCTAGGTGTCTTGTCTTCTGTGTTGCAGGTGAACCAGGAAAATGTGGTGAAGGTGGGCCACAAACAGGTGGTCAATACGATCCGACACGGGGGAAACCGGCTCATCATCAAAGTGGTGACGGTTAGCAGGAATCTGGACCCTGATGACACGGCTAGGAAGAAAGGTAAGCCTTTTATCCTGTCTCTACCTCTCTCTCTCGCTCTCTTTCTCCCACCTTGCTGCTCTGCCCTACAACACCCTGCCAGCAGGATCAATGTCTGATTAGTTGGGGTGAGGCCACAGTCAGGCTCCCAGCTCACCCTTCCAAACCAGAACTGGGTTTAATACTATTTGAAATTATTACAAATACTTCATATGTGCTTGACCAATAGGATAGGCCTGAAACTGCGAACCCTGTATTCTGGGCCGACTAGAGCAGACTTTCAAAGTATTTGAAAAATTTGAAATAGTTTTTGAACCCATGTCTGTTCTAAACCGTCTTGGCTCGTACTGTACTGTACTGTAGTGCATCGGGAAGCTAGAAGCTGACAAGCTAGAAGAGCATTGACCACATTGCAGTTTTTCCTGATGACTGTGCTGATTTTCAGCCTTGAAGTTAAGACGGTGGTTTTACAGTTGGGGGCATTCAAAAAAATTGCCTGTACTGCAGCACAGGTAAAAACATTTCAAAGCTGATGTACATCAACTGTCAGGGGCATATTTTAGAAGGGCATTTGTAAGGTATATTGTTAGATGATTGCTGAACTTGGTCGCTTGCGTGGGGTCACCCTACGAGACTTGTGAAGTTGTCATTTTAACAACTCAGCGTTGCTGAAGCACATACAAGCATTTTGGAAAGGAACTTTTTAACACGCCTAGCTGTATACTGTCGTTCTCTCATCTGGGGCTTGTTCAGGATGATGTAACGTTACAGAACACTCACGTAGAAATATAGGCTTATGGCATAAAGCAGAAATGATTTTCTTGTCAGATGGAATAGGGAATAGTGTCAGCTCTATTCATTCTATCTTTATCTGCAACGTTCAGAACACGACCCTGAATACACCCCTGCTTTTCTGTGTTGTTGCAGTGCCCACACCTCCGCGTAGGGCTCCCTCCACTGCCCTGTCCATGGCCATGCGCTCCAAATCCATGACATCAGAGCTGGAGGAGCTTGGTAAGAAACCATCCGTACATGGGAGATTGTAATTCCAAGAGGTCAAATGCATTTTTACATTTACATTTAAGTCATTTAGCAGAAGCTCTTATCCAGAGCGACTTACAAATTGGTGCGTTCACCTTATGACATCCAGTGGAACAGCCACTTTACAATAGTGCATCTAAATCTTTTAAGGGGGGGGGTGAGAAGGATTACTTTATCCTATCCTAGGTATTCCTTAAAGAGGTGGGGTTTCTTGTTTTTTGTATCCTCTTGGTTTGTTCTCTGTGTGTTTGTGTAGTGATGTTATTCTCTGGAAGATAAAAAAAAAAGTAATTATGTCCTCCTGATTTGTTTGTCAATACCTGCGACTACAGTGGACAAAGGTACGCAGCATACAGTAGCTACTGTTTGGTCACAGCTGCTCGCAACTGTCTTAAAATAGTTTTGTTTTCTCATTTTTAAATGTTAATTTCCTCCATTTAATATAGTACTATATTTACTCGACTTTGAGGGGGCATAGGCAATTATGCACTTTGCATAATTGTGTTCTAAGGTGTTCTGCTCTGTACCATTTGATCTGAAGAGGGCTGAAGAGAAAACATTTTAACGACAGTGCGGAATCATCTAATGTGATAAAGAGCTCATTAGACAGCGTGACTGATCATTTTGACTACTTTGAATGATCATAACAATTGCATAATTCCATTCTATGTCATCATACATCTAACCTAATGAACTTTGGATTATTAATTTACTTAATCATTTCATTTGTTTGTTTTAACTCGGAGCCGTATAAAGTATGTAAATAGCTTTGATTTAACTTCACCATTTGAAAAAGCTTTCACCTTATTGCTGACTCATCTGTCGCTTATAACTGTTCTGCAGTAGGTGTTTTTTGAAGGGCCGGTCGTAGAAATGGCATGAAAGGGTTGATCATTCTATGTCTATTTGTCAGGTGTCATGTTTAGAAGCTTTTAAACATGTATACAATTGCTTTACGAAAATGTACTATATATACAAAGGTATGTGGACAGCCCTTCAAAAATTGTGGCTGCTGCTATGTCATGCACGCCTGTGGCTGACAGGTGTATAAAATCGAACACACTGCCATGCAATCTCCATAGACAAACATTTGCAGTTGAATGGCCTTACTGAAGAGCTCAGTCCAACAAGTCTCTTTGTCAAATTTCTGCCCTGCTAGAGCTGCCCTAGTCAACTATAAGGGCTGTTATTGTGAAGTGGAAACGTCTAGGAGCAACAACGGCTCAGCCGCAAAGTGGTAAGCCACACAAGCTCCCATGGCCAAGGGGTACTGAATGTTTCAACCTAGGATGCATTCCGACAGATAAATCTGGGTTTGGCAGATGCCAGGAGAACGCTGCCTGCCCCAATGCATACTGTAGTGCCAACTTTAAAGTTTGGTAGAGGAATAATGGTCTGGTGCTGTTTTTCATCGTTCGGGCTAGGCCCTTTAGTTCCAGTGAAGGGAATACAATGACATTCTAGACGATTCTGTGCTTCCAACTTTGTGGCGACAGTTTGGTGAAGGCCCTTCCCTGTTTCAGCATGACAATGTCCCCATGCACAAAGCGAGGTCCATACAGAAATGGTTTGTCGAGATCATGTGGAAGAACTTCACTGGCCTGCACAGAGCCCTGACCTCAACCCCATCAAACCCCTTTGGGATGAATTGGAACGCCGACTGCAAGCCAGGCCTAATCGGCAAATATCAGTCCCCGACCTCACTAATGGTATTGTGGCTGAATGGAAGAAAGTCCCCACAGCAATGTTCCAACATCTAGTGGAAAGCCTTCTCAGAAGAGCGGGGGCTATTATAGCAGCAAAGGGGGGGCCAACTCTATATTAATGCCCTTTGATTTTGGGATGAGATGTTCGACGAGCAGGTGTCCATATACTTTTGACCATCCCCATGGCTTACATTTGGCAAAGTAGTGATGAGTAGTGGTCTTTATATTACGCTGCTTTAAATGACAATATTCCACTATTTTTTTGCATAATAGCCTGTGTTCTTGTTGAGAGATACTTTTTGTTGATTTCTTTTTGATCATCATTTGTTACATACGTTTGTATATTCTCTTTTTTTCTAAGCCACTTTGAGGAAAAAAGTGACCGGTGGTAAGTGTGATCGGCATGCTTCATACATTACATGTTATCTGTACGCCCATGGAAAGTACAAAATGCTTGATGCACTTTTAACTTTTTCTCTAGATCCCTTATTTCTTTATCAATGCAATTTGTGCATTTTACCTGCGTGCCTACTAAACTGTAAGCGGGCAGGTATGAAGGTCAACTAATGTTCGCCGCCTCAGGGTTGTAAACGGGCGTGCAAGCACATTAAGAACATAAGAAAGTGCCCTTCTGAACTAGAAGCTTTTTAAAGACTTGTTAGCACATCAAAACACTTGATATGTCCTTAGCTTTTCACAGCGTTCACATCATACGTACTTCAGTTCGGTGTGAGAGTGCAATGCTATTGCCATGCATTATTCATTGCTCTGCCCCTCTTTTAAACACAGTTATGCAAGATCAGAAAAAAAAAAAACAGCCGAGATCTCACATGCATCCCAAATGGCACCCTATTCCCTCTACAGTGCACTACTTTTGACGTGGGACCTGGTCACAAGTAGTGCATTACAAAAGGAATAGGGTTCCATTTGGGATGCCGAGCTCAGCTCACCACAGATTCTTATCCTTCCGAAATAGTTGCACTGTTCTCTGTAACGATAAAAGGATTTGAAACACCTTTATGGAATAAGAACTAGGGGCCTAGGTAATGCACAACAGTCAGCTGCACATTTCAAAGAGCAGCCAGCTACCTTCTCAGAATACACTGTGACTTAACTTTAAGGGCACAACACTGTTATACAATGAGCCCACTACCGATAGGCTTTGACTCATACGGAAACAAGGTGTTGCCATGGAAATAATGCTGCATACAGTATAGTGTGTCGTCCAATATACTGTAGCAGCACAGCATAGTACCTGCAAAAAATAGTCTCTACAGTCCTGCAGCTTCCTACTCTTAGACACGTTCTTCAGCTGTATTGGCCTCGTTCTGTGTTCACTGCTTTAAACCACAACACTGGAGATTTGCAGGAATGCTTCTAGAATGTGTGGTGACACCAGACACTGAGGTGTCCTAGAATGAGTGGCTTCGTCAATCCACCAGTGTTCCTTACTGTCATAAATACTGCAACGTTACTGTAGCCAGAGGATGTGACAGAGCGAGTGAGAGAGAGAGAGTTAGAGAGAGAGAGAGAGGTTGCCTAAACATCAGCGCCACAGGTAACTTCCACAAAGCTGTGAACAATCTGAGAGACAAGGCAAGAAGGGCATTCTATGCCATCAAAAGGAACATAAAATTCGACATACAAATTAGGAACTGGCTAAAAACACTTGAATCAGTTATAGAACCCATTGCCCTTTATGGTTGTGAGGTCTGGGGTCCCCTCACCAACCAAGAATTCACAAAATGGGACAAATACCAAATTGAGACTCTACATGCCGAATTCTGCAAAAAATATCCTCCGTGTACAATGTAAAACACCAAATAATGCATGCCGTGCAGAATTAGGCCAATATCCGCTAATTATCAAAATCCAGAAAATAAACGTTAAATTCTACAACCATCTAAAAGGAAGCGATTCTCAAACCGTCCATAACAAAGTCATCACATACAGAGATATGAACCTGGAGAAGAGTCCCCCTTAGCCAGCTGGTCCTGTGGCTCTGTTCACAAACACAAACAGACCCCACAGAGCCCCAGGACAGCAACACAATTAGACCCAAACAAATCATGAGAAAACAAAAAGATAATTACTTGACACATTGGAAAGAATTAACAACAAAACAGAGCAAACTAGAATGCTATTTGGGCCTAAACAGAGAGTACACAGTGGCAGAATACCTGACCACTGTGACTGACCTAAATTTAAGGAAAGCTTTGACTATGTACAGACTCAGTGAGGATAGCCTTGTCATTGAGAAAGGTTGCTGTAGGCAGACCTGGCTCTCAAGAGAAGACAGGCTATGTGCACACTGCCCACAAAATGAGGTGGAAACTGAGCTGCACTTCCTAACCTCCTGCCAAATGTATGACCATATTAAAGACACATATTTCCCTCAGATTACACAGATCCACAAAGAATTCGAAAACAACCCCGATTTTGATAAACTCCCATATCTACTGGGTGAAATACCAGTGTGCCATCACAGCAGCAATATTTGTGACCTGTTGCCACAAGAAAAGGGCAACCAGCGAAGAACAAACACCATTGTAAATACAACCCATATTTATGTTTATTTATTTTGCCTTTTGTACTTTAACCATTTGCACATTGTTACAACATTATATATATTTATAATATGACATTTGTAATGTCTTTATTCTTTTGGAACTTCTGTGAGTGTAATGTTTACTGTTCTTTTGGAACTTCTGTGAGTGTAATGTTTACTGTTAATTTTAATTGTTTATTTCACTTTTGCATATGATCTACTTCACTTGCTTTGGCAATGTTAACATGTGTTTCCCATGCCAATAAAGCCCCTTGAATTGAATTGAGAGGCAGATATGGCTTTAGGAAGAGGGGGTGGGTTCGTGATTGGTGGGTGGGTGGGTTCGTGGAGAGCAGAGGGTCAGCCTTGGAATCTTCATCTTAATCCTACAGCACACACATGGGCATGTGTTCAAGCTTAGTATGCAGACAGAGGGAGAGCAAGATGTATCCTTAAGATGTACACTCTTAGAAAAAAAGGGTTCCAAGGTGTCTTTGGGCTGTCCTGAAAGGAGAACCCTTTTTGGTTCCAGGTAGAACCAGTAGCACCTTTTTTTTCTAAAAGTGTAGGGGATGTTAAGGGAGGCTTAAAGAGAATAACAACCATGCTTATTATTTACGATACACTGATTCTACTGTACAGTATCTGTCAATGCAAAAAAAGGCAACAAACATCAAAAATCCAGCTAAACTGACAGCTAAACTACAGTTTACTACAGAATATTACAGTACTTGCTATAGAATTATGTAGTAAACTGTAGTGTACCATGGAATGCTATACTACACACTGAGAATCCTTTGATCATGTTTAGTTATTGCTATATAATTGTGTAGTATGCTGTGAAATACTATAGTAAATACTACAATGTTATCTGCAAAAACACGACTGTAGTTAATACTACAGTAATGTCCGCAAAAACACAACAGCTTTTTTTACTATAGTAAATACTAAAGTATTTAATTGCCTATACTCTGCCCATTCCCTTCCCCCTTATCCCAATTTGTTCCACCCATAAGTGAGAAACCTACATGCCAAGTGTAGACCATATAATGGGCGGCAGGTAGCCTAGTGGTTAGTGTTGGGCCAGTAACCAAAAGGAATCCCAGAGCTGACAAGGTAAAAAAATCTGTCTTTCTGCCCCTGAACAAGGCAGCTAACCCACTGTTCCTAGGCTGTCATTGTAAATAAGAATTTGTTCTTAATTGACTTGCCTAGTAAAATAGCAACAACAATATATATATATATATATATATATATTGTGTTCCCTTTCAGGATAATAGAAAAGAGCAAAAGCTCTGAACTATTGTTTCAGACCCCAGTCCTACCTGCCTAGAGGTTATGATAAATGATTTGCTCTTTCAGTATTTCTCCACTAGGTTTCTTCAAGGAGAAAGACCTCCACTTCTATGTCAAAGCGAATAAAACAATAACGCTATAGTAAATACTTCTGTAATGTCTGCAAAAACACTACAGTAAATACTATATCTGCAAAAACACTACAGTAAATACTATGTCCGCAAAAACACTACAGTAAATACTATGTCCGCAAAAACACTACAGTAAATACTATGTCTGCAAAAATACTACAGTAAATACTATGTCTGCAAAAATACTACAGTAAATACTATGTCTGCAAAAACAATACAGTAAATACTATGTCTGCAAAACCACTACAGCGTGGGGACGTCTGCTCTTGGGGGATGTATGTAGCCTACAGCTTTCTCTCTCCTCCGTTGACAGGTTTTGACAGCAGTGACTTGAGGGACAAGTGTGTGTGAATGTACTCATCACTAGCTATAGAATAAGGATGGATGTCCGTATCTGAACTGCCTTTTCTTCCACTGTATTCCTGTTGTAGATGATCAGTCTTCCGATAATGAGAGTCTAAAGAAGAGGATTGTTTTCTCAGTCACTCTAAGTAATCGTCCCATGCATGGGAGCGCAAAACTACAAAACAAAACAAAAGCTAGCATGTTGGTTGTGCAGTGGCTGCTGAACCATAAACCTATTCCCAGATCTGTTTGTGCTATCTTACCGACTTCTTGTCACTCATTGTAAATGATTTAAGGGCTGTGTCCTAATTGGCACCCTGTTCCCTACATATTGCGCTACTTTTGACCCGAGACCAATGGGCCCTGGTCAGAAGTAGTGCACTATATGTAGTAGGGTGCCGTTTGGGACACGGGAAGGAGTTGGAAAGAGGGCAGAAATAGACTGGCACCCAGGATAGCTAAACCATAGAAACAAAAGGAAAAGCCTGATGGAGGTATAGCTAGCAAGGGAAGCTTGCACGGCTTTGACTTTGACCAATGTCAGTGTGACTATTTCTGTTCTCTTTCTTTTCCTTTCTGCTCGGTTTGATATCAGTTCTTACTTACGGGCCTGGATTGCCATTGCCTGAGATGAATGCTCGTTTTAGCTTAGAGACGGATGTAGGCTACAGTGTCCTGTACTGACAGTAGAGGTGTGTGTTACTTTGTGTTCCAGATAAAGTGGACGAGAACATGCCTCCTCAGAAGCCTATGTGGGAGAACTCCAATGCTGACGTAAGGGTCGCTAACACAGTCAAGTCACGGCCCAACAGCAGGTGCTTCGCCATGAGCCCCGAGATGAATGTAGGTATAAACCCTACCGTCAGTGTACATTTTGTTGGCTGCGTGGCACAGGAGTGAGACCAGAAAGGTCTACGCTGAGTAGGGTTGAAAAACACTGGAACATTTCCCAAACTTCCCAGGTTTTCCCAAAATCAGCTGGGACTGAAAATCCAACTGGGAATCAATAGCCAGTTTTTGAAAAACTGGGGATTCTGGATTTTTTTAGTGCTCAGAGAATTCTGGTGGCTGCACCCATTGCCTGTTGGAAGTTACTGCTCTATTCTGGCTGGTAATATAAATGCATGATTGGCTTCCTTTGTTAGACGCTGTACATGGCCCTGATGGGAATTGCATTCCCTGATTTGCTTGGTCTCAGAAGAGTATATGAAGGTTAAACAGCTTCTTGTTCTTTGTTGTCCTTAATTTCCTTCACAAGTTTATCTGCAACGTTGAGGACTAACAAACACAGTTGGATATTGTTGATTTAATGTACCTCAAAAATACCTCTAATACTATGTAGTAAAGATCAGTCCAGGCACCCAGTATCTTCTCTCTGTGTTGCAGTCCATGTGTGAGAGCCAGGATATGTCGATGCAGACCCAGACCCAACCCAGAGAGCCAGGCAGTCCCAGAGGTCGAGGACCCTACCTGGGGGTGCCAAACAGACAGGGGACCATGAGACGACAGAAGTCCATAGGAACATCTGGTAACTACATATCAACATGTTTCTGTCAAGGCTAAATATTGAACCTGCATACAGTACATACTGTATGGTACACACATGCAGAACCAATGTGTGGACACACTCTCACACATACACACACACACACACACACACATGCACACATCTGTGGGTGAATCCCTGTAATCGACAGAGCAAAATAATGAGGAAATTACCTTTTTGCACACACACCCTTGATGGTTTCAATTGTATAATTGCCATCGATGTATTGTAATTCATCATGTATTTTTCTTTTTAGGAATAACAGAAGAGGAGACCCCCCAGTTTCTGACCCCTCCCATGTTGAAATTCACCAGGAGCCTCTCCATGCCGGACACATCAGAAGACATCCCACCCCCACCCGCCATCTCCCCTCCATCTCCCCCTTACAACAACGTCCCCAACCCCCAGGGCAGAGGCTACGGCATTATCAGACACTCTGCTCCTAAAGGCACCGCCCCAGAGCGAGGGGACCTCACCGCGGGCGGCAGCGATGGGTGGAGGGAGCAGGGGGGTATGTACTACAGAGAGCCCCAGTCGGAACAGTACCAGTCTGAGGACCACCACCACCAACAGGGAGGCCACAGCCCAGGACAGGGCCTCACAGCCCAGCAGAGCTTCCTGAACCGCAGGGCCCAGATCCCTGAGAACCCCTACTCAGACCTGGGGAAGATGGGCAACCTGGGGCTGTTTGCCCCCAACAAGCCCCAGAGGAGGAAGGGCATGCTGGTGAAGCAGGACAAGATCGAGGACAGCCCTGAAAAGATCTGCACCATCAAAATCCCAACCATCATTATCAAGGAGCCGTCTACATCCAGCAGTGGTAAGAGCAGCCAGGGCAGCAGCATGGAGATAGAAACTGGCGCCCACGACCAGCTCCGGCCTGACGACGGACACAACCCCAGCAGCCCCTTTGCCACGGCCATGGCGGGCGCCGTTCGAGAGCGCGAGAGGAGGATGGTGGAGTCTCACCAGAACTCCCCATCCTACAGGTTCACCGACCAGGGTGACGAAGACTCGCCTCCCGCCCCAACCCCTCGCCTCCGCCACTCCAAGTCCATCGACGAGGGGATGTTCAGTAGTGATGAACGCCTGCGCCGCATTATGGCCCCACCTGCCTCTCTCCTCAACATCCCCAAAGGAGGAGGCAATGTGACGAACTTCAATACCTCAGAGCCCAACATGGTGAGGGAGCCACTCCACACCCGCACGGGTCACCACAGCCCGGTCAGTCTGCCAAACAAGACCTACACCTCCAGCAGCGGACACTATGTCCACCCAGTAACTGGGAAGCCTCTGGACCCTAACTCCCCTCTTGCACTGGCTCTAGCTGCACGGGACCGGGCCATGAGAGAGCAGTCCCAGCCTCTCCCACTGAAGACTGAGCTACCCAAACCTGACCTGAACAAGCCTCTGTTCATCGACACTAAGCTAAGGACTGGCATGGATGCGAGTTTCTCCGCGACGGCCACCATGGGTCGACCAGGCAGGGCAGGGCTTCGCAGGCAGATGACCGAGGCCAAGTACGAGACAGAGTCCAAATACGACCACCCGCTGGCTAAAGACCAGGACAAGAGTCTATCCCGGCCTGAGAGAGAAGAGGAGAAGAAGAACATGTTGATAGACAACGTGGACACGTCTCAGCAGAAGTCTGCTGGTCTGCTGATGGTTCACACCACTGACGGAGCCAGGTCTGAGGAGAACAGCCTGTCTGAGGGGGACAGGGACGGGGCAGTGAGTCCGGACAGCACCCCCAGCGAGCTCCGGGATCCCAACCAGCCTAACACCTCCAAAATGTCCTCCCCTAACCCCCACTCTATGGGCCCTGGTCCCAGAGGTAGTAAGACCATGATCACCGTCACCTCAGTAGATGAGCCGGTCAAACTCCCCTTCGGCATCCCCCCTCCGCCCTGCGTTCCCTCTGTTGACATCGACGATGACTTCTTCGCTGACCCACTGCCACCGCCGCTGGAGTTCGCCAACAGCTTCGACATCCCAGAGGACCAGAAGGGGGCGATCGCTGAACTGCTCAAACAGCATCGAAACGCTGGCAGAGCCTCATCGTCTCTAGCTCCCTTCTACCCCCATCACGGTAACACCCCAAGCCACCCTGACCAGACGATGATCAAACGGCCTGCAGTGCTCACTAACTGTATGCCCCCCAGCTTCACCCCCAACGCCCTGGAGAGCTACGAGCCTATCAGTGACTCTGGGATCGATGTGGAGCCCGACAGCCGCAGTAGTGGAGACCCTCAGATGGAGACTACGAGCACTGTATCCACTGTGTCCAGTATCTCTACGCTGTCGTCAGACGGTGGCGAGATGCTGGACAACACTTGCACAGTCTATGCAGACGGACAGGCCTTTTTGGTGGACCGGACCTCAAAGCCAAAAAACAGGCAACCTGCCGCCAACAAGAGTAATGCACTTTACAAGGACCCCGCCTTGATGGATAGAGAAGAGAACCTGAGAACTTTCGGAACGCCCTCCTCTGTCCCGCCACCTCCCCCTGGGGCATGCGTCCACTCAGAGCCCCCCAGAACACCAACGCAAAGGACCTCAAAGCTGTGGGGAGACCCGCCAGGCTCTAACCCCTATGACATGCAGAACAAGGACAAGACACCAAAGCCAGGGGATGGGATAGACTCTTCTTCCTCAGGATGTAGGACCGTTTTTGGATCAAGGTAATCTTTGTTTTTGCTGTGTGTGTGCATGCTGTGCATGTGTGTGCGTCTAAGCATGCTTGTGTGTGCTTCCGCGTTTTTGTGCGTGTGTGTGTGTGTGTTCTACTGGAGAGCAAAAAGAGTTGCCTAGCAACCTAATAATGAGAGCAGCAGCCTTGAGGAGTAGATGAGCAACAACGTCATGTCGGTCTGATTATCATAGAGACCAAACCTGCCACAGCGCTCTCCTTGGAAGGAAGGGGTGAGCCATGTGTCACTGTGTGTGTCACAAGCAGCACTGTTCAAAATAGCACAGAGGCTACGTCCCAAATGGCACCATATTCCCTATTTAGTGCGCTACTTTTGATCAGGGCCTGTAGGGAAATACGGAGTAGTGTTCAATTTGAGACCCACCCAGAGTCTCTTTAAACCCGTGGATGGATGGTGTGTGTAACCTGTCTCTTTATCATCTATCATTTCAACAAACCCAGAGTATGTGAAATATCTATGAGCAGCCGGGGCTCTCTCTTCAGTTAACCCTCCTCCTCATTCCTCTCCCAGTCACGTCAGATTACTAAAGGAGAATGGCGTTGTAGACTAGAAGTGTGTATACATTGAGGCTCCAACAGATGTAGGCTATGCGGTGTTGTGTGTGTGCGATGTACGATTGTCGCCTGTAATTGTGTGGTCGGTTTTTGCCAGTGTGTATTTATGTCACCAGCTTTGTCGGCTACACAGGTTTCTCTGTACGTTTGTTTATTTGGTGTGTGAATAGTTGCCGTTTGTCCGTTTGTGTAAATTGCATATATCTGTTTTGTACAGTAGGCTACCTACCTAAGCCTGCGTGGCATTTCTTAGACACCGCGCGTTCCTCACCACAGCAGTCCCCTGTGATAGCAGCACTTACTATGGAAAGCTGCCGTTATTTACAGAGCAAACCAGACGAGGCTAACCCTAAAATGCATGGCTATACCAGCAAAGTTCTGCTTGTGGTGGCTACAAGCTGAATATGCTGCAGAGCACATCCCTGCTGTGTGATCTGAGTGAGACATTAGGTTAACCTGATTCAACCGGATTCATAGTGTGAATAGATGAATAGCATAGAGATCTTCTGACCCTTTCAAAATAATGGCTGTCACTTTATATGGGAAGAAAAACACAGTTTGTTCATTTGGTATTTGGAATGAATTCCCCACTTCCTACTTACAAAGGAGTGAATGCAGTATCTTTTGTTTTTATTCTTAACTTCTTTTACTTCCCTCTCCTCTGACACAAACACACACACACACA
This sequence comes from Oncorhynchus nerka, assembly GCF_034236695.1. NCBI lineage: Eukaryota > Metazoa > Chordata > Actinopteri > Salmoniformes > Salmonidae > Oncorhynchus > Oncorhynchus nerka. Next base: position 54,467,095 of record NC_088420.1, read on the forward strand.
CACACACTCAAACACACACTGTAGCCTACTCCCAGTCTGCAGTTTTGCAGGAGTTGGTGTAGTATAGGGAAAGACTGTTTTATTCTCCAGTAGGTCTGTCAGGTCAGGTAGACTACTTCTTCCCGTCCCCTCGCAGGAGGAGAGACATCAAAGCGTCCGTCTCTTACTGGCCCCGTCAGAGCAGTCCGTGAGGGAGGGGGCAGGATTAGTGGATGAATGTCTATACTACAGGGGTTATGTACTGTGTTTGTTTGCATCCAGGTGTGGTTGTGGAATATTTCAGTTTGTTTGTCAGGCTGACTTAGCGTCTCTTACTAATGTTTAAGTTCAATATTTTCTGATAAACAACACCCTCTCTTGTCCTCTAACCTGGTGCGTTCTGTACTTTCTGTAGGGGTCCAGACGGTGGGTCCCTTGCCTCAGGTACACAGCGGAATACCACAGTCACTTTTGCTTCCCAGCTCGGCCCGAGCGTGCCGGCCCCATCTCCAAAACGAGAGACAGAGAGTCTCCCCACCACCGAGCCCCCAGCCCCATCCTCTCTCCTCCAGACTCAGGCCTCGGCTGTGCCTCCTCCCTCCCCGCAACCTCCCCCACCCTCTCGGATGTGTTCGGCCTGCCCACCCCCCCTCTCAGCCTGGGCACGGGGAGCAGCCGCTCACCCTCCCCTCTCACCCTCATGCAGGCCGTCTCCAACAAGCCTTTTGCCACCAAGCCGGTTCTGATGTGGAGCAAGCACGATGTGGCCGACTGGTTGGAGAGCCTAAACCTGGCAGAGCACAGAGACACCTTCATGGACAACGACATCGAGGGCTCCCATCTGCCCAGCCTGCAGAAGGACGACCTCATAGATCTCGGGGTGACCAGAGTCGGCCATCGGATGAACATAGAGAGAGCTTTGAAACTGCTGATGGACAGATGAGAAGAGAGGATAAAGGTCTCTCAGTCTCCAACACAACAACTTCACATAATAGTTTTATTTACGTTTACTTATTTTAAACTATACTTACTGTATAATTCTTATGACGATGCTTGTTTTGTTGAAACTTAGAAATATCCTCATGTATCCTGAAGAAACTGCAACTTGAAACAGCACTGCAGTTTCCTGAATAAGCACAAAAGTCCCCCAGGGTGGGATAGAGCGATCCCAGGTGAGACACAGCCGCTCTGTCAGTAGAAAGTAAGAAAGCAGACACACAGGGACCTGGCTGCGATGTGAAATACACTACAATATCAAACAGAACGGCAGCCTAATCACTACCAGACTTAAGGACTTTTGAAATCAACCTCATTTGAATGCAAAACCAGAGTCAGCTCTGCAGGGGTTTCATTTTCTATTAGAAAGTATGTGAACACTGATCTCTTCAGGAAAAAAGGGTGGGAATCTGCACTGCACAGGCCCGGCGCTAGAACCAATCAGTTGGCCGGGCACATTTTTTTTTACGGGACCTCCTATGTGTGTAAGTGCTTGGCCTTAAGGTACCCCCCCCTCAAGCTAATTGAGCAGTCAGTCTGACTGCAACATTCTAACAGTGTAATTAATACATTTAATATATGCTATCGCCAAAATAATAATTTGGCTTGTGTTCATGGAGGTCTTAAGTAACATTAGTATACAACAAATATATTTCAAAAAACACGAGCATTTTCATTAGTTTATGTTACTGTGGGATACAGTATGTAAAAGGCTGAAAAACACAACGACAAAAAAACATCCAAATTCAAGTGTTCAATAAATTGTATTCGTGGAGTGCCTTTGTTACAACTATGAAACAGAAAGCATAGGTGTGGGAACGCGGTAACAGCTTATTTTTATGACAACAAAATAAAACACACCCCAACCACCAAGACGCGCGGTGTGCAGTCAAACGATGAAAACATCAGTAGCCTAAACATATAAGCGCCAAGTGTGCTTGATAAACAGTGAAAATCATCACAAAGCAATAATGGCATTTTACAATGGATATACAGTAAGTGTCGATAACAGCCGTAAGAAATGGTCAATTGTCAGTTGGAGAATGTCCATCTCATATAAACAACGACAGCGCTTGAGGCCTGCTCTTTCAGTGACGACATTTTGTGCTGCTATTTGGCCTGTAGCATTGTCACCGGCTTGTTCTTTTCCAAGCGGTGCCATCCCTTCCTCTCCCCTGTCTCACTTGTTGGTGGCGCAGGCACCTGTTCAGTGTGCACCATTCTGGCTTTTTTTTGGGCCTTTACGCCTCGGAGGTGTAGATTCAGCCTGAGGCTCAGAATCAGAAGAATAATCATCAGAGATTTCATCGTGATTCATTTCTTCCCCGCCATCTGAATCGTTTTCCATTCAGATTTTGTTGCAACGCTTGCCATTTTAAATTACGCACGCTCTCGCTGTTTACTCCAAGTAGGCCAGAATAGGACTGAAAAGACTGCTTGGTTTCGGTGAACTGATATAGGGTACATACTATTTTGAGGTTATAATTAGAATAGTTAGAATTAGAATCAATACAATAGAATGTTCTGCACTGTTCTTCATTCACAATTGGGGATTGTATAATTATGTATTGTTCGCTTCCCCTCGCTCATCAACTCACCCATTCCCCACATCGTGCTTTACTTCGTTTATTGAGTCTGTGGTATGTGTGAAATTAGTTTCAGTATAGTTTAGGTTCAGATTCGAGACCGTTATCGGGGTGGTTATCAACTGGGCATGGGACTCATCAACTGGGCATGGGACTATCAGGAGAAGAAGGGGAGCAGGCCCTACTGTCGGCAGGGCAGTAGGCAATTGGGGGGGGGGGGAAACATGATAAAACTGGTTCTAACAACAACAGTGTGTTTTATAGACTTATTTAGGAAAGGTCAATGACGAAAGGGGCGTAGTGCATGTTTTAAATTAATGAGCAGTCCAAATGACAGCTTTAGCGGTGCTCGTGTGGGTTTTTATAGTAAAGACATTTAGCTGTAAAAATGTATGACCTTTTAATGTGGCATGAACACAACCAGTCATGATGTTTTCATCCGATTGTCCAGCAAATCACTTCAAGAGATAGGTTACCTTCGTGCATTCGTCCAAAAAAGCATCCGAGTGAGCGAGACAGCGCTCCTCTGTCTTACTCTATGTAGCCCATGTATCTGATGAGATCTGGCAACAAAAAAAGAGAATGACATGCCATGCTCTTTAATTCCAGACAGTCACATATGTGGGTTGCACCTACTGAGACAGAGGGGGCGCTGTTTCGCTCTCTCGGATGCTTTATCTGAGATTGATGCTGTCTTTATGTCGGCGCGCGTCTCAGTCAAATAAATTATACGCCACAGTGGACTCGTTATAATACCCATAAAAACACGGAAATGGTTCAAATGGTTTTTAAGACATTAATTGTTCATACTGTGAATTTGACAGAAGGTACGAATTAATTGTGTTTGGTGTAGGCTTACCTTGTCGAGACGTTTTGATAGCCGTGTAATTCCCTCACGGACAAGGTGAGTTTTATCAATATATTCGCCTCAATTTAATATAATCAATGTGCGAAGCTAGTTATTGATAAACATTTACTTGTCCGGAGAGATTTGCGCGGCTATCAAAACGTCACTCCTCGGTAAGGCAACACAAAACACAGACCTTTATACGAAGTAGTTCTAAGATCCCAGACACAAAAATGAATGGTGACAAAAATGATTTCAACCATTTCCTGGTTTTATGACTCGTACTGTGTTACTCAATAGGGCTTAGGGGGCGGGCCATGGCAATTGCCCATAACGGCCATGGCCCTGCAGTGTGTGGAATTAATTTTTCTCTCTCTCCCTTTTTACCGGGATGTAGTTTGATTTGAGGGACAGTGCAGTGTTTTCTCAGACGAAGGTATTGCACATTTCTACTCCTGAAAGGGAGATCACATCAGATGGATTTCAAAATAGGTACAGTAGCAAGTTGTTGCCCTTAGATTTCACTTGCCATGTTTTCAACATACTTTCGAGTTTTAATATTTGTTTGTAGTTATGTTTTACTTGAGGATGGAAAGTGGAACACAATACATATTGAAAATGTAAATTGAGTTTCTAAATCATTATACTGTCTTCCACAGGAAGCTGAAATGTGTGCCAACAGCTCTCCCTACTGTTGTCTTCTGAACATGACATGGCAGAGGGAGAGCAGAGCTTGGCAGTCAGGGCTTTCCAATCGTTATCACCAACCATCATCCTTTCTTTCGCAGTCTTCTATGTCCTCTGAGAGGAATAATACACACATTATCACATTAGGTTATTACTATACCCTGAACTGATGTTTAGGGCTTTGGGATTGAAGACTCAGGAATGGATTTACCCTAGTTCAACAGAGTAGCAGGGATGGGGTCCATTTAATTTCAATTCAGGAAGTAAATTCCAATTCTACATTTTTCTCATAGAGAAGCATTGAAGAGAATGTCTGTTTACTTCCTGAATTTAAAAGCAATTTAAACCAACACTGCAGAAGAGGCATGTTTCTGAAGACGAACATCAGTCACGTTTATGCAACGATGAGAAAAAGTAGGCGAACAAACACTAAAGCTGGAATTTCCTTTTCCCCTTCCCCTAGAATAGGAATAGTTCAACTTGTTTGGCAATCGAAGAGAGGCAGATGCCTCTAAGAATCAAGTTGCTAGAAATGTTGTATGATTATTGAAGTATTAGAGATAGTATTTATTCTATGATGGTGTTTTGTTGATGAGGAAGAAAGTTGTAGAGCTCAACAGGATGATAGCTTCTTTATAGAATTAGGTGATGCTTTTAGGGGGGATTTTTACTCCCAGTGACTGCTGTTCTGGAACACATGGGAGCTACAGGACATTTGCTAAACCATGTGCCATTGGACTTCGTTGACAGGTCTCTTTTATACAACATGTCTGAAACTGGCCAAATCCAAAACATTATCACCAGAATAAGAATGTCCTGAAGTGCAGCATCATTTCCCTCCGTGTTCTCAAGGCAAAGTCTCCTCAATACCATCGCCAGTCCAAAAGGACAGGGATTCGCTCATCGTAATGTTGATGAGTTTAAATGTAATTTACTCTCCACTGTTTTTTCTTTCTGAAGTGGTATTTTTCACTCAGTTTGCAGTGTAAACTTCTTGATATTTGACCCCCCAATGAGGGTGCTAGCTAAAATTCTAACATCAGTATTTACAAAACATTCTTTTGGATTGACATCCCAGAGCACAACAAATTCAGTGTATGGGTGGGATGTGTGTGTGTGTGATCTAATGATGTGACGGGGGAGGGGGGGGGGGACATACCTTGATATGACTGTCTGATGACTTTGTAAAACAAAAAAAGTTTTTAAAAAGTGTGATGTTCCGCAATCACAAGGATGTTTCCTAAAGCATACATAATGTGTACGGTAGTCCTCTACGACTGTCCGATGACTGTAGTATGACCTCATAACAGAAAAGTTCCAGTGCGATAGGCTGCAGAGGGGTACTTGTCACCTGTCAGTTGTCACTGTTGACACGCGGGCACACGTTGAGATGAGATCTTATGTTAAGAACCACAGGAACAAGAAAGAGCACAGTATTTTTTTGATTACGCAGAGATATTTAATGTTAGGATATATTCCTATCCATATCAACCCTGAGCTGTGGTTAGGTTTTCCAAAAAAAGAAGAGAAATATGGTTAAGAAGCAATATAATATCAATTCTGTTTCAAGTTGTTGTTTTTCTTATTCTTTTCCAGGGGAATAATTATACATGTAACAGGATTTCAAGTCTCTCTATTTTTAAAATTGACATAAATAATTGTTATAATCCATATTCCTATAGAGCATATTTGAAACTTTTAGCAATTGATAGTCATGTATTTACAAAGCCTCTGTAATTATTAAAAGCTGATATGAACTGATTTGCATAGTTTTTGCATCATGTGTGTATAAATGAAGATTCTCAGGCTGTACATTTCTACACTATTTGCTATAGAAAGCGTTATATGACCACTATATGACCAAGAGAAAACCACACCACTGAATGTGACATTTGATATACAGTAGAGTTGACGGCTGCACGTTGCACTGAGGTCATGTACAGGCCTAAAGGCTTAGTAGTGAAGCTGACTAGACCTATATACTTAATAAGGCATCTGAAGCTCAAAGAGGTTCAAGGAAAGTCAATTAATCAGGAGATGGGGCTATGCTTCTGTACCTTGGCAAACATTTTAAAAGCTACTTTTCCTTACTTTGCCCTGTAGGGCCACCGTAGTATGCTGTCAATGGAACATAGCATAGAAATCCAGACTGAATTCTGCTTTATTTCAGGTTTATTTCACTCCACTGGGAAACAATGGTGAAATGTAGTACAATGCAGTCTGGCTACATTGGACATGTTAAGATGCCGTAAACCGACAGGCATCAGCTCCAAACGTTATGTCCTCTTGTTTTATTCTTCATAGATACAGAATCACTCTGCGTTTTGTCAACGTCCTTTTCATGCTATATATGTTGCTGTAATTTTAATTCAGTTACTTTAGAGAGAAATGAATATTATCGAGATCAAAGGAACATAAGTATTTGTAACTGCACTTTCCCCTAAGTTCACAAACTAACATTTTATGGAGGTTAATAAATGTAATATTGCGCAATATTTGATCACATTGATGTTGTATTGCTTTTTTGTCTTGAAAGGACATGTCCAATGGTGCTCCATGTTTGATTGACAACTGATACAGTGGGTGTTGCAATGACTTCTAACGATGTGTTCAATTATTCTGGTTCCAGATCTGTTTTGTGCTGTCTTGCCGACGCCTATGGTAAATCATATGGTCGCTTTGTATCTCTCAATAGTCCTGTTTTATACCTGGTTCTAACTGGTCTCCTTTGTCCTGATTTTGTCCACATTCTGATTGTGCCCACATTTTTTGACCGGTGGAGACAATCAGAAGACACGTTGTGATCTGATCAACCTGCCCACCTCCGGGAGGTAGTCAGATACGCATTGTGTCTGGATATCTTACGAGTGTAGACAGAGAAACTATTTAAATCATCATTATTCCGCCCCCTAAAATCACTTACAGGTGGCACCATTAACTGATTACATCAATATTTGTCTAACAATAAATAAATAAATAAATATTATTTTGAAGAAATAGCTGTGAAATCATTTGCATAAAGGAAGGGACCAGGATATCTGGTCACAATGCAGACACAGTGGGCGGATAACAGACACATTTTAATACAATGTGTAGACACATTTCTGGAAATGTGGGCACAATCACAATGTAGACAAGATCAGGACAAAGGACCCATATTAGTAACAGGTATAAACAGGGCTAATGTTTGGCTTGAAAATTATTATCGGAGTTGGCAAGACAGCCGAAACAGATCTGAGATCAGCCTAGTGTTCAATCATTTAGATATATGGATGTGATGCAATCCACAGGAGGTTTGGACATACGTCATCATCTCCACTACCCTTGCAGCTTGATCAAAGGTACGATATACAGTACTCCACTCACCCAACCTAATCCTGTGCCAAAGTTATACCTTCTGATATACTGAGCTGTTGCTATTGTAGTGTCTCTCCAATGATGCCTTTTCAATTATCTCACGATTACACTTTTGTCCAATATTAAGCTAGTATTTGGCAGCAGGTGTGTGTGTGTGTGTGATCTAATATTATTCTGCTGTAATATACATTTTAGTGTGGCATTTGTTGATTTATAATCATTTTAATTGAAGAATAATTACTCCTTGTGTGAGCACCTGGGTAATCGTCCATTTGGAGTCAACAGAATAATTATATTCTGAACTCTATCCTTCTAGAATTAGGTGCCCTGTATATAGATGGAGAATCCTGCCCTCTAGTGGTTATTATGATTCTGAGAAATTGCCCCTGAATGTTCTTTAATCCATCATTACATTTTTGCACAAATTAGGAAAGAAGAACTCAATCCTAACGGAAGATATCGCACAGATATAGGCTACACTGAAGAATAGGAGATTATTTTTCCTCACAAGGCATTTACTTTGAAAGTACATGCAAATTCAATTGTAATTACACTGTAATAACTTATGAATGTAGCTTTTTTGGGGTGAACCTCTTGAGCCACTGGAGGGTTCCAATCAGGGACCTGGAGTGGCCTTGGTCAGTGGTTCTGCTGGCACGAGGTACACACAAAACACACACACCCTGCAGGCCAGTCATCCCTCAGTGGTCATCAGGTCTCTAAGGACAGCTGCACGTCCAGCTGGGGTTCATTAAACTGGACGCCCACTGTGATACTGTGAGAAAGTTCCTTTATATACCCAATGGGTGTACATACACACACGTATGCATGCACAAATGCATACACAACGCATGCATACACACATACAGTACCAGTCAAAAGTTTGGACATACCTACTCATTACAGGTGTTTTCTACATTGTAGAATAAAAGTGAAGACATCAAAACTATGAAATAACACATATGGAATCATATAGTAACCAGAAATTGTTAAACAAATCAAAATATATTTTATATTTGAGATTCTTTAAAGTAGCCAACCTTTGCCTTGATGACAGCTTTGCACACTCTTGGCATTCTCTGAACCAGCTTCATGAGGTAGTTACCTGGAATGCATTTCAATTAACAGATGTGCCTTCTTAAAAGTTCATTTGTGGAATATCTTTTCTTTTTAATACGTTTGAGCCAATCAGTTGTGTTCTGACAAGGTACGGATGGCATACAGAAGTTAGCCCTATTTGGTAAAAGACCAAGTCCCTATTATGGAAAGAAGAGCTCAAATAAGCAAAGAGAAACGACAGTCTATCATTACTTTGAGACATGAAGGTCAGTCAGTGCAGAACATTTAAAGAACTTTGAAATTGTCTTCAAGTGCAGTCGCAAAAACCATCAAGCACTATGATGAAACTGGCTCTCATGAGGACCGCCACAGGAAAGGAAGACCCAGAGTTACCTCTGCTGCAAAGGATAAGTTCATTAGAGTTACCAGCTTCAGAAATTTCGGCCCAAATAAATGCTTCACAAAGTTCAAGTAACAAGAAATATCTCAACATCAACTGTTTTACAGGAGACTGCATGAATCAGGCCTTCATGGTTGAATTGCTGAAAATAAACCACTACTAAAGGACAGCAATAATAAGAAGAGACTTGCTTGGACCAAAAAACACGAGCAATGGACATTAGACAGGTGGAAATCTGTCCTTTGGTATGATGAGTACGTATTTGAGATTTTTTGGTCCAACCGTCTTGTCTTAGTGGGATGCAGAGTAGGTGAATGGATGATCTCAGCATGTGTGGTTCCCACTGTGAAGCATTGAGGAGGAGGTGTGATGGTGTGGGGGTGCTTTGCTGGTGATGCTGTCTGTGATTTATTTAGAATTCAAGGCACACTTAACCAGCATGGCTACCACGGCATTATGCAGCGATACGCCATCCCATCTGGTTTGCGTTTAGTGGGACTATCATTTGTTTTTCAACAGGACAATGACCAAACACACCTCCAGGCTGTGTAAGGGCTTTTTGACCAAGAAGGAGAGTGATGGAGTGCTGCATCAGATGACCTGGCCTCCACAATCACCTGACCTCAACCAAATTGAGATGGTTTGGGATGAGTTGGACCGCAAAGTGAAGGAAAAGCAGCCAACAAGTGCACAGCATATGTGGGAACTCCTTCAGGACTGTTAGAAAGGAATTCCAGGTGGAGCTGATTGAGGGATGCCAAGAGTGTGCAAAGCTGTCATCAAGGCAAAGGGTGGCTACTTTGAAGAATCTAATATATATATATATAGTCCTGTTTTATACCTGGTTCTAACTTATCTCCTTTGTCCTGATTTTGTCCACATTCTGATTGTGCCCACATTTTTTGACCGGTGGAGACAATCAGAAGACACGTTGTGATCTGATCAACCTGCCCACCTCCGGGAGGTAGTCAGACGCGCATTGTGTCTGGATATCTTACGAGTGTAGACAGAGAAACAATTTAAATCATAATTATTCCGCCCTCTAAAATCACTTACAGGTGGCACCATTAACTGATTACATCAATATTTGTCTAACAATAAATAAATAAATATTATTTTGAAGAAATAGCTGTGAAATAATTTGCATAAAGGAAGGGACCAGGATATCTGGTCACAATGCAGACATAGTGGGCGGATAACAGACACATTTTAATACAATATGTAGACACATTTCTGGAAATGTGGGCACAATCACAATGTAGACAAGATCAGGACAAAGGACCCATATTAGTAACAGGTATAAACAGGGCTAATGTTTGGCTTGAAAATTATTATCGGAGTTGGCAAGACAGCCGAAACAGATCTGAGATCAGCCTAGTGTTCAATAATTTAGATATATGGATGTGATGCAATCCACAGGAGGTTTGGACATACGTCATCATCTCCACTACCCTTGCAGCTTGATCAAAGGTACGATATACAGTACTCCACTCACCCAACCTAATCCTGTGCCAAAGTTATACCTTCTGATATACTGAGCTGTTGCTATTGTAGTGTCTCTCCAATGATGCCTTTTCAATTATCTCAGGATTACACTTTTGTCCAATATTAAGCTAGTATTTGGCAGCAGGTGTGTGTGTGTGATCTAATATTATTCTCCTGTAATATACATTTTAGTGTGACATTTGTTGATTTATAATAATTTTAATTGAAGGATAATTACTCCTTGTGTGAGCACCTGGGTAATCGTCCATTTGGAGCCAACAGAATAATTATATTCTGAACTAAAAATATATTTAGATTTGTTTAACACTTTTCTGGTTACTACATGACTCCATATGTGTTATCTCATAGTTTTGATGTCTTCAGTATTATTCTACAATGTTGAAAATAGTAAAAAATAAAGAAAAACCCTTGAATGAGTAGGTGTGTCCAAACGTTTGACTGATATTGTACATGCGGACAGACACACACACACACATGCACACATGAACACACACACACCCTGCAGAGGAGTGGAAAGGAAACATATTACCATTACTAATCTGTAATGTGTGTACACAAGAGGAGGGGAAACCAATTAGTGTGCATTTATGTAGAAATTATAATACCGGTTGAAACTGCATTAAACAGCTGTAGGGCTAATTTGTGATTCAAATGAGCCACTTGAACCAATCTCAACCATAGAGATCTAGTTTTCACCTATAGTATATTCATGGTCTCAATGTTCTCAACAAAATTAAAGCACTTTCTTTTAATTTGATTAACCCGGTTTTTACTGTGTATGTTGAAACCTCAAAATTATTTTACTTAAGGATCCCTAGACTGTTTAAAAATAGCAGAACGCCTACAGTTTGTTTTGGTGAGAGAGCTGTAGTCTATTATGGGCTTCGTCCCAAATAGCACTCTATTCCCTACATAGTACACTACTCTTGACCGGCGCTGGTCAAAAGTATTGCACCATATAGTGAATAGGGTGCCATTTGGGACACAGACCATGATGTGCGTGAGGAGGTGGTCGCAGAATCACGCTAGCATTGGTCATTCTAAGTGACCTTTGACCCGAGGCTGGCCCGGCAGTCTCTGGAGGCTGGCTGAACTCTGCCAGATCACTCTGTGTGTTCCTACATCCACATCCAGCTGTTTCGAAGGACTCACTTCATCACTAACCCATCCTCCTTCAGAGTCCTTTGGGACAATGACAGGAACATAGAAGGCTCTCAGAGTTAGCTCACTCACTGCAGTGCTGGTTTTTATAAGGCTGTAGGTTGTAAACACAGAATTTACAATTCCATTTGTCAAAAAAATGTATATCATCAGTAAAAGTAATGTGACTGAAGCAATATCCTAATGCAGAAATCCCCAACTGTTGGACATAGAACACTGTAAGAAATGCCAGAAAATCAGCTCCAAGTGATTTCATTCTGGGAAATTGGTTCCAAGGTATTCCCTCACATAATAGAGATCTACTGTATGTGGTCGTATACAAATGTAAGCAATGTTTGAAATGATAATGCTTTCGTCAAAAGTTATATATGTCCGGGGCGATCAATTTGCTGTCTACAAATAATTTGTCATTATGATCCTGCTCATGAAAAAAAAACGGTCTGCGGCTGAATCTTGTTGACAATCCCTGCCCTAATGTTTCCACTTCCTGTGTTTCTCATATCAGCATTAAAACTCCCCCACCCCAACCCATTTTTACATTAACATTTTTGTAATTTAACAGATGCTCTTATCCAGAGCGACCTACCTTTGTGCAATTCTCTTAAGATGGCTAGGTAAGAAGTCAATCGTAGCAAGTACATTTTCCCTCAAAAGGGGTACAATAGTTATCAGCACACACTGACACATTCACCCCTTTACACATTCACAACCACCAACAATAACATGTTTAAATATGACTTGGAGACAATGGAACAGTCAACATTCAGTCGGTAAAAATGGATTTTGGTTTATTCAGTGAAATAAAATGAAAACGTTGAAATATATGGGTCAGCATATTCACATTCATCTCGAAAACAAACAGCTGATAACCGAACATACTCTACTGGTTAACATGGTCCCACGCCACAAGTTCAGACAACAGATGTTTTTTTAGTATCTGGAAAAAAAGAAGGGGGAAAAAAAAGAGTTATTAGTCATTTATATATAGCATCCCATGCTTCTATTTCCAGGCAGTGAAGTAAAGACTGGTGGAAAATAAACCGACTGGATAGAGGTTTAGGAAACGTCTATTTCAACATTATGAGGTGAATTGATGAGTTATTTGGACAGATTAAGGAGAATAATGTGTTGGGTGGTAAGGTGGTATACTTTATTTTGAAATCAGTCCAAAGTATACTGCGTGAAAAGAGGCACGTGTGGTTCTACTGATGTTCCTCAACTAAAAGATTAAAGAGTATTATGATTAAAGGGAATAACTTCACACACAGGTGACTGACTGCCTGCTGGTCCCAACGTGTCTAATTTCACATTTTCTTTAAACACGGACACAGTATATCTATTATGAATTAGGTTTTAAAATCTTAGCCCCAAATTATAATAAACCTATAGTCTTAGCCATAAACCATGTATCTAACTTTCAAAGGCTGGGTTTGTTTACACTGGCAACCCAATTCAGATTTATTTGCCTAATTATTGCCCTCGTTTCGGAGAGCCTTCCTAGCATTAAGATCATCGTTAGAACCTTCTTACGGTGTATCTTTAGTAGCGGTGGTGTTTCCCAGAGCTCGTAATAAAAACCCTTTGCACATCTGCAAGTGATTTTTACCCTGTCAATATCAACACATGGTCAAATGACGCACTTAGTGAACGTTCTCTCCACTTGCTGGTTTGGGAAAACGTTGGCTCGTAAATAACGATACACTTTATTCATAGAAGTTATCCACTAAAGATATAATCAAGATTTGTTTATGCTGTCTGTCTGACTGTTACTACCGATAACTTCAGAACGAAGTTGACTACAAATCCAAAGTTGCCAAAGTATTTGCAATTGTTACAAACAAGTGAAGGGCAAAATTATACTTCAGATGAATACAGAGGTGATTACATCAAATTTAGGCCTACATAGTCAGTTGAGTTCTATTTTGCGACTAGGCTACTTAAATGTTTTGCCAAAATGTGTTTCATGATGTGTGACAACATGTGCGCAATGATGTGCCCAATATGTGATTTAGTGCATTATTATTGGGTAAGCATAATAAACCACCTCAAAAGACATAGGTGGTAATATCTCTCTAGGAGCTGATCTGTCGTCAGTATTGTGGAATCATTTTAATGTCACTGAAAGATCTGAATGGATAAAGCTGCTTTTCTTTCGATCCTATCATTATCGACCTATGTCTAATGACGCACTTTGCGAATGTTCTCTACGTGCTTGTTTGGGAAACACTCTTAAAAAGTTGCTTCGTAAATAAGGATGCATCTGGTACGATCATCGTAATGCTTAAATTACATCGCAACTGGGAAACATGGCCTTGATTTGATTGGCCAAAAGACCAATTCGTGGAAAAAGATCAGACTCACGAACAGGGAGATTTGTGGGATCTCAAATCTGTATGAGTTAACATTTCTCAACCATACATAAACAATGCATTCTACCTCTACGTTGTTTTACTGATTATATCTGACCTCACGGTTGACCTTCGTGGCTGTAGAATGTGTGCCATTAAACATGAACTATTTAAACTTTCCCAAGGCCTCTGCTATCTGTTTATCGCCACAGCAGACCAGGGTTCAAATACTATTCGAAATTATTTCAAATACTTGAGCTGTGCTTGATTGAGCATGCCTGGCACATTAGAACCAATTGGATAGTCAAAAAAGTGTAACCCCTCCCACTCTGGCACTCCTGGCAGGCTAAAGCAAATGCTAAAAGTATTTGAAAGATTAAAAATAGCATTCAACCCAGGGATGCTCCAGAGATGTAATTGCATTTTATGGTGTTTTTTGCTGGCAGCCAGACAACCCCAGTGGATTTCTTCAGTTCAGTTATATCAATGCCATGCCATGGACCATGAAAGACTGTTAGACTGACGTTTGTTGGCTTCAGTGGTTAGGCAGGTCATCATTTTTACAAGGGGTTAAGGTAGCAAACAGTAACTATACAGTCTCTTGAACCAGGGTCAATCTCAACATTTGTTTGCACAGTGGTGCATTGTGGACAGAGAGTGGCAGGGCAGCCACATAGACTACCATATCTGTATTTATGTCAATCAAAGACAGAAACAGCTTCTAGTCAGGAAACATACTGGTTCAAAAAAGGAAACCTGTGGAACTCAACTCAGAAGAAGCTAGATGGTTAGATTATGATTTGATTTTGATTTGATTTAGATAAACCAACTGAAATAACCACATGTGGGAATTGAATGCTCTCAATGTTTTATGGTTCCTCCTGGCACCAGAGGGCGGCAGAGACGGCCCTAGAGACTTTTTATGGTACTCAGGTGAGTCTTATCATTTCATTATTGTTTCCCCTTTAAGAGAGGTGTGTTTTCTGTTTCTCTTTGTTAGCTCTTGAATTTAGCTCCCTGTATGTTTCCCCCACGTGAGTTTTCGAGTGTTGGTGTTTGTTGTTTAGAGTTTTTTGTTTCCCTGTGTTGTTATGTTCTCCATTTTAACCTCCGCCAAGGGGCCAAACCAGTGGGTGACGCCGAGAGTGGGTGGTTACCGCTTTCCACCAGGGACTGTCTAACTCCATCATGGATGAACTTGCCGCTCGGGAACTGGGAAAGGATCTTGAGTCCATGATAACGCTGTCAATCAGGATTGGCAACCGCATCCGAGAACGGGTGAGAGAGCGCCCTTTTGACAACACTCCAGCATTCCGGTTTCCTGAGCACCCCAAGCCCACCGAGTCCAGCATGGATGATCCCATGCAGCTGGGTCGCACACGTCTGAGTCCACAGGAGCGTGACAGGCACATGCGCGAAGGCTGCTGTGTCTACTGCGGAGGTCTCAGCCATCTCCGTGCTACATGCCCAGAGCTGACGGGAAACACCAGAGCTTGCCAGGACCGGGAGAGACCCTGGCGAGCTGTGCAGTTACCTCCCGGCAACCCAGACACCGTCTGTCACTACCTGCAATCCTCCACTGGGACAACCGTCAGCACCAGATTCAAGCCTTTGTGGAATCCGGGGCCGCAGATAATTTCATGAATCAAGACTTCACCAGAGATTTACAAATCCCCTTGTGTGAAATGTCCCATCCCTCTGCAGATTCAAGCCCTCGATGGACGCCCCATTAGCTCCGGTCAGGGGTCAGTGGTCAGATCAAGCTCATTCTACTGCAGGTTCGGGGTGAACCACTGTGAGACTCTTTTTTAAAGGGGTGGATCAGCTTTAATATTGCATCAATGTAATTGTCCATCAATGTAATTGTCTGCATCTTTTCTAATCCCCCATATATTTTTGGGGTAAATATACATACAGTGGGGCAAAAAATAATTTAGTCAGTCACCAATTGTGCAAGTTCTCCCACTTAAAAATATGAGAGGCCTGTAATTTTCATCATAGGTACACTTCAACTATGACAGGCAAAATGAGAAGAAAAAAAATCGAGAAAATCACATTGTATCATTTTTTATGAATTTATTTGCAAATTATGGTGGAAAATAAGTATTTCCCAACCGTGAAACACAGGGGTGGCAGCATCATGTTGTGGGGGTGCTTTGCTGCAGGAGGGACTGGTGCACTTCACAAAATAGATGGCATCATGAGTCGGGAAAAGTATGTGGATATATTGAAGCGGTATCTCAAGACATCAGTCAGGAAGTTAAAGTTTGGTCACAAAAGTTTTTTCCAAATGGACAATGACCCCAAGCATACTTCCAAAGTTGTGGGAAAATGGCTTAAGAACAAAAACGTCAAGGTATTGGAGTGGCCATCACAAAGCCCTGACCTCAATCCTATAGACATTTTGTGGGCAGAACTGAAAAAGCATGTGCGAGCAACAGGCCTACAAACCTGACTCAGTTACCCCAGCTCTGTCAGGAGGAATGGCCCAAAATTCACCCAACTTCACGTCAGCGACCGGCTGGGTTTCTCCAACCTCTGCCATCCCAACCGGCCCTGGGCTCATCTGTCTGTAGACTTCATCATTGGGTTACCTCCATCTCAAGGACTTACCACTATCCTGGTGGTCGTCGATCGGTTCTTCAAGGTAGCCCATTTCATCGCCTTACCCAAGTTGCCTTCAGTGGAGACGGCTGATCTCATGATTACCCATGTCTTAGAGAAGTTCCTCCGTCGCTTCGTCGCCACTCAGACCAGCAACTGGAGCAAGTACCTCATCTGAGCGGAGTATGTTCATAACCCACTGACCTCCCCCCCCCCCCCCCCCCAAGAGGCCGAAGCAGGGATGACATCAGCCGAGGCGTTCATTCGACGATGTCGCCGCACCTGGATCAGAGCGCGATCCTCCTTACTCCGCTCCTATGCTCGACATCAACATCAGGCAAACCGGCACCGAAGACCTCTTCGGCTCTTCAGACCTTGTCAACGAGTGTAGCTGTCCACCCGTGATCTTCCCTTAAAGATGGATTTGCGGAAGCTTGCTCCTCTACGTAGGACCATTCAAGATCCTGAGTCGCATCAACCCGGGCACCTATCGTCTCCAGCTTCCCAGATCCATGGGGGTCTGTCCGTCCTTCCATGTCTCCCGTCTCAAGCTGATAAGGACCCATCCCTTCTCTCCCCCCATACCTGCTCCTCCTCCCCCTCGACTTGTGGATGGCCACCCAGCCTACACTGTCCGGTGTCTGTTGGAGGCTCGTCGGTTCCGAGGGACCCTGCAGTATCTGGTGGACTGGGAGGGCTACGGTCCCGAGGAGCGGGCGTGGGCGCCTGCCCGGGACATCCTGGATCGTGGTCTTGTTAGAAACCTCAACCGACTACGTGGTGGTCATCATGGCTCCGCTGCTGAAGCTGCTCCTAGAAGGGGGGGGGGGGGGTACTGTCATGGTTCCTCCTGGCACCAGAGACTGCCCTAGATACTTTGTTACTCAGGTGTGTCTTATCATTTCATTATTTCCCCTTTAAGAGAGGTTTTTTTTCCTGTTTGCCTTTGTTAGCTCTTGAATTCAGTTCCCTGAATGTTTCCCCCACATTAGTTTTCGAGTGTGTTTTGAGGTTTTTAGTTTTTTGCTGTATTGTTACGTTCTCAAGTATTTAGGTTTTTTCCAAGTCGCTGATTCCTGGTCTGGTTCATCCTCTGCTCTTGGGTTCACTCTACCATGTCACAAAATGTGTTGTGTGGCTCTATTGATTGTATAACCACTTAATATTGCACCAAAGAACAAGAAACTATCAGATTGCTTCACTCTAAAGTGTTAAAGTTCCAGTCTTTAATAATGTTGTGGCATGGCCACTGAATTCTTCTTCTAATTGTTCACTTGTGTTTTGTCTGCTTGAACTGCGTATGTGAAGGCAAATCATATTATTCAATTGCCATTTAATTGTAAGAATGTTGGCCAAATGTTAAGCCTCAGGCCTTGGGGATAATCATTTTAGGAGGGAATCTCCCTTACATTGTTTAGCTTGAAGTCATGCGAGTTCAATGACAACTGAAATACTCAAGTAGAGTTTTACCTGGTCAGGTCGCATGGACAAGAAAAGCTCTATCTTAGTATTTGAGGTGAACTCGTATAACTAATGACGAGCCGTAAGCAAGTGAGATTCTCTACTAACAAGGGCGACCTTAACGATGATGATTGTAATCATTATGCGTGACTAACAAGGGTTTCCTGAAATAGTTGATTCTATCACACCAAAGGTTGAGGTGACAGATCTAGTGCAATCAATTAGAGTTGAGTGTATGAGTTGAATGAAGGACCTGCTACATAGTTACCCTTAATGGAATGCACTTGAGACAAATATCAAAGGTGGGGGATACGTCAGGGTTCTCTTGTAGGATGCACCTGTTTGATAGAGATTCAGAGAGATCTACATACAACAGTCAGAGCTCATATTTTCTTACGGTCGACCTTATTACATTTTACAAAGGGGAGCACCTAGCTATCAGTGGATTGGTTAGGCTATTGTTCACTGTTAAAATAGAAAGACTCAAACCACCATCACTGTGTCGAAAAACCATGAAAAGTAGTGCACCTAAACTGAGATCTGGTGTTTTGAATGTAAGGGTGTTTTAAATCTAAACTGAGATCTGGTGTTTTGAATGTAAGGGTGTTTTACATCTAAACTGAGATCTGGTGTTTTGAATGTAAGGGTGTTTTAAATCTAAACTGAGATCTGGTGTTTTGAATGTAAGGGTGTTTTAAATCTAAACTGAGATCTGGTGTTTTGAATGTAAGGGTGTTTTACATCTAAAATGAGATCTGGTGTTTGGAGGGTGTTTGAATGTAAGTGTTATGATACGCAGAAAGTGTTTGAAAAAGAAACCCAACTTCAATCTGATAAATTGTGTTTTTAAGATTTTTTTTGTGCATGTAAAATACTGGTTTGGAAGACTGTCTCATACAATGAAATGGTTTTAAATTGCCAATGGTTTAAGGTATAACTGTTTATTGACGATGATTTTCAGTCAATATTTTGATTAACATTTTAAAGAAGACACAGGGGAATGTAATACTTTTCCTAGGGTAGAAAATGACACTAATTATAGGCAGGCCCATTGTGAGATCCTAAATAATGTTACAATAAAAGGGTTTAGGGCTATGTAAGTTATAGCAGAGGTAACATGTATAAAGTGGGCTTTCGTGTGAGAGGTGGATGTGAACCCTGGTCTCCCACTTGTGAACAATATGCCTTAGTCTACTCAGCCAGTGTTCAAGCCTGAACTGTTGTGCTGAACCACCCTTGTAACACTGAGCAAATGGAGCCCGATTCAGACTTGAGATAAGTAGACTTTAACAGGGACTCAATGAAGCATAGACTTAAGTAAAAACATTTTTTAAGTCTATGTTAAATAAACTTATCGCAAGTCTGAATAGGGCCTAAGGAGAATATTTTTCTGTAAAATCCCACCTTTATTTTTTCAGTGCTTTGTTTAGACAGATAAGAAACAGGAATGAAAGTTGGACGTGGGAATTGAGCCCCAGACTGCTGGGTGAAGGAAGTAAGATGGCACATTTCTTCTGAATTTTAACCCTCTCAACCACAGCCACATGCCGTATGAAGAATGTGGGCCCCCATATCGGAAGACAAATGTTTAGATTATCGGAAAAATGTGAACTTCAAACATTGTGCTGCGGTACTGTTCAGCATTACCCCAGTCTGAGGCACGGAGGTGGTAAAGTATCAAACACATTTGCAGGCACCTCCCCTGTGTTTGGATTCTTCCTGAACTCATACAGGTGAGAGCACCAAATGCTCAGACGAAACTTTCCAAAACAATCCAAGAGATGATGCGTAAATTAAAACGTGCGCTAATAGTCTAAGTCAAAGAAACATTTTGATTCATTGATCAGTTTTATTGATGCTACGTGTAGTTGTTAATCGACACATGTCATTGTTTGCACCTTTCGTGTACTTGTTTTTCATGCAAATGTTGCTATTTAGTTAATAGTGCTGGCTTGCTTGCCTACTAACTGTATAAGCTTCACCTAGTGTTTGATGATGCATGCAACACATGCTATATGGTACACTAAATAGCCACTACCAATTTAGTGTACCAATGGTCTTGCAATGTATTAATATTATAGAAGTTAAGTTAACCTAATTATGCATTGATAAACTGTAATTATTGCTTGTTATTATTTGCTATTTCACTGTCTCCCTGTAGAAAAACATACATACAAACTACATAACACACAGCCAATTCTAACCAAAAGCAATCAAGACAAGAATCGGAATGTCAACTGAACTATCAACTGTCAATCATATAATCTAACTAAACTGTACTGGGATTCAATCCATCAGAACAACCTTCCATGCCATGTACCGTCTTCTGAATATAAAGACTATTTTCCGGGTTTGTCACGCCCTGGTCTAAGTATTTTGTGTTTTTCTTCATGTATTGGGTCAGGCCAGGGTGTGGCATGGAGTTTTTGTATTGTGGTGTGTTTTGTCTGGGGGTTTTGGTGTGTATGTTAGTGGGATTGTAGCTTAGTAGAGTGTTCTAGGAAAGTCTATGGCTGTCTGGAGAGGTTCTCAATCAGAGGCAGGTGTTTATCGTTGTCTCTGATTGGGAACCATATTTAGGCAGCCATATTCTTTGGTTGTATTGTGGGTGATTGTCTTGATGTCCTTGTTAGAGGTTAGTAGACACATGTATAGGCTGTTTTCGGTTTTCGTTTCGTTTGTTGTTTTTGTAGTGTTAGTGTTTTGTCGTGTTTTACGTTTGTTTAATAAAGATGAATCGCAATCGACACGCTGCAGTTTGGTCCGACTCTCCTTCACCATATGAAAACCGTAACAGGGTTAGTGCTCCCAGTCTCTGGCAAGGTGTTAAACAAATCTTTATTACGTGCTGTTACAACCAGTGGAGGCTCGTCAGAGGAGGGAGGGGAGGACCATCCTCAGTGAATTTCATAAAAATAAAAATTGCAAAACATTTTAAGTTATCCTTTTTAGATAAAACTATACTAAATTTAATCTCATGTCACCAAATAATTGAATAAAACACACGGTTTTGCAATGAAGGTATAGAGTAGCCTCAACAGCACTCTGTAGGGTAGCAACATGGTGTAGACAGAGGACAGCAAGCTTCCGTCCTCTGGGTACATTGACTTCAATACATGGTTCTCCCTTCCATAGACCTACACAGTAATTATGACAACTTCCGGAGGACGTCCTCCAACCTATCAGAGCTCTTGCAGCATGAACTGACATGTTGTCCACCCAATCAAAGGATCAGAGAATTTAAGCTAGTACTGAAAGTGTAAACTACAGCTAGCTTGCACTGCAGTGCATAAAATATTGTGAGTAGCTGACTCAAAGAGAGAGCGAGACAATAGTTGAAAACAATTTCTTCCAAAATGAAGGAGAAGCAAGGTAGAGATATTTCATACATTTTTTCACTTTTAGTTTTACTTACTTAGCTAACAAATGCAGCTAGCTAGTTTAGCCTGCTCAAACAGAGGGATGCTATGTCAGCTAGCTGGCTATGACAATCCAACACAACACTGGAACTGTTCCAAGTCAAGGTAAGCTTTTGGTTTTACTAATTTATTGCCACCAGGGCCCGCCCGGTGTAAGTGCTAATCTGCTTACTGGCTGAACACTAACGTTACTGCATGATTGTAGCTGGTTTACTAACACGGTACATCTATTAGCCATGTTGGCTATGGCGTTACTTTAGCTAATATGGGGTCAACGATGTAGGCGGTGTGTAGCGGTTATGATATGATTTGGCTTGGAAAGGTTTTTTCGCCTGGTCTCATACAGCTGATGTGTTGTGCATTGAAGTCCACAATCGAAGGGAAAAGGTGATGAGAGTGCATTAATGCGAGAAGGAATACCATGCGGCTGCTATGAAAGTGAACGGTGTTTTCGCGTGATCAGGGGTGTATTCATTCCATCGAATCTGTTGAACAACTTTTCTTAAATGGAAGCAAACGTAACAGGGGCAAACATACCTGATTTTTTCTCCAGTAGAAACTCTCATTTGCATCTGTTGGACTAATGATTACTCCCTAGATCAGCTAGATGCAGGAGAGTGTGTCACTGTGTTGAATGTGTCACTGTCACTTCAAATCTTTCTCTCGACCTGTGTGCACCTACTTTGTAAACCTTCATTCGTAGGCTAGGTTGTAGCAACCTCATGATGGGTATAGGGAAAATGTGAGTTTAAACCTATCGTTATTACATTGAAATGGGTGAATGGAATATGAATGACAGTCATCCGAAATGCTGTAATAGAAATAAGGCCATGGTCATGAAAAAAAAGTGTTCTCCCTCATCTTAAACGGCACCGACCACCACTGGTTAAAACACACCTTGTCATGTTTCAGTACACCTTAAATCTATCCCACTACCCTCACACCCATATGTTTCAATACTCCAGGAAAATAAAGGTTTTGTCTCCTTTAAGGTGGTGGCAGCTCAGTTGCCACTAGTTTTAGTGTTTCAAAGCACCTCATTATTACATTGTGGTAAGTTATGGTATTTGTGGGACATAATAATGCCCAATCAAGTGAAGTAGTCTCATGCATATGGAACAAACCCCGATGGCTAATTCAATACAGCCTAAATACATGGCCTGCCTAAATGTATTAGCGAATTAAATTATTGAGTTGGGCATGTTTGGCTCCTAAATTACAATTGGTTTACTCTTCGCCATAAAAAATGGGCTGATACTTCAATGACAAAGAGGAAAAGAGGGACTGCCTCAGATATAGATCTTCGTGCATATTCCTCTGCCTCACACTTTTCGCGCGACTCGACGAAGGAGGGCTGACAAGAGCGCAGCGCGCACCGACTGTCCTCGGGAAGAACGAGGAGAGGCTGACTGCTTGATGGTCACTATGGATTTAAGTTCTCTGTAAACCTTCTCAGCAGGTTGGACCGGAGGCTTTTTATTTCATCCACTGCAGGTATAAAGTTGCTGCTATACATCTCTGTATCATGTTTTTCAGTTGGTATGGCTATGTGGCGATGTTGAAACAATGACAAGACTAGCCTAAGTCATTGTCACAGCAAACTGTTATTTTTCGTGTTTAAATGCATATTTCAAAATGACACATGTCAACTCAATTTCTCACGCAGGACAATAACACCCTTTAATCTGCATGCGTAATAACGATGTAATAAACATACAACGAGACGTGTATCTATTTTTCAATTGTTTTGTGAATTGATACAATGGTGTAATTATGAGTGTGGTATAAAATGCAGAGAATTAATTATTTACTTTCGTCTTTTGCATCTTTAACTTGAACTGTAAAGAGAGCTGGTTAACCTGCGGCGCTTTGCATCGGTCGGACTCCGCTAGATGAAAGGGAATTCAAGCAGAGAGAGCAGGGGAAAGTTGTTATATTTTTGAGTCTGAGCAAGCGTTAAAAAAGTTTTGTTATACAGACATGAAAATAGGCGTCAGTATGTACCTGTACAAAATGTGAGTATATGATTTGGTATACAAACATTAGGCAATCCCATTGACCGTTTAAAATAAGAAGCTACAAACGTCTGATTTAGAGCGCATTGTTAGGCAAGTCAGTTAAGAATAAATTCTTATTTACAATGACGGCCTACACCGGTCAAACCCTAACGACGCAGGGCCTATGGTACTCCCAATCACGGCCAGTTGTGATACAGCCTGGAATCGAACCAGGGGCTGTAGTGACACCTCTAGCACTGAAATGCAGTGCCTTAGTCCACTGCGCCACTCAGGAGCAGAAACATCCACTCGTATCTTTCCTATTGTTTGGATGTGATTTAGTGACAGTCGAGCTCGAGGAGGGGAAGCCCATTTCTATTCTATGGTGTCAGGTGTACAAACTAATCCAGGAGTATGACGATCATGTTGTGAGAAAGTAGTTTCCCTGTCGCAAAACCCTCACCTGTCTTTGTCAGTCAGGTCGGTGTGCACTGTGCAAGGCTGTCAGAAGGTCATATTTTCGTTGCTGCATGCATTGCGTGTTCAGTCATTACACACTGTAATACTTTTCTGTAATTTCAACAGTTAAACACTGTAGAACATACAGTAAAATACTTTACAGGTTTTACAGAATTAAATTGCATTGCATTATGGGTAAAATGCAGAAAAATAATTTTATTGGTAGCCTATTATTGGTAGCCTCTTGTGAAAATTACTTTAACACACTGCATTTCAAGGATGGGCCCTCTGATCAATTTCCACCATGGGTCTCAACTTACTGTTACAAGTTAGAATAGTAGAATACACAAGGTGCAATATGTAAACTTGGTTGTGGATCAGCAGTTCTTCTCTTGTTTTGTCAGTCACTGATAGTCAGTCAATTAGCCTATGTCAGCTAACATTTTTTAGATAGGATTTTGATCTCCAAATTAGCTGAAATGTGTTGTACAATCTTCTCTCCGCCCCATGGCAAAATGTGTAGAATTGCAGAAAACTTGCTTTAAAACTGCAACATTTTCCCTACACCCCATGGCAAAATGTGTAGAATTGCACGAAATTGACTCCAAAACTAGGTTTTACTGTCTAAAACTAATCTCTACTGTCAAGAGGGGGGGCAATTTTTTTGTGTGCGATTGGGGACAGGGGCGGATATGGATATTAGCAATTGCGGCCCCTCATGATAAGTTCAGGTTTTTGGTGGCCCCCACCCCCATCAAAGATTCCCATCCCTGTATTGCTTTACAGTAATTTCTTATGTATACATACTGTAGACAAAAAATGTCAGTTTCAGGGGCCAACCTCATGCTGTCAGGTGAGACGCATTAAGCTCAGACCATTTTAGTAAATATCTTCTCGAAGCAGCGGTGAAGTGGGACAAATATTTTCAGCACCTTAGGTAGGTAGGTAAACATTATTAAACTGACTGGTGTTCAATGACTACAGTATGTACATAGGGCAGCAATTTCTTAGGTGCAGGGTCAGGTACTGGGTGGTTAGTAACAGTGACTATTGTTCAGGGCAGTGTACTGGGCGGAGGCCGGCTAGTGGTGACTATTTAACAGTCTGATGGCCTGGAGCTAGAAAGTTAGTTTTTCAGTCTCTCGGTCCCAGCTTTGTGGCACCTGTACTGTCTCCACCTACAAGATGGTAGCGGGGTGAACAGGCCATGGCTCTGATGGTTGAGGTCCTTGATGATCTTCTTGGCCTTTCTGTGACACCGGGTGCTGTAGATGTCCTGGAGGGCAGACAGTGTGCCCCCGGTGATGTGTTGGGCTGACAGTACCACCCTTTTGAGAGCCCTGTAGCTGTGGACGGTGCAGTTGTCATACCAGGCGCTCTCAATCTTGCACCTGTAGAAGTTTGTGAGGGTCTTAAGGGCCAAATGGAATTTGTTCAGCCTCCTGAGGTCTTCTTCACCACATCCTTGCTTAGTGAAGTTTTTCATCCTCTCCATTGCGGCCCTGTTGATGTGGATGGGGTCGTGCTCCTTCTGCTGTCTCCTCAAGTCCCTCACCTCCTTCCTGTAGGCTGTCTAGTTGTTGTTGTTAATCAGGCCTACCACTGTTGTGTCATCTGCAAACTTGATGATTGAGTTGGAGACATGCTTGGCCACGCAGTCCTGGGTCAACAGGCAGTACAGGAGGGGGCTGAGCATGCACCCTTGTGGAGCCCCCGTGTTGAGGATCAGCATAGCGGAGGTGTTGTTGCCTACCTTCACCACCTGAGTTTGGCCCGTCAGGAAATCCAGGACTTAGCGAGCTTAGCGGGGTTAGGACCCAGGGCAGCGAGCTTAGTGATGAGCTTCGAGGGCACTATGGTGTTGAAGGCTGAGCTGTAGTCAATTAACAGCATTCTTACATAGGGCAGTGTGATGGCAATTGCATCATCCAGGGATCTGTTGGGGGCGGCATGCAAATTGTACTGAATCTAGGGTGATATCATATAAATTGCTAAATTTGTAACATATCACATGAAATGGATGACCTAGTGTACAACTGGATGACACAGTAAACAAAAAACAGGGACCCGTTTTGGCTCGTGAGCACCACTTTCAAAACTACTGTTTGAAATGAGACATAGGTTAGAGACTGCATCGTTAACTCAATATCTGCTTTGTAATTACTATGTGTGTACACACATCACACACTAGTTTAACTGTAGGGCCCCTGGAACCTGCAATGTCATCAGCTCAGGGTCTCCAGAAAGATTCGCTGCTACACCACCCATCAACTTCCTGCCTTGGGGACCGTCATGTGGCAGATGCTTTTTGGGATGTGGCATGAAATGCAGTGACCGTGTAGTGTCAACACACTGTGGTCACGTTCACTTTGCTAGGTTGTCTTATGACCTATGGTGTACCATCAAATCAATCAATCAATCAATTGTATAAAACCCTTTTTGCATCAGCAGTTGTCATAAAGTGCTGTTTACAGTAACATAGACCACAACATACTTCTAGAAGGAAGACCTGGAGAGGAACCAGACTCTTCCGACTGCACCAGTTTGAGATGAAGGGGTAGGCTACACTGAGTATGTTTGCATGCACAGGAATAATTTGATATTAAACTGATTATGGCAGTAGGCATATTATGAAATAGTCATGTAAACATCTTACTCTGCTTATGTTAATTGAAGTAAGTGTGCGCCGACTTAAACGCCTTGTTTTCTGAGCAGCCATTCAAAGTATTAGGACATGTCAACACCTTAATTGGCGTTTCAGCTCTGTATTTGATCTGCGCATGTTCTACCCCCAGCCGAGTGAGTCTCTGTCTTTAGCGCTAGCGAACTGAGTTCGGAAAAACTGAATGTATGTGTCTTTATATTTCCGAACTCAGAATCAAATATACTTCCCAAAAATTACATGGTCGGGGGCCTCCCGAGTGGCGCAGCGGCCTAAGGAACTGCATCGCAGTGCTAAAGGCCTCATTACAGACCTGGGTTCAATCCATGGCTGTGTTGCAGCCGGCCGCGATCGGGAGACACATGAGGCGGCGCACAATTGGTCCAGTGTCGTCCGGGTTTTGGGAGGTTTTGTCTGGCTAGGATTTCTTTGTCCCATCGCACTCTAGTGACTCCTTGTGGCTGGCCGGCCGCATGCCCGCTGACTTTGGTCACAAGTTGCATGGTTTTTCCTCTGGCACATTCGTGCGGCTGGCTTCCGGGTTAAGCGAGCATGTATCAAGAAGCTCTGCGGCTTGGCAGGGTCGTGTTTCGGAGGACACATGGGTCTCGAACTTCACCTCTACCGAGTCCGTAAGGGAGTTGCTGAAATGGAACAGGACTGTAAAACTACCAATTGGATATCACTGAAAAAGGGGTTTCAAAAATAAATAACATGGTCGCTGTGGTAGAACATTTATTTTGATTTGCCAATCAAGGCCAGATAGTTTCTCAGTTTAGTGTGCAAATAAAGAGTTTCATTCCAAAACGCTTTATATCCATTTTCAGAAATGTTGGTGAAGTAGCCTTTATCGTTTAAAGAACGTATAAAAGAGATTTGTGTGTCTTTTCACCATTTAACCACGGCATGGTGTAGTCAATGATAAACATGTATTTGTTGGAAATCTATCATTTCAGAGAGACAAATAATCTTGTTTTGTTGCAAAACACAAAATATCCGCCTCACTTTCAGAGGAATAAGTTGTAAACTGCTAGGTTTTACACAGTAGAATGTAATAAATAACCCACATTTTTAATAAAGTACAGTGCAAATGATACATTTGTGACATCAATATTTATTTTTGTATTTGTGTTTTTATGAATCAATACAGTAATGTGAGATCAGTATATTGTAAAGACCGACGCCGGGGATGGGTATACAAGGACATAAGACAATCAATGCAGAAGCAGGGAACAGAGCAGGGGAACAGACATATATAGGGGAGGTAATGACAGAGGTTATTGAGTCCAGGTGAGTCCAATAATCGCTGATGCGCATGAGGGGGGGGGGGGGCAGGTGAGTGTAATGATGATGGCAGGAGTGCAACATAGTGTTTTGCAACAAAAACCCATTTTAATACACATCTAAAAACTATGAATGAAACATCTGAGAACAGTAATATTTTACACACAAAAGAAGGTACCGATGACGAATCATTTCTGATTTTAAAAAAAACACAAATGTGAAAAATTTGTGGATATAGCGTTTTGGAACTAAACTCTTAATATGTTTGTCAAACTGGAAGAGTCACGAGCATTGACCTCGGAACTGATCAGGCGTTTGGCTCTCAGTCAACACCTGCTTTACTAACGAAAATATATGCATAAAACATATTTGATTACCCCAATAGCCCATGATGTCATCATCTCTGGTCCTATATTGATCCTATACTTCCTCTTCCATTGTCTTATAGGGACCGGGATGGAGCTAGATACACTTTGAGTAGGGTTTGGTGTTGGATTACAATTTGTGGTGGAAGGATAACCTGATTCTGTGTCTAGTACCGTGTGTGTCTAGAGAGATTATTGTGATCCGTTGACTTTGCAAGGTTGTTCTAATTGGAGTAGCACCGTGTCTGGTCTGGGAGATCTAACAGTGCACCTCCGTTGAGAGTCTACTGATTTCTGCTGAATAAGCATGTTTTTTTGTAAAACAAAAAAACAAGTATACCCTTTTCTCTGTCTATGAATAACTTAGTGTCAAACTTTTTCAAAGCAGGTCAAAGAGAACTCTGGCAATCTTTTAGGACTATTCTTTTAGGACTGTGATTTCAAACTTTATTTTCGAGTTGAGTGTTTCCGTTTGAGTTGACGAGATACTGCAGTTCTTAGAGTTTTAGAGTTCAAGAAGAACAGAATGGATGAGAATGGGACTGGACACAACAACGAAGGAAATGTTAAGAATGAAACGATGACAATGAATTTACACATTTTATTAGTACGAATATTTGTCCCGTGTAGTCCGTTGTTCATTTAACGTCATGTTTAATATGTTTAAGAGAACCTATAACATCATGACATTATCATAACAAAACCAGCATTTAGCAATATTTAACCATTTCAGTTCACTTGGATACAGTCTATAGGACTTTAGATGTGTGGGTGTGTTTGTGGACCCATTATGGTTATCATTAGATCTCCTTTATTCTGATTTATATGTGTAATATTAAATGCATTTAATCAGGTTATTGAACACAAATTGTGAATTAACAGCACTTTGGTGCTTCTCTTTTATTCATCATTTTTGTAGTATCCTGTGTAGAAAGGTTGACCTATGGTCAACTTGATATGAATTGAAGTGTAGCTTGTCCAAATTCCACAGAGACCATTCTAATATTAGAACGAGAGGAAGTTACTTTTTCCCTTTTTCTTTTCCTCTTCATTCTTTAAAAAAACAATGATTCCCACGGAGACTCCTTCTAATCCTCGGGTCTGCTTATTTAAACTGCCAAACACACAACTGGGTGGAAGCCCAATGTTTTGAAGCTAACAGATAATTCATGTTGCAGAGAAGTGAGCCCTGAGTCAGAGATAGTCAGGGACTTGATGGAGACCAGCTGGACAGTAGCTTATGTTAGTGAAGATGCACGCACATCTTCCCTTTGACTTGAGGAAAAGCACCATCCGGGTGAGGTTCAACAGAGTCCAAGGAGCAATTCACATAGTGCAGTATGTCTGAAAAAGAAACAACGCTCAGCTGCAAACTCTCAGATGTGGTCTGAGTCGGACCCTGGCCTGCCTGGGCAGCTAGCGGGAGATTGAGAGGGATGATTTCACAGATATACATGTTGCTTTTGGATGATTTAGTTATGGATGACCATGAAAAACAAACAATAGCACTTTAGAACCGTTTTGTTATTGCATAGATTATTAAGCAAATTAATTACACAAGGGGGATGAAAAATATTTTGATATTTGATATTATTTAGCCAGTATGTCCTTATTTGATATTATTTAGCCAGTATATCCTTATTTGATATTATTTAGCCAGTATATCCTTATTTGATATTATTTAGCCAGTATATCCTTATTTGATATTATTTAGCCAGTATATCCTTATTTGATATTATTTAGCCAGTATATCCTTATTTGATATTATTTAGCCAGTATGTCCTTATTTGATATTATTTAGCCAGTATGTCCTTATTTGATATTATTTAGCCAGTATATCCTTATTTGACATTATTTAGCCAGTATATCCTTATTTGATATGCATGCACATCCAGTTAGAGTTAGAACAATTGATTTAATTGTCACTTCCGCAATGATATAACAATACAAAATAAAGATTTCTAAAAACCACATTGTGGACCACCCCAAATTGAGTTTAAAACACTAAAAACAATCGAGCTAGATCATTTCTGTGATATGGCCCACTATATGTCCAGTACATCTACTGCTTGCTGTCAGTGTTGCATGTGATAACTCACAGTTGTAACTTTGAATGGCCTGAACTAGATGGAAACATGCATAAAGAGTGCCTGAAGGTATGCTCCTACAATTTTAGCACTGGAAACATATCATGGACACATACTCTACAATATATGAGCCTATACATTTGAACTCACATAGGCCTATATTATAGCCTACAGAAAAGCTTATTCATCATCTATGGTACTTTACAACCAACCCAGAATGTATGTGTTGAGACTTGAGAGGTGCACCTTGCTGTTTGTCTCCCCAGGTAAAGCCCACCTGACCCAGGACACGGACCCGTCAGGAGAGCCCCAAGAGACTGGCCAGCAGTCTGGGGAAGCCATGGAGAAGAAGGAGAGGTCCACCCCCATCCCTGGCAAAGAGAAAGAGGTGGATATCATCAACATCAAGGGCATTGAGGACATAGGCTATGTCCAGCCGGATTCCATAGTAAGCCACCTTTACTTTTCAGCAACTGGCAAATCACAGTCCACAGCACATAGTAGCTAGCACATAGCAACATCGGATTCCTGGAAAGAACATCCAGCACAGTAAAGCTAGGGTTGACAGTGTCGAACACCCTTGCAAAACTAATTGGTTGGTTTTCCTGATGATAAGTTTAGATGACAGTGGGGGTACCTCATTCCTGTATTGTTTGTTTCCTTTTGTATTGATGGCCTTTTTATTAACTGACTTTATTTGTCACTTGCTGTACACTATATATACAAAACCAAATTAGTGGGGGATTCGGCTATTTCAGCCACACCCTTTGCTGACAGGTGTACAAAATCGAGCACAGAACCATGCAATCTCCATAGACAAACACTGGCGGTAGAATGGCGTTACTCAAGAGCTCAGTGACTTTCAACGTGCTACCGTCATAGGATGCCACCTTTTCAAACAAGTCAGTTCGTCAAATTTCTGCAGAGCTGCCCTGGTTAACTGTAAGTGATGTTATTGTGAAGTGGAAATGTGTAGGAGCAACAATGGCTCAGCCACGAAGTGGTAGGCCATACAAGCTCACAGAATGGGACCGCTGAGTGTGGAAAAATCGTCTGTCCTCAGTTGCAACACTCACTACCGAGTTCCAAACTGCCTCTGGAAGCAACGTCAGCACAATAACTTTTCGGAGCTTCATGAAATGGGTTTGCATGGCCGAGCAGCCGCACACAAGCCTAAGATCACCATGCGCATTGCCAAGTGTCGGCTGGAGTGGTGCAAATCTCGTAGCCATTGGACTCTGGAGCAGTGGAAATGCGTTCTCTGGAGTGAGGAATCACCATCTGGCAGTCTGACAGACTAATCTGGGTATGGTGGATTCCAGGAGAACGCTTCCTGCCCCGATGCATAGTGCCAACTGTAAAGTGTGCTGGAGGAGGAATAATGGTTTGGGGCTGTGTTTCATGGTTCAGTCTAAGCTCCTTAGTTCCAGTGAAGGGAAATCTTAACGCTACAGCATTCAATGAAATTCTAGATGATTCTGTGCTTCCAAATTTGTGGCAACAGTTTGGGGAAGGCCCTTTCCTGTTTCAGCATGGCAATGCCTCCGAGCACAAAGTGAGGTCCATACAGAAATGGTTGTTTGCTTTTGTCTTGATGGCCTTTTCATTAACCGACTTTATCTGTCAATTGTTGTATGTCACAGATGTACGTATGACAAGTCACGAGATGTCTGTCTTAGCTGAATAAACAATCTTAGTGTTACACATTTTTCTCCTCCGTCTGCACATGTCCCACTCAACACTGTGACAAGAGTTTGGACTGGACTGACTGATACTGTATAATGTAAACCGATGTCTGCTATGTGTTAGATATTTTGGGTCTATGTAGACATGGAACAGTTCTGTAACAAGCCGTTTGGGAAATGCTGGCTGAAGTATTGAATGAAGGTTGAATTTACATTTGGAGATTTGCATTTATCCCTCTGGTGGCCGAGTTGACCCGTTTTAAGAAATGCCATTGGTTTCTGGAGAACAAATGTAATATCTTTAATAGGATGATGAGGAATTTCTTACAGGAAATATTCACTGCCACCTGTTGAGGTTAGCATAGGGGCTAACATGTGCCATATTATCTGATGGGACCAGCTACAATGTAGCGTTCTATCACGTGACACTACGTCGATGATTTTAATTGGCTGATGCTTAAACCATTTTCTAATGTGTTTAATGACCTCTTATTCAATACTGCGTATTTTGTGCCACATCTGAAGTGGTGATCCATCTCTGTGTTGCGATGAGAAATTATGTCACCGAGGACCCTCTCAGTGGAATGTTTGTACTGGTTGGGCAAAGGCCGCCGGAAAACATGTGGTGAGGCGGCATTTGCCACAGCACTTTTCAATCAGGTTTGCCTTATGATATGTCAACTTGCGAAGAATTTATTTGTCCTTCACATCAGAGTGCTGTTGCAGGCTGTTTGCGTGTCTCATGCAAATCAGATTAACGGAAATCGCAGGTCGTGGGCGCTCTCCGCTTTCCTCCGGTATTTATTTAGCAACCATGATAACACATCACTCAGACAGACACAAGCAAAAAGCCTTCAATACATGTTGCAGCCTACACACCTAAACATTAGCGGTCTTGCATGCTGTATATTGCATGGACAAAAGAAAACATTTCTGATCTGTAGGCTGCGTCCCTCTGGCCAGGGTAAACAAAGTGGTAACATTGTGTATTTATAGCCCGTTTGTGAGCGGGATCAAATTGGTTTTATATTAAAACTTGGGCTGGCTAGGCTACCTAGACTTTTTCAATCCAAAATGATGAACTGGAATGAATCAATAAACACAATAGCTAACATAGAGCAGGACTGGGCGATGCAAACCTGCAGAACGCAAGCTCAGCCCTGTGAGTTTTATTGTCCAATCATGTTGCTTTCTCTGTGTCTGCATAAAGGTACCACCTCTAGTTCTTCTTTAAAATATAATGCATATGAACAAGCACAAGGTTGCTGCAGTTTGACAGGGTTTTCATCCTCCCCAAGGCTTTTTTTTTTTTAAACCAACCCGATTAGAAAAACTCTGGTCCCATCATAGCCTCATAGCCATATTAAACCTTTTGACAGCAGATTAAATCGCATCATACCGTATTAGTTTTAACTGGTTAGGTTCCAGAATTGTTTTTCTACCAAACCACCCAGGGACCTGTGGAGTCACCTCAGGGTTGGGCCAATGTTTACGTTCTAATCAAGCAATATAGCCCGAGGGGGTGTGGTATATGGCCAATATACCACGGCTATGGGCTGTTCTTAGGCAGACGCAATGCGGAGTGCCTGGATACAGCCCTTAGCCGTGCTAATATTGGCCATATATCCCTAACCTCCAAGGTGCCTTATTGCTATTGTAAACTGGTTGCCAGCGTAATTAGAACAGTAAAAAGACATGTTTTGTCATACAGCCATTCAGGGCTTAAACCACCCAGTTTATATTTAAATGTATTGTGGCTTAACCTTGACCTCCGAATGATTAGCAGCCCCTGAAATAATGCTGGATATCTGGTATGGCTTTTATATGTAATGAGGGATTGAGATAGGAGAGGGCACCTTGTCGCTGTCAGATCAAGGCTAATATTAGCTACTTGGCGTCTCAGACTCTTCTCAAGTAACAAGTAGTGGGTCTTGTAGCAGAGAGACGTTGGGCTTGTTCACCCCTGTGGACGGTGACAGAGAAAGCTGGAGAGAGCGCGAGAGAGCGAGGGAAAGAGAGAGAGAGAGAGAGCTCTGTTTAATAGCAGTAGTCAGCGGTGGCGCTCGCCTAGTGATGGGAAGATGGCAGAAGAAACACCAGAGAGCTCAGGGACTTCACTGCTTCATAACTCAGCAGACACAGCTAGCAAGCCCAGGCACTTCTTAAAGGATGTGGTTTTTCATGGCAAATTTCAAGTGAGTGGAATGACAAAGATACAGCATGTGTGGATTTACATCACGTGTTAACGTACTAGTACTTCAGTAGAGACTGAGACGAACTATCTCAGAGGGACTGCTGCTTTGTTGTAGTTTGGTGTTTGGATTTTAGAGTGAAGATTCATTTGGCAGTTATTTCACTTTGCTTATGATTTGAAACTTTGATTTGCTGGAAAATAATACTGTAGGTGGAAGTCAGACGTATGATTGTTTTGTGGAAATGTAGTTTCCACTTCAACTTGGTCAAGTAATGACTACATTCATTTTGTCTGTGGTGAATCCCTTTTTAGTAACTGTTGTGCTAGGATGGCTCCATCTCAATATAGTTGAGAGATGGCTTGACCTGGTTTGACAGCTTGCAGAGAGAAAAGGATCACGTAGCCTAATTACAGAACAAGAATCTACCGTACACGTCTGACACTTTCTAATGTCTGTCTCGTTCCACATTACACATGAAGCCCTGTGAAGACTTGTACTTTACAAGAGAGGGGTGTGTGTGAAAATGAGTGAAATGTATATATCTGATAACGGCATCACTCTTTTTCAACTCTTCTTATCATGTTGCGGTCTGTGACCATGTGTATCCAGTTTTACACATAACGTTCGGCTAGTAGCGAGTGGATCCTGAAACCTTCTCAACCAGTGGTCCAAATGGAACAGTGTATTCAGTTTTCCTTGCCGTCATGCGAGGGTAGAATGTGGAATTGTCAAATTAGGTCAAAATGATTGTGTATGTGGGGCGGGCCACAATCCACTTTTTTAATATTGTCATTAAAAATAGAGAATCAGTGGGGGGTCAGTCTGTGCTATTAAAATAGTTCGCAGGAATATTGGACAATATTATTCCAACTGATAAGTCACACAATTTGAAGTATGTTGGTATGGTCAATGGGCTGGACACTGTGAACAGCAGCTTGTAGTTAGCTGGACCCAACCAATCCAGACCTCTCAAGACCATCAGTATATGCCTAGCATGTCGTCTTGTGTGCACCCAAACATCCAAACACCCACGTCTACACACACAAAAAACAATCACCAACCATTTTGGCACTCTTACCCAAAATAAAACAATTCAAGGGTGTCTTGAAGGTGCCTCGTGCAACTGCCTTTAAGGTAAATAATACTATATTGATAGTGGCACACAGAATACCGGTATGTGCGGATCTTCATCAGTCTACCAAAACGAATGTATTTTCTGTCTTTGAATAGTTACAGATGTTTGAGAGATGAGACTGTTGGATGTCTCCAACAATAATACCAACTATTGATACAGTAAAAGGCCAGCATATCAGGAATAAGCTATGAGTTTTGGAGTCAGCCAAACTTTCCTGGTCATATAAGCTTGATGTCCGATAGCAGTTGTCCGATAGCAGCCGATCCCACTGAAAACTCCATGGAAATGTCCAACTCTGACCGGATCAAACATATGTGTATGTGATGAACCTGGTTAGAATTGTGACACCAAATATTCAGGTGGATGTCAGCAAACTTAGAAAGAGTAGAGAAATCACAGGGATTTGAATGATCTACTGTATAATTTTTTTTTGTGATTGATGTTCAGCAAAGTTTGTACAATAAGAAATTATACTATCATACCTATAGATGACATTCATATAAATGAATGATATATCATAAAATAAAGAAGCAGGTGTGTTTGGTTAATCGTTTGTATGCACGCATACATAGTAGCACCACTAGCCTTTTGTTTACTGAATAATTCTCAATAGTGCTTGCCTTGCAAATCACCATTCAGGTTCAAAGTCACTAAGTGGTCACTTCTCCCAAGGTGAACCAGAAATCCACAGGAACCCCTTTGGGACTAGGTAACTCTCCCAACTTGACCCCTGTAGTCTAACTGGCTCACTGACCAGTCAAATGGCAAAAGCTTCACAGCACACACACATGAACATGGTTCAGGTAGGTAGCTAGTCCTCTCTAATGCACAGCCCTCCCCTCTCTAATGCACAGCCCTCCCCTCTCTCCCCAGCTCCTGAACTCCCTGACACCCGAGGAGAACACCCAATGCCAGCACGGCCTATACTTCCAGGATGGAGAGAGGCGGGTGGACTACATCCTCACCTACCACATCAAAAAGCCCAGCAGCTCCCGCTCTAACCGTCAGTCCTCCCGCTTCACCGACAATGCCTTCACACGGAGCCTCCGCCGCGGGACGGCCAGGCTGGGACGACCCCCGCCCCCGCAGCCCAGAGGTGACCCGGAGGTGGCCTCTCAGGACCACAGCATGGACTACCACGAGGACGACAAGCGCTACCGCCGCGAAGAGTTTGAGGGCAACCTGAGGGATATGGGCCTGGAGCTGGAGAAGGATGAGGATGTGAGTTGCTTCTCTACGGCTTCTCTGTTCTGTTCTGTTCTTTTTGACTGCGTCAAACCCACCCGATATTATTAGCTACAGTATATCACAAAAGTGAGTACACCCCTCACATTTCTGTAAATATTTGAGTATATATTTTCATGTGACAACACTGAAGAAATGGCACTTTGCTACAATGTAAAGTAGTGAGTGTACAGCTTGTATAACAGTGTAAATTTGCTGTCCCCTCAAAATAACTCAACACACAGCCATTAATGTCTAAACCGCTGCCAACAAAAGTGAGTACACACCTAAGTGAAAATGTCCAAATTGGGCCCAATTAGTCATTTTCCCTCCCCGGTGTTATGTGACTCGTTAGTGTTACAAGGTCTCAGGTGTGAATGGGGAGCAGGTGTGTTAAATTTGGTGTCATCGCTCTCACACTCCCTCATACTGACTGGTCACTGGAAGTTCAACATGGCACCTCATGGCAAAGAACTCTCTGAGGATCTGAAATAAAGAATTGTTGCTCTACATAAAGATGGCCTGGGCTATAAGAAGATTGCCAAGACCCTGAAACTGAGCTGCAGCACGGTGGCCAAGATCATGGTCGACCAAAGAAGTTGAGTGCATGTGCTCAGCATCATATCCGGAGGTTGTCTTTGGGAAATAGACGTATGAGTGCTGCCAGCATTGCTGCAAAGGTTGAAGGGGTGGGACCATATGCCGTACACTGCATCAAATTGGTCTGCATGGCTGTCGTCCCAGAAGGAAGCCCCTTCTAAAGATGATGCACAAGAAAGCCCGCAAACAGTTTGCTGAAGACAAGCAGACTAAGGACATGGATTACTGGAACCATGTCCTGTGGTCTGATGAGACCAAGATAAACTTATTTGGTGTCAAGCGTGTGTGGCGGCAACCAGGTGAGGAGTACAAAGACAAGTGTGTCTTGCCTACAGTCAAGCATGGTGGTGGGAGTGTCATGGTCTGGGGCTGCATGAGTGCTGCCGGCACTGGGGAGCTACAGTTCATTGAGGGAACCATGAATGCCAACATGTACCGTGACATGTTGGAGCATGATCCCCTCCCTTCGGAGACTGGGCCGCAGGGCAGTATTCCAACATGATAACGACCCCAAACACACCTCCAAGACGACCACTGCCTTGCTAAAGAAGCTGAGGGTTAAGGTGATGGACTGGCCAAGCATGTCTCCAGATCTAAACCCTATTGAGCATCTGTGGGGCATCCTCAAACGGAAGGTGGAGGAGTGCAAGGTCTCTAACATCCACCAGCTCCGTGATGTCGTCATGGAGGAGTGGAAGAGTACTCCAGTGGCAACCTGTGAAGCTCTGCTGAGCTCCATGCCCAAGAGGGTTAAGGCAGTGCTGGAAAATGATGGTGGCCACACAAAATATTGACACTTTGGGCCCAATTTGGACATTTTCACTTAGGGGTGTACTCACTTTTGTTGCCAGCGGTTTAGACATTAATAGCTGTGTGTTGAGTTATTTTGAGGGGACAGCAAATTTACACTGTTATACAAGCTGTACACTCACTACTTTACATTGTAGCAAAGTGTCATTTCTTCAGTGTTGTCACATGAAAATATATACTCAGATATTTACGAAAATGTGAGGGGTGTGATATACTGTATGTCCGGCCAGGTCTAGCATTAGCTAGTGTTAGCCGAGCGTTAGCTTAGGGAAGAGGGGAGAACATCACGTACAATACTGTTGCCCCTCTAGAGTTTTCCAGCAGGCTGGTGGATCAGGGTTATTTTTGTCCCCACCATGCAACATTACACAAAATATACATTGTAGTTTGGCACAGCACCAGCTGAAATCGGCCTATAGAAGGCTAGCTGGACTAGCAGGGGGGTGGCTTAACTGCGTCAACCTGTCTGGCTGCTGTCACAGAGGATTCTGTTTCTCACACCTGACAATGTTTGACTGTCTTTGAAAATGCCATTATGGACTTCAAAATCCTTTCAACATTACATCAGTAATTTCAATGTAATCTTATTTTTCTTCATTCAAAGCCAATGCATTTTGAAATCAAAATCACTGATCAGGATCAAGGGATTCATCAAATCATCGTTTTGGACTAGAGAGTGAGAGTGAATGAAAAAGGGAAAACCCTGTGCACTTGTAGTGATAGCCTTCAGTATGCTTGTGGTGTGTTGACCAACTGTAATCTGTAATAGAGAGTAAGAAGGACATGAGGGTGAAGTCTCAGTAATCTGAGACTATCAAGTTGGTCCGAGTGCTGATGATGGCAAGATGACAGCTGCCATGGTGGATCTCTTTACCCAGGCAGAGCAGGGCAGGGCAGGGCAGGATAGGGATGGCCCAGTGGAAGGATCACACCATGCCCATGCACACACACACACACACACACACACACACACCACACACACACACACACACACACACACACACACACACACACACACACACACACACACACACACACACACACACACACTCCAGACAAGCACACACACACACACTCCAGACAAGCACACACACATACACACACTCCAGACAAGCAATGTGGCCATACCAGCTAGAGGATAACACAGAATACCTTGACTGTACATACACTCCTGCACACTCTCGCACACTCTCACACACTCTCACACACTCTCACACTTACAATGGGCACATTTCTCACAAGCTTGATGTCCTATTGATATCATTAAATTAAGTATGTGAGAAAAAGAGACGTATGTCGCATGCCAAGTGTTCTTTGGGACTTTGTGACAGGCAGTGTACACGCGAGAATTGGTTCTGGGTGCCAAGATGAATTGTGATTCATCTATAAACCATCCGGTTATAATTTCCACTTTGTCCCCAAATTGCATTAAAGCCACCATTCTAGTACTGAAGCTTATTCCCTCATAGATACCGCTGTTATTACAACTGTTTGTGTTCTCTGTGGGGGAAAACATACTGAATAATCTCTTTCTTATCATGTTAGTGGAGTGGAGAGAAGGGAGTACTGTTTAGGTTTTTTATCGTTTCCTCTCATCGACCGTCCATTGTGGAGTTAGTTGATTAAAACAGGCGCCCTAAGTATTATAGATCATTAAAGTGCTGTTGACTTAAACTTATCTGTATATAGAAGACACTTAGTGGATCTAATACTGGGATGGGACTGCAGTGGGAAGGGAGGAAGCGGAGGTGGTAACAGGATGTGGAGGAGTGTGAATGTTTGAGACTGAAACAGTGATGGAAACTTCTGCTAGGAAACCCATTACCTAAATCTGACCACAACCGCTCCAGAATATTTGTCAGACTCCTTGAACGAGAATGCAGGGTAATATCTGGCAGCGCAAGACTACATAA
Source organism: Oncorhynchus nerka (assembly GCF_034236695.1). Lineage (NCBI taxonomy): Eukaryota > Metazoa > Chordata > Actinopteri > Salmoniformes > Salmonidae > Oncorhynchus > Oncorhynchus nerka. Next base: position 54,506,921 of record NC_088420.1, read on the forward strand.
TACCTGATTGGATGTCTTTCAGATCCGCAGGCCTAAACTCATTACTTGTTGAAACATTTATTTCATGTTTCATGAAACATGAATTCCAAGATGGCGTAGCAGTCGGACGCGTGTTTGTCTTGTCCCTTGTAAATAGTCGAACTGAATATACTTTCATGCAACCTGCCTGACCCAATGTTGTAAGGATCTGCTATATTTATACTCAGTTAGCCACTGCTAGTGGTCTTCTCCGTTAGCTCGGACACCAGCCAGCTTTAGCTCGGTCAATACCTGCCAGTCTGCACAGCACAATATCAACCCAGAGCATATCGGACTGCTTTTCTCTACTACATCAATGGATTCCTGCCGCAAGCTCTGGACCATTACACAGGATCATCGCAGCTAGCTAGCTTCAACCGAGTGGCTATTTGCTGGCTAACGCCTCTGTCCCGAAGCAAGCACCAGTTAACCTTGAGCTAGTCTCAAGCTAGGCTCATATCCCGGCTAGCCGAAGAGGCATACCAGCTAATTCTTGGGCTGCAATACCTCTTTTGCCAATTGGCCTGGACCCTTTATTGCCGACATGGAGCCCCGCCGATCCATTACGACTGGTCTGCCGATGTAATCGTCCAATGTGGTTTCAACAGGATTTTTTCATTGCGATGTCGCCGAAGACCCATCTGCTATCCCCGGCCCGCTAGATTTCTGAACGCCGTGTCTCCTGCTCACCTAGCGTAGTAGCAACTATCATACGGCTCCCTGTCTCACCTATTGCTGTTCATAGGACCCTATGATCACTCGGCTACACATGCCTCTCCCTAATGTTAATATGCCTTATCTACTGCTGCTTCGGTTAGTTATTATTGTTTTATTTCACTGTAGGGCCCCCAGTCCCGCTCAACATGCCTTAGATAGCTCTTTTGTCCCACCCCCCACACATGCGGAGACCTCACCTGCCTTAACTGGTGCCTCCAGAGACACAACCTCTCTCATCGTCACTCAATGCCTAGGTTTACCTCCACTGTACTCACATCCTACCATGTCTGTACATTATGCCCTGAATATATTCTACCATGCCCAGAAACCTGCTCCTTTTATTCTCTGTTCCCTACCCACTAGATGACCAATTCTTATAGCCTTTAGCCGTACCCTTATCCTACTCCTCCTCTGTTCCTCTGGTGATGTAGAGGTTAACCCAGGCCCTGTAGCCCCCAGCACTACACTCATTCCCCAGGCGCTCTCATTTCTTGACTTCTGTAACTGTAAAAGCCTTGGTTTCATGCATGTTAACATCAGAAGCCTCCTCCCTAAGATTGTTTTATTTACTGCTTTAGCACACTCCGCCAACCCGGATGTCCTAGCCATGTCTGAATCCTGGATTAGGAAGGCCACCAATAATACTGAAATGTCCATCCCTAAATATAAAATTTTCCGACAAGATAGAACTGCCAAAGGGGGCGGAGTTGCAATCTACTGCAGAGATAGCCTGCAGAGTTCTGTCATACTATCCAGGTCTATGCCCAAACAGTTTGAGCTTCTACTTTTGAAAATCCTTCCAAAAATAAGTCTCTCACTGTTGCCACTTGTTTATAGACCCCCTCAGCCCCCAGCTGTGCCCTGGACACCATATGTGAATTGATTTCCCCCCATCTATCTTCAGAGTTCATACTGTTAGGTGACCTAAACTGGGAAATGCTTAACACTCCCGCCGTCCTACAATCTAAGCTAGATGCCCTCAATCTCACCCAAATTATCAAGGAACCTACCAGGTACAACCCTAAATCCGTAAACATGGGTACCTTCATAGATATCATCCTGACCAACTTGCCCTCTAAATACACCTCTGCTGTCTTCAACCAGGATCTCAGCGATCACTGCCTCATTGCCTGTATCCGTAATGGGTCCGCGGTCAAATGACCACCCCTCATCACTGTCAAATGCTCCCTAAAACCCCTCAGCGAGCAGGCCTTTCTAATCGACCTGGCAAGGGTATCCTGGAAGGATATTGACCTCATCCCATCAGTAGATGATGTCTGGTTGTTCTTTAAAAGAGCCTTCCTCACCATCTTAAATAAGCATGCCCCATTAAAAAATGTAGAACTAAGAACAGATTTAGCCCTTGGTTCACTCCAGACTTGGCTGCCCTTGACCAGTATTAGAACATCCCGTGGCGTACTGAATTAGCATCGAACAGTATGCAACTTTTCAGGGAAGTCAGGAACCAATATACACAGTCAGTTAGGAAAGCTAAGGCTAGCTTTTTCAAACAGAAATGCATCCTTGCATCCTGTAGCACTAATTCCAGAAAGCTTTGGGACACTGTAAAGTCCATGGAGAATAAGAGCACCTCCTCCCAGCTGCCCACTCCACTGAGGCTAGGAAACACTGTCGCCACCGATAAATCTACAATAATTAGTTTTTACTAGCATTTAAGAGCAGTTGGAGGCCAAAGAAGGAGTGTTCTGGCCAACAGCTCTACACCCTCCGCAGCAACTTTCCCAAGCCCCCCCGACTTCTCCTTCACCCAAATCCAGATAGCTGATGTTCTGAAAAAAAATCTGGATCCCTGCAAATCAGCTGGGCTAGACAATCTGGACCCTCTCTTTCTAAAATGACCCGCCAAAACTGTTGCAACCCCTATTACTAGCCTGTTTAACCTCTCTTTCATATCGTCTGAGATCCCCAAAGATTGGAAAGCTGCCGCGGTCATCCCCCTCTTCAAAGGGAGAGACACTCTAGACCCAAACTGTTGTAGACCTATATCCATCCTGCCCTGCCTTTCTAAAATCTTTGAAAGCCAAGTTAACAAACAGATCACCGACCATTTCGAATCCCACCGTACCTTCTCCACTATGCAATCTGGTTTCCGAGCTGGTCATGGATGCACCTCAGCCACGCTCAAGGTCCTAAACGATATCATAGCCGCCATCGATAAAAGACAGTACTGTGCAGCCGTCTTCATCGACCTGGCCAAGGCTTTCGACTCTGTCAATCACCGCATTCTTATCGGCAGACTCAATAGCTTTGACTTCTCAAATGACTGCCTCGCCTGGTTCACCAACTACTTCTCAGATAGAGTTCAGTGTGTCAGATCGGAGGGCCTGTTGTCCAGACCTCTGGCAGTGCCACAGGGTTCAATTCTCGGGCCGACTTTTCTCTGTATATATCAATGATGTCGCTCTTGCTGCTGGAGATTCTCTGATCCACCTCTACACGGACGACACCATTCTGTATACATATACAGAAAATCACATTGTAGGATTTTTAATGAATTTATTTGCACATTTTGGTGGAAAATAAGGATTTGGTCACCTACAAACAAGTAAGATTTCTGTCTCTCACAGACCTGTAACTTCTTCTTTAAGGGGCTCCTCTGTCCTCCACTCGTTACCTGTATTAATGGCACATGTTTGAACTTGTTATCAGTATAAAATACACCTGTCCACAACCTCAAACAGTCACACTCCAAACTCCACTATGGCCAAGACCAAAGAGCTGTCAAAGGACACCAGAAACAAAATTGTAGACCTGCACCACACTGATTGAATCTGCAATAGGTAAAGAGCTTGGTTTGAAGAAATCAACTGTGGGAGCAATTATTAGGAAATGAAAGACATACAAGACCACTGATAATCTCCCTCGATCTGGGGCTCCACGCAAGATCTCACCCTGTGGGGTCAAAATGATCACAAGAACGGTGAGCAAAAATCCCAGAACCACACGGGGGGGGGGGACCTAGTGAATGCAGAGAGCTGGGACCAAAGTAACAAAGCCTACTATCAGTAACACACTACGCCGCCAGGGACTCAAATCCTGCAGTGCCAGACGTGTCCCCTAGAGAGCATTTGGATGATCCAGAAGAAGATTGGGAGAATGTCATATGGTCAGATGAAACCAAAATATAACTTTTTGGTAAAAACTCAACTCGTCGTGTTTGGAGGACAAAGAATGCTGAGTTGCATCCAAAGAACACCATACCTACTGTGAAGCATGGGGGTGGAAATATCATGCTTTGGGGCTGTTTTTCTGCAAAGGGACCAGGACGACTGATCCGTGTAAAGGAAAGAATGAATGGGGCCATGTATCGTCAGATTTTTGAGTGAAAACTCCTTCCATCAGCAAGGGCATTGAAGATGAAACGTGGCTGGGTCTTTCAGCATGACAATGATCCCAAACACACCGCCCGGGCAACGAAGGAGTGGCTTCGTAAGAAGCATTTCAAGGTCCTGGAGTGGCCTAGCCAGTCTCCAGATCTCAATGCCATAGAAAATCTTTGGAGGGAGTTGAAAGTCTGTGTTGCCCACCAACAGCCCCAAAACATCACTGCTTTAGAGGAGATCTGCATGGAGGAATGGGCCAAAATACCAGCAACAGTGTGTGAAAACCTTGTGAAGACTTAGAGAACGTTTGACCTCTGTCATTGCCAACAAAGGGTATATAACAAAGTATTGAGATAAACTTTTGTTATTGACCAAATACTTATTTTCCACCATAATTTGCAAAAAAAAATCATTAGAAATCCTACAATGTGATTTTCTGGATTTTTTTTCTCATTTTGTCTGTCATAGTTGAAGTGAACCTATGATGAAAATTACAGGCCTCTCTCATCTTTTTAAGTGGGAGAACTTGCACAATTGGTGGCTGACTAAATACTTTTTTATCCCACTCTATCACTTCAGTTTTAATGCTAAATTGTAATTATTTCGCCACTATTTATTGCCTTACCACCCTAATCTTACTACATCTTACTACATTTGCACAAACTGTACATAGATTTTTCTATTGTGTAATTGACTGTATGTTTGTTTATCCCATGTGTCTCTCTGTGGTGTTGTTTATGTTGCACTGCTTTGATTTATCTTGGCCAGGTCACAGTTGTAAACTAGAACTTGTTCTCAGCTGGCACATCACTTGTTAAGGGGTACTGTACACACACACGATTGCTCCTCCACAAACCTTTAATAAGGTCAGTTGTAGGATCTTCATTTGGTCTGTATTGTAGCAGCAAAATAATCCTGCAGCAACAGGATTTTAATCCATAATGTTGCTTGATTGGTGCTTAGGCTATTAGCACGTCAAAATGAGGTTGCATGAAAAGTGTAATACTGCTAATATAACCGTATGATACACTTTTAGAAATAATGATTTCCAACAGGGTTCTTCTGTTGTCCCCATGGGAGAACTCTTTTTGGTTCCATGGAGAACCATTTTTCATGTATAACCCTCTGTGGAAAGGGTTCCACATGGGACCCAAAAAGGTTTTACCTGCAACCAAAAAGGGTTCTTCAAAGGGTTCTCCTATGAGGACAACCAAAGAACCCTTTTAGGTTCGCAGGGTAAGTCTCGGCAACAAAATTTATCAAATTAAGATCCTATCTATACACAACTACATTTTGATCCAAGACTGGATCAAAAGCTCTAATTTTGTCCAGGAGGGGTCTTTATGTTTTGCTATGTGATGGTGGGAACAGGAGACATAATGCAGTCTCACAGACTAGTTGTTGCATTCCAAAATCATTCTCGGTCCGATTACTCACAGACATACAGCCTTTTGATAGCAACGACTCCACCATGTCTTGAGTTGTAGGAAATGTCAATCCCTCATGTTTTGGGTTGTGTGACATCTGTGTTTTGACGTGCAGAACACAGCACAGAGGCACGTCAAGTCCAAGGTACTTTGACAAGACGTTACACAAAGTCCGATGATCTGTATCACAACCAATAACAAAATGCTGGCTCTGAAATGGAAGGGAAAGACATCTTAAGAAGTGACAAAGCTGTTAAGACAGTCAGTGGTTCCAGAGTTCGAGATCCAAGTAAGAGACTGTGTTTTGTTTTATGATTATGCGTCCCTTGTTGCTAACGATGCTTGTCGCAGCTCTATTGGAGACTATATAAACTGAGAAAGCCTGTTAGAGTTGGTTGTTTAGAATTTGAGATCAAAGTTAAAGGCCATTCCCTGCTGCTGGTGATGGTTGCCTTGTCACAGGAGGAGTTGCACATTGAATCAGATATTCTGTGCTGTACCATGAACGATCAGCTCAGTAACCACTGATTCCATGTAAATAAACAACTAACTAACCATGATATCCTGTGGGTCATAACTGGGTAACTGAGTGACAGCAGCATCGAAGTCTTCACAGTGAATCCCTCCTGTGTGGATGTTCATGAACAGACACACTGCGAAAGAATGTTTGTGTTGGTACTACTTTTCACTTTTATTTTGTCGTTGTGTGCTCGGCGTGCTGCGATCGCTCCCTGACAGGTTGTCATTGTAAATGTATAATGGTGAAATAAATCAAATCAAATTGAAATGCTTACGTTGAGAGACTTGTTTGTAATGATAATGATGATGTGTTTCTAAAGAATGGTAGCATATTTCTCTCGTGATTTCCCATGGTGTCTTTCCCTCTGTGTCTCGCATAAGTAGCCTTCCGTTCCCAGACCTTGTTTTGATTGAAGTTACTGTAGAGGAGGAGGGATTTGTTTGGAGAGTCCCGTTTATTGTTTACCCAACTGTTATCCAGATGAATGTATTGCTTTCCTTAATGGCACGAGATAAATGCATGCATTTCTTTCAAATCTTTAATTCGGTCACCTTATTTCCCTCTGTTTATCCATGTCTCCATGTCGTACTGTTTGTTGGTCTAGCATAGAAAGGGCCATATGGGCAAAGTGTTGGACACTCAGATGTATTTGCTCTTAACAAACCTTAAACTTACATTGTATTGTTTCAAAAATAAACGTTGATTTGATTAAATGAATCCGCTCTGTTTATTTCAGACTAAAACTCCAGGTGTGGGTTTTGTGAAGATCCACGCTCCATGGCATGTGCTCTGTCGAGAGGCAGAGTTTATGAAGCTCAAGATGCCCACGAAAAAAGTACGTCAACTGTTGAATGACATGTAAAGGTTACAGGCTGTCAAGTCCTTGCTTCCTCCGTCCTTGTTTTTCTCCTTTGGACCTCTTCCTCCAATGAGCTTTGAGAGGGAGACGAGGAATCAGAGGAAACGAGGACGGAGGAAGCAAGGCTTTGACAACTAGTAACCTTTTCAGACACAGACTTCCTGCTAGGCATTGTTATCACCGATGATCCGTTCTATAGTGCCCTGGTTAAACTCCTGGTGGATTTCTTCTAGGTATATGAAGTGAAGCAGTGCAGTGGTGTTGGGGCGAAGATCAACACATTGGTAAACAAAGCCACTGAACCACTTCACCCCAACGTGGACGAGAACAGGGGACAACACGTTAAGCATCTCTCCTACGCGTTTTCCAGGGAAAAACAACACTTGTGAGTTTACACTGTATGTCTTATGGTGATATGCAATGTACAAGGCTGTGTAGACTGTGTTCATGTACGGTAACATATGGACCTCAATTCCTGCTCCAATCCATCTTGGTTTCAAGGACATTTAATGCACTTTTAATGTGTACGTGTATTGGCATATGGTATGGCATGTGGTGGCATATGCCTGTTGCCACACATCGAAGGACAGGCAAGAGAAACAGCTAAAGGCTTGTATATGTCAGTATATAAGTATTACGATTATATATACAAGATTGTTCTCTAAAGCCCCAATTGCCACTCCTATCCATCTGTGTTTAATGAGCATTTCATCAACTTCCTCAAATGGACCGATGTAGCAGCATATGGTATAACATGTGGCATACCTATTGCCACACACTGAAGGCCGAACAGAAAAATAGCTAAAGGCCTGAAGGTTTGAGGGCTTGTACAACGAGAGACTATCAATATTAACTGTGACACAGTTTAGGAAGAGCAAAAAAAAAAAAAAAGGCTAGTTATAAATAGTAGCCTAGCAGTTAGGAGCGTTGGGTCAGTAACCGAATGGTTGCTAGGTTGAATCCCAGAGCTGACTAGGGGGAAAATCTGTTGATGTGGTCTTGAGCAAGGCACTTCACCCTAATTGCTCCTGTAAATCGCTCTGGATATGAGTGTCTGCCAAATGACAATAAATGTAAAGATAGGGTATGGTAAACAATTTCCTGAAAAGATGGAGTTACTCTACTGAGAGCTGAAATTGAACCCATTATTCTGTAACTCTTCCAGGAAAGAATTACCAGGAAGGACAGACATACCAGCTCACACATGATCTAGCCCAGAAGCAGAAGTCAAATAAACATGATGTTGATGTTTTGTTTAATGTAAAAAAAAAAAAAAAGTTAAAAAAAAAAAGGTCTTGTCAGCTTTTTCTCTTACTCAAACAACACACAACAGTATTTGTCTAAGGGCATAAGCTATAAACAGGGTTATTTCTGCCTGCGTTTGTTGTTGATTTGTTTTGTCTAGAGATTGGTTGGGAGTCTATCTCGAGCTGCTGGCCTAATGCTGGAGTCTATGCTATTCCATCCATGCTCTCTGTTCATCTGGTGTAGCTGTACCTGTGCTAACCAAAACAATCTCCCATGTGTTATCTATTACAGGTCTGCAAGACCTTTAAAGACCTTTAGGCCCTCTAGTCCCTGGATGGGCAAGCCTGGTCCCAGATCTGTTGCTGCGGTCTTGCCAACTCCACGTCGCGTGACAATAGCCATGGGAGTTGGCAAGACAGTAGGAAGAGATCTGGGACCAGGCTTTGTCCGGGGTGCCTAACCACTGACATCCTCTCTATAATTGGTTTCATTCCACGTCTGTGTGTAAAGCACTTCTGGGAAGGTCTTTATTGTGTGCTGGTACAACAGTAGGAAAGAGTGTCTCTCTTTATAATGTGGGTATATGACTTCAAAGACCAACTGCCTGTATGTCCCCAAGTTAACACAACGGTCTCTGTGCGTTTTCTGTAACAGGTTTGATTTATCAGACAGAGACTCCTTCTTTGACAGTAAAACAAGAGCTTCAATAGTAAGTGTTTCTTCATTGTGTCGGCCAAATCCTCCATTATAGACTGCCGTCATTATGACCGTTGGTTAGATGTTCTCAGTATATTGGAAAAGTAATAGGAATGGGCTGTTCTGTATTCACTTATTCTTCACTTCTTATCTTATCAGGTTTTTGAAGTATTGAAACGTACAAAATGCACAAAGGCTAAGTATAGTATGGGTAAGTCATAACAGTCTGCCTTGTTTTTATATACCCGTCGTCTAGGAGGGGTTCTCCCGTCACTGGTTAGTTGGAGTGTTATATCTGTGCTTATGTAGTACATATGTATCATGCACAAGAATGCAGTAAGTATGCAGAATGTAGACAATAGTCTGTTCCTTGCGTGTGTGTGTGTGTGTTTTATAACCTATATGCCTGAACAAAATGCTGATTCTCAAATGGTCCTTTAGACTGAAATGGTACCTCTGAGTTGTCACTAGTACCCGATGTGCAACCCCTTTTAAGGGCATTTGTTCATGTACTTGGATATGCCAAAAGCAGTGACTAAAGATCAACAGAATGACCTGCTATTTCATTTGGATTTGAAACGGGTTTTTTTCTCTGCCTGTAGGGATCACCAGCCTGCTAGGTAGTGGAGTCTACACAGCTGCCTATCCGCTACATGATGTGAGTACTCACTGCAATCAGCATGTGTGTTTACAATAAAACTAGATTGTACAATTTGTATCTGAAATGTGTCTTTTTGCAGTATTATGTTATTCCCAACCACCTGGACATCACATGTGTTGCTGTTTTAATGACTTTTGAGACATCAGCAGTCAATTCAACTCTTGAGTGCTGACTATACGATACATTTAACTTCCAACTTGACTGTCTATGGATATGATTCTTAATATTTTAATCGTGTTGTTGAGTCCAGTCAAATAGGTAATGCGTTACAGGCCTAGGCTTGCAGTAAATTGAGGTACAGTGGAGTCCAACATTATTGACACCCTTGATAAAGATGAGCAAAAATGACTGTATAAAATAAATTATTCAAATACTGAGCAATATTGTACGAAAAAATTATACTAATACAATTCCTCAGAGATATATATTTTGTTTAATACGTTTTTTAAAGTTTTTTTTATTTTTTTATCTCAAAATGCTAACGGTCAAACTTATTGACACCCCTAAAGATTCTTATAAATAAAGTAGTCAAAATGTTGAATTTGGTCCCATATTCCTAGCATGCAATGACTACAGCTTGTGACTCTACAAACTTGTTGAATGCATTTGCAGTTCTTTTTCGTTGAGTCAGATTATTTTGTGCCCAATAGAAATTAATGGTTAATAATGTATTGTGTCATTTTGGAGTCACTTTTATTATAAAGAAGAATATAATATGTTTTTAAACACTTCACATTAATGTGGATGCTACCATGATTACCGCTAATCCTGAATGAATCGTGAATAATGGTGAGTGAGAAAGGGTCAAAGATCCCCAAGAAATGCTAACCTCTCACTATTACCAATAGAAAGGGAGGTTAGCATGTCTTGGGGGTGTGATCTTTGACCTTTGACCTTCTTTGACCTTTAACTTTCTAATCTGAAACACAACAAAAACGGATGAACTGCAAATGCGTCCAACAAGTTTGTAGAGTCATTGCATACTGGGAATATGGGACCAAATACTACACGTTTGACTACTTTATGTATAAGAATCTTTAGGGGTGTCAATTTTGACCACTACCTTTTTGAGATACACAATTATTACTTGTTAAATCAAATCTCTTTCTCTGAGAAATTGTATTAGTATAAAATAATATAATTTCCCCTTTTTTGGGGGGGAGCAAACAATATAGCTCAGTATTTTGAATGATTTGCTCATCTTCATCAAGATGTCAGTGACCCTAATCTGGACGAATCCCAAGACAGAGACATAACTCTGTTTCATTTGTCGTGCAGGGAGATGTGGATGGTGAAAACGTGGAGCCCAATGATAGGAAGGTGAGTGACATAAACATGACCACACTGAACGAATACATTTTATTTTAGGAGACACTGATGTTATTAATATACCACACTGCAGCTGTGTTTCTGCTGCTGCGACAATCGATTGGAGTACAGCTGTGTGTGTTTGTGAAAACCTAAAAGCACCAACATGTTTTTTTCTTAAGCGCCAACAGGGTCTTTAATTATTTATTTTTTATCCCAAATTGGTCGTGATTGTAAAAGAGACACTTTGGTTACATAAATGATTGGTTTTAATCCCCCTAAAAATAAGCACATATTTGAAAATGTTCATACATTTATAGTCGAATTTGATATTTAAAAAATATAACTTTTTGTATGTTTTTAAAAATGTTTTTAACAGTTGTTTTGACCAATTTCATCTATAGCAACTTGCCATGAACATGTTTCTGTTTCAGTATTGATTCTGTGATACTCAGAATCTGAGAAATTGGCAATTGAGCTGACGTACCGGTACAACCTAAGATGGGCCCCAATATGAGCGTGATAAGCGATGTACAGTAGGTGCCAGTGCCATCAGACTCTAACTTTGCAACTCTATGGGCTCCAATTGCATCTGAAATATGAAACGCTCAGCTTAGCATAACAACATTGACTGGAATATAAATATGTATAGTGGATTTGGAACAGAGTCCAGCACAGATAAAATATATAAACGTTTTTTTTTTTAAATAGTATTTGAACCCAGTTTTAGTTTAGAGCAGACTCAAAGGTTTGTTTGGCTTTCCAACAGACATTCCTGTTCTTCAGCTCCTTCATATTTTTTGGTCCTCTGTTCTTTAATGGGCTACGTCCTTGAGTTTACACCTCAGATGTCGTATGGAATTGAGGTCTGGACCGTGCTTTGAGGTCTGGAAATGGGCTAGTCAAGAAGAGTGCTTTGTCTTTACCAATCTGGTAAAGGGCATTTATGATGCCCTAAAACATAAGAAAGCAAAAGGGCATAATTCTGCCTATAAATGAGTTAAAACAACATGAAAAGTAGGAAATATCCAGCATCTTCATAGCTGTTTAACTAGGCTGCTGTGTGTGTTAATGGTGGTGTGGTGCTGTATGGGCCATCTGTTGAGTGCTAAAAGGAGGATCCTTGGCATCCCCATCATTGAAAAAGAGAATAACGACATGTAATTGAGGAATTCTCTCTGAATGCAGACGTCTCAAAGTCTCTTATCTTCCTCCCCCTGGGAACGATTACAATAAGCTCAGCTTGGCAACAGAGGGAATCTACATAGCTCCTAGTGTGTGCGTGTGTGCGTGCATGTGTGTGTGTGTGCGTGCATGTGTGTGTGTGTGCTGCCACATCCTCAGCCAGATGCCTTTTCATGTTTCATCACTTATCACCACCACCATCTGTCCCATCCCCACGATAACCAGAAATGTGTCTAACTATCCAACTGTTTACACTCATATAGCTAGCATAATCACGCTGATAAATAGTGCAAGCATAATATAGTTCACAAAGGATAAGTGTCTCTCAGAAAGGAGAGGAGGAAGAGGGGGGGAGGAGGAGGGTCGTTTTGAGTGGTGACAAAACAAGAGAAGAAGCTGCCTGTCTGTAGCCTGTTGATTAACTAGGCTTTGTGGAGAGAAAAGTCTAGTGTGTTATGTTGATATGGCCTCTGCAGTATTTCAGTAGGATGGTTGTGGTGGAAACCCTGCCTGTTAAGGGTGGAGAGACAGAGAGACCCTGCCTGTAGAGGGGAGAAAGGGAGAGCGAAAGAACGGCCTCATCACCCTCTTGTGACACTGGCAGGACATCAGGAGGGGACAATTCCAACACTCTGAGCCTACACTGGCCCAGCCAACCTCAGCATGTTGTACCCGAGGCAGAGGAGACGAGAGGAGCAAGGGGAGGAAAACAAAGCCCTGGCACCAAGCGTGCGTCACCACACTTCTCTGTCCACATCAGAGAACTGTCAACATCTGAGCACTAGCCTCTGACAGAGCTCCAGAGTTCCTCTGTGGAGATGGGAGGACTCCACCAATCAGCATTTAATGTGTGGACTGATGGAAGCCTCTCTCTCTCTCTCTCCCTTTCTCAATTGTACTCACTCTCTCTCTCCTTAATTCAATCTCTTCTCCCTCCCTTTCTCTCTACCTCCTAAAATTTTACACTGGTTTCTGGTACAGTGGCACTTGACCCAGCAAGAAAATGACGCATCACTGAGAGAGAGAGAGAGAGAGAGAGAGAGAGAGAGAGAGAGAGATAGAGAGAGAGAGACCCTGAGGCTACTCATTGTTTTCTTCATTAGTTGGATTATCTCTACATGTATTGTCTGAATGTGGTATAAATATGATATGATGGCTTGGTTTCAGAGTACCTTGCCTCACCCATAGTGACACTGAGGTGTTGGGGACGGGAGTGTTAGAAGGAATGTTTGTGTGTTCTGAGACTTGAAAACTGGGTCGCACGCACACAGATCACTTACTGATGTCTGCATGGCTGTGAGATCCACTATGTGACCCGCCCAGGCACAACCCGATACCAGGGGGCCTCGTCCATGAGGGAATATACACTTTGAGATTCTTCAAATAGCCACCTTTCGCCTTGATGACAGCTTTGCACACTCTTGGCGTTCTCTCAACCAGCTTCACGAGGCAGTCACCTGGAATGCATTTCAATTAACAGGTGTGCCTTGTTAAAAGTTAATTTTATTTATTTATTTCCTTCTTAATGCGTTTGAGCCAATCAGTTGTGTTGTGACAAGGTAGGGGTGGCCATACAGGTGCTATGATGAAACTGGCTCTCGTGAGGACCGCCACAGGAATGGAAGACCCAGAGTTACCTCTGCTGCAGAGGACAAGTTCATTAGAGTTACCAGCCTCAGAAATTGCAGCTGAAATAAATGCTTCACAGAGTTCAAGTAACAGACACATTTCAACATCAACTGCTCAGAGGAGACTGTGTGAATCAGACCTTCATGGTTGAATTGCTGCAAAGAAACCACTACTAAAGGACACCAATAAGGAGAAGAGACTTGCTTGGGCCAAGAAACATGAGCAATGTACATTAAAACGGTGGAAATTTGTCCTTTGGTCTGGAGTCCAAATTGGAGATTTTGGTTCCAGCAGTCGTGTCTTTGTGAGATGCGGTGTGGGTGAACGGATGATCTCCGCATGTGTATTTCCCAACGTAAAGCATGTGGGGGCACTTTGCTGGTGACACTGTGTGTGATTAATTTAGAATTCAAGACACACTTAACCAGCATGGCTACCACAGCATTCTGCAGCGATACGCCATACCATCTGGTTTGGGCTTAGTGGGACTATCATTTGTTTTTCAAAAAGACAATGACCCAACACACCTCCAGGCTGTTTAAGGGATATTTTACCAAGAAGAAGAGTGATGGAGTGCTGCATCAGATGACATGGCCTCCACAATCCCCCGACGTCAACCAAATTGAGATGGTTTGGGATGAGTCGGACTGCAGAGTGAAGGAAAAGCAGCCAACAAGTGTTCAGCATATGTGGGAACTACTTCAAGACTGTTGGAAAAGCATTCCAGGTGAAGCTGTTTGAAAGAATGCCAAGAGTGTGCAAAGCTGTCATCAAAGCAAAGGGTGGCTATTTAAAATAATCAAATATAAAATCTATTTTGATTTGTTGTAACACTTTTTTGGTGAGGCGGGGGGCTGAGAAAGAGCGAAACAGAGGAGGTCTTCGGGGGACAGCATGTCTTCTTTACTCTAAAGACAGCCTCTCAGATTTACTTCAAGAGAACCATTATTTTTGGGGGTTGATAAAATGATCAAGGATACATAAGAGGCTAGACGAGATTATGAATTAGACGAAGATGAATGAGACGTGACGGAGTCAAAAATAAATCAGTCTCTCAGTAGTAGATAAGGACATTGTTGCGCTACGATGTTCAGCTTCACAGTTCTACTCTAGCGCTTGACAAAAGCAGTCCCTCAGCGAAACACTAGCATGAAGGGTGTTGATCAGAGACACAGTGGTGTCATGGAGAGGAGAGGGAGGACTGTAAACATACAGTAACTGTGGTTGATGGAAGGAACACACAGCCTGTGTCCCCAACCCCCCAATACTGTAGACTGTGTTCCAACTCCACCAGTCACAACGTTCCCTACTCCCAGTCTCTCCACCCTGTTCCTCACCACCTCACCCCTCCCCCTCTCTGCCTCGCCTACTCCTTGAGCCCTCCCAACTCCCACCTCCCCCTTAACAACCTCACTCGTCTGTACTTTACCACGGTAGCACTGTCTCTCTATTCGTCCCCCCTGTCATCTGTTGTCAGTTGAAGGAAGAAAAAGGAGCTGGCTTCAAACGCCTTTCATTCTCTCGCACCATCTCTCACCCGTTGGCCTGCGGGTCTCTAACTGCAGCTCATGTTACCCCTCTGAAGTCAAAAGACCCATTCACAGTTATCACACACTCTCTCCAGCAATCATGCTTAGAGCTGAGATGGATATACTTGTCAGTGAGAGTCATAGGGAAGATGGGTCCAATGCTGAAAGATTGAAGTGAATGCATGTTGGTTTGAAAGCAATATCTCTGACGGGGGACTAACAGCCAAAACATTTCCTCTACACTTGTTTGCCTCTTGAATGAAGAGATCAAGACTTTTAAACTCTCTTTTGAGTGTGGACCCTCTAATGCATGTGATGGTTTCAAAGTAATCCATTGCGATGTTCTTTGTTTCAGCTCTTGTATGAGGAGTGGGCGAGTTACAGTGTCTTTTACAAATACCAGCCTATCGGGCTAGTGAGGTGAGTTAAAATTTCAGATTCTGAACTGGATCTTGAAAGCTTAGATTGCTCTGTTCTTCCTCAATCTCTGTCTGGTTAATGTCTGTTCAGATCGAAACGTCACAATATGTTTTAATCTACATGTAAAAAATATATAAAAAATCGGAATGGAAGAAAGTGTTGGACCTTACTTTCTAATGCAGCGTGTTGTTCATCATGCAGGAAGACCTTTATACGTGTTCTATTCTACAGGAAGTACTTTGGGGAGAAGATAGGGCTGTACTTTGCTTGGCTGGGGCTGTACACCCAGATGCTCATCCCTGCTTCTCTAGTGGGAGTCATCGTGTTCCTGTACGGCTGTGCCACTGTAGACAACAACATTCCCAGGTTAGCAACATAAGGCCCCATACACAGCTTGTCAGAAAACCAAGGAAATAGTCATCGGTTCTAGCCGACAGAATCATAGGGAATGTCTACGTGAGGTTACTATACACACAATTCATTCACTGTGTGCAAGGGGCCGAGAACCATTGAAACCAAATGGAAAGCCCATAAAGTGTCCTCCGGAGACGTAGCTCAAGTTGAGGTATGACCTCACGTCCTAATCAGACATCCAATTGAATCGCTTCAAATATTGTGACAGACAGACAGCTTTAGGCCGTAGAGTGGTAAACACTGGGATGGTGACACACAGTAGAGAGGAACTGTGCCACGGTAACTGACAAGTGCTCAACTTGAAGCCGTGGCCAAAGATAGAACAAACAGACATGTAAACGATTTTGTATTCAATCATCTTCACTTCCTGCTAGCATAAATAATGCAGTTTAATAAAGCATTGACAAGATAGACCAGGTCACTTCCTACTGCCTTAAGCTTAGTCTTGTTTTGGCAGTCCAGAACAATAAAAAGGAAACAAGGAAACGTGTTCCTCCGGAGACCGAAGGGGTGATTTCTAACGACCAACATCTGGTTGATGTTAGAATAGACGACAAGGCGAGCTGAGGCTTCACCCCTGGCTAACGTCTCTCGTCTCAGTCAGGATAGTTCGACACTGCTCTCTGTGTCTCAATTCTCTGCCACTGGAGTTCACAGGAACTGAACATACTTAGACTTAGCCTCGAGCTCCAGCGTTCTACTGTGTTGAGAGCCTGGCTCGTGAGACTAGAGCTAACTAAACTACACAATCCAGATCCCTGACATTATTGTGTAAATATTTTCATCAATAGTCGCTTCAGCGAACTTTGAGCAGGTGTACATTCACCACATTTACGATGATTTATTCAATACTCACTATAATATTATAATACTGTATATTAGATCTATAGAAGTCAAAAGTCCCTATAGCTTGCAGTGGTTCTCCTAGGATTTCTTTCAGCGGTGGTGGACAAGGTAACGAGGGAGGGGGATTGGATGTTGTAGAGCGACACTTCTGGTGATATTGTTTTAAAGACATTCTACTCCAAAATGCACGAAAATGGAATTACTATATGTTGACACCATCTGAAATATAACTACCGCGTGCCACTGCACTGTGCTCTGTTTGTTACAAATATATGATGTAACTTGTCACTGATCTTAAAGGGATAACGCAAGAGATAATGTTAAATATAATCTTAAAGGGATAATGCAAGATTTTGGCAATTGAGCTATTTTATTACTTTACCCAGAGGCATATGAACTCATGGAGACCATTTGTATGTCTCTGTGTGCGGTTTGAGGATGTTCAAGGTAGTTTTCGAGGACCATCGCTAACTAAAGTTAGCGCAATGACTGGAAGTCAACAGGAACAGCTAATAGCTGTCATTGTGCTAATTAGCAATTGCACTAATGCTAGTTAGCTACTTCCTTTGAACTGCGTGTAGAGACATAAACGGTGTCCATGAGTATCCATTCTGCCAAAATCTCGCACTATTCATTTCAAAGAGCATCTCTGCAGAAATAAAGTATATATATGTAAAAAATACGAATACATATTTTTGGGGGAGTGGCGGCAACGATTTAGCAGTGACGGGCCACAGCTGCTAAAGGAATATAGGGGAAACACTGGCTTGACAGGCTGGCCTAATAACACTGGTGGTAGTGAGATGAAGAGGGCTGACTGTTTGTCTACCCCCCTCCCTCTACACCTCCTTCCTACCATCTTCCCTCTTTACAGCATGGAGATCTGCCACCCCAGGAACAACATCACCATGTGCCCGCTGTGTGACAGAGCCTGTAACTACTGGAAACTGAAGGAAGCCTGCGGGACGGCCCGGGCCAGCCACCTCTTTGACAACCCTGCCACCGTCTTCTTCTCCATCTTCATGGCCCTCTGGGGTAAGAGGCTGAGGCTCATCCACACCACATAACAGAACAGCACAACTTGATTTCTGTCTGTAGGATTGTAGGACACTGTCTGTGTCTGTAGGATTTATTTAACAGGGACAAATACTCAATAATCAACCACTCGGACAGTACTGTGAAGCCCAGCGATAGACTAGCATCCTGTCCATGGGGTGGACTTGTACATCAAGCTGCCGCACACTACAAAAACAGGAAATAGGCTATTGCCCAATGGGCCGTTCTTGCCTGGACAAGATGATACTAAAATGTAACAGTTCCGGACTTAGCTAGACAGTTCATTTTTATCCGAAGTGCACATTTTTTTTTTTTTATAAAATGATATAGGCCACTTAGCAGATGTGTTTATCCAAAGTGTTCAAACATGGAGATAGTTGTGTGCTTAGAGGGCACAGTTAGACAGACTATTTCCTCTGTACAGCTTCCCACCTGCGACTGACAGTACAGTGCATATGTCTTTAGTGTGTGTATGTGATCCCTGCAGGAAATGAACCTACGGCCTTGGCGTCGGTAGCGACTGAGCCACACAGGACCCCTCGAAACAATAGGACAAACTCCTTTTTCTCAGCTCCATCTATTTTCTTCTTCCAGATGTTTAGTCTCCCGGGTTGTCTTCTTTCTTTCTTTCTTCCGTTCATTTCTGACCATCTGCATCCACTATTCTCTCTTTCCTCTATGGCTGTCCAAGCAACACTAAGCCCTGTAGACTAGACTGTACAGTGTCTTACTGGAGTGAATTAAACCACATTCACTTTAAAAAACGGACTCTTTGGTGATGCATTCCTGTGCTCTGTTCAGTGTCACAGTAACGATGGGCCTGTGTGGCCTGAGACTGAAGGGAGGAAGCAATAGACTGGAGCACTGAATGAGGGCACAGGTACAGCCCTGGGATTTATTTGTGTGTGTTATTTTCACTACTGGGCGTTATCATCTGGCGTTGATGTGACAGGCGTGGATGAAGCTTTGTAGGATACAGCGTAGTACACGGTTCAAGTAGTACAGTATGTTGTGTCTCGTTGTTGTTCAACTAGGGAAAGAGTGATGCAACTGGGGTCCCTCGCTGTTGGAAGTAGGACGTAGGGCATTACCGATCTACTAGGATTAAAGGTGCCATTATGAAGGGCGTTTCAGGCCAACTGAAGTCAAATAAATGATGCATATTTTTTTATTATTGTCTGTATGCCCTCCCTGCCTCTGTTGTCAGAGTCAATATTGTGAGCACAAAATGATGTTTTGGTTATCCACAAATGTACATACCAGCATCCCTAATGTAGTCAGATACCTGTACACATTGTCATCCTCCACATAGGGGTTCTTTTTCATTCAGTCGCTCAACGTCAAGACTATGGGAAACAGTATTTTAATTTTAATTGTACCTTTATTTTACTAGGCAAGTCAGTTAAGAACAAATTCTTATTTTTCAATGACGGCCTAGGAAAAGTGGGTTAACTGCCTGTTCAGGGGCAGAACGACAGATTTGTACCTTGTCAGCTCGGGGATTCGAACTTGCAACCTTTCGGTTACTAGTCCAACGCTCTAACCACTAGGCTACCCTGACCTCTCGCTCATCCAGGCTCCTTCATCCCGGGTCACTCATCCAGTCTCGGCGTATCCACTCTTGCCAAGACGCTTTCGTGGATGACCATTATACGGAGGAAATGTAGAACATGCTATCGCCCCAGGTGCCTGTCTGCATATAGACTGCCACCGCCCTTGCTGTTCCACTGGACTAGAAAATACCTACCTTCAATCCATGTCATCTCCACACTGAGTTTCACACGTTTAGCCCCTCATCCCACGCACGTGGCAATTGATCATTTTGCTCATTATACATGTAATAATTGATCACTGCAATCTTAATTTTAGCACCTTTTATTATGCCGCACTAATTATCCTTCTAGTCTGGCTGAGGAGCCATAATTGGACTGCCAGAGTCACTGATAATAACTAATATAAATATACCATTTAACAGACACTTTCATCCAAAGCATCGTACAGTCGTGCGTTTTATGTACGGCTGGCGCCAGGAATTGAACCCATAACCCTGACAGCGCAAGCAGCACGTTCCACCAACTGAGCCACGCAGGACACCCGTCCACGTAACTTTCTGCATAATCAGCCCAATGTTGAATAAAACTGCTGAATAAAACACTTTGAGGAGATTGAATGGCTTTAGATTTGCATCAAACTGTACCATCGGGGATTTGAAAAAACATCAAAACGGCAGCCGCATCACCTTGTTGGTGCTTACAGCTGGGGGATGAGGCTTTGGACGTGTCACTCTTCTCAAAGTTCATAGACAGCACTCTAGATGGAGGGACTGACACTCTTGTTGATATTGTGGATCATGTTCTTCCTGCGTTCAAAGGGGCTCTTAGCGTTAACTCTTAACCGCGTCGTGTTTCTGCAGCTGCCATGTTCATGGAGCACTGGAAGAGAAGACAGATGCGTCTCAACTACGAATGGGATCTGACCGGCTTCGAGGAGGAGGAGGTGAGTGCTCTCCTGTCGGTGTCTTGCATTTCACTGCTATTTGTTTGTAAATGGGAGCGCCATATTGTAGACTGACCAAATAACGCCGCGAGTTGTTGTTTGTTTCAAAATACTGCTCTTACTTCCCAGGAATATTTTCTCCACAAATAGTTCATTAATTCATAATTCCATCACGAGCCATGGAAAACTGAATAGAAGAGAAAATGTGGCATAACTACATTTCAGTTGTCTTGTCAATGTTGTTTTATTTGGAGACAGTAATATTAACTGTCACAATAGACTATGACAAAATTCTTTTTTTTTCTTCAAGTCCATTTTTCAAAAAGATTTCAAGGTTGAGAGATTTTTGTAACTCTCTTGTCCTCCTCTTTCCCCCGTGGGTACCTACAGGAAGAGCTGAAGGTTTGGAACATTTCATTTTACACAAATATCCTTTTCCCCCTCGGTCACCATCTGGCTTTGCTACCCCCCACACTGGCTCTTCTTCTTCAGACTGTCCATGGACACCTTCACGCCCTCCTAAAGTACCCACAAACTACCACGACCCATTGAACCACTACTCCTTCTCTGAATGCCATCTAGGGTTACAAAATTCTGCAAACTTCCAACTGGGGCTTGCTGTGTATAATACCTTGGAATTTTACAACCCTAATGGACACTGCTTCTGGACTGCTTTACAGCACCTGAAACATCCTGTCTCCTTGGACTCGGATGCCAGGTCCAGCTCACCAGCCCACAATCTCCTGGCCTGGCCAGTCCTCTCTCTGTCTCTCTCTGTCTCCCCTGACCTGTCCCCTCTGCAAAGATCCATCCTGCTCCAGACCAGCAGAAACTGCAGCCTTGTCTTTGTGATAATGTCCTACCCATCTCAGTAGAAATAGGTAGAACCTGACTTGGTACCAGCAACTGCAGACAACTGTAGTCTTTGAAAATATTCAACCTACTTTATACTGTAGATCTTGACTTGACTGTATAACCTCACCTCGACGCCGGGTTTGTTGACCCAGTTGGACGGACAGTGACATCCTTAACGGCTGTATTAAATTCTGCACCTGATGGGAGGATTCTATGTATCCCAGTCAGTCCTCATACAGTGTTAAGTGCTTCTGCCTCTATTACATCCTTAGGACCACCCGAGAGCTGAGTACGAGCTCTGCGTTATGCAGAAGTCCCTGAAGAAAGAACACAAGACGCAGAAGGTACTGATTGCTTATTCCTGGGTTTTTGCTGTCATCCAACTTCTTCTGAGAATTGATTTGCAGTCTCTTCTTGACTCCTGATGTTTGGAAAAGTGTTTGCCTCTTACATAATGATTCAATCCTCTCCTGTGGTGGATTGACGTGACACTCGTACCACACAGGTCTTAAAAGACTACAGTGAGATTGTATGTCTTATAACAGTCTTTACGCCTTTACTTGACTAGCGTGTGTTTTGTCTTGTCTTCTTTTACCTCTTTGTCTTGTGGTTTGTTGTGTTTGTGTCCTCTGACTGTATGAAGCCTACAGAGATAGCAGAAGAACCAACAAACAAATGGAAGCAAACGGTTCAATCTGCCATGGCTGGGCTTAAACTGGTACTTTTAGTGTCCTCGCCTCCTCCTCCTGGCCTATTTCAATGAATAGAGAGAAACTGCTCTTTTGTCTGTAAAGCATGTTGCACATTTTCACAACAATTCCCAGTACAAAGTACAAATAGAGTATAAGGGTTACAGTAAGATGTGACTTGACATCTCTGTCCATTTGACCTAAACAGCCCCCTCACTAAGACCCCCCCCCCACACACACACACACACATACACTCTCTCTCTCTCACTCTCACTCTCACACTCACACTCACACTCTCTCACACACACACACACAACACACACACACACATTCACTCTCACACTCACACTCTCTCACACACACACACACACAACACACACACACACACAAATGACCATGTACACACACACACATGCACATACGCACACTGTCACCGTCTGTCAGAACCAGTGCACTTCTTTCTTGACTTTTTTGTTCTTTTATTTGTTGTTCTATTCTGTGTAACTTGAATCTGAATTCTCCATGGCGATAGTGCCTGGATCGCCATAGTGACAGTGCCTGGTGCTTGGTGCATGTTGAAAATGTCCTGGTAATGAGATGGAGACTGTATGGTTTGTTTTCTTGTACTTCCATGGACAGCATGTTAGCCTGTTCTGTTCCAAAATGGCTGCTGGAAGGTGCTGACCCCTTCATTGACTTGGCTCCGTTGAAAATGCCACCCCATTCCATATACTGTGCCCTACTTTTGACCGATGCCGTAGGGCTTGTTGCAGGGCTCTGGTCGAAAATAGTGCACTACTGTATGTAGGGAATAAGGTGCCATTTTAGACACTAGTCATGTTCTGCCTGAGATTTGCTGCATAGAGAATGGAATGATGAGAACGATGAATGACTAAATGCTTGAAATATACAGTGAATAAACTGTTGGAACACTGTCGTCTTGACTTCCAGGCTTGAATAATTCAGTTTGAAACGTTTATTTCGGCGTAATGGTTTGTCAGCATCAAAACACCAGCTTTTCTCCTCTCTCCCCTCCTCCTCCATTTCTGTTTGGATTCTTCTGCTGACTGGCTGCGATGTTTTCCACGTGCCAACAGTAACAGTAGACTTGGCTGCACCTCCCATAGATCTGAATATTTTCTCCCCTCTTTTAGACTGAAAAAGAAAAGCTGACCTGCAGAGACCGGTTACCAGCATACATGACCAACATAGTCATGATGCTTCTGATGGTGAGTCCAACCCATTTAGCAAAGCACAACTGCCAAGGGGCATTTAAGATTGAACCACATGCATCGTACAGACTTCTAATACCGTACATTGTTCATAAAATAAACCTGTGCGTCAACAATGACATCATTTTGAATGTTGAATAGCTCCCTGTGTGTTTATTCTATAGACATACCGTTTCTTGTAGTAGCTGCATCTCTATCCCCTCTTTCCGACGATATAAAGTTTGTGCCTATTCCATAACATGGGGCTTGTGTATTTTTCTAAAAACTTTCCGGCAGTCGTCTGAACTCTCTGTTGTGGATGTCCTCATTTCAAAGAGGTTTTTTCACAAAACTGACTCTCCTGACCGAACCGTCGGAGCTACAAACTAATATGTCACCAATATCGAAAGGGGTGACTCTCACAAAGGTGTCGGCTTCAGAGGAGTGGTCTGAAGGTAAAACAGTACCGGGCTTTAAAAATGCCAAAACGTGTATAGGGGGTCAAATGTGTCACGAATAACGTGAGTAAACATGGGTCGAAACATTATTTTTCCTACGTTTTTTTTATATCTCTCAGATATGGGACAGACACTTTGAAACCTTATTCCTTATCATTTATTTTCTGACTGTCTGTTTTGCCATGCACAGATGTGTTATTCAATGTGTCTCTATGGGCTATAGCAGTAAAGGTCAAATTTTCATCAAATATTTTGTATGTATATATTTTTATACCTACAGTGGTCCTAAAATTCTAAATCAAATGGATAAATTCTGAATTTTATTACCATCTTAAAAGAATTCCATACGTTAGCTTAGTAGATATTTTAATCTAAGGGCTTAGACCTACAATTCCTAAACTGTGTAACAGATGATACTGTACCTAAGCGTTTGACGGCACGCTGGAAAAGATTCTCAAAACCAAACCTATCAGTATTGACCTTTGCCGGGAGGCCTTATCCCTGTCACCTCTTTCCAGATCGGGGTGACCTTTGCTATAGTGTTCGGGGTCATCCTCTACCGGATCTCCATCACGGCAGCGCTGCACATGAGCAACAACCCCACGACGCGATCCAACGTCCGTCTGATGGTAAAAACAACGGCCGCAATCATCAACCTGGTGGTCATTCTGATCCTGGACGAGGTCTACGGAGCCGTGGCCCGCTGGCTCACTGTCCTCGGTACGTCTGGCAACTTGTATAGAAGTAGGGCATGCACATGGAGTAACCATCGAGTACAGTACATGGTATACAAAATCAAGTCCTGGAAGAAAGATTCCCTATCTTTGCATGTCCTCGGGATGTCAGCCTGACAACCTAATTCCGATACTGTAATAATAATAATACATGCATATAGTACATTTTAATGTGCTTTTAGTGACTGTCCCAAGCTATCAACAAGGCATTTTGGGTTCTATTTATCAGTGTCCTAGGTCAGTCTGACAACTTGTTTGAACAATTCCTCGGGCAAAAGACCCATTTACAGAAAGTAAAGTGTGCATTTTGCATTGACAGTCCGCCAACTTCCCTATTAGCTGTGTCATCGCTAGCAAGGATTTCCGTTGGCCATTTCTAACAACAGGCCAATGTACTGCATCACTGTGCCACCGACTTTTCCCACTGAATATAGCTCCAAAATGTATTTGCATCTAAGTGACAACAAACGTACCGTCATTAGGTGTACTGAATGATCTAATCGATCAAATGTATTTATAAAGCCCTTTTTTTTCTTTTTCTTTTTTTACATCAGCAGAGGTCACAAAGCGCTTATACAGAAACCCTCTAACACTCCTCTTCCTCTATAGGCCTCGTGCTGATCCTACTGTTCTCTTTTCGAGTCAAGTCTCGAGCAGCAATGGCCTTCTAAGTTATTCATTAACGTCTGTTCATCTCCTGTCTGTTTTCTCAGAGGTCCCAAAGACAGACAGGAGCTTTGAGGAGAGGTTGATATTCAAGACGTTCGTCCTAAAGTTTGTGAATGCCTTTACTCCCATCATATACATAGCATTCTTCAGAGGCAGGTGAGTTCCCGCACCTGCTTTCTCCACCCCCAATTGTTCTGTGTGAGCTTGTGATGTGATGTGGTGTTATGCAATGCTTTTCCGCTATGCTATGCTATCTTATGTCGTGCCATTTTAATGTCACAGTCTATGTCAGTGAGAGGTTGTAGAGTTTCTCTCAGTGTTGCCTCTCCCGACTTCCTTCCTCATGTCTCCTCATACAGGCTTGTTGGACGACCTGGAAGTTATCTGTATGTGTTTGAGTCGTACCGCATGGAAGAGGTTAAACACTTTTTCACTATAAACCCTCCTCTCAGTCTCTGAGAAAACTCTGCATCATGAACAGTAATTTTAGAGAGTTTTATTAAAGATTTATCGCATTATTTGTCATGTTATACAGGTATATTTCATTTTCATACGTGTTATCATATTGCATAGTGAAGTATAATGTGATTAAGAGCAGATGGCTACGAATTAAACACTGTTAGTTAACCTAGGAACATAAATTAGGAGTTCACATATTCAAAATAAATCTGTAGAATTCAAGTGCTGCTCTCTTGAAGCTGTCAATCAAAACGCTAAGAACAGTGTAAGGCTGGGATTCAATCAAACGTAGATAAACGGCTACGATTGTCTCTCTTGAGCCGATACGCAGCGTTTACAGTGAACTTCGATCTCTTTGAATGTCAGGGAAATTGCCTTTTGCTGTGAGGAAGTCGTAAATCTGGGTTTGTTCGAATCCCGTCCTTAGTACTTGTCTTTTATCATGTTAGTCTTTCTGTAATGGAAGTGTGTTACAGTACAGAAGTGTTTAACTAGTGTTTTTTTTTCTTTCTCTGCAGTGTGCTCATGGAGGATGTCTGATGGAATTGTGTATTCAGCTCAGTATCACCATGTTGGGAAAGCAACTCATCCAGAACAATTTATTTGAAATCGGCATCCCGTGAGTACACACACAAACGCACACGCCAGCCTCGTCACACACACCACAAAACAAAGTCTGCATATCTGACTTGCCTAGTTAAATAAAGGTTCAATACATTATATGAATAAATATCAAGGATGCAAATGCCAGGCCCATAAGTACTTTTCTATGCTGATTTGATCCCAAATCATGACTGTGTTCCTGTCCCTGTCCCTCCACTGTGACTATGTTCCTGTGCCACTGCCTGCCTTTGGCTCTGTCTGTGACTGTGTCCCTGTCTGTAACTGTGTCCCTGTCTGTGACTGTGTCCCTGTCTGTGACTGTGTCCCTGTCTGCGACTGTGTCCCTGTCTGCAACTGTGTCCCTGTCTGCGACTGTGTCCCTGTCTGTGACTGTGTCCCTGTCTGCGACTGTGTCCCTGTCTGTGACTGTGTCCCTGTCTGTAATACATGTATCACTAGCCACTTTAAACTATGCCACTTTGTTTACATACTCATCTCATATGTATATAATGTACTCGATACCATCTACTGCATCTTGCCTATGCCGCTCTGTACCATCACTCATTCATATATCTTTATGTACATATTCTTTATCCCTTTACACTCGTGTCTATAAGGTAGTAGTTTTGGAATTGTTAGTTAGATTACTCATTGGTTATTACTGCATTGTCGGAACTAGAAGCACAAGCATTTCGCTATACTCGCATTAACATCTGCTAACCACGTGTATGTGACAAATACATTTGATTTGATTTGATTTGAACTGTATCCCCCCTGTCTGTAACTGTGTCCCTGTCTGTGACTGTGTCCCTGTCTGTAACTGCCCTATATGCTGTATGGCGTCTTATGATTGTGATCCTTTGTGTGCAGGAAGCTGAAGAAGTTGATCAGGTACATCAAGTCTAAGAGAAGGTCCTTCCAGGAAGAGGAGAGGGAGAAGAAGTTACAGCGCTATGAGACGGACCACTTCCTAGAGCCCTTCGCAGGCCTCACTCCAGAGTACATGGAGATGAGTGAGTCTCTCTCTGTGTGCGCGTGTGTGTGGACGTGCGTACGAGTGTGCGTGAGTGCGGGTGTTTATGTGTGCGTTTGTTGAACCCTCTGACACTGCCAGAGCTCCCTGTGAGACCTTTGGTAGCAGGGCCAATCAGTCAGACAGACCCTATTCTCAATTATTTGTTTTGAATATAGAATGTCACCTTTAATTACATTCAATGTCATGCAAATCATAATCTGGATATGCATGTCTTGTCTACATTGTCCAGTTTATTTAAAAATCCTCTTCTTTCTCTGCTTGTTTTCTCCATTTTTCATGCACCTTGGTTTGAAAGCAAGGTAACAACAGCATTTCTGATTCTCCTTTATGTTCCAATTGAGTTGTGAGGGAATTGTTGCCTGACCTGTAGGTGTGAGGTAACCAAACCCATTCTGCTGCTGCACTGACTGTGACTGTGACATGTTTTTAGTATGGCAGATATTTCACACTACACACCTCTGCTATGGCAATTCGAGTGGGCTTTGGTCCGAAATAGCTGTACTGTACTGTGAAGAAGGTTCCATTCCCATGTTGAATTTTATTTTTGATCACATACTACTCTTAGAGAAAAGTTTTTTTTTTGGTTGTCCCCATAGAACTGTTTTTGGTTCCAGGTAGAACTATTTTGGGTTCCATGTAGAACCCTCTGGGGAAAGGGTTCTATGTAGAACCCAATAGGGTGCTACCTGGAACCAAAAAGGGTTCTTCAGATGGTTATCCTAAGGGGACAGCCGGAGAACCCTTTCATGTTCTGGATAGCACCCTTTTCTCTAAGAGTGTAGGACAACATCACTGTTAACAATGCTTTAATACATGTTATCCTCAAAAGGTGATAACATGTGAAGGACCACTGGTAGCACAATCCACAAGCTGGTTAGTTGGCACCTTCGTTCAAAGACAAGTGTCACAGCAGGTGGAAGAAGGTCCCTTTCAAGGTCAGCAGAATGGTAGCATTCTAGGTAGACTATTTTGCAGTCGCATGATGGATCACATAGCACCTGCATAGGTGTTTAACAAATCAGCTGAACCACATCATATGATCTAGCAATCTGATGCCCGAGGTGCCCGACTAAGCAGTCGATGACGTGCCACACAGCCATTGGTTGATGCGTGCAGTGTGACTGCAGTGTATTCGGCCTGGAACACTGTCACGTCAACAGGAAGTGACACAGTAAAAGTTGTGGAAACTGTGAGGACTGGGGTCTCTACTGAGTAAACTCAGGGTTTATTTCTGTTGGCCAGAGGACCAGTGAGACCCTGTGATGAATAAAACAAATATCCTTGTTTTTGTTGTTATGGAGATCTTTAGATGTAGCCCGTCGTGAGAGAATTCTGATAGGCCTTCATGTTGGTTTAGAAACGATGGTCAATTAATTGCATCAAATAAGCAAAGCTTTTTAGTCTCACTGTACTGAGTTTGGCTCCAGCTTCAAACCGGCAGATGTGAATAGATTGATTCAAGAATTAGATGGAGATGGCTTTTATTTTGTATTGACTTGAATGCTGATGAAACCTCAGGTGGCTGGCTTTAGCAAATGTCAAAGATAGACACAATTAATAGATGAGAGACCCACAGGCCTTTTTCCTCAGCTAGGTAATTAGAGCCCATATCTTTTGATGAGCTAGTAGAAGATATTTATGACTTAAATATTTAACAGGGTATTGGATAATGTGTTGCAAAGGCTGTATGGGGGGAAAAAAGATTTGGGGATTTTAAGTTTTTTATTATTCAAATTCTGTATTTGTGTTTACTGCTATTGTAAAGTAACATTGATTGAGTAAAATATCGATTATTTAAGAAATAATTTTTCCTGCACTGTAAGTATGGACATTTTAGAGTAATTTAAAGTACTCAAAAAAAGCAATGTTCAAGATTCAAGTTTTTAATGTGCAGTGAAATGTCTTTCTTTTAAGTACTAAAACCTAAAAATGCAGAAATCTATACCAATGTAATACAAAAAATTACATAAAGTAAACACACAAAAACACACAAGAAAGTAAGTAACCATACTATATACAGGGATAGTAAGTTCCAGTACCATATTTGCAGTACAGAGATGCTGGAGGCATACTGGAGTGATAGAGGTCAATATGTATATTGGGTAAGATGACTAGGCATCAGGATATATGATAAAGAGAGTAGCAGCAGCGTATATGATGGTTGTATGTGAGTGGGTGTGCGTGTGTGTAGAGTCACTTGTACAGTGCCTTCGGAAAGTATTCAGACCCCTTGACTTTTTCAAAATGTTGTTAGGTCACGGCCTTGCTCTAAAAATGGATTAAATGTTTTTTTCCCCTCATCAATCAAACACAATACCCCATAATAACAAAGCAAAAACAGTTTTTAGAAATGTTTGCTAATTTATAATAATCATTTTAAAAAGTATTCAGACCCTTTGCTCAAGCATATTTGGCAGTGAGTCTTCTTGGGTATGACACTACAAGCTTGGCACACCTATATTTGGTGAATTTCTCCCATTCTTCTCTTCAGATCCTCTCAAGCTTTGTCAGGTTAGATGGGGAGCGTTGCTGCACAGATATTTTCAGGTCTCTCCAGAGATATTCAATCAGGTTCAAGTCCGGGCTCTGGCCCTCAAGGACATTCAGAGACTTGGGTCGTTGTCCCATCTCCGCAGAGGAGCTCTAGAGCTCTGTCAGTGTGACCATCGGGTTCTTGGTCACCTCCCTGACGCACCAATGTGTCACTGTGCACCTGGCGACCTGGTTGGTGTGCACTGCGCCCGGCCCGCCACAGGAGTCGCTAGTGCGCGATGAGACAAGGATATCCCTACCGGCCAAACCCTCCCTAATCCTAGGCCAATTGTGCGTCACCGCATGGGCCGGCTGCGACAGAGCCTGGGCTCGAACCCAGAGTCTCTGGTGGCACAGCTAGCACTGCGATGCAGCGCCCTAGACCACTGCGCCACCCAGGAGGCCGACCAAGGACCTTTATGCCCAGATTGCTCAATTTCGCTAGTCAGCCAGCTTTAGGCTCTAGCTCTAGTTCTTCCTTTTATGAATGATGGAGGCCACTGTGTTCTTGGGGACCTTCAATGCTGCAGAATGTTTGTGGTTTCCTTCCCCAGATCTGTTCCCTCCACACAATCCTGTCTCAGAGCTCTACGAACAATTCCTTCTTCCTCATGGCTTGGTTTTTGCTCTGACACGCACTGTCAACTGTGGGACCTTATATAGACAGTTGTGTACCTTTCCAAGTCATGTCCAATCAATTGAATTTACCACAGGTGGACACCAATCAAGTTGTAGAAACATCTCAAGGATGATCAATGGAAACAGGATGCACCTGAGCTCAATTTCGAGTCTCATAGCAAAGGGTTTGAATACTTATGTAAATAAGTTATTTCTGGTTTTAATTTTTAATACATTTGCAAAAATGTCTAAAAACCTGGTTTGCTTTGTCATTATGGGGTATTGTGTGAAGGATTGTGGAGGATAATTTTGTAAAACAAATTTTCAGAATAAGGCTATAATGTAACAAAATGTGGAAAAAGTCAAGTGTTTTCAATACTTTCCGAATGCACTTGATGCTCATGTTCATTGAGTGAAACAAGAATATCTGGAGCAGCAAGATACAGTATTTAAAAGAAACATACTTCCTCTTCGTGTGGGAGTTAGACGAATATTGTTTTTATTCATCCTGGAAACTCATTACCGTTTTATAATTGAATTGCTCCTAAGCCAAGCACATAACTAATTGAATGAATTACTTCCTTACTCTGTACCAAACCTACACCCTGGGCCTTCTCCTCAACGACAGACAGCAGTGTTTTATGCAGATCCTCCTGTTGGCACACACCTCTTCTGTCCCGTAGTTTAGTCAACATGGCCCTGGTCCTGTGACCCTCATCTTGCTTTGCCGGTCTTCTTCTCTCTCTTTCTCAAGTGTCTCGATTGCTCCATCTTTCGATCTATCTCTCGCTCTCTCTCAACTGTATCGATACTTCATCTCTCTCTCTCTTTCAAGATCTACAGATGTAGGATCTTATTTTGATAACCCTGTAGCAGGGGAACTTTTCTGCGGTACAGGAAATGTGAAATGTGTTGTGTATTTGAGGTTTAAAAAGGCTTCTGAAGTTTGTAATTTCCATTTAGAAATTTCAGACTTGATTTTCCCTTCACAGAAAAATGTTTCAACCCTTACCGAAATGCCCATGAATTATAATCTACATAATAATTAACATTTCCTGTTGCTGCGGGATTATTTTCCTGCTGTAGCAAACGGGTTCAAATGAAGATCCTACATCTGTATCTCTCAGATTATCGTGTATTTGCAATCTAAGAGGACTGTTGAGACAGCTCTTAAGACATACATTGTTTGTTCTCTGTCTGCTCTCTGTACTCTTGAGAATGTCTTAAACAACAGGAGACCCCAGTTCCAGGGCTTTTTAACTTACGTCACTCTCAGAAGATGCAGTGACTCTCAGTTAATGCCCGGTGAGTAGGTCTATTCTCAGAGAGTTCAAGACTTAACTTCATTTTCATGGCATCGCATATATTTCACGCTCCCACATTATGGGTATTAAGGGATAGTAAGAGGAATGTTCTTATCCAATGTTCCTAACCTGCAGGCATCGGTCTATTAGTCCAAACCTTCACCAGGCACACCCAAGTTCCACACATTTATTATAAGAGTTGTCAAAATTTCGCAAAATGCTGCACCTTGTGGTGTTCGATTTCCCCTGGCATGGCTTTTGAAGAGCACCTGCTTCTCAAACTCAACTGAGAACTGTGTGTGTGTGTGTGTGTGTGTGTGTGTGTGTGTGTGTGTGTGTGTGTGTGTGTGTGTGTGTGTGTGTGTGTGTGTGTGCGCGTGCGCGTGTGCGTGTGTGTGGCTAGAGAGAGAGAGAGAGAGAACATTTAACAGTGAAAACACTACAATGCATAACCTGTCTGAAGTGTTTTTCAATGTACCCTTGCTGTGTGGACCAAAGAGTACTAGGGGTACTACTGAGGTTGTGGTGTGACATTACAGAGTACTAGGGGTACAGGGTTAGTACTGGGGTTATGAGAGAGTGGCATTCTGGGCTTGGTCATGCGTTGGCTCCATGTCAGTAGAGATTACAGCCTGGGTCTCTGGTCCGATCAGCTTTCCTCTGGCCTGCTTCCCTGTCTACCCCCTCCCAGGTCCCTGCGTGCTCCCTCTTGCCCCCATCCCTTTTCCATCCCCTCACTGTCTCTTCTCCATGGTAACTGCCCCTCCCTCATCCCTGACTTGTCCCTGCCTCTCCCTGCCCCTCACCTTCTCCTCCCCCTCCCATGCCAATGCCCCTTCCCACACCATATCCTCTCCCTGCCTGCCCCCTCCCTATGTCTCCTCTCTCTGCAAGACCCATGAAGAGTCTCCCTGTTCTGTTCTCTCTGGTCTGGTCCAGTCCCATAATTATCTTCAGCTGCTTCAATAAGTTAACCACTTAGGAGGACGATGTTGCTTTGAATTACCTAAAGGTCAAAGTTGTTACTACGTAACAAATGTTCTTATTTAGTTTATTTATACATTTACAAGGGTCATTCAAGTGTTTCTTGTTATCCTACATGTGATGAGGGAAGAAACCTTTAACATGAGCATGTTTCAGTGCTAGCTGCAGTGTGATGTGAGGTTCAGAGAATCTCTTTTGATTGATTTGTTTAGTCTTGTCGAGTGATCAGGGCCTGTATTCACAGGATGTCTCTCTTACAGTGCCTTCAGCAAGTGTTCACACCTCTTGACTTATTCCACATGTATTGCGTTACAGCCAGAATTCAACATGTATTAAATATATTTTTTTCT
Organism: Oncorhynchus nerka; assembly: GCF_034236695.1. NCBI lineage: Eukaryota > Metazoa > Chordata > Actinopteri > Salmoniformes > Salmonidae > Oncorhynchus > Oncorhynchus nerka. The sequence goes on from NC_088420.1 coordinate 54,539,796, forward strand.
CTCCACCATACACACCTCTACACACAATACCCCATAATGACAAAGTAAAAAAAAACATGTTTTTAGAAATGTTAGAAAATGTATTGAAAACCTTTGGCAGCGATTACAGCTGTGAGACGTTCTGGGATTCCAAGAGCTTTGCATCTGGATTCTACAATATGTTCACATTGTTATTTTACAAATTCTTCAAGCTCTGTCAAATTGGTTGTTGATCATGCCAATTTAAGTCAAAATTATAACTAGGCCACTCAGGAACATTCAATGTCATCGTGGTACTGTAAGCAACTCCAGTGTGTTGTGTTTTAGGTTATTGTCCTGATAAAAGGTGAATTTGTCTCCAAGTCTCTGTTGGAAAGCAGACTGAACCAGGGTTTCCTTTAGGATTTTGCCTTTTCTTAGCTCTATTCCATTTATTTAAATTAAATAAAAACTCCCTAATCCTTGCTGATGACAAGCATACTCATAACATGATTCAGCCACCATCATACTTCAAAATATGAAGAGTGGTTGTCAGTGATGTGTTGTTTTGGATTTGCTCCAAACATAAGGCTTTGTAATTCAGGTCATAAAGTTAATTTCTTTCCCACATTTTTAGCAGTTTTACTTTATTGCCTTGTTGGAAACAGGATGCATGTTTTGGAAGATTTGTATTCTATACAGGTTTCCTTCTTTTGATGCTGTCAATTAGGTTAGTATTGTGGAGTAACTAAAATGATGTTGATCCATCCTCAGTTTTCTCCTTTCACAGCCATTAAACTCAGTAACTGTTTTAAAGTCACCATTGGCCTCATGGTGAAATTGCTGAGCAGTTTCCTACATAGACTCACATGGAGTGAGTCTATGTAACTTATTATGTCATTTATTATGAACATATTTACTCCTCAACTTGTTTGGGCTTTCCATAACGATGTGGTTGAATACTTAATGACTCAAGACAGCTTTCAGCTTTTCATTTTCGATCTATTTGTAAAAATGTCTAAAAACATAATTCGACTTTAACATTATAGGTTATTGTGTGTCGGCCAGTGACACAAAATCTCAATTGAATCCATTTTAAAATTCAGGCTGTAACACAACAACATGTGGAGAAAGTCAAGGAGTGTGAATACTTTATGAAGGCGATGTATATCTGTGTCCTTGCAGTAATCCAGTTTGGGTTTGTGACCTTGTTCGTGGCGTCGTTTCCGCTGGCCCCACTGTTCGCCCTGCTCAACAACATCATCGAGATACGCCTGGATGCCAAGAAGTTTGTGGCTGAGCTCAGGAGGCCGGTCGCTGCGAGGGCAAAAGACATTGGTGGGTTTACTGTTCAAACTCTCTCTGCACACAGGTTCGTTTTTTTTATTACACTCCTATATTGATTCCTTAAACATAATATTGAAGTCACTCCAATACAAGTGATTTACAAAAAAGTGGGAAAAAACACCCGTTGTCTTTGGGATTCTTCGGTCCCTTGAGTTTTTCCTTACCATGTGACCCAGGGCTTTAAAAGTGCGACCAATTTGGTGTGCGATATTTTGCTCTGCGACCTGTAGTTTGAATTTGGGATTATAATTTTTGAATAATAATGGTTGGAATTATAAGGCTTCGCAGTACTGCTGTTTCACAAGCGCAGTTTCGTTAGCGTCATGCTTGCAGCATTACTACAGCGAAAACGTCTTCTTTCTAGCCCAAACAGCCCAAGCTTCTTCTTTCAAGCCCAAATGTCATTTTAAACCATGTTGGGGGCTGTTCTAAAACTATTTGCGGGAATGTTAACCATTTTGTTTTACACCTTTTTCCGTCATGTATGGTACCTCATTAACTAGCTAGCTAGCTAAGAACCTGATAACTTGACCAGTATATCCAAACATTTGGGCGCACAGAAAGAAAGGAAATGGATAGCTTCTTCAGGAGATCAATTATCATAGGAATGAATGAATGACGGATGTATAGCACATCGTCACAAACTTGACGCTCTGGAGTGTCAATGTTTTAAGTGGATGACCATATAAAACATATAAAACATAGCCTTGTGCTTTTAAGCGGTTAGAAAGCTCAGATTCTTTGCTTTTTTTAATTGTATTTATTATTTATCAATGATTTGTATGTTTTTGCCATGATGCTACTCTACTGCCCGCATTTGAGTGATGGAAATGGGGAGAACAGGCCATGGTTCAGGTGGCTGGGGTCCCTGATACACCTGGTGTTGTAGGTGTCCTGGAGGGCAGGCAGTGTGCTCCGAAAGGTACGTTTTGCTGAGCGTACAACCCTCTGTATCTCCTTGGGGTCCGCGGCAGTGGAGTTGCCGTACCTGGCTGTGATTCAGCCCGACAGTATGCTCTCGATGGTGCTCTGGTGCTCTGCTCTCGCCGTGGAGACAGTCAAAAATGTAAAGGTTCTCGGCATACTCATCTCCGAGGAGCTGAAATGGTCAAACCTTTCTTTTCAACCTCAGGAAGCTGAAAAAAAAATTGGCCTGTCTCCGAGGGGCCCTCAGGGCAGGCCACATTTTTTTCATCTTCCTGAGGTTGAAAAGTCGCTGTTGTGCCTTTTTCACCACTGTGTCCATGTGGTTTGACCATTTCAGACCGTCTCCACAGCGACTCCATTGATGTGGATGGGGGTGTGCCCAGCCTGGTTCCTCCTGAAGTCCACAATCAGCTCCTTTGTCTTCCTGACATTGAGGGAGAGGTTGTTTGCCTGGCACCACGCCGTCAGAGTGCCTACCTCCTCCCTGTAGGCCGTCTCGTTATTGTTGGTATTTGGGGCTACTACTATTGTGTCATCAGCAAATTGTGCGAGGACACACAGTTGTGGGTATACAGGGTGTACAGGATGGAACTGAGGACGCACTGTTGTTGGGCCATCATGTTCATAATCAATGTCGAGGAGGTAATATTGGCTAACTTCACCACACAGGGGGCGGCCCATCAGGAAGTCCTGGACCCAGTTGCCGTTTGTGGTGAGCTTAGAGGCCACTATGGTATTGAAGGCCGAGCTGTAGATGATGAACAGCATCCTCACATATGCGTTCCTTTTGCCCAGGTAGGTGAGGGCAGTGCCAATGGCGATTGCATCGTACGTGGTGGATCTGTCAGGGCGGTAGGCGAATTTCGTATGCAATGATCAACCTACTCATGAAACATGGGGGGGAAAGGGCTTGAAACATTTCATCTACATGTAATATACATATACTCACGATCAACTATGAAGTTGACATGATATAAGATTTCAGCTGCCTTAATACTGTAATAATTTTGTATTTAGTTGGCGGTAAGGGAAAATCGGACTTATTTTGTGGTGCACTGCTCTTAATCATTGCTGTCTCTAGCCCTGTGAATGAGTTGATTCGTCCTTTTGTGATGAAGACAAAGTGGTTTTGTATCTTGCAATTGTGTTCGTTTTTTATTTTTTTTATTCAATATAAATTGATGTGTGTTTGTCATAGAACGATGCGACTGTTTCCTATCGCTGCAGTAGATGCGACTGTTTCCTATCGCTGCAGTAGATACGACTGTTTCCTATCGCTGCAGTAGATACGACTGTTTCCTATCACTGCAGTAGATACGACTGTTTCCTATCGCTGCAGTAGATACGACTGTTTCCTATCACTGCAGTAGATACGACTGTTTCCTATCGCTGCAGTAGATACGACTGTTTCCTATCGCTGCAGTAGATACGACTGTTTCCTATCACTGCAGTAGATACGACTGTTTCCTATCGCTGCAGTAGATACGACTGTTTCCTATCGCTGCAGTAGATACGACTGTTTCCTATCGCTGCAGTAGATGCGACTGTTTCCTATCACTGTACCTGTAACGTACCATTTCGTCACAAATTGACAGACCGTCCAATCAGCAAATTACCATTAAGGCGGGACTCCCGAACCTCTAATCGCTGTGGATATGTAACCCGATACCCCATAGTCACTCAAGGCCAAGTGTTTTGAAGTCTGGGAAGCTGGGCTTTTAGACAGAACTGCCGTGAAGCCATTTATAAGCAAATTACCTTGATATTCCTTGATAAAACAATTAAATTATAACGAAAATCCATCCAAAATGGGGCTATTCATATTTAAGATGTACCCAAAGAGAATGATTGTTGAGGAATGGAACCCAATGAATGGAACTCTGTGTGATTATAATCTCCTTAATTAACAAATATATTTGTTATAAGATTGTAATATCAATTACCATCAAGAGTTCTAACTCTCTTGTGATTCTGCTTCTCTGATTCTAGGTATATGGTACAACCTTCTCCGAGGTGTGGCTAAAGTGGCCGTCATCATAAACGTAAGTCATTCCTGTAATCCCAGCAAAACATAACAGTGACCAAATGATAAAAATGTCAAAGAAATCTGACTAACATATACTGTTTTGATTGTTTTGAATGTTCTGCCAAAGGTACTGTTTTTTATTCCATCTTATCCATTCCACAACCCCCTCAACAATAACAAGTCTGCACTTAAAACTAGAACATATTTCATTGAAGCTCAGCCCTGGTCCACACAACATTTACTGGGAATTTACCCCCACTTTTGGGGGGTTACTTGTAAAAGCTCATGATACGGCTTTTAAATGCCTGCCCCTCTGTGCAGAGAAGACCATACTTGGTCAGAAAGAGAGCTAGCTTGGTTATAAATCCGACACCGGGCTCACACTTCACTTCCAAAGGGATCACAATCGTCATGGCAATGGTGAGTTGAGATCCTGATCTAGGTTATTTATGACATTCAATCGAGATGGAAGGGAGGGAGGGATTTCATCACCTCCATTCTCTTATTGATAAGGTTTTCAACAGTACAGGATGTCAATGTGTTTTTACTTTAAGGCCTTGGATTCACTGTAGGTTTATGTGCTGACAAATCGCGGAACCCAGAACCAAATATCGCGTGGGTACTGGCCAGCTTCACAGGTTAGGGTTAGGGCTAACATTTCTGTTAACAGTTAGTCACCCTATGTGCTGGCAGGCAGAGAGTTGCAGATGAAACAGCAAGATAGCACTGACAGATATGGCAGCTCTGCTTCTAACACCTAAGCAACTTTGCAGTATTTGTTTTTTTGTGTGTTATTTTTTACAGTATTAGCCCAGAACTTTTTTTGTGTTATTACATACAGATAACTTTTGGATATCAGAGCGGCGGTAACTCACCAGCACTACGACCAGGAATGGAACTTTCCCGAATTGGATTCTTTTTTTGCACCCCCCAGGGCAACTGAACTTATCCCAGAGGCTGCTCCAAGATGCTGCCGGCGGAGAATAGGTATTCGGAGTGAACTTCTAGTCCGACTCAGGAGGCGGGTAAACCATCCACCACTTCCGAGTATTTTACTTGTTAATGTTCACCATCTGGAGAATAAAGTACATGAGCTCAGGGTGAGGATATTTTTCCAGAGAGACATCAAGGACTGTAACATACTCTGTTTCACAGAATTATGGCTCTCTCTGGATATACTGTCCCCGTCCATTCAGCCAGCTGGGTTCTCAGTACATTCCACAGACTTGAATAAAGGCTCCCGTTTCTGGTGCCTCCAACTCAATCATAAAGTTTGCAGATGACACAACAGTAGTAGTTTTGATTACTAACAATGACGAGACAGCCTACTGAGAGGAGGCGAGGGCCCTGGCGGAGTCGATTATGGACTTCAGGAAAAAGCAGAAGGAGCACGCCCTTGTCCACATTGACGGGACCGCAATGAAGGTGGAAGGCTTCAAGTTTCTCGGCATACACATCACTGACTATCTGAAATGCTCCACCCACACAGACAGTGTGGTGAAGAAGGCGCGACAGTGCGTCTTCAACCTCAGGAGACTGAAGAAATTCCATTTGGCCCCTAAGACCCTCACAAACTTCTACAGATGCATGATTGAGAGCATCCTGCCGGGCTGTATCACCCACCGCCTGGTACGGCAACTGCACCACCCGCAACAGCAGGGCTCTCCAGTGGATGGTGCAGTCTACCCAACGCATCACCGGGGCACACTGTCTGCCATCCAGGACACCTACAGCACCCGACGTCACAGGAGACCAAAAAGATAATCAAGAACATCAATCACCCGAGCCAGGGCCTGTTCACCCCGCTATCATCCAGAAGGCGAGGTCAGTACAGGTGCAACAAAACTGGGACCGAGAGACTGAAAAACAGCTTCTAAACTCAGCAAAAAAATAAACGTCCTCTCACTGTCAACTTTGTTTATTTTCAGCAAACTTAACATGTGTAAATATTTGTAAGAACTTAACAAGATTCAACAACTGAGACATAAACTGAACAAGATCCACAGACATGTGACTAACATAAATGGAATAATGTGTCCCTGAACAAAGGGGGGGTCAAAATCAAAAGTAATAGTCAGTATCTGGTGTGGCCACCAGCTGCATTAAGTACTGCAGTGCATCTCCTCCTCATGGACTGCACCAGATTTTCCAGTTATTGCTGTGAGCTGTTACCCCACTCTTCCACCGAGGCACCTGAAAATTCCCGGACATTTCTGGGGGGAATGGCCCTAGCCCTCACCCTCCGATCCAACAGGTCCCAGACGTGCTCAATGGGATTGAGATCGGGGTCTACGCTGGCCATAGAAGAACACTGACATTCCTGTTGTCGTGTCTTTGGCTATGCCGGATTAATTGCTATGTCATGCTATTCTATAAAATACTTTCTCCGTAATTAATATCACCTGATTGAGATAATCAGGTAAATGTAATTAACTAGAGAGTTGGGCACCACAAAATAATATTTATAGAGCTGTTATCTTCCGAATAAACTCTTAAAGATTTAGCAATATTTTACATCAATAGCAGTCAACATTAATCGTCATCTTACTTCAGTCTCATATTCTGAAAGTTGTAAATTCTTGGTTATCTGCAAGAATCCTGGCTAACAAGTTGAATCAGCAATACAAAATTGGGTTTAATGATTTATTTACTAAATACCTAACTAATCACACAGAATAACATATACAAAGAATTAATTATACCGGGATAATTCTTTACTACACAGGAAACGTCCCTAGCGGGCGGAACAGATATGACAGCTTGTTACACAAAGGAAAAGGGGCGGGGTTTGAGTGAAAGAGCGGGAGACTGGGGAACAAAGGGAAGAAGCTGTGCTATCGTAAATACAGTATCTTATGCATTCTAAATTACCGCCCATTTGGAAAAGGAAAATGCAATAAATATATACTCTGAGCTGCGCTTCAGTAGGTTGGTGGTAGATGGAAGGCCGTGTTGCCAAACCGAGTCCTCTGTCCTTTGAAGAATGTCTGGTGGTCACTTGAATAAGTTGTAGTAACGTCGTTGTGTGGTAGAACGCCGTTGTGTGGTAGATGGGATACTCTGTCTGTTCCTTCCTAACATGCGTTTGCAGCTTCGGTCGCTAACTCAACGGCTAGGAGGTATCACTTCTGTCGTGAATAAGAGTTCAAAGTCCATACCATTCGCAACCAAAGCTCATGCTGATGTTGGCTTGTAGTTTTATCTGAACCATTCTGACATGGGATCGTCATCCTCACATCCGCGGAACAGAAAGTTATGTTGTAGTCAAGAGCTTATATAGGAAGGAAGAGTAGGGTGTGTTTGAAAAGTTTTATAGCCTTTGTCCCTTCACAGGGGAGGGGCCACTGATTGAGCAGCCCTATCTTATGAAATTCAAAATCTCACATTTTAGAAACTAAAATCACATTTCATCCCATCATTTCAAATTCAAACATTTAAATTGAACAACAATTCCATGTGAATCTGATAACTCTGATGTATAGACTTTCCACTGTGGAGTTTATGTCATCTTATCATTGATGAGAATGACTCCGATGACAACCGAACTGATATCATATTCATTAAGTACCACTGCATATGTTCAATTGTTCGGATTACCAGAATATAGTTCATTTCCCCCCACATTCTGACGTTCCCAGAATCTCTATGTTAACCAAGGGTTTTGCAAATGTAACCTTAGTAGGGTAGAGAGAGGAAAAAGGGGGGGAAGAGGTATTTATGACTGTCATAAACCAACCCCCAGGCCAACGTCATGACACTGTTTTGCTGGAAATCATGCACAGAACGAGCAATATGGCTGGTGGCATTGTCATGCTGCAGGGTCATGTCAGGATGAGCCTGCAGGAAGGGTACCACATGAGGGAGGAGGATGTCTTCCCTGTAACGCACAGCGTTGAGATTGCCTGCAATGACAACAAGCTCAGTCCGATGATGCTGTGACACACTGCCCCAGACCATGATGGACCCTCCACCTCCAAATCGATACTGCTTCAGAGTACAGGCCTCATTGTAACGCTCATTCCTTCGTTGATAAACGTGAATCCGACCATCACCCCTTGTCAGACAAAACCGTGACTCATCAGTGAAGAGCACTTTTTGCCAGTCCTGTCTGGTCCAGCGACAATTGGTTTGTGCCCAAAGGCGATGTTGTTGCCGGTGAGGACCTGCCTTACAACAGGTCTACAAGCCCTCAGTCCAGCCTCTCTCAGCCTATTGCGAACAGTCTGAGCACTGATGGAGGGATTGTGCGTTCCTGGTGTAACTCGGGCAGTTGTTGTTGCCATCCTGTACCTGTCCCGCAGGTGTGATGTTCCAATCCTGTGCATGTGTTGTTACATGTGTTGTCCATCCTGTCTCCCCGTAGCTCTGCCTTAGGCGTCTCACAGTACGGACATTGCAATTTATTGCCCTGGCCACATCTGCAGTCCTCATGCCTCCTTGCAGCATGCCTAATGTACGTTCACGCAGATGAGCCGGGACCCTGGGCATCTTTCTTTTGATGTTTTTCAGAGTCAGTAGAAAGGTCTATTTAGTGTCCTAAGTTTTCATAACTGTGACCTTAATTGCCTACCGGTCTGTAAGTGTCTTAACGACCGTTCCACATGTACATATTCATTAACTGTTTATGGTTCATTGAACAGCATGGGAAACAGTGTTTAAACCCTTTACAATGAAGATCTGTGAAATTATTTTGATTTTTACGAATTATCTTTGAAAGACAGGGTCCTGAAAAAGGGACTTTTCTTTTTTTGCTGAGTTTCTCTCAAGGCCATCAGAATGTTAAATAGCAATCACTAGGTTACTATACCCTGCACCTTAGAGGCTGCTTGTAACGGTTCTCTTGGGGTGAAGTAGAGGCGGACCAAAACGCAGCGTGATTATATTGATTCATGTTTAATAAACAAAGATAAACACGAACACTACAAAACAATAAACGTGGAAAACCAAAAACAGCCCTGTCTGGTGCAAAACACAGAGACAGGAACAATCACCCACAAACACACAATGAAACCCAGGCTACCTAAATATGGTTCCCAATCAGAGACAATGACTAACACCTGCCTCTGATTGAGAAGCATATCAGGCCAGACATAGAAATAGACAAACAAGACATCCAACATAGAATGCCCACTCAGATCACACCCTGACCAATCAAAACATAGAAACATACAAAGCAAACTATGGTCAGGGTGTGACACTGCTGCCTAATATACATAGACAGGGAATCACTGGTCACTTTAATAATGGAACACTAGTCACTGTAATAGTGTTTTCATACTGCTTTACTCATTTCATATGTATATACTGTATTATGGTATTCTAGTCTACTGTATTTTAGTCAATGCCACGCCGACTCCTAATATTTATATATTTCTTAATTCCATTCATATACTTTTAGATTTGTGTATATTGTTGTGAATTCTGCACTGTTGGTGCTAGGAACAACAGCATTTCGCTACACCCACAATAACATCTGCTAAATATGTGTATGTGACCAATAAAATGTGATTCGATTTTTGTAGATGGTATAAAGCACACTGAAGACAGCGCTCCTTTTGTTGAAGTTGACCCCTATATTCAACCAATATAGCATTACTAGAGCCCAACCGATAAAGCCGTTGGCCGATATTATCTGCCGATATTTGCCTATAACAGAAACATTTGTGTCATTCTTTACTCCACAGATAACGCGCAAATATTATATACAATACAAGTGAAACGTTTGGACACACCTACTCATTCAAAGGTTTTTCTTTACTCTTGCTATGTTCTACTTTGCAGAATAATAACTATGAAATAACACACATGGAATCATTTTGTAACCAAAGAAAGTGTGAAATAAATCCAAATATATTTTTGATTTTTGATTTTTCAAAGTAGCCACCCTTTGCGTTGATGACAGCTTTGCACACTCTTGGCATTCTCTCAACCGTCTTCACCTTGTCACGGATCCCTCCGGAACTTTCATTACGCACACCTGGCCCCTATTGATTAGTAATTGTATAAGTGTGCCCTTTGTAACAATAATCGACAGGACAATGATGAACAATGTCTGTTGGTTCGTGTGAGTACCTGTGCTATGTTGTTTTGGCTTTCGTGCCACGTATATTATGCAGATGATTGCGGTTCTCGTTCCGTTTGAAAATCATTGTGCGATTGTGTTATTTACTCGAGGTACTCCTTGCTCTTTTGTTTTGGTTTCTACCCTGTGTTTTGTATACGTGTTTATTTGGTCTTCGCCCCCATGCCTTTACACGGCACACTTTAATTTGGGAAATAAAAACCCCTATTATGCATTCCTACGCCTGTCTCCCGACCCATTTATACCAACGTGACACACCTAGAATGCTTTACCAACAGTTTGGAAGTAGTTCCCACATATGCTGAGCACCTGTTGGCTGCTTTTTCTTCACGCTGCGGTCCACCTCATCCCAAACCATCTCAATTGGTTTGGGATCGGGTGATTGTGGAGGCCAGGTCTACATCACTCTCCTTCTTGGTCAAAGAACCACACATGTGGAGGTCATCCGTTCACCTACTCTGCGTCACCTACTTTGTCTGTCCAGAGCTTGTGTTTCTTGGCACAAGCAAGTACTTTCTTCTTATTGTTGTCCTTTAGTAGTGGTTTCTTTGCAGAAATTCAACCATGAAGGCCTGATTCATGCAGTCTCCTCTGACCTTCATGTCCTAAAGTAATGATGGACTGTCATTTCTCTTTGCTTATTTGAGATGTTCTTGCCATAATATGGATAATATGGACTTGGTATTTTACCAAATAGGGCTATCTTCTGCATACCACCCCTACCTTGTCACAACACAACTGATTGGCTCAAATGGTGGCTACTTTGAAGAATCTCAAATATAAAATATATTTGGATTTGTTGAACACTTTTTTTGGTACAACATAGAAAATAGTCCAAATAAAGACATACACCTGAGTAGGTATGTCTAAACTTTTGACTGGTACTGTACATAGAATAAACAAATACGTCTGCTCATTTGCGGTAATTTTTTGGTTATGTTCAATGGTTTCCTAGAAGAAGAAACCATTGGTTCTACCAGCAGCTCATTGAACATCATTCAGCCTTCAGTCACAATGTGAGAGAGAGTAGGCATGGTGGTTTGACGGTGAGTAGCTTGCCACAGCCAGCATATATGAATAAAAAAAAAAATGAAACGTTCAAACGTGAAGAAGCGACGTGTGACATACGCCTAGTTTCTTGAGACGGGTCACATTTGTTATATTCTTACATGTCTTCAGGCGCTTTCTCATTGATCACTGTCGGTCTCTCGCCAGGCGTTTGTGATCTCCTTCACGTCAGACTTCATCCCGAGGCTAGTCTACCAGTACATGTACAGCCCGGATGGTTCCATGCACGGCTTTGTCAACCACACCATGTCCTATTTTAACGTCTCAGACTTCCAGGATGGTAAAGAACCTATGGATCCTCATCATCTGGGTTACCAGGTGGAGATGTGTAGGTGAGAGAACGCACAGCACTGGGTCAACAACTTAGATTTTTGTCATTACAGTGTAATGACCATGTAATGTCTTCATTTTCTGTACCGTAAAATAAAGTGTTACCAGTTTTTTGTCATGCGTAACAAATAAATAGTTGTTGCGGTGTCGTCTGTTCCACAGACTTATGCTATATGCTTTAAGTCTTTGTGATCAGTTGACTCTTGACTCTAGGTATAAGGACTACAGGGAGCCTCCATGGTCCAACACGCCCTATGTGGTCTCTAAAGAGTTCTGGGCGGTCCTGGCCGCCCGACTGGCCTTCGTCATAGTCTTTCAGGTGAGTGGAGGAGAAGTCTCTTTGTAGTTGGTAACACACTTGTCTGCAAGCACTTCTGTATGCCTCCCTACCGGAGACTGGAGCTCGAGCCCTGTTTCCACCCTCCCTTCCTACTGCGTCTCCCCTCTTCACCTTACTCCATCTGAACTGTCTAAATATAACATGAAAAAATAAAGAATGCAGTTGATGGAAGTGTACACTTAGTGCCAGATTTTACAGCTACAGTGTATGTATATGAGGTATTCAAAGACACACTCATTTTGCTTTGTGAGATTAGTATACAGCAGGGATCATCAACTAGACTCAGCCGCAGGTCGATTTTCTTTTCTTGAGTGGATGGTTCGGGGGCCGGAACATAATTACAAATCATTTGTAGACTGTAAATTGACGGCAAGATGGCCTAACAGACATAATATTAGACTTAAACATCATTTCGCATCTTGCTTACATTTGTATATGATCGCATGTGTTTCTCTATTATGCGGAATACCTGAGAACAGATTTTCCCGAATTAAAATCACTTGGAGATGATTTCCTGGTGTTTTTACAGTCTTTTATTTATTTACAGTCTTTCTTTTTGAACAAGTTTTTGCTCAAAAACATGGGGGGACAAATAAAACCACACCCACAGGCCACCAGTTGGGGAACCCTGGTATACTTCCTGTTTCCTGCTGGTTGACCAATGACATGCTGTCTCTCCACTTCCTGTAGAGTGTGGTGATGCTGATGAGTGACTTAGTGGACTGACCAAATATGGATGTTCTATATTGATGTCATTAGTGCGTCAATAGAAAATATGTTAGCTAACACATTTACAATTATATGGGAAAAGAAAGTGAATATTCTTTAGGCAAAAGATATTTGAAAAGTTTACCTCTCTTCCCTCCCTGTAGAACGTTGTGATGCTGATGAGTGACATCGTGGACTGGTTGATCCCAGACATCCCTAAAGACATCAGCCTTCAGATCCACAAGGAGAAGATCCTGATGGTGGAGCTGTTCATGAAGGAGGAGCAGGGCAAGATGCAGTTCATAGACAGCATGACTCCTTGTGACGGCAAGGGGCGCAACAACCACGCCCCTATAGCCCGCTCGCGCTCCATCCCACACACACACAGTCACACGCACGCCAACAACTTCTAGCAGCTCCTAGAAGGTGTAGCCTTGCTAGCTAAGCCAAGGGTTACTACGCTCTGTGTCTTTATCCATGTCCAGACATTCCGTAGAAAGGGAGAAGTGTTCCCTTCAAGACGTTGTCGGAGGCCGAACTACGATAAACAGAAACAGTCCCCGTGCACAATGCCTTCCTGTCAAACCATTCAGTGAATAACTAACTAGCTAACTGCCAACCAGTTAACGAACTGCCAGCCAGTGGGGTCATGGTTTTGAGGGATGATCTTAAATGTGGCGGACCATACCATATTCAGAGCAGCCAGAGAAGAGAGAAAATGTTTGTTTAAAATGTTCCTTACGTGCTTTACGTTACAGCATATCTGGCATCCGAGGTATTTCGATGTTTGCCTCTTTATAAACAGGATGTAGATTATACATAATCCTTTTACTCTTACGACTCAACCATATCCATGGTGCAACCGTGCGAATAACCACTCTCATAAACGCTAAACTTTGTATTCAATTGCTACACAACACTAATGAACAATTATTTTCTTTACCTAGATTTTTATTTTATTTGTATTTTTAACTATAAAAAAAACGAACTTGGATATCTTGAAATGTATGTGTGTGGAGCAAAGGATATCTTAAATGGGTGACAGGTTTTTGTATGTCTTTGTCTTTTCGTTTTTAGCTACCAAGCACACAGTTGAGCATGGTTGATACATCACCTGGTTGTGGGCTCCCCATGCTATCATATAGCAAAAGCTGTTAGTAGAATATTTTATTGCGTTACAGTATACAAGTAAAATAGCAATGTATGATGACTAGAATGCTGCTAAACATAGTAAAATACTTTGAATCACTTTAGTTCAGAATATATACGACTTAGCAGTGTTGTAAGAATTATACCCCTGTTGTAACATGTACAGTTCAGGCAAATCTTTCTCTGCCACAAGACATACATTATACTATGTGACTTCCACACTTCAAAGTCAATCAGGATATTCTTTTACATGTGGAGCAATAATAATGAAACCTTTCAGTTGTACTTCAAATTGTATATTGTTTACACTTACTTCTGTCTACTGGATATACTAAGAAACATCATATTTCTCATTCTTTACTTGCCTTTCTTCAGAGGACAAGGACACTTTGATCCTTTTACATGTCAAACGAACGTCTTCATACAAAATGAGAGTCATTTCATAGCAGCATATTTTACTGTATTGATACTGACTATGTTGTAAATCATTTTGATGTGATGTTGAATAAATAATGCATTAAATTGAATGTCAACAACAATGTGGTATGGCTTTTGAGTGCTGTCATGTTCTTAGGCTTGGAAGAGAAATGTATTCCAAAAAGGATTGTGGCCTTTGCAGTAACTTACAATTTTAAAAAAAGAGTATCGGTATCAAATGCAATAGAATCTCTTTGAACCTAGTTTGTTTTAAAGCGGGTTTTTTTATTCGACATTCAACGTTCAAATACACAACACAGCCAAAAGTATGTGGACACCTGCTCATCGAACATCTCATTCCAAAGTCAAGGGCATTAATATGGGTTTGGTCCTCCCTTTGCTGCTATAACAGCTTCCACTATTCTGGGAAGGCATTCCACTAGATGCTGGAATATTGCTGCAGGGACTTACTTCTATTCCGCCACAAGAGATTAGTCAAATCGGGCACTGATGTTGGGTGATTAGGCCTGGCTCGCAGTCAGCATACCCATTCATCCCAAAAGTGTTCGATGGGGTTGAGGTCAGGGCTCTGTGCAGACTAGTCAAATTCTTCCACACTGATCTCGACAAACCATTTCTGTATGGACCTCGCTTTGTGCACGGGGGCATTGTCATTCTGAAACAGGAAAGGGCCTTCCTCAAACTGTTGCCACAAAGTTGGAAGCAAAGAATTGTCTAGAATGTCATTGTATGTTGAAGTGTTAAGATTTCCCTTCACCGGAAATAAGGGGCCTGGCCCGAACCATGAAAAACAGCCCAGACCATTATTCCTCCTTCACCACACTCTACAGTTGGCACTATGCATTAGCATTCTCCTGGCATCCGCCAAACCCAGATTCATCCGTCCGACTGCCAGATGGTGATGCGTGATTCGTCACTCCAAAGAACGCTTTTCCACTGCTCCAGAGTCCATTGGCGGCGAGCTTTACACCACTCCAGCCGAGGCTTGGCATTGTGCATAGTGCTTAGGCTTGTGTTCGGCCATGGAAACCCATTTCATGAAGCGATGAACAGTTATTGTGCTAACGTTGCTTCCAGAGGCAGTTTGGAGAGTTGCTCCTAGACGTTTCCACTTCACAATAACAGCCCTAACAGTTGATCGGGGCAGTTCTAGGAGGACAGAAATTTGATGAACTGACTTGCTGGAAAGGTGGCATCCTATGATGGTGTCCTGTTGAAAGTGACTGAGCTCATCAGTACAGGCCATTCTGCTGCAAATGTTTGTCTATGGAGATTGCATGGCAGTGTGCACGATGTTATACACCTGTCAGCAACGGGTATGGCTGAAATAGCCGAATCCACTCATTTGAAGGGGCATCCACATACTTTTGGCCATAGAGTGTACCTGCTATATATAGTAACATTTGTAAATGTAAGAGTGCCGTACATCATTTGATAACATAATCAAAACGGTGTTTACCAAATCCTATTGTAACTTACTATCCTACCAAGCCAAGCCAGTCAAGGATCCTAGACACTTTGCAGTGTTCTGGAACCGGTATTATTTGAGATAGGCCAGGCCTGACCCAGGACAGGACAAATAGTTTTAATGGAGCTTTCAGGAGATGGAACTCAGAGGAAGCACTTCTTGATGTAAATAAAGGGAAATGTTCCATTTCAGCTTACAACGGAACTTCCTCTCCTTGGCTTGATAGCACTCATGACATTTTTTAAGATGAGACAAAATAAGCAACTTTTACTGGAAATCGTACCCAAAGATCAGAAACGGACTGTGAAGAGATATATATTTTCAGACTTTAGACTAAACTTACTTTTTGGAGGAAAATACAAAATATTTTCTGAAATAAAGCAAACTGATAGAATTCTGGATCTTCCCAGAAGTTGTTTTTTTCAATCACTAGTTAGGTTTCCATCCAATTGGCTTCAGATTTTCCTGTGGATTTTCTAAATTCCGAAAAAATAAAATATGCAAATGTTCCATCAAATTGACTTGTTGCGTGATGAGATAGACTAGTGGACCGAATAAAGATTATCATAACTTACACCCAACAAAAATATAAACGCAACGTGAAATATTGGTACCATGTTTCATGAGCTTAAATTAAAGATCCACAGAAATGTTCCATACTCACAAAAAGCTTATTTCTCTAAAATGTTTTGCACAAATGTCTTTTAGTGTGCATTTCTGCTGTGTCAAGATAATCCATCCGGCTGAAAGCTGTGGCCTATCAAGAAGGTGATTAAACAGCATAATCATTACACCTACACATTGCACCTTGTGCTGGGGACAATAAAAGGCCGCTCTAAAATGTGCAGTTTTGTCACACAACACAGGGAGCACGCAAATAGTATGCTGACTGCAGGAATGTCCAACAGAGCAGTTGACAGAACATTGATTGTTAATTTCTCTACCATTAAGCTGCCTCCAACATCGTTTTAGAGAATTTGGCAGTACGTTCACAACCGCAGACCACATGTATAGCGTTGTGTGGGCGAGAGGTTTGCTGATGTCAACATTGTGAACAGAGTGCCCCATGGTGGCGGTGGGGTTGTGGTATGGGCAGACATAAGCTACTGACATCGAACACAATTGCATTTTATCGATGGCAATTTGAATGCACAGAGATACCGTGATGAGATCATGAGGCCCATTGTCATGCCATTCGTCCGCCACCAACTCCTCTTGCATGATAATGCACTGCCCCATGTCGCAAAGAGCTGTATACAATTTCTGGAAGCTGAAAATGTCCCAGTTCTTCCATGGCCTGCATACTCACGAGACATGTCACCCATTGAGCATGGGAGCTGGATCTACCTGTACGATAGCGTGTTCTTGTTCCTGCAACTTCACACAGCCATTGAAGAGGAGTGAGACAACATTCCACAGGCCACAATCAACAGCCTGATCAACTCTATGTGAAGGAGATGTGTCGTGCTGCATGAGGCAAATGATGGTCATACCAGATACTGTCTGGTTTTCTGATCCACACCCTTAACTTTTTTTAAAAGGTATCTGTGACCAACAGATGCATGTCTCTATTCCCAGTCATGTGAAATCCATAGATTAGGGCCTAATGAATTGATTTAATTTGACTGATTTCCTTATATGAACTGTAACTCAGTAAAATATTTGAAATCATTGCATGTTGCGTGTATATTTTTGTTCAGCATATTTCATATGTAGCCTAATAAACTGTTTGCTTTCCATAGTCGTAATGGGAGGACCACACGACTCCAGCTTTACTTCGATATGATGGATATTATATCAATTTTTCTACCACAATATCCGGCATAATTAATTTTACCGACACAAAAGGATCTCACCTTGTCTAGCGTATTTTGTTTTTGTAGACATTTGGAAAGTTTATTGACAAATTTGCTATTTCCATCAGGGCTGTTGTAACATTTTTTATCCAACATGTACTTTACTGGAATGAAAAGGTTGGATGGAACCTGCTAATACTAATTTAGCTCCAAAATATTTATGCTTTCAAATGTTTTGCCAAAACCTAATGCTGAGCCTTATGGTATAGTAACAGTCATCTTTGAAAGAAAGCAAATACCTCTTTGCTTGTGTGTGTGCTTTCTTTAAAAAACGTTCTTTTAATATTCCTGCACCCATGTGGTATGTTAGGGTGGCTTATCTAACTCACTATGGCCAAGTGTCTGGTGGCTTTTCTAACTCACTATGGCCAAGTGTCTGGTGGCTTATCTAACTCACTATGGACAAGTGTCCGGTGGCTTATCTAACTCACTATGGCCAAGTGTCTGGTGGCTTTTTTCTAACTCACTATGGCCAAGTGTCTGGTGGCTTTTCTAAATCACTATGGCCAAGTGTCTGGTGGCTTATCTAACTCACTATGGCCAAGTGTCTGGTGGCTTTTCTAAATCACTATGGCCAAGTGTCTGGTGGCTTATCTAACTCACTATGGCCAAGTGTCTGGTGGCTTATCTAACTCACTATGGCCAAGTGTCTGGTGGCTTATCTAACTCACTATGGCCAAGTGTCTGGTGGCTTATCTAACTCACTATGGCCAAGTGTCTGGTGGCTTATCTAACTCACTATGGCCAAGTGTCTGGTGGCTTATCTAACTCACTATGGCCAAGTGTCTGGATGACACACTACCTGCTCCTCTGTGCACAGCTGGCACAATGCATATACTGTACTCTGTATGTACTGCTTTATTCCTTATAACCACTAGATGGTAACAGTGGTCTTTATACAGTAATCTCCTCGTCATTGCCAGTGTGGGGCATACAGGTAACTGCCAAAATAAAGGAAACACCAACATAAAGTGTCTTAGTCGGGCGTTGGGTTACCCCAAGCTCAGGACAACATCAATGCCCTTGGTATAGATTCTACATGTGTCTAGAACTATATTGGAGGGATGGGACACAATTTGGGGTTTTGTTGATGGTGGTGGAAAACCGCTGCTCCAGAATCTCCCAGTATTCAATTGGGTTGAGATCTGGTTACGGAAGCCCCGTTTATACCTGGTTCTAACTTGCATCCTTTGTCCTGATCTGGTTCTGATTCTGATTGTGCCCACATCTTTTGACTGATGTAGATAATCAAAAGACACATTGTGATCTGATCAACCTGCCCATCTCCGGAGGTAGTCAGACACGCATTGTGTCTGGATATCTTACGAGTGTAGACAGAGAAACCATTTAAATCATCCTTATTCTGCACTCTAAAATCATATTATGTGTCTAACAATAAATAAACAAATACATTTTTTTTAAGAATAGCTGTGAAATAATTTGCATAAAGGAAGGGACCAGGAAATCTGGTCACAATGCAGACATAGTGGACGGATAACAGACACATTTTAATACCATGTGTAGACACATTTCTGGAAATGTGGGCACGATCAGAATGTAGACAAGTTCAGGACAGAGAACCCATGTCAGCGCCCGGGATGAACACAGATATCTCTTCTTCTAGCCATGGTAGCCAAAATAATGGTCAACTTGACATTTTTATACAGGCCCCTGAATTGCTTAATTCCCTCAGGAACGATTCCTGTTTGGAAGCACCTGCTTTCAATGTACTTTGTATCCCTCATTTACTCAAGTGTTTCCTTTATTTTGGGATTTACCCGTATGTCTATGTGTTGGAATCTGAGCCATAGTTTAGCATTCTGAAAAGGCTTATGTATATCTCTAGTTCTGTTTAGGATTATTGCATAATTTACTATGCAAATATTTTCTTAGGTATTGTCACCATATTTTATTGAACAAAGTACAGTTGAAACTCTATAGTTCTGTCGCTGAACAGATTTATAACACTGTAGTAACAGAAAACTGCATTCACCTATTTTACCAGTAGGGGTCCTCATCCAATCATCCTACAAAGCATCCAGGTAGATGCTCCTTGGTCCATCGAAGAGGCTCCTTGTGACGCATCACTTGCTGTGCCCCCTCATGGGAATCTCCAGGAGGGCTGCGTACCCCCCCCCCATAGCCCCTCCAAACACACACCACACACGTACACACCTATTCCCAATACATCATCCAGCACCCACAGAGAGAGAAGGCCCCTCTGAAGATAGACCAGTGGGCGAAAACTTGGCCTGGGTGACCGACCAAATGGGGCCTGGATGGGGCCTATTCAGATCAGGGGTGACAAGCTGCCATGGTGGGGATACCCCCAGCCGGTGCTCTTCGCTGGCCTCCTGGGTGGTTCTCTGCATCTCATAGTGAGGTGCAACCCTAGCCTCCGGCCCCTGCCTCTACTCTGTTGATGACACAGAGGGAGTTCTGATACAGAGCACATAGGGAGTTGTGTTCATGACAACATAGGGAGACCTGAGAGTGAGCATGCAAGTAGGTTGGGAGTCCTTGGTATGACACGGTAGGAGTTCCCTGTGTGAGCATGTACTGAGTCCTTAGAGTCCTGAGAGCACACAGGGAGTCCTTTGACTCCTTTAGGGTGTACAGAGACAGCACAAAGGCAGGGAGTCATGTTTTGACCAGATAGGAAGTCCTCAGTGAAAGCACAAAGGAGTCCCTTTATTGACCATGTAGGAGGGGAGTCATGGAGGGGAAGACCTAGTGAGTCCTATGACTGAGAAGGTAGGTAAGGTAAGTCCTGTGTATGATAACAAAGGAGTCCTGACTGCGTAACTAGGACGTTTTACTGGAGAAGACCTTGGAGTCTTGTGTGAGAATATGTAGGCCAGTATGTCTTCCTAGGGAGTCATTGGAGGGGTGGGTTCAGATCTCACCACTGCCACCAATTATTGTAAGTGGAAATGTGGAGGTGTGGGGTAGTGTTGGATCTGGTCAGGCTAGTTTTCTATTCGGGAGTTATCCAAAGATTCCCTCTAAACCATGTGAAGACCATAACAAATGCCATTTAGCAGACACTTTTATCACTTGCAACAGTCATGTCTGCTTAATTTTACAAGTCCTGAACCCACTACCCTGGAGTTACAAGCACCTTGCTCTGCCAACTGATCTACAAAGGACCACTTCCAATCCACTGTGTCCAGTGCATGGATTATAGAAAACAATATTACACAAAGCATCGGCATTCTCTGATCACAATCTCCAAAGAAACGGCTAGAGCAGTGGAAGCTCGTCAGAGGAGGAAGGGGAGGACCATCCTCCTCAGTGAATTTCTTAAAAATATAAATTGCAAAACATGTAAAAAATATATCATTTTTAAGATAAACTATACTAAACATATTCATGTCACCAAATAATTGATTAAAACACACTATTTTGCAATGAAGGCCAACAGTAGCCTCAACAGCCACTCTGTAGGGTAGCCCCATGGTGTAGCCGGAGGACAGCTAGCTTCTGCCCTCCTCTGGGTACATTGTCTTCAATACAAAATCTGGGAGGCTCATGTGTCTCACCCCTTCCATAGACTTACACAGTAACTATGGGAACTTCTGGAGGACGTCCTCTAAACTATCCGAGCTCTTGCAGCATGAACTGACATGTTGTCCACCCAATCAAAGGATCAGAGAATGAATCTAGTACCGAAAACATACAGTAAGTTACAGCTAGCTAGCACTGCATAAAATGTGGTGTGTACTTAACTCAAAGAGAGAGAAAGACAATAGTTGAACAGTTTTGAACAAATTCATTTCTTCCAAAATGAAGGAGAAGCAAGATAGAGAGATTTCATCATTTCTTTTCACTTTTAGTTTCACTTACTTAGCTAGCAAATGCAGCTTCTCAAACAACCTGCTCAAACAGAGGGATGCTATGTTAGCTAGGTGGCTATGACAATTCAACACAACACCTGGAACTCTTCCAAGTCAAGGTAAGCTATTGGTTTTACTAGTTTATTGCCACCGGAGCCCACCAGTGTGTAAGTGCTAAACTGCTTAATGACTGTTCATTGTAACATTACTGCATGATTGTATCTGGTTTACTAACACGTTAGTTCTAGTAGCTATGTTGACTATGACGTTACTTCAGCTAATAGGCTGTGTGTAGTGGTTATGATATTGTTTGGCTTGGAAAGGTTTTTTCATCTGGTCACATACAGCTGATGTGTTGTGCATTGAAGTCCACAAGCGAAGGGAAAAGTTGAGAGGAGGAGAGTGTATAGATGCGAGAAGCAATACAACATGGCTGCTATGAGAGTGAACTGTCTTTACGTGTGATGGATGGTGTATTAATTCCATCAATGCTGTTGAAAAAAAAATGATGTAACATAAGGAAATGCAACGAAATGGGGACAAACATACCTGAATTTGTCTAGTAGAAACTCTCATTTTCAACTGTTGGACTAGTGATTACACCCTAGATTAGCTAGGTGCAGGCAAGAGTGTGCAAGGCGGTATTGAATGTGTCACTGTGTCACCTCAAATTTGATCTCTCGGCCTATGTGCACCCACGTTGTAAACCTTCATTCGTAGGCTAGGTTGTAGCAACCTCATGATGGGTATAGGGAAAATTTGAGTATCATGTAGTAGCTTAAACCTATCGTTATTACATTGAACTGGGTGAATGGAACATGAGTGACAGCCATCCAATATGCTGTAATAGAAATAAGGCCATTCTCATGAAAAAATAAATCGTCTTCCCTCATCTTAAACGGCACCGACCGCCACTGGGCTAGAAATATACTTAACGTCTAGATCCGTATTATTGACGACCACCACTACGGTACAATAGCCTATACTGATCCAGTTACAGTAGAATTCTGGTTTTCATTCTTCCCCTCTAATCAGGGACTGATTTAGACCTGGGACACCAGGTGATTGAAATTAACAATCAGATAAAAAAACAGAAGTGTTCCAACCCTCCAGGACCCTAATTGAACAACCCTGCTATGCTGTGTGTACAATATCAATGTCTAAAACTTAGCAACTTTTTCATCCTCAACTATTTCCAGTTCTTTGAAACCTAGTGACTGTGAATGACTAACTATGTCCTATAACGTGGGCCCTGTGGCTGTATTGAGTCTGTTCGAGCATACGTATTTCCACCAACAAATTGAGTCAGACAAATAAATATATGCACCAGGAGGAGGGAGAGGCTGATTTTCCCAGACGTGGGCTGCGTCAGAGAGGGGTAAAGAGCAGCGGTAGGTCCTCACATCTCCCTGGGACTTCCATTTGAAGGCTGACAGGGGAGGGCTGGTCCTCCTGAGCGGGTCGACAGCATCAGGATGGGAACTGTGTTATAACATCAAACAGATCAGGCCAGCCTGTCACTGTAAATAATAATGTGTTCTTAACTGACTTGCCGAGCTAAATAAAGGTTAAATAAATCAAATAAAGACCAGAGAGATGATAAGGACAGACACCGACGGGGGAGATCCTGCTGAGACTGAAGCTGTCCTAATATGGACACTGTAGATAAGGTTTTGGTGACGATCGAAGCTGCCGGGGCTTTCATAAACACTTTCCCCCTACAGACTCGCGTCACTCCAGTGTTAGCAAAGCCACTGGTCTTATGTAACAGGTCAACATGCTCACTGACCAACTGACCGAACACTAAACCTGCATGTTAGGTTTGATCATATTGCATTCGTTGATGCATGTTAAATCATTTGATTGCAGATAAAGCTATTCGTAGAAATGTTACAGGGGTAAAAAACATGTTTATTCAAACGTTTTATTTAAATAATGCGCAAATCTAAGATAATATCATTTCTACAAAATTGTGACATTCTTTATACTCACACACACCCACACATACTCAAGAGACATTTACTCATATACACACATTTAGTACTAAAGCATTGGTACATATTCAGAGCACATGGAGGGTGACTAATGCCCAACACTGGATGGTGGTGAGTCACTATTCCCACAGCACAGCTTTACATTCTCCTCTCCTCACACATATACGTACAACACGGAAGCACATGCAGCCACC
Source organism: Oncorhynchus nerka (assembly GCF_034236695.1). NCBI lineage: Eukaryota > Metazoa > Chordata > Actinopteri > Salmoniformes > Salmonidae > Oncorhynchus > Oncorhynchus nerka. The sequence continues at coordinate 54,563,517 of NC_088420.1, forward strand.
GTCAGCCACCCTGGTGCACTGACCTATACAAAATGGTGGCAGACCAGAGTGGCTTGGCCAACCGAACAGTCCTAATGCCAGCAGAGTGGACATGGAGCGCCCTGAGGCTCTCTGTAACCCGCTGAGGTCATTTCCTGCCATTTCCCCCAATGTAGTGCTGCAGCCTGAACTGCCCAGGGTTCCAAACTTGGGTTCAAATATTATTTTTTATTTCACTTTGAACATCTGATCTAAGCCTGTCTCTTTGAATACTTTTTGAACCCAGGTCTGCAGGTTCATTCCCCTTTCACGGTGTCTCTGAGCCGCAGGTAATACCGCCTCATACAGAGACGGGGCTGAAGGTGTTCAAATGATTCACTGCTGACATTTAAAAAATATCAGGGACCAAATTGATGTGTTGCAACATTCTCACCAGACTCATTTCAAATGGTGTTTTACGTCATCACATTTCTGAAGCTCCTGTGCTCATCGAACTAGCACATTCTCTAACTATAATTACACTTTGTAAAATGAAAATGACCATGACCAAAGTCTAAATGACAGCAGTGAAAGCTACGGTGTCACAATGAGAGGGCATCATTGCAAATACGAACTTAACTGACTTGCCTGGCTAAATAAAGGTTAAATAAATAAATAAAATAAAATTGGGTCCACTTTAAGACACATACAGCCGACGGCTCATGACTCATAAGCGCTCTATTTTTAGAGTGCATTGACCAATCACATTACCTGTCCTGTGCACTGAGGGAATATGTTAGCAAAGTCTTCTCCCCTAAACTGACCTAAATAACACCATCACAAACTGCAGAAGACTTCAAACTAACATAAAACCTCTACTGAACATGTTGTACTTGATAGGATGGTGGGATGGTGGGATGGCCAGATGGGATGGCTGACGTTTTATGGGCTCTTAACCAACCGTGCTATTTTGTTCGTTTTTAGCATTGTTTGTAACTTATTTTGTACATTAGGTTGCTGCTATTGTCTCTTAAGACCAAAAAGAGCTTCTGGACACCAGAACAGCCATTACTCACCTCGGATTGGATGAAGAACTTTTCTTTAATGAGTCGGACGAGAGGGATTTACTCCAGACACCCGAACAGGCCCTTATCCCCGTCATTCGCAGGTGAAAAAGACGGAGGTTTCATGGAAGGAGATCGGGGTGCCTTGTGAGGATCCGGGGACGAGCGGCTAATCTGCCTTTGCCATCGGTACTATTGGCCAAGGTACAATCGCTGATAATAAAGTGGACGAACTGAAAACACATATATTCTACCAACTGGACATTAAAAACTGTAATATCTTATGTTTCACCGAGTCGTGGCTGAACAATGACATGAATAACATACAGCTGGCAGGTGATACACTGTATCGACAGGATAGAACAGCAGCCTCTGGTAAGACAAGGGGTGGCGGTCTATGTATATTTGTAAACAACAGCTGGTGCATGATAACTAAGGAAGTCTTGATGTTTTGCTCACCTGAGGCAGAGCTGTAGCTGTAGACCACACTATCTACCTAGAGCGTATATTCTTTGAACTGTCTATTTACCACCACAAACCGATGCTGGCACTAAGACATTTATGAACATTTGAACATCTTGGCCATGTTCTGTTATAATCTCCACCCGGCACAGCCAGAAGAGGACTGGCCACCCCACATAGCCTGGTTCCTCTCTAGGTTTCTTCCTAGGTTTTGGCCTTTCTAGGGAGTTTTTCCTAGCCACTGTGCTTCTACACCTGCATTGCTTGCTGTTTGGGGTTTTAGGCTGGGTTTCTGTACAGCACTTTGAGATATCAGCTGATGTACGAAGGGCTATAAAAATAAATTTGATTTGATTTGATTTGAAGACCTCACTCAATGAGCTGTACATCGCCACAAGCAAACAGGAAAACGCTCAACCAGAGGCGGCTCTCCTAGTGGCCGGGAGCTTTAATGCAGGGAAACTTAAATCAGTTTTACCTAATTTCTACCAGCATGTTAAATGTGCAACCAGAGGGGGGAAAAACTCTAGACCACATTTACTCCACACAGACACATAAAAAGCTCTCCCTCGCCCTCCATTTGGAAAATCTGACCATAATTCCTTCCTCCTGATTCCTGCTTACAAGCAAAAATTAAAGCAGGAAGCACAGGTGACTCGGTCAATAAAAAAGTGGTCAGATGAAGCAGATGCTACGCTACAGGACTGTTTTGCTAGCACAGGCTGAAATATGTTCCGGGATTCATCCGATCGCATTGAGGAATACACCACATCAGTCAATGACTTCATCAATAAGTGCATCGATGATGTCATCCCCACAGTGACCGTACGTACATACCCCAACCAGAAGCCATGGATTCCAGGCAACATCTGCACTGAGCTGAATGGTAGAGCTGCCGCTTTCAAGGAGCAGGACGCCAATCAAATCAAATCAAATCAAATGTATTTATATAGCCCTTCGTACATCAGCTGATATCTCAAAGTGCTGTACAGAAACCCAGCCTAAAACCCCAAACAGCAAGCAATGCAGGTGTAAAAGCACGGTGGCTAGGAAAAACTCCCTAGAAAGGCCAAAACCTAGGAAGAAACCTAGAGAGGAACCAGGCTATGTGGGGTGGCCAGTCCTCTTCTGGCTGTGCCGGGTGGAGATTAGAACAGAACATGGCCAAGATGTTCAAATGTTCATAAATGACCAGCATGGTCGAATAATAGTAAGGCAGAACAGTTGAAACTGGAGCAGCAGCATGGCCAGGTGGACTGGGGACAGCAAGGAGTCATCATGTCAGGTAGTCCTGGGACATGGTCCTAGGGCTCAGGTCAGTTGAAACTGGAGCAGCAGCATGGCCAGGTGGACTGGGGACAGCAAGGAGTCATCATGTCAGGTAGTCCTGGGGCATGGTCCTGGGGCTCAGGTCCTCCGAGAGAGAGAAAGAAAGAGAGAAGGAGAGAATTAGAGAACGCACACTTAGATTCACACAGGACACCGAATAGGACAGGAGAAGTACTCCAGATATAACAAACTGACCCTAGCCCCCCGACACATAAACTACTGCAGCATGAATACTGGAGGCTGAGACAGGAGGGGTCAGGAGACACTGTGGCCCCATCCGAGGACACCCCCGGACAGGGCCAAACAGGAAGGATAGCTCATAATCAGGTAGCTCGTAAGAAATCCACCCTACGACGAACCATCAAACAGGCAAAGCATCAATACAGAACTAAGATCGAATCGTACTACACCGGCTCCGACACTCGTTGGATTTGGCAGAGATTGCAAGCTATTACAAACTACAAAGGGAAGCACAGCTGAGAGCTGCCCAGAGACACAAGCCTACCAGACGAGCTAAATTACTTCTTAACTCGCTTCGAGGCAAGTAACACTGAAACATGCATGAGAACATCAACTGTTCCGGACGACTGTGTGATCACACTCTCCGCAGCCTATGTGAGTAAGACCTTTAAACAGGTCAACATTCACGGATTACCAGGACGTGTGCTCCGAACATACGCTGACCAACTGGCAAGTGTCTTCACCGACATTTCCAACCTCTCCCTGTCTGAGTCTGTAATACCAACATGTTTCAAGCAGACCACCATAGTCCCTGTACCCAGCAACACTAGTTTAACCTGCCTAAATGACTACCGACCCATAGCACTCATGTCTGCAGCCACATCAGCACCATTATCCCAGAAACCCTAGACCCACTCCAATTTGCTTTACCGCCCCAACAGATCCACAGATGATGCAATCTCTATTGCGCTCCACACTGCCCTTTACAGGCGCATGTGACAAACACAATTTGATTTTATTTTGTATTGATGGCTTCCTTTTACAAGGTTCTCTGGATTTTTCACTGTGGAATATGGAACCCGTCTCCAGTTTCATATCTAACATCCTACAGTCACATATTTTATAAACTCGCAACATGAGGCAGTTCATAATGGTGTGCAAAAAAATGGATTAAAGCTGGCATAGCAGCTGTCCCAAGGACAGCAGTCTTGGGACTAGACTACAAAGTGAGGCAACACAACAAAAAACACAGTAGATGGCAGTGTTTTTACTTTTCACTTTCACTTTCACAGCACAGATGTTGTAGGGTTTCATAAATGGATTGTTGCAGTGTGAGTTACACTTGCTTGTAAAGACAGCTAGAACTGTTTTTGACATCCATCTTATAACTTGAATGCCTTTTGAGTCACCTTGATTTTTTTTCAGTAGAAATTGTGCAACAATATTGAATTTTATACTTAATTAAGTGCCCTGTAATATAGATATTTATATAGATTATTATATTATAAAAAAATGTCCTTCCTCATGTTTTCTGTCTAGGAAGATTTTAACCCACTTAACCCCACATTTCCAGAAGTTTGTTGCTTTGACAAAGTCATTTCAGAATTTTGTTTTATTTTGTTTTGAAACTTGCATTCAATTGCCCATCCCTGTTGCACACGACAAGCTTCCATTCCCCATGTCACAGGGGGATTTGTTGCTCATTTAACGGGGCGGTGCAGTCGAAAATGTGATTTCCAGTTTATTAGGTACGCCGCCCCGTTCACGAAAATGGTTTGCTTCTACAGATAGTGAGTCACATGGCCATGGCTATATAATACAGGCAGAGAGGCGTTCAGTTACTGTTCGATTAAATGTTAGAATAGGCAAAACCAGTGACCTAAGTGACTTTGAGCATGGTATGATCGTCAGTGTCAGGCGTGCCGGTTCCAGTATCTCAGAAACGTCCGGCCTGGTGACATCGCCAGGCGATATAAGTTTATAGACCAATAACAAAGAGTGTTTTCCCTCTTCTCTGCCAATAACAGCTAGTTTTTCAGGTTACACATGCCTCCCATTAGGCTCCTCCAATTAGACGCCGCTCTCAGACCATTCCAAAACAGTCCGAGCAAAAATGATGCTTGAGAAATTGCCTTTGCGAAGAAGCTATTTTTGTTTCTTTTTGACCATTTTAATTGAAAACAATCACTGTAAGGTACTGCATTGTTACCCAGCAATGATTTTATATTGAGCTAAAAATGGCTGCATTTGACCTTTAAGATTAACTCTTAATGTAACCTTTTGAGACGGGACAATATTTATTTCATTAAGTTGAACATGTGCTCTTTATGAATTAGGTGAAATAAATTGTTCGTTTTTTTTAACCAAATGACACAACCCAAAGGGCACTATATTGGTGGAATGACCCAACTAGCCATGTAAGAGAGCCAATTATCCAGTGCTTTATAATCCATAGAGGTGCTGGTGGTCATAAACATGATTCTGTGAATGTGGAATAAGTTTAAGATGTGAGGAGCAGACAACAGTCTGACTGCAGGACATGAAGGGGAGCCATGCTTTCACTCAAACACAACAACGGTTTGACTCCCAATGCCCAAGCCCAGGGCTACATCTGGGGCAGGGCTTGCACCGGGCAGAGCTGTATCAGGACAACCTCCAAAAGGACCAGCCAGACCTCGGTACCTATTCAAAATCATTCAAATACTTTGATCCTTTGCTTTAGTCTTCCTGTAGTGCCAGTTGGAAGGGTTTAGTGAAGTTGTAGGACCATTCTATAGGTTCATTATTAAGCCAGGCACGGTCAACCAAGCACAAATAAAGTGTTTAAATGATTTTAAATAATATTTGGACCCAGGTCTGCCCTGGGACAAGGATAATGTTTTTGCCTCCTTTCCTGGTTTAAACATGATGCATCAGCTTGACAAATGTTATTGGGTATACAAAATAAAAAAGTGCCTTAGATGTCAATTATACATCCTATAGTAACAACATGAGTATAACATTTAATAGGTGTTAAAGCCCCCCTGAATATCTTTATGAAGATTCCCAGTACACCATAGATAGTGTTCTTCATAGGATGTTTCATCGTATTGCAATAGCTTTGCAGGCTGTCTTTGTTGTGAGGGGGAAATGGCTCAAGATGGAGCCATACTGGATGTCCGTCGTTTTACAAGCTCCAACCCAACTTTGCCCTTTTGTGATTATTTTGTGGTTTATTTTTACTTTAGTTTCATGGAATGTATACGCTAATATTTTTTTTTATAACCGACAACAACCGTTGAACATTAGATCGGAAGTTGCCCCAGTTCTACTTAGGCTTTGACTCATCTGCCCGGGGCTCTCTCTGCAATTCCGACCCAATTCTTTTGGCCTACCCAAGAGGAAACGCTGGCATTATAGAGGCAAGAGAGGGGGGATCCTGGTGAGATTAAGGCGGAGGGAAAACCGGCCACCTCTTCCCTCCATTCACTTGATAATAAGATGGATGACCGCTGATCGCAGATGTGCTACCAACGGGACTCTCGGAACTGCAATATTCTTTGCTTTTCAGAAACACGGCTCTCGGACAAGATACCCCCCCACGGCTATCCAACTCGAAAGATTGTCCGTTCACCGGGCGGACAGGACAGTTGGAGTCGGGGAAATCGGTGGGGGGGGGGGGGTTGCCTCTTCATCAACTCCAACTGGTGTGCTAATTCCAGCTCGGTGGAAGTGTCAACCCACTGTTCACCTGTCTTGTAATACCTGATGATCAAATGCCGACCCTTCTACCTCCAGAGGGAGTTTTCAGCTGTTATTGTGACCGGTGTATACATTCCACCTCAGGACAGTTCAAATAAGAAGCAGGTGCCTAAAAACTGTACAAGGCTACAAACAAGCAGGAAAACCTACACCCAGAGGCTGCCTTCTGGTTGCCAACTTCTCTAGGGGCGATAAAGTTCTAGACCACTGCTATTCTACCCACAAGCAAGCATGCAAGGCTCTCCCTCGTCCGCCGTTAGGTTAATCAGTTCATGACTTCGTTCTCTTGCTTCCTGTTTAAAAGCAGAAGCTGAAACAGGAAGTACCCGTGATTCTCTCAGTTGAGAAATGGTCAACAGAATCAGAGTTTATTCTACAGGACTGCTTTGCTAGTGCTGATTGGTATATGTTTCAAGACTCCGCTGATAACATTGACGAGCTAACCACCTCGGTCACCGGCTTCATTAGACAATGCATAGGCAACGTTGTACCCTCGGTGACGGTTCGCTGCTTCCCCAATCAAAAGCCCTTGATTAACACAGAGTATGGCATTAAAGTAAAGAATAAGGCTACCACACACAGAGCTTTCTTAGACAACCCTGATGCCACAGCCAAGGACAGGAATAAGTACAATAAGTCCTGCTATGACCTCCGCAGAGTCATCAAACGAGCAAAAGGACAATATAGGGATAAGGTGGAATCATATTACACAGGCTCCAATGGCAGCCGCATGTGGTAGGGGCTATAGTCCATTACTGATCACAAAGGAAGGCCCAACCGTGATCTGTCCAAAAAATGACGAACTCAAGTCATTTTATGCACGCTTTGACAACAACAACATCGAGCCTGGGGTGTGAGGACTGTCACCGACCAAGAGGATTGAATGATCTCGCTCTCTGAGGTCAACGTGAGAAGAGTTTTTAATCAGGTCAACACACGCAAGGCAACTGCAGTATTCCAGGGCGAGTTCTCAGAGCATGCGCAGAACAGCTGGCAGGCATATTTTCACCCTCTCTCTGTCGCAGTCTGTAATCCCCACGTTTTAAGATGACCACAATCATTCCTTTTCCTAAGAAATCGAAGGCTTCATGCCACAATGACTACCGCCCTGTAGCACTCACTTCTGTAATCATGAAGTGCTTTTAGAGGCTGGTTATGGCACACATTAACTCCGCCATCCCAGCCACCCTAGACCCACTGCAATTTGCATACCGCCGCAACAGATCATAGACAACGCAATCTCAATTGCTCTCCACACTGCACTCACCCACCTAGATAAGAGGAATACCTATGTGAGAATGCTGTTCATTGATTACAGCTCAGCGTTCAACACCATTGTCCCCTCCAATCTCGCTATCAAGCTTAGGACTCGAGGTCTGAACACCTCCCTCTGCAACTGGATCCTGGACTTCCTGACAGGCCTACTCCAGGTGTTAAGGGTAGGCAACATCACCTCTACCACGCTGACACATAACATAGGGGTCGCTCAGGGGTGTGTGCTTAGTCCCCTCCTGTACTCCTTGTTCACCCACGACTGCATGGCCACGCACGACTCCAACACCACCATCACGTTCGCTGATGATACGTGGGTGGTAAGCCTGATCACCGGCGACAATGAGTCAGCCTGAAGGGAGGAGGTAAGTTACCAGGCAGTGTGGTGCCGGACCAACAACCTCTCCCTCAACGTCAGCAAGACCAAAGAGCTGATCGGGACTTACAGGAAATGGGGGCGACAACGCCCCCATCCAAATCGACGGTGCGGCAGTGGAGCAGGTAGACAGCGTCAAGTTCCTCTGTCTCCAAATCTCTAAAGACTTCAAATTGTCCAAACATACACACGCAGTCTTTAAGAAGGTGGGACAATGCCAGGCTGAAAATGTTTGGCATGAGCCCTCAAAACCTCAAAAGGTTCTACAGCACTACCATTGAGAGCACATTGACTGGTCACTGCTTGGTATGGCAATAGCACCGCCCTCGATTGCATGGCGCTACAGGAGGTTGCGTGGACAGCCCAGTACATGACTGGGGCAGAGCTACTTGCCATCCAGGACCTCTGTATCAGCTGGTGTAAAAAGAAGGCCCCAAAAATTGTTAAGGACTCCAGCCACCCAGTCCATAGACTATTATCTCTGCTGCCGCACGGCAAGAGGTAACGGTTCATCAAGTCTGACAAGCTCTTGAACACCTTCTATCCCCAAGCAATACGACTGATAAATAGTTAACAAAATAGCTACATGGACTATCTGAGTTAACATCGTATCTTAATTTAAATGTTTGCACTGTCTCTATGCACACTCACAGGGAGCTACACACTCACACACACTGTCACTCCAACACACACACACACACAAACACGCCATAATTTGCCCACTTGCTCATAATATGCACATACATGTATACTGACTCTACACACCTGCACACCCACTGACATACAAGCTGCTTTCTACTCCGTGTATCTTACATCCTGTTGCCTAGTCCCCTTTACCCCTCTACATACGGCATCTACCTCCATCACTCCAGTATCCCTGCACATTGTACATATGGTATTGGAACTGACTTTAAAAAATGATTTCCTGTATATAGTATGCTTACTTACCTTACTTGATTGTGTATTCCATATTTCTTATTCTTATTTCTCATGTGTGTTTTTTTCCTAGTGATACATTGATATTGATTACTGCATCGTTGGGTTTTGAGTTTGCAAGGAAGGCATTTCACTGTACTTGTGCATGTGACATTAAAACTTGAAAGTTGAAATCTAAAATGTGTGCGCTGTTAGTGTAATGAGTAATAAATAACACGAGTGGATAAACATCTGTCAGTGGATACAGGGTGCCTGGGGCTTCCTGCACACTATCACACACAGGGAGAGAGAGAGAGAGAGGTCTGCTTCTGAAGACGGAGCCAAGAACCAAACCAATAACACATTAAGACTGCGTGTACAGGGACGTCTCTCTCTGTTTTCCTCTCTCTCACTCCCTCTCTCTCCATAGCAATGGCAGACACTAGGGAGCAGTTCTGGAATATTTGAGATGCAACTGGTGTTATAAAGGGATAGCTCACGCAATTCATTAACGTGCCTCGTATTATGGACACCTAGAAAGTAGTCTTCCCCCGAAGAATCAGCAATCCAATATTTTGTGTTTTTTTGTTGCTAAGCCACATGTTGGCTACCTGGACTATTTGCATTGTGTCGATACATATTTCATTACTTACCTATTGTTCACCTAACACCTTCTTTGCGCTATTGGTTAGAGCCAGTAAGTAAACATTTCACTGTAAGGTCTACTACACCTGTTGTTTTCGGCGCACGTGACAAATAAACGTTGATTTGATTTGATGTTCGCTGGAGAGTCACTGAATATAAATCAATGGAAGTAGTAAAAAAACAACAACATTTGATTTACACTCCAAATATCAAGCCTCAAATCCACAAACAGGTTGAATTGAGCAGCTGGGAGAATCTTGGGTCGTTGAACTGAAGCCACATGACAAGTGATGAAGTCCAAGAGCAAACAATGTCCTCAAAGGTCGCCACCCACAAGTGTTCACGAAGGTGACTGCAGTGAAGATTTAGATGAAGTGATCTGTTTTCAGTCCTCGACATTCCTTGGTACGAAACGTGCCAGAATAAAAGGTCATGAGGGAGCATACAGTAAACTACAGTCGTATGTACGGGAGTATGAAGCAGCATGTTGAGTATGAAATGTGCCATCTCACAAGAAAACCAAGTGATTCAACAGCTGGAATTTCGACAAAGAGTACGGTCTCTATTGCCCTGACAAGAAAGGGCAGCAATCCAAAAGACTCCCTACGCTGCTGTTGACATTTTCTAAATATGGTCCGTATTATTCTCTATCGTTGTTTATGTTCGTTTTCTGTGCCAACCATTTGTGGAATCCGAGGCAGAGTGAAATAAAAACCATAATACTTCAAACCGCAGAATGGTAGACCTTAGCACACTGTTGTGAAATGTGGCTTCCTTTGAAAGCTGTGAACAATTTCTGGCATGCGTACTTGCATTCAACCTCCTCTTCTTTCAGTGTAGCCAAGAGGGTCATTCTCTCGCTTACAGCTGCTGAAGCAGAGAGACTGTGTGAGGCATATTGTTCAAACTATTATGTAGGTGGCTGTTGTAAAACCAACCAGAAAACCATTGTAGGTGGCTCAGTATAGAAATCCCTATAGGTGGCTCAGTATTCTCAGCAGACTGAAAGAGCAGACCAACTGGGTACACCACGTCATTTCAATGGATAATTGGATAATTGGGATAATTGTGGATAATTGTGTAATATTTGGTTGAGACGTTGACCAATGAGACTACAATGAAACCTACATTCCCCCACGCAAAAAGACAGCCAAAAGTTAGTTTCATTTCCAATGTGTTATCACGATGCTTTTCAACCATTCGAAAGCACAGCAAAGTTCAAATGGGAATACAATGTTAAAGAGTTTGTATATTTATACAGCAGATTGACGTTTATTCACAGTGCTTCTTCTAATGACCTGGATTGGAGTTGAGATTACATTCAAAGTACATGGTTCAAGTGATCAATGCTGTTCGAGATTCTGCACAGACTATTACAACCATTGTAAAGGTCTCCACAGACCTGCAACAACCTATGCATGCTATCTTGAACTTGCACGCTTTATATGATCACATAAGAATAAATGTATAGTTACAGTAATCTCAAAATGTGCCCGTGGATGTGTTACTCATTTTAAAGTTGAAAGTCACATAGTTTGTAACATTACGCTACGTTACGCTATTTACTGTATTACCAAAAATAATATTAAATTATGTTCGGCTAACAACACAACCAAATAACAACATTTAAAGGAGATGTATCTACAGCTTGGATAGTTCTGTGCCACTAGCTTCATTTCCATTCTTTAACTTAGTTTATCTTGGGAGAAGGATGGGAGAATTGAATCCAAAAAATGTAATTTGTTACAGTAATATTCCTGAAGTTCTCTGACAAATGATATGTTCCTGGCTTGTGTGGATATTTGACTATATGCTGGTTATTTAGAGTCGAGACTACCTGTGTTGCTCCTGCCCTGACACACTGAAGAAGGGAAGGAGTTGGGCTGGAGGGTCGTAGATGCAGCTGCTCCTCTCTTTCTGCCTCTCTCTCCTGCACATAGGCTATCAGCCAATCAAAATTAAGACATCAATGGGAAGCTATAAAATGCTTTAAAAATATCAGTGAATGCGGTAATTAAGATTGGGCAGGGCTCTGTAGTAAGTATGAACACCGGATCTCTATTGAGCTGATAAGTAGAGCCTCTCCATACTTAGGATGCATCCCAAATAGCGCCCGATTCCCTATACAGTGCACTACTTGTTACCAGAGCCCATATGGAGTAGGGTTCCATTTGGGACACGCCCTTAGACTATGGAGACAAAGGCCGTGTCTTTGTAAAGCTGGAGTGGATGATAATGTACTGTGTATGCAGTACTTAAGCCTGCTTGGTTGGCATGTGAATTAATACTGTTTGAACATTGAGTGATCTTAATTGCATTGAGAATGGAGGGGTTCGGTGCACTACGTACCAATTAAGTCTATGGGGGTACTTTGCCCCCGAGGGCCACTGTGGAGGCAATAGTTATCCCGGCTGTATCATGGCTATGCTATGTTTACGGATGACTTCAAGAGACAGAAATCAAGGAGGTATAATACCATGTATGAGTAGTGAACCTGATGACAAACCCCCTTTCAGTCATACTCATATCTGTGATATCAAAGATCCCTCCTGAAATGATTTATATTGTATTGTATGTTGCATCGCTGCGATTTGTGAGACAATCTGTTCGAATTCTCACTTCCAAAACCATTATGATGTTCTGATAATACTGTAGGGACACCAGGACGTGTCATTATTTCTCCTTTCCAGATGACGTTCAGAGAGAGGAGCCAACCAACCGGTTGAGAGAACGCAGAGCATCAAAATGTAACACTTCCTTAATTACAGATTAGAAAGCATCTGGTTCATTGAACAACATTCTGCTTCTTATTTAATGTCAGTCCCCCCCCCCCCCCCCCCCCCATGCTGGGTGCATATGCTCCCTTCATTCTCCCTGCAGCTCAGATCAGATCTGCCTGAAGGAGCAGACCAGATGGATATGATCATTTACCACATCCAAATCAACCACCTCTATATGAGCTGTGTACGTACGGGTTTGTTGATTGTTTCACTACTTTTTTTTTCCAAAGCAGAGGTGTTAGTCTATAAGCAACAAAGATTCATATTGATCATCTTTATAAATATATGGATCATCACATCATATTAAAATGTATGTAAATGGAAGTATTTTATGTAAGATATACTAAAAATTTGATCCAGGGTCAAAGGCCAAATATCCATGAATAATTTGTCATAATCAATAGACCTGAAGATGAACAAAGCTAAACTTCTCAGGCAACAAATAGCTCATCGACCATTTCAGAGTCATTTATCTCAAATCCAATCAAATCCAATCAAATTGTGTTTGTCACACGCGAATACAACAGGTCTTACCGTGAAATGCTTACTTACAAGCCCTTAACCAACAACGCAGTTCAAGAAATAGAGTTCAGAAAATATTTACGAAATAAACGAAAGTAAAAAATTATATAAAAGTAACTCAATAAAATAACAATAACGAGGCTATATACTGGGGGTACTGGGACCGAGTCAATGTGCGGGGCTGCAGGTTAGTCAAGGTAAGTTGTACATGTAGGTAGGGGTAAAGTGTCTATGCATAGATAATAAACAGCAAGTAGCAGCAGTGTAAAAACAAAAGGGGGTCAAGGGGGTCAATGTAAATAATGTGGGTGGTCATTTGGTTAATTGTTCAACAGTCTCATAGCTTGGTGGTAGAAGCTGTTAATGAGCCTTTTGGACCTAGACTTGGCACTCCGGTACCGCTTGCCATGCGATAGCAGAGAGAACCGTCTATGACTTGGGAGACTGGAGTCTTTGACAATTTTTAGGGCCTTCCTCTGACACCACCTAGTATATAGGTCCTGGATGGCAGGAAGCTTGGCCCAAGTGATGTACTGGGCTACACTTGTATAGTTTCCTGCTCCTTAAGATAATTGTCACTGTGCCCTGGGGGTGGTGGGCATTTTTGGCTAGATAACCTGCAAGGTCGATGATCTGCCTGTATGTGCATTGCATGGGTTTATTGTTAAGTCATTAGCCTACTATTTTCGTTAATAGGGGTGTTATTCTCTGAGACAATATAGGGAATCATTTTATATCATTTTGTTTGTTAATATTGGGATCATCTCTATTGGGATCATCTCTCTACCAATCATTAGATCCAGGGCCAAGGGCCAAAGCTAACAAGCTAACAACATTTAACCCTTTAACCCTGGGGGTGTTGTGTTTCCACAGCCTGCCTGCAGTTTATATTCATACATAGACCCGTTCAGAACCATTTATCTCAGGTGATTTCCTACTCCGAGTGATAATTGTTGCGGTGCCCTGAGGGTGGTAAGTATTTTCAGCTAGCTAATCTGTGAGGTCGGCGATCTCTATCAACAAGTGTTTATCTCTTGCAATCTGGAACCCGTTAAAACAATTTGACTCGACGTAAACACTTTTGACTTCTCTCTCAAGATTAATCTCCAATGACAGACTTCAGTAAAGGAGAAAAATATTGTTTTGTCCGTCATCCAGACTGACCGGATGAATAACACAGTTATTAAGGCCTATGAGCTAATAACACAGTTATTCATCCGAATAATTCAGTCCTAGCTCAATAGCCAGAAGGGCTTACAACTCTATAGCCTTCCAACCCTACAGCCTCACAACTTTCCAACCCTGAAGCCCAACAGCCCTGTTTCTCTACAACCCTAACCGGGCCCTCAGATCAAAAATACTTCAAAGTGCCTCATCTAACTATACTCTCAGTCCCACCACATCAGACAGACACAGTCACCAGCAAAAACATGAGACGATAGTCAGTTTTTAAGGCCTATGAGCTAAACAGTGGAACAAACTACACAACAGATTTCCCTGGTAAACAGTGTGGCCAACAGGCATTCTATAAAGGGCCGGGCAAATTATCGACACCATCCAGTGAGTACGCTCTGTGCAATATGCCATGGATCTATGGCTTTATGAGCAAGCGCCCCACTCTCACATAACGCCTAGGGCATGATGTATATCTAGCTTAACTATGGGGTGCTAATTATCAAGATTGTGACCACAACGCTGTCGAGATGGAAGCAATTTTAGCAGGAGTAATTTGCGGGTTTAAATCTTGGCTTCAGCAAACTTCAATATCTTACTGTGAACTAGGATCGTGTGAGAAAGAATGGAGAGAACATGGAGTCCCAATCCTCGGTCTAACGTCCAAGTGAGGTGAATGGACAGTAACAATGAGCCTTAGAGAAACAGGCCAGTAAGCAGAGGGTTGCCGGTTCAAGTCCCAGTGCTGACTGGATATATTTGGTGGGAGTGAGCTGCTAACCAAATCTCCCATCAGTATAAATCTGACTATATCAGGTGCCACCAACTACCATTGTGCCCTTAAGCAAAGCACTTAACTTGCTTCAGGGGCGTTGCTCTGTGGCTGATCATGTGTTGCCTTATCCTGGTGACCAGGGACAATCTTAGTAACACTGGCTTGTGTAGCAGATGGGGATCTGTGAAACTCAATCATCACCCTGAACTGTCTCCACTTGCGATGCTTGATAGATAGCTTTTTCGCGGAGCGACTGGTTCAGACTCTTTAGGAGGGTGGTCAGATGTGTTTGAGAAGCAGAGATCCGGTGTTCAAGCCTCAGTATGACCCGAATCAGGAGGAAGCGGTACTCGCCAAGAAAGCAGCGTGATGTCCTTTACACTTGCAGTCAATATCGCATCAGTGGCGTATATTCATGCGCGCCGAGGGAAGCCAGGCTTCCCACAAAAGAATGCAAGAAAACAAACAATAATAACATAAATCATGTATCGTCCATCTCTCCGTGTTTCATCATTTTCCTTCAATTCGCAAGAGGGTGAATGTATCTCACAGGAGAAAGCATCCGAGTGAGAGGAACAGCGCCACCCTGTCTCTCTACGTGTAGGCCATCTATCTGATACTGTCTGGTCCAAAAAAAGTATGACATTGTTGCCGCCTGTAGCGTTGAATGCAAGGGAAGCCAGCGAGTATTTTGCCACCTCTGACAGAAAAACAGTATAAAAAATTTGCCAATCTGCGTTGAGTTACACTGAGCGAGCTCAACTGTGAATGGTCCTGGCGGGGAAAATAAAAGTGTCATGGGAAGCCAACTTGGATTTGGCATTACTCCTATCAAATCACTCTTATCAAATTGCTTTGATCGGCATATATCATTAACAGAAACAACTTGTTGTTGTCCTCCGGTGGCTAGCTAGCTAAAATTGTCCCTTTACGAAATTAACCAAGGACACCGATAGGGATTTGGACTTGTGGTTTTACTTAATTCTCCATACTGGCCAATGATTATAATAGCAATTCTGATCCAACCATTAATTCATAAATTGTCCTGCCCCTTTCCTGCGAGGATTTAAGTTCAATATGTACAGTAGCTGGATGTACAGTAGCAGACTAACGTTAACTAGGGTTTCTAGTGAGCAAGCATTTTAGAAAGGTAGCCTAGGACACATACAAATAAAGGTGTGTACTGTATGGACAGTATGGCATAGTGATAGACGTTTCCTCAACATGAAAGCAAGGAGGATGGCATTGGCGGTTCTCTACAATTAGGCTGGGTCAAGATGTTTTTCTACTTGTAGGAACGCGCGCGCACGCATGCACACAAGCAAGGAGAAATCAGAACCATGGACAGCCACGTCATATTTAGTTTATATTGATAGGACTAAATTAGTGTCACTGTATTAGACTAAGCAGGGGTGATTTGGTGATGCCGAAATGTGGAAGTTGCTGGAATAGTTCAGGCACCTGCTGTTTTCTTTGCAACTTGCTATGGTTCTAAATCAGTAGTTGTTTGGTGGTCCGGAAATATCGGAAACAACTGTCTGGTACATGCAATATGCATCGTGGACTTCACCGGAGAGAGGTTGCTATTCGGTTTTGTGATAAACCAAAGGTGTGGTTGAATTTATTCTGCCACTGTCTTATTATTGTCTCTGACTTTAGGCCTATATATCATAGTCGCAAGGTATATGAATTAACAGCAAACAACGCTGGCTTCCCCAGTGATTTTAACCACGCACCGTTACTGTATGGCATAACCCATAACTCTACTCTATACATCCAACTCTTCGAAATATACATTTGTTATTCAGTCAGATGTATTTTGACACTGAAAAACAAGCAGACAGACATCAGTCATAACATTTACCAATATCATGTTAGGGGTCTAGCCTATGCATTCTTTGTATGAATACTTGATGTAACAATATGTATATATTTTGTATTACTATGTCTACCCTCTAAATAACATTTTAATGTTTAGCTGTTTAGAATTTCAAACCATTTCTGCTATCTTCGCAGCCGATGTCCTCATTTAAGCTTATTCTCACCAAGTGGCCAAGAATGGAATTGACCAGGAGAATATTTATGTCGAAACCCAGTGTCTAATTTGGGAATGTCTAATTGGCGTTTTGGATCCATCAAAAGTAAAGCTGAGAGGAGTGCCCTGCCCTTAGATGGCTGGCTCGCCCTTTGTGATGCGGCTTTCAGCAATGAGCCTCTGTGTGTAATGTCATGTAATTTTATCCATCCATAGCCTAGCATACTGCACACACAGCTCACACAAAACGATACCTTGCCTTGAATGATGATAATTTGATTTTTGCGCGCAACTTGGGCATTCTCTCTTGCGCGCTATATTTGTCACGAGAGGCTGTTTCAATCAAAAGTAGATGTTTGAAAAGTACGCATTTTTTCGGGGTGGATTAATCAATGGACCTAATAAGACTTCGATGGAAACTATTGATTCCGATTTTGGCACTCATGGAAAAGGACTAACATACTATTTTCGGCCATGCCATAATGGTTATAATACTGGTTGTGTTATTGTTGAATTTGATGCATCCCAGTCACCAAAAGCCCCGTTCTTCTATGACGCTTAGGACATCTACTCCACAGCATCAGAGCTTTAACCCGAGGCAGCGCAGGGATGCTGCGGGGCGTGGGGGAGTGTACGAGCACCTTGGGGGAGCACCGAGACACAGAAAGTTGTACTGTGCCACAAAGTATCACTTACAAATACATCCCAACGGGAGAATAGACGGGACTCTGGAGGAGAATAACCCTTTCAGTGAGTACAATATAACTTACTCTCGTATATTTATGCCTTGTTATATGCTATGCGTGTGAAGTTTATGTTCAGCCACTATATAGGCTATAGCCGAATAAGAATAGCCTATACAGAAACACTTTTAAAGTAGGCCTGTATAGATCATGTAAACAAGAACACTTCTTACCAAATGCGCACGTTATTATGCTGTTGGTTTTTCTGCCCGTCACGAATGCATTGGTAAATTGGAGTGATCAGAAGGCAACTTCAAAAAGTGAAGACAGAAGCATCGTTGTAGAGACACTACAACTCTACATTATAATAGCATTGTTATTACATTGCCATGACGTTTGTTGTCGCAGGAAATGAGAATGAATACATTTTTCTGTCCAGGCATATTGGAGATAGCAGCAGTGGATGTGGGAGTGGTGGTGATTAAAGGACTGTTCTCTGATAGATATCTGGCCATGAACGAAAAAGGAGGACTA
The DNA here is from genome assembly GCF_034236695.1 of Oncorhynchus nerka. NCBI lineage: Eukaryota > Metazoa > Chordata > Actinopteri > Salmoniformes > Salmonidae > Oncorhynchus > Oncorhynchus nerka. The sequence goes on from NC_088420.1 coordinate 54,581,742, forward strand.
TATGCATCGGTAAAGGTCTTTCTCTGTCTGTCTGTCTGTCTGTCTGTCTGTCTGTCTGTCTGTCTGTCTGTCTGTCTGTCTGTCTGTCTGTCTCTCTCTCTCCCCTCTCTCTCTCTCTAATAATTGGATAATTGACTACCATTCATGTTCAGTCTCATTTTAATATAACATCTTCATAAAGCTTTCGTTGTAATGCATTTGGTTTCAACTAAATGTTTCTTTTCTCAGGCTGCCTTCAACCAGGAGTGTGAGTTCATGGAGCGGATCCATGAGTTAGGCTACAACACGTACGCCTCTCGCAACTACCAGACAACCCCTCCCTCCACCTCAACAGGAAGCAGCAGCAGGCGAAGGGCGAGCGCTGAGAGGCTGTGGTACGTGTCAATCAATGGAAAGGGCCGGCCAAAGCGTGGCCTGAAGACTCGCAGGACAGAGAAGGCCTCCCTCTTCCTGCCCAGGGTCCTTGGACACAAGGACCACGACATGGTTCATCTGTTGTTCAACAGTAGTCTCGGGTACAGACAGACTGCCCTCAGACTTGCAGGAAAGACAGGGCCACGGAGACAGAGACATGTTTCCATATCCAGGCAGTTTGATGACTAGTCTGACTCATGTCATTCCACACTGCCCACAGCCTGACTACCTACCTGGTGACTGAGAGATACCAGCACGCCTTTCCCTCCTTTAAACTGGCATAATGATACTGTTGGAATAATGTACAACCTTATATAGAGAATGCATGCATCATACTGTCTTGTGAATAAAGTGGTCAATGTCTTGAATGTATCTTTGTACTGTTATTGTTAACTCACATTATCGGAAATACATGCAGTTAAATGTCCTGTGAAATTATTCTTGAGGACCATTCCATACAAAGATGTCTGGAAGGATGCATGTGGATTACTCAATAATATGTTGTACAAAAAGCACTTTGTTCTAATAATTGTCCTCTGTAGCTCAGCTAGTAGCTTTTGATGCATTCAACGCCAGGATTGTGGGTTCGATCCCAGCTGGGACCACCTATATGAATGCAAGCATGACTGTAAGTCACTTTGAAATCATCTGCAAAATTATATATATACAGTATATATATACTGTGCATTCGGAAAGTAATCAGCCCCCCTTTCCACATTTTGTTAAGTTACAGCCTTTTTCAAAAATGTATGAAATAAATAAAAAATCTCATCAATCTACACACAACACCCCCTAATGACAAAGCTAAAAACACTTTTTATAATTTTTTGCTCATTTAAAAAAACAGAAATACCTTATTTTATTTAAATAACTATTCAGACCCTTTGCTTTGAGACTCGAAATTTAGCTCAGGTGCATCCTGTTTCCATTGATCATCCTTTAGATGATTCTACAACTTGATTGGAGTCCGCCTGTGGTAAATTCAATTGAATGGACATGATTTGGTAAGGCACACACCTGTCTATATAAGGTCCCACAGTTGACAGTGCATTTCAGAGCAAAAACCAAGCCATGAGGTTGAAGGAATTGTCCGTAGAGCTCCGAGACAGGACTGTGTAGAGGCACAGATCTGGGGAAGGGTACCAAAAAATGTCTGCAGCATTGAAGGTTCCCAAGAACACAGTGGCCTCCATCATTCTTAAATAGAATAAATTAAATAGAAGAAGAACCATCAAGACTCTTCCTAGAGCTGGCCGCCTGACCAAACTGAGCAATCCGGGGAGAAGGGCCTTGGTCAGGGAGGTGACCAAGAACCCGATGGTCAAGAACCTGAGTTCCTCTGTGGAGATGGGAGAACCATCCAGTAGGACAACCATCGCTGCAGCACTCCATCAATCAGGCCTTTATGGTAGAGTGGCCAGACAGAAGCCACTCATTAGTAAAAGGCACATGACAGCTCGCTTGGAGTTTACCAAAAGGCACCTAAAGGACTCAGATCATGAGAAAGAAGATTCTCTGGTCTGATGAAATCAAGATTGAACTCTTTGGCCTGAATGCCAAGGGCAAAGTACAGAGAGATCCTTGATGAGAACCTGCTCCAGAGTGCTCAGTGCTCAGGACCTCAGATTGGGGTGAAGGTTCACCTTCCAACAGTACAACGGCCCTAAGCACACAGCCAAGACAACTGAATGTCCTTGACTGGCTTAGCCAGAGCCCGGATTTGAACCTGAACATCTCTGGATATACCTGAAAATAGCTGCGCAGCAACGCTCCCCATACAACCTGACAACCTTGAGAGGATCTGCAGAGAAGAAAGGGAGAATCTCCCCAAATACAGGTGTACCAAACTTGTAGCATCATACCCAAGAGGAATTGAGGCTGTAATCGCTTCCAAATGTAAACGTGATATTTCAATTGCTAAAATTTATAAAAACTTGTTTTTGTTTTGCCATTATGGTGTATTGTGTGTAGATTGATGAGGAAAGAAAAACAATTTAATCTATTTGAATAAGGCAGTAACCTAACAAAATGTGGAAAAAGTAAAGGGGTCTGAATACTTTCCAAATGCACTGTGTATAGACTGCCATTGTGTTGTTAATTTATTTATTTGCCTCCATTACTTGTCATATCATAAAAACGTTTTCTGTGTCTTTTTGTATATTGTTTTTTTAGTCTGTGAAGCTCAAATTTCATTATTTATTATTCAGTCTCCTGATGTGTTTAGCCTACATTTTTGAAGAATTCTCTTAAAATAAATAGTAAATATATCTATAAAACAATTGAATAATATAAGACTACCAGACTGAAAGTGGTGGGATATGCAGTGTTGAGATTTTTCTGAACACAGGGCTACTGCTAGCATGTTGTGTCAGTTATCATTGCGTTTCATTGGCATGTGGGCTGTGTGATTTCGGAGTTAAGCATAGGATTGGTTCTGTTCTGTTCCTTTGTCGACACTGCACTCTAGAGGCAGCAAGTCAAACATCTTCTCTCTCTTCAGAGGTTCTGTACCCAAGAAATGACATTCCATGAGAGCAACATTACTTTTATTTAAAACTATTGTTCCCCAATGACACCAAAAACATAAAGGTAATTTGTTTTTGTTGTTGTAATGATACTGTAAGAAAGTTGTAGGGCCTGTTAATCTGTTAATCTTAGTAAGGTATTCTCACTTACAAAATGTAACAAGGACGTCAGTGATGCAGCACCCTGGCCAGCACAGTGAGGTGATGATAACACAAAACCACGTGAAATGCAGCACCTTGGAGAGCGGCTGAGAACAGGTAGCCTGGCCTACATGAGAAAACTCTGACGATACTATCAGGAATTCAATAGCCTAATTTAAATTATTATTGCGATATTGGCTCTTCATTGATACAAAAGATGGGTAGGCTACTGTCAACAAACGCTATAGAATATTTATGATAATGTATTAATTTTAGTCTACTTTGAGAGTGTAGAAGTTAGATTTGATTTAAAAACATATATATAAGTATTCAACTTTCAGCCCCAAATAATAACGATTATTTTGAATCTATTGAATAAAAAATGTAATATTTTGAAACATCAAATGAAAGAAGACGTCTATAATTTGAGATTATTTGCCACACAAATTCCCGAAATGGTTAGTTGTAGGTATAATTTAACAACAATTAGCCGCACCAGTAATTCCCCAGTTCGAAAGAAAATAATAAACTTGTGAGCAGGTGCAGAAGTCGTTGCTCCTTTGCGTGTCATTTGATACCTCTATGTCATCTCGGTTGGTGGTTGTGTATTACACTGGCTAAGTGACAATAGGCTTTTCATGGTGTGGATGGTCACACATGGGGTTCAAATCTCGAGTGAACCTTTGATATGGGTGTTTTACGCATGGGTACTTCACTCACCGTGGGCCAGAAGTTCAGTCTAATAACGGACATTTTCAACATCCTATGCGTAACGGCTTAGTAGTCTACATTGTACATAAGTGCTTGGTACAGTCTACGGGTATTACATTGTGTTCAATTGATCCGATAGGCAAAAGAGAACTGTATCCGATGAATTTATATAGCTCATCTTCATGGAACAGTAGGAGGCTTGGGTTGATAAGGCCACTAACTGTTTTAAGATTAAAAGTATTTTTGCCTTGCATCAACATATTACACGTTTTGTTGATATTGTAATCTTGAGATACTTGCACCATGTTATATTTTGTCTGATGATTATATTCTGTGCAAGAGAAGCCCGCCCATTTCTTTCGGTAGTCAAAAAGTAGAAATTCATATTAAGAAAGCGGTTGAATTACTTATGGATTCACTTATAGAACTGTCCTCTGTGTAACAGTCTGTTGGCGTTTCATCTTCCTTTTCTACATCCTGCAATACATTATTTTATTTTATTTCAGTCGATATTGGATGGTTTTAGATAAAGATCTCATGCGTAATCCTCCCTGTCGCCTGGACACATCTTGAGGAGTCTGAGAAGTTTGCGCGGCGTAAAGACACAATAGACTAAATAAAGGATGAGCAAAACACGTTGTAGAGGCTACATGTGTCAGCTCACACTAAAATTACAGTGGCAACTACTGAGTTCATTGAGATGTTGTGCATGGTGCGCCCTGCCACTCGAGATCAGAGCGCACAAGGGGAGGTGGTTTTCTGAGTGACTTTGCGTCGGAGGTAACTAGCGTGCATGTGGATTGAGTTGAGAGCAACCTTTTGTTACAGTAGGTGGCGTGTGATGTCATTTCGGGGCACATATAAGTATCATCAGGAGAGGGACATGGCTATGTCTTGCAACACGACTGACAATTCACAACTCGATCTAAAAGCATCTCGGAATAGAGTAATTCAGCGGAGCCATTGAAGTAGCCTACAGAAAATACTTCTTGCAGACTCAGAAATAAGTTCACTGGAGGCTCAGTCAGTCCCACAGTCTCCACAACTTTTCCGTCAACCTGTGAGCACCACGGACAGGGAAAAGAGGGGTTTGGGCAAAATTGTCAAACAAATTCAAACACGTGAGACCGCACTGACCACACAAGGATGTCTGTCCACGCGTCCTGGCTACCAGTACCGCTGCTGGTGTGGGGACTGGTCTGCAGCTCAGTGCGCACTGCCCCGTTAGCGGGTATGCAGAACCGCGCTCTTGAGCGGCATTGGGAAACGCTCTACTCTCGATCACTGGCTCGGAACCCATGGGAAAAGAGAGAAATCACCCGGGATGGTGAATATCTTATGGGCATCAAAAGACTTAGGCGTCTCTATTGCAACGTCGGCATTGGGTTTCATATTCAAGTTTTACCAGACGGAAAGATAACTGGAATACATAACGAAAATAGATACAGTAAGTTTAGTTTCATACTTTTATTTAAACCAGCATCGTTGGGCACATGTGTTGGGCGCCCCTCTCTTCGTCTGGAAACCTGTTTGTGCCATGTGCCACCACTTTAGAACTTCATATTGTGAGTTTGGGTTGTGTGAATGGGCACCATGCCAACTTCAACATAGTTTTGTGTTTAGATTAGGCCACTAGCCAATTGACGTCACGTGTTAGTATTTTCGTCCGATGGCCATGAGGACAGAGGAAGGAGTGTTTTAGCCAAGTATGATTTCGTCTTCTTTGCGCAACATTGAAAATTGTTTTGCGGCTCTGTTTCAACGACAACAACCTACAAGGCTTTAGTACATGTTTCTGAAGAGTCTAAATAAATCACGGATAGTACCAGATCTGGGGGTTTGGACTTGACGATAACTGTTGGCTACCAGTATATTGGGGTGCAATTGGGTTAGTTATTCTTTACTGACTGTCCAGTATAAAGTCAGGACAATTTTCGACTTTTTTTTCTTCTTCCTACCTAACACATTAGTCTTGTATTTTGATACATACATTTGATACATTCCTCCAAGAGAATAACAGAGACTAGACAACATTATTATTATTATGATCTTATGTAAACCGTAGACATAACAGTTTGAAGTTTTCTCAGAACTTCCACCTGCCAGGAACTCATACTGGGAACTTTAGTGAGGGGAAGTCTATATCATATGTAGCCTAGTTGTCATCTAATGCCAAGGGAGAAATGCACCAATTTCCTTGCAGGGTGTTTTAGTAACAGTTTGAAAATAGATCTAAATAGATCTGTGTCTACTACAGACTTCCTTATCTACTGGATCTATTTTACAAGACTGGCATAAACAATGGATTATACACAACTTTGCTATAGTGTACAGAATAAACCTTTCAGTAATAATCTTTATCTCATTTCAGGTCTCCTTGAGATATCACCTGTGGAGAGAGGGATTGTGACCATCTTTGGAGTCCGAAGTGGTCTGTTTCTAGCCATGAACAGCAAAGGGAAGCTCTATGGCTCTGTAAGTGTACATGATATGTTTTCTGGGACGTATTTCTGGGTCACAACATACTTTATTGCATGAAAAGTCTCCACAGCGAAATGACTGTCAATGTCTTGGCGGGCCTTTACGTGTTTGTAGCTTATGAACTTCATTATAAGCTACATCACAGGTGCGTTCAAAATAACCTTTCCTTTCCTTAGAGTCCATGTACAGTATATGGTATTTCAAAGTCAAGTTGAATTGGCCACAAAATCCCTAAGTGTTGAGATTGATCTGTGTGATTTGGGTCATTTGCCAACAGAGGTTCGACATCAGCTTCCATATAGCCTGCTGTTCATTGCGTTATTTTATTGTCTCTTAACGTAGACCGTAACCTCTCCTCTCTCATCCTTTCTCTAGGGTCATTACAATGACGAGTGCACGTTCAAGGAAAGCCTCTTGGCAAATAACTACAACGCGTATGAATCTGCAGCCCACCCAGGGATGTATATTGGACTGAGTAAGACTGGCAAAACCAAAAAAGGAAACCGGGTAACTCCAGCAATGACAGTGACACACTTCTTACCGAGGATCTGAATGACTCCAGACAGACTGTGCCTTCAACAGAGGGCAGAGGAGAGAGAGAGAGAGAGAGAGAGAGAGAGAGAGAGAGAGAGAGAGGAAACAATGCACTTTCAAATGGTTTTTCTAGAGTGTGATATTTAAATAGTTTATTTATGATTCTTGAGACTTTTTATATTTTGGGAAAGTGGAATTACATAGAAAGGAAACAAAAAAATGTCAATTGTTTTTATTTTATTTTTATTTTTTAAATCTATTGAATGTGCGCTGCTATAAGTGTCTTGAGAGGAGTACATTTTCTTTTTAAACGTCAAATGGATTTTGCACTGTTTTTAAGTTATTGTTGTGCGGCAATGGTTGTGCAGTACATGTCCTCGTCTTACTTGTGTTACTTTGAAAGAAGTTGCTGGCCCAAGTTTGTCAGAGTTGTCTCTCGGCATCAAAAAGATAGACAATGACAGCAAAGGTCCAAACCATTCAAAGTTAATTACAGGTCCCATGATTAGTCATTTATTGGCCGATACAATGACAATTGGGACTTACAAAAACCCAACAACACAGAAATGGGTTTCTGCATTGAATTTGTCGTGTGGTCATTGGGTCAGAGTTGTGTGTGTTATGGCAGTATTTCTACGTACGAAAGACCACTTGTTATTTTTCCATTCCTAATTGATTTCGTTTTTGACTACCTCAGTGTGGACGTGCAAGCTCTAGGGATTGTGTTGTTGTTTGTTCTGTGTCTTCTACAGTATATGTTGTTCTGTCATATTTCTGAGCGTGACATATGACGCTGCCACACTTCTGTGTTTTACAAGTTACAACTTAACCTACACTGTATACCGCCGATAAGGTGAACTGGAGGAATTGAGAGGAACCCATTCAGAGAGAGGGAATCTGAGGTTAGAAGGCACATCTATAGTGTACGTTCAGGGTTAAAGGGAACTCTGGTCTAGGGTCATTTGTTGTATGCATGTATGGTAAAAACTCTTTCATAAATAGTACATGCAGCACACAAATGACTGGACGGTACTTGATTATCAGTCATTTATGACAATTCCACTTCCTTATGTTTTCTGTATTTCAAATATATGTATTGTTGTACTCAATGCCTGATATGTGGTTTTGTAAATCCTTGTGAATTGACTCCCCTTGCAGTTGTCAATAGTAAGAACCCATATTAGCTTTGGGAGTATGTTGCTATTTCAATTTTTTTATTCATGCAAACGAAACCAAGAAGAGTGTCCTTTCTTGCTGGCACAGAGGATGCAGAAAATGAACAAAAACTGAAACTAGATGTGTTTCTTACTGTGTTCATTCATATGATCCCTTGTGATCTCCTGCAATCAGTTCAACGTTATATTATGTTCTCTGTTATGCATTTCATGTGTATAAAAACTATGTCTGTAGTTTTATACAGGTCCTGTTCAACTTTGTGGTGTATGTGCTGTGCACATTATCAAAAAACTTAAAGAAAGTCAATAAATTATGTTCTGCAGCATAGACTATGTAGTGTGGATTGCTTTCTTCCAGAAAGGAGTTAATTGAAAAGTGGAAACGTCTTGATCAACATCAATCTACAACAGATGTGTCTGTGAATAATGCCCCAATTTCTTATTAGCGCCTATATAAAATATTAACATATCACAGATCATTTGTCCACACTCATGACCCACAGCACTTTGAGAAATGTAGAAAGCCTTTTCAAGTACTGATTGGTGCAATACATAGCCTGGGGGACATAGGCCTATCACACGGTCCCATAACAAGGAAGTGTTACGCAGTGTGCTCTTCTGAATGGTGACTCACACGTATACAGTTCAGACTTCAAACTATGACGCTTCAGTCAGTTTCACTAAATAATGGGCTTCCCCAACTGTGACCATCTTGCAATGCATTTTCAAAACAGACCAAAACAATTGAGACGTGAAAGATAAATAATGATGCTTTTTAAACTATCCTACCTCGCATGTGATTTCCATACATTTTCAGACCTGCAAAATAACATTCATTTAACCTAGAAATTCAGATTGAATTCAGCTCTGTTTCACGCTTGTTTCACTCATTGAAACCACTGTGAAACATAGCAGGATTGATTTCCAAGCTAACTTTCAGTGACACTTGAACTCAAAACCAACGGCAAATCCACACTGGAGGTCACCATGCAGGAGGTCGCCGTGCAGATCACTGAGACAATGGGGTAATTTGTATGCTTGGATTTAACATGTTAAAAGCCTGTTGCATTCACACCTCTCTAAAGTGGTAATGCTGCTGAAATCTCATCGGTAAATTGGCTATGCTAATAGGGATAAACACGACTAGATTGTTTTCCTTGTGGCAGGCTGAGACAGTGTGAATGGAGGACAAAGCATTCGTCAATATGAGAGTGTGATTTCAATGAATGAATGCATGTACAGTAGGACAGTAGAGGGCCCGCTCAGCTTCTATACATACTCTACTTGATTAATCCGCCACTCACTATGTATTCATAGCTACATTCATAAGGTTACACAGTGACCAGCTCATGTAAATTAGCCTTCTGACAGTTTACCATGCAACATCTACAATGGCCCTAAGCCTTTAGTACATTCAGAAGATCACAGAGAGAAGTGTCCAATCCCGACACAAGCATTTTGGGCCTCTTCTCTTTTCCACCATAAAGATGACAGTACACTGGTACCTTCCCAGCCCAGATGAGAGACCACTAAAAACGGTGTCATTTCTGCACCAATCGTACTGCCATCATCAACACCAACATTTGCACATCACTAGGGTGCTACTTCTACATTGAACAATTTACCTCGCGGGTCTGTTTTATTCCCTATAATCCTTTCATGTCCTTTAGATGCACAGAGGTCTCAACAAACTCCAGACAATCCAGGAAACTAGCAACAATGTGTGTGTTAACAGAAAGTGTATTGATTGTAATTGAATGGTGTTTAAATTGATGGCCTTGGTAAACAAGATGCAGCATGGCTTGGGCAACGGCTGGTAGCTATTTTCACATGATTTTTTTCCCTCTCTCTTTTTCAGTGCTAATGCACACACACTGGCCGGGAGGCTAGCAGCAGGGAACAGACAGCCAGGCCTACACATTGACAGCAGGCAGTTGTGAAAGGGCATGTATAATGCAACCGTCCTTTCGCCTCTGTGTCTGAGAGCTCAGGTGTAAAAGGGGGAGGTCCTAAATGCTTACTCCTTTGGCTCGAGTCTAATGTGCTGCCGTCGAAGGGAACACGGAATGGTAATTCCTGAATGCAGTAGTGAACTAATTGCTACAAACTAATATCATCACTGTAATCCCTAAATAAAAGGCCAACAATAACACTCCCAGGCCAGGGAACTAGTTAACGATAGTGGATGACAAATGAAGGATATGTTAAACTAAGCATTTGTCTTAAACTCTTAGATCCACTTAATCTTCCTCTACCTCTACTGCTGTGAGTGACTGGAAGGGGAACCTTTGACTATTCATTGTCCCATTAGAGTCTCAACATCCACAATTGTTGAAATCATTAAATGACCGTTTTTTTTAATCCCCCTATTTATCCTCCTTTAACAGACAAACAGACACACAGCCTCTGCTTTTGGAATAGGGTTATAGGCTCAGCGCTGGGAAGAACTCTCCAGGACAGGGCTTATGTCTAATTCTCTGTTATGGCCTGTAGGCCTGAGCAAATAGAAGAAGAGCTGTGGGAGGAGGACTGCAAGTACACCACAGAGAGGGAGGTTGTGGGTTTGGTAGTTTGGTGAGAGGTCAGGTTTACTGCTGAAGACTCAGAGCATCTCACATAGTTCCTCTCTGGACGTGACCCCACTCTCTAAAAGGGTCTCAGGGGGAGTTGGGATATGCAACAAAAAAAAACATTTTCAAATTCACATATGCATATAATACTCACTTGTACATGTGTGAAACAGAACAAATATAAGCATTATTATTATAGTGCAGTGATGATAATATGGACACTGGAGTGTAAAACCATGCAGCAATTTGGTGAATCCAGTCAGACTTCAGTTGCTGGTTTTACCGGACACGTTGCCCGATAATTTACCTTTCAACAGGTGCTTTGGGGACAGGAAGATACAAATGCAATTTATGCTTCAACACAAATTCACTTGCCTTAAGAGTATATCAAATGGAAGATTCACAAGCACTATTTGAGCCACACAAAGCTTGTTTCAGATATTGTATATATATATATATATATATATTGTATATATATATTTATATATATATAAACATTTTAAATGTGCGATAGCCCGGCCTCAGTTTATTGTTTGGCTTTGCTACTGTTTTGTCTGTCTCTGTCCCTTTATCTAGTCACTTCCCCTTGAGTTAAAACAAAACACTGAGCAGATGGAAGTCTTTCTTTCCCTAAGGTCAGACCACATTGCACACAACAAGCTATAATATTGTAGCAAACGGCGACAGAGCAGCACTTGTTGGTCTCTAACCCGAGTCTCCAAGCCCGTAGCCAAACACTCTAACCACTGCTACAATATTTTTTATTGTCATGTAAAAATGAATGTTACAAATATTTTTTAAATATTTTTTATTATCGTTTGCGTGATTTCTTCTTGTATGCATTGAATCTTAAGCGAGTTTGCTGTCCATGTTTGAAATAGGCAATTCTCAATGCAAACAGCACATTAAACATCAAAGGGGAATTACTCATGGCCAGACATGAAAGAGGCGCTCATTTAAGAGTGAAATCGCATGATATACAGTCAGGGCTGCTGTGAGATGCCACATGCTCTGGTCTGTTTGTCTGTAATCATTTCTAAGCACGTAATGGCCAGCCTTTTCTTTGGTTGGAATTCACGATCTGGGAAGTCATAGCCTAGCTGTTTACCTGCCTCTCTTTCTTCTCCTCCCAAACTAAATGGCCACTCATGTGAAAGTGTGCATTTCCTGTCTGAGCGTGCTCTCTATATGTGTGCGTATGTCTGCTCCTGTCCCGTGCAGCAATGCCGGCCCAGGTTTGGCCTGGATCCATGGTGCGGCAGGCCCGAACCTGCAGCTGGGAGAACGAGGCCTGGCCTAGCGGATGGAGGGAGGGATGTATTTAGCTGGTGCGTTTGTGCCCCTGGTCTCCTTTGTAGAGCCAGCTGTGAAGTATGTGTTTGGGACAGTGGTGCAGTGCGGGCCTGCAGATGTTTGGCCATAAAGAGCAGCACTTCAAAAGAGAAGAGACACCCCCCCCTTTCCTCCAGCCCCTCTCTTCTAGGACACAGCTCCACTCTGGAGGACTTTCAGAGAGGGGAAACAATGCAGACTTGGGCCCTGTAATCAGCGGCCACTGACAGGTGTTGTGAAGAATAAAGGGCTAGTTCTGAACTGGAGAAACAAGTTTAGACCCAAGTCACTTTCTATGCTGTTGTCTCACATTATGGAGCAGCAGACTGGTCTGTCCTGGCCAGTCAAGGCTTTATGTCTGTAAACTTGGGACATATTGAACTTGACTGCTGCTTGCACTCCGTCTGTCCAGCAACACAAGCTGGTAAAGCAGTCTTCAATGTGAAACAAACCAGGAAATGACAATTGAGTTACTGTGTGTGAGCTGGGAAAGCTTATGTTAGTATTAACAGTGTGTGTTGTTACAACAGCTGGGAACTGGAGCACTCCAGATTAACCTAAAGTGTTTGGGTTATCTCATTAAGGATCCTTTTCATGCTCTGACAATTACGTGTACATGTGTTTTTTTTTAAACCAACGTTTTAGTCCTTTTAAACCCCATCTGTTTGAAGCTCTTTAGAGCTGGATCACACACGACTGCAGGGACCACAGAGGGAAATGTGAAGTAGTAGTACTGGAGGTAGCAGCAGAAGTACTGGATGTAGCAGCAGTGTTGTATTTACTGTGTTATCTCCTGTTTCTTCTCTAGAAACTAGCCACGTTCATACTCTAAAAGAACATCATGTGTTAGATTCAATCAGAATGTCCCATCGTCTAACAACTGTACAATAGGGGTTCCTCAGGGAACTAGCTTAAGGCCTATACCGTTTGGCATACAACGTGTCTAATTAATCCTAGTATCCTAATAGTTTCATAGCTACTGGTATAATATAGCTGCTCAGCCCTCCAGTTAGCTCCATTGAAGCCGCAACTAGTTGACGAGCCCCAGGTGACGAGCAGAATAGGAGGGACATAGGAGGAACTTGTCACACCTCCAGTGTTTATGTGATTCGAATTCTCTCTAAGGGGGAATAGAACACCTTCTGTTCTCAAAGGTCAGTCTGATTTCCACTGCATTCCTGCTACAGGTTTTCACATTTGCATCTGCAGTCAAACATTCCCATGATTCTCATCTCATCCCTCACAGCTGAGATGGTGCAGCCAGGGCATGACAAAACAAAAAAGGCATGACATGTTTTTTTTAGGCAGGCTGTGAAATGAACAAACAAATAAAAAGACAAAACAAAAGCTTACAAGTTCTATCAAAAGATGAACGGTTGTTCTCCATTTCAAGTAGTTAAACACGTAGATTCTAATGGAACATAAAACAATTGTTTATTTTTCTTTCATCAAACTTTCTTTTAATCTCCCTTAAGGTCATACACAATGTGACACTCCTCGAATGACCCATGTGTGTTTTTTCTCTGCACCTTCTCTGAGGTCGTTAAGACCACACACCTTCATTTGACTGGCTCCTCCCTCTCAGCAGGGCTCTCCTTGATATCTAGTGTTGTGTTGACATGGACCGCGCCTCAGAGAGGATAATACTCCCGTCCTGCCGCTAGACTCCTATCATAGAGAGAGAAGAAGTGATGGCTTGGGGGGGGACGTCTCATCTCATTCATCAAAGCTGCTGAGTTCAAGCCCTGCCCTAACTCACCATGGGAAAGACGTATTATATCTGATCTGTCTGTTGAGCATAAGAAGCCGTCTCCTTTCATTTAGCAGCCTTTTGATCAAACGCTTCACTCGCAGGTATCAGATCCAGCAAAGGTTTGGTTGCGACAGGGAACAAGGTACTGTATCAGCACGAGGGATCACTATAAACTGGGATCTTATCGTTTTATACATAATGTGGGACACTTGATTGATCTGCTGCACCACAGCCAACATGTTCCTCTGGATTAACGTTGGTAGTTAAAGGTCTTTGAGATTTTAAGCACTCGGTGAACTGTGACTACACCAGACACACCCCTTCACTGTGATTATCGTTATTTATAATGCATTGTGCATTAGTTACATGCATGGTATTCCTTTCACATAATATGACAAATATGTGACGCAGTCAACATTTACTCCTATTTTCCAGCTGATTCGTCCTTTGCCACTGCCTGTGGGGGTTGATGTCAAATCAATCAGAGACTATCAGTCCAAAACGCTGCTGAAGCTCCCCCCCCGTGTGAGCTAAAGATCAAACGACCTATTAAGGGAAGACATTAAGCAGTGAGGAGGGTAGGTACACACTTTGTATCTAAATCAAACTTCACTCAATGATTTAAGTCAACAGAAAGGGGCAATCAGTGAAACTTCGACATAACGTTTGATATCGCTCAATCCCTTTGTGTTTGATGGAATAATGGGACAGATACTTTCCCAGTGCAGTAATAACAATAATAAATCAGTAATAACACTAATAACAGAAATAACACTTGTCCTACAACTGTAGAACTTCCATATAGCTGGATGACCCTGGTTATCTGACAGCATTACAAACTCTCAAAGACAATCTGAGGGGGGTGAGCTGCATAATAAACACTTTCAAAGCATTATTAGTGGAAATAAACATCAGCATGTTGAGAGTTGCACTCTGGGGTTTCTAATCATCAAACAAATGAGTCATCAGTGAGTTTCCCAGCAGGTGAGCAGTGAGTTCTCTGGGTGTCTGTCCTGCGTATGAGTGCATGTCTGTCTGTGCATACCCGCGTATTTGTGTGTATCTCCCACCCAGCGTGGAGTGACACTATATCTATACGGGCATGGCTGAGTGTCACGCCCTGGTCTTAGTATTTTGTGTTTTCTTTATTATTTTGGTCAGGCCAGGGTGTGACATGGGTTATTTATGTGGTGTGTTTTGTCTTGGGGTTTTTGTAGGTTATGGGATTGTGGTGTAGTATAGTTGTCTAGGTAAGTCTATGGTTGCCTAGAGTGGTTCTCAATCAGAGGCAGGTGTTTATCGTTGTCTCTGATTGGGAACCATATTTAGGCAGCCATATTCTTTGAGTGTTTTGTGGGTGATTGTTCCTGTCTCTGTGTTTGTTTGCACCAGATAGGGCTGTTTCGGTTTTTCACGGTACGTTTTTGTATTGTTCGTTATTATCTTTATTAAAGATGTATCAAGATAACCACGCTGCATTTTGGTCCTCCTCTATTACGACGGAAGAAAACTGTAACACTGAGTTATCACTAGGAAGTGTTTCCTAACCCTAATCCTCTGGGATGATGGGCAAGATCTGAAATACCTTCTACACACTAGAAAACAAACCAATTTAAGTGGGTTGTGTCAGTGGGTTGAGAGACACAAGGAGTTAGTCTGAGCGAGGGCTTTTCCTGATGACCATAACACGCCCCTAGCCCATTTTTGAAGATCCTGTGGCTCTGGTGTTCACAGATCCAAAATTAGTGAAGGACTGGATAGGTGAAAGTAGCACTGTGATGGCCCCAAGCTACAATGGCCCTATGAAATGCTAAATGGTGCCAAATTGCATTTACCTATCCACCAGTCAGCATATTCAAAAATGGTATGAACTAGAGGTCGACCGATTAATCGTAATGGCCGATTAATTAGGGCCAATTTCAAGTTTTCATAATCAGAAATCGGTATTTTTGGACAAAGCTTTGGCCGTTTTTTATTTAAAAAAAAAAAAAAAAAAAATTTATATACCTTTATTTAACTAGGCAAGTCAGTTAACAAACACCTTATTTTCAATGACGGCCTACCAGGGAACAGTAGGTTAACTGCCTTGTTCAAGGGCAGAATGACAGATTATTACCTTGTCAGCTCGGGGATTCAATCTTGCAACCTTAGTCAACTAGTCCAATGCTCTAACCACCTGCCTCTCATTGCACTCCACGAGGAGCCTGCCTGTTACGCGACTGCAGTAAGAAGCCAAGGTAAATTGCAAGCTAGCATTAAACTTATCTTATAAAAAACAATCAATCAATCATAATCACTAGTTAACTACACATGGTTGATGATATTACTAGTTTATCTAGCATGTCCTGCGTTGCATATAATCGATGCGGTGCGAATTCGCGAAAAAGGACTGTTGTTGCTCCAACGTGTACCTAACCATAAACATCAATGCCTTTCTTAAAATCAATACACAGAAGTATATATTTTTAAACCTGCATATTTAGTTTAGCAGGCAATATTAACCAGGTGAAATTGTGTCACTTCTCTTGCGTTCATTGCATGCAGAGTCAGGGTATATGCAAAAGTTTGGGCCGCCTGGCTCGTTGCGAACTAATTTGCCAGAATTTTACGTAATTATGACATAACATTGAAGATTGTGCAATGTAACAGGAATATTTAGACTTATGGATGCCACCCGTTAGATAAAATACGGAACGGTTCCGTATTTCACTGAAAGAATAAATGTTTTGTTTTTGAGATGATAGTTTCCGGATTCGACCATATTAATGACCCGAAGGCTCGTATTTCTGTGTGTTATTATCTTATAATTAAGTCTATGATTTGATAGAGCAGACTGAGCGATGGTAGGCACCAGCAGGCTCGTAAGCAGTCATTCAAACAGCAATTTAGTGCGTCTCGCCAGCAGCTCTTCGCAATGCTTCAAGCATTGCGCTGTTTATGACTTCAAGCCTATCAACTCCCGAGATTAGGCTGGTGTAACCGATGTGAAATGGCTAATAGCGTTTCAAACGTCACTCGTTCTGAGACTTGGAGTAGTTGTTCCCCTTGCTCTGCATGGGTAACGCTGCTTCGAGGGTGGCTTTTGTTGATGTGTTCCTGGTTCGAGCCCAGGTAGGAGCGAGGAGAGGGACGGAAGCTATACTGTTACACTGGCAATACTAAAGTGCCTATAAGAACATCCAATAGTTGTATATGAAGGTATATGAAATATAAATCGTATAGAGAGAAATAGTCCTATAATCCCTATAATAACTACAACCTAAAACTTCTTACCTGGGAATATTGAAGACTCATGTTAAAAGGAACCACCAGCTTTCACATGTTCTCATGTTCTGAGCAAGGAACTTAAACGTTAGCTTTCTTACATGGCACATATTGCACTTTTACTTTCTTCACCAACACTTTGTATTTGCATTATTTAAACCAAATTGAACATGTTTCATTATTTATTTGGGGCTAAATTGATTTTATTGATTTATTATATTAAGTTAAAATAAGTGTTCATTCAGTATTGTTGTAATTGTCATTATTACAAATAAAAATAAAAAATTGACCGATTAATCGGCACCGGCTTTTTTGGCCCTCCAATAATCGGTATCGGTATCGGCGTTGAAAAATCATAATCGGTCGACCTCTAGTGTGAACCAAGTAGTTGGAGCTATCAAAGGAGTTAGGGGAAAATGGGAAGTGGAGGCCTACACAACTGAGACTCCTCAATGTTTGATCCTCAGTTGGTGAGCATTGCATTGGTGCAGGAGCGGTAGCTCCCACAAGAGGACGACGTTCTGTGAGAACAGGCTGAATAGGAATTTCAAAGGCTGCGTTTGTAATGCTCATGCTCACCTGTTGCAGTGGACTAGATTTAGAGTTAGGTATACTGGCATTCATGCTTATGCCCTGACACGCATGGAGTTGGATTTTTTTTCTGCATATGCCAATAGTGTAAAATACATACTAAAGGTATCGTATGCAACTCCCATTTACAAGCTCGGCACCCTTACACAAAACGTCCAGATGCCAATAAGGGTCATTTTTGTGTGACGATAATCACAAACCGACATGGAACACATAGGACAGTACAAATGTATTAACATAAACAAAGGCATGAAACATTTATTTGACACATATTAGAAAACGGAAGGATCTAACATATTGAGACTAGCGTGTCAATTTGTCACCAGCCTTGATAAAACAGTCTTCGTAAGGCGCTTTCAAGCCACCTTATTTACCGGCTTCTCCTCTGATAGGGAGCCCTTCAAAGGCAGAGCTGCTGCAGATAAGACACCAGGACACAACATGTATTCTTGGAGGAGCACTACACTACAGAGACCAGAGACCAGGGGACACAGATTACCCCGATGCTGGCTGCAGGAATGCCCATATAGAGTAGGGTGTTTTGTAACAGCACGGGCAGAAACACACTGCACTCCAGAAACCCCTATGTACCAAGCTGAACCTCAGAACAATTATTTGTTCTTTTCTGTTTGAGGATTTGAGAGCTTTGAACAGCATGGACCTCAGTATATTTTGCCAACGCTGTCCCAACCCCAGCAATGGTCATTCTGCTAGATGTGAATAGACTAGATTGGACTGAAATGAAAACATCATGAATGATTCAATAACATCATGATCCCGTAGTAGCCGATAAGAAGGTAAGCTTATAGTTCTATCAATCAAAGCCCTTTTCAAATCAGCAGATGTAGCCTCAACCCAGCCCTAAACCCCAAACAGAAGTCAATGCAGACGTAGAAGCACGGTGGCTGGGAACAAACTCCCTAGAAAGGCCAGAGCATTCTAGATCATGCTAGATGTCCAAACGTTCATAGATGACCAGCAGGGTCAAATGATCCTTTTACCTAATGCTCCAAGGATCATTGGGGTTTAAAAAATATCAGACACTTAGGTGTTAAAAGCTGGTAAACCACTTGTTATAGTAAAAGCGACACTTAATCTGACACTTTACTTAAGATCATGATTTGACCCCAGTCACAATATGAACTTACTTTTTGTGAGTTCCAAATGTTAGCAAGAAGACCATATTGGGAAAGTCTGGGTGCCATAGCTAGTAAGCATAATCCAGTAAAGTGCTGCCATCCTCTGGGTAAAATAGAGAACCACAAGGTAGCAACATAGCATTGTTATTTGCCCCTCCGTATCCATTTTGAATGATTTCGGAAGCATCTATATAGGCCTTATAGCAGGTTTATGACAACGGCATTAAGCATTTAAAAAGTGTTGTTTATTTAAAGTTGGACCCAAAATCCCATCAAGAGGAAGAGGTATGACAGCACAATTTATTGTCTTAGTATCAGACATACGCTCAGTCTGTTCTGGACCCTCCAGTAGAGGGTGATATGACCCTTCCTACTGGACCCCGTGACACTACATGACTGCAGTTGGTTCAGAATGAATGAGAGCCACAGAGGCTGTCTGCATTATGCTGCTGCCTGCCAAGCTGGTTTTGTCCTGGGCAGCTGCCTTTCTCTGATTTTCCTTTTCCTAGAAGAGGCCTGGATCAGAATTCAGCGGGACAAAGCAGGCAGGGGCCAGCTGCCGGACAGACAGCTGGCCTATAGCACTCTGCAGCAGGTGAGCATTGGACTGGCGGCATGAACTGAGGCCCACTGATAACATTGCCCTGCTCTCTCTCTCTCTCTCTCTCTCTCTCTCTCTCTCTCTGCTCTTTCTCTCTCTGCTCTCTTTCTCTCTAAGACAAGACTCCACTCTGCAAGCAAACAGCACTTCACTTCAAATGCTGCCAGCTGTACCGCCTGGAAACCCTTGTGCCAACGGCCATGACCCTCCTCTACTGTTTCATAAATCTGTGTCCGTGGAAAATGCAAGGGCATAGAAGCACTCTCTGGAAGAAAGATAATGTGAAAAGAAAGAGTAGGAAAGAGAAAGCAATATTCCCTGGAAATCAGTACTCCCTATTCCCTGGATGGGAGAATGTGGTGGAATTTCGGAAGCGACAGGTGGTATCGACGGTAAAAAAACAAACAATTCGAAGTCACTATGCTGTAACTGACAAACCATCATAATAGCGTACATTACTTTACTTTACTTTGCAGGCTATGCTACAGGCTACGAGAACAGCAACAAAAGCAGATTTACAAGTTACAATTGTACAAGCTGCTGGCGAGGAAACATCTCCATCTACTTTCTGATAAAACACGGTATGCAGTAAGAGGCCACTTCGGCTGCTGTTCTGTTATGTGACATAGCAGTGGTGGTGCGGTGTGTCCTGAGGCCATAGGCTTAGGCTGACTGGGTTACGCTGACTGGGTTAGGCCGCTGTGTCCTAAATGACACTCCATTCCCTATATAGTGCACTACTTTTGACCATGGCCCCAAAATAATCTCCTTTATAATAAAGCATTGCATGCATATCATTGTATTTGCAGATCTGAGAAACAATTGCTTTTTCTAAAATAATTTCAAGGAATTCTTTGTCATTTTACATGACTGGAGACATTACAATAATGACCAAAATGACACGCTACTCTGACACTGACATAGGGAGATCAATAAAACGAATGACTTTGCCTTAAATGCAACCAATAGTAGAAGCCAATGAAAGGAGTGGAGACACAGATTGTACAACATGATTTGTCACATCATGAGCACACACAGTATAGGCCTACATGGGGAGGAAGTTACAGTTCACCTTTCTAGTGGCACTCACTCATACAAACTTATATTGTGAAAGACCTTTTAGCTACTGCCTGTTGTTCATTGACATCCAAATTGACAGCCACAACTCAACTCAGCTGTTTGATATTTGCTGTACCGGTTGCCCAAATGCGGGCTTTCCAATTGCGGGCTTCTCGACTGTAGGCCTATATGTGCTCGTAATGTGACAGAACGCAATCCATAGCGATTTTTTAAAAGTAGTTATTGATCATCTGTGGCTAAATTATGTGAAGTATTTTCAATGATTTCATTTATTTCTATACAGACAGGAGTATTTATGTAATTTGGCAAATGTATTTAAATGAATCAACACTTATTATTATTATTCAATGGATTGTAGTCAGTAACCCCAATCAGTGCCTTGCAAAAGTATTCATCCTCCTTTGCCTTTTTCCTATTTTGTTTCACTACAACCTGTAATTTAAATGGATTTTTATTTGGATTTCAATTGTGCAAGTTCTCCCACTTAAAAAGACGAGAGAGGCCTGTAATTTTCATCATAGGTAAACTTCAACTATGACAGACAAAATGAGAAAAGAAATCCAGAAAATCACATTGTAGGATTTTTAATGAATTTATTTGGCTGGAGTTGAGTCAGTGTGTTGGCAGCAGCCACTCAATGTTAGTGGTGGCTGTTTAACAGTCTGATGGCCTTGAGATAGAAGCTGTTTTTCAGTCTCTCGGTCCCTGCTTTGATGCACCTGTACTGACCTCGCCTTCTGAATGATAGCGGGGTGAACAGGCAGTGGCTCGGGTGGTTGTTGTCCTTGATGATCTTTATGTCCTTCCTGTGACATTGGGTGGTGTAGGTGTCCTGGAGGGCAGGTAGTTTGCCCCCGGTGATGCATTGTGCAGACCTCACCACCCTCTGGAGAGCCTTACGGTTGTTGGTGGAGCAGTTGCCGTACCAGGCGGTGATACAGGCCGACAGGATGCTCTCGATTGTGCATCTGTGAGTGCTTTTGGTAACAAGCCACATTTCTTCAGCCTCCTGAGGTTGAAGAGGCGCTGCTGCGCCTTCTTCACGACGCTGTCTGTGTGGGTGGACCAATTCAGTTTGTCCGTGATGTGTACGCCGAGGAACTTAAAATTTACTACCCTCTCCACTACTGTCCCATCGATGTGGATAGGGGGGTGCTCCCTCTGCTGTTTCCTGAAGTCCACAATCGTCTCCTTTGTTTTGTTGACGTTGAGTGTGAGGTTATTTTCCTGACACCACACTCCGAGGGCCCTGACCTCCTCCCTGTAGGCCGTCTCGTCGTTGTTGGTAATCAAGCCTACCACTGTAGTGTCGTCCACAAACTTGATGATTGAGTTGGAGGCGTGCATGGCCACGCAGTCGTGGGTGAACAGAGAGTACATGAGTGGGCTCAGAACGCACCCTTGTGGGGCCCCAGTGTTGGGGATCAGCGGGGTGGAGATGTTGTTACCTACCCTCACCACCTGGGGGCGAGACCAGGAAGTGGGACATCTGAGGTTTGTAGTTTTTCAAAGCTTGGCCTACCGAATACACATTGAGATATGGATGAGGTTGCACTTCATATGGCTTCCACTAGATGTCAACCGTGTTTTGAAACTTGAATAAGGATTCTACCATAAAGGAGGGGCTCATGAGACCTCTTTGAGTCAGTGGTCTGGCAGAGAGCCTTGGTCTCATAACGTGCGCTCCCGACAGAGTTACCAGTCGTTCCAGTGCTTTTTCTGAAGATAAAGGAATTCTCCGGTTGGAACATTATTGATGTTTTATGTTAAAAACATCCTAATGACTGATTCCATACATCGTTTGACATGTTTCTAAAGGAATGTAACGGAACTTTTCGAGTTTTTGTCTGGATGATGTGCCTGCGCCTCATGAAGATGGATTACTGGGCTGAACACGCTAACAACAAGTGGCTATTTTGACATAAATGATGGAACTTTATGGAACAAATCAGTCATTTATTGTCGAACTGAGATTCCTGGGAGTGCCTTCTGATGAAGATCATCAAAGGTAAGTGAAAATGTATGGTGTTGTTTCTAACTTTGTTGATTCCAAAATGGCGGACATTCCTCTGGTAGTTTTGGGATCCGCTCTCAGATTATGCTTTTTCCGTAAAGTTTTTTTGAAATCTGACACAGCGGTTGCATTAACGAGAAGTCTATCTTTAACTCTGTGAATAACACTAGTATCTTTTATCAATGTTTATTATGAGTATTTCTGCAAAATCACCGGATGTTTTGGAATCAAAACATTGCTGCACGTAACGTGCCAATGTAAACTGAGAATTTTGGATATAAATATGCACATTATCAAACAAAACATACATGTATTGTGTAACATGATATCCTATGAGTGTCATCTGATGAAGATCATCATAGGTTAGTGATTGATTTTATCTATATTTCTGCTTTTTGTGACTCCTATCTTTGGCTGGAAAAATGGCTGTGTTTTTTCGACTTGGCGGTGATCTAACATAATCATATGTTGTGCTTTAGCTGTAAAGCATTTTTGAAACGGACATGATGGGTAGATTAACAAGATTTTTATCTTTCATTTGCTGTATTGGACTTGTTAATGTGTGAAAGTTACATATTTCTAAAACGTATTTTTGAATGTTTTCGAGGGGTTCCGCTAGCGCTAGAAAGGTTAACAGGAAGCCAGTGTAGACATGCTAGCACAGGAGTAATATGATCACATTTGTTTGGTTCGAGTCAAGATTCTAGCAGCTGTGTTTAGCACTAACTGAAGTGTATTTAGTGCTTTATCCGGGTACCTGGAAAGTTGAGCATTGCAGTAGACTAACCTAGAAGTGACAAAAGCATGAATTATTATGATTTTTTTTCCATTTTTGAACACAAAGTTTCTGTACGTAGATGGAAAAAAAGCTGTCCTTGAAACAGTCTTGATCTGTTCGTCAAAAGAGAGATCAGTGTCCAGAGTAACGCCAAGGTCCTTCACAGTTTTATTTGAGATGACTGTACAACCATCAGGATGAATTGTCAGATTCAACAGAAGATCTCTTTGTTCCATCGGACCTAGAACTAGCATCTCTGTTTTGTCCAAGTTTAAAAATAGAACATTTGCAACCATCCGCTTCCTTATGTCTGAAACACAGGCTTCCAGGGTGGGCAATTTTGGGGCTTCACCATGTTTCATCAAAATATACAGCTGTGTGTCGTCCGCATAGCAGTGAAAGTTAACATTATATTTACAAATGACATCACCAAGAGGTACAATATATAGTGGTCCTGAAATGGAGCCTTGATGAACACCAACATTTATTTGATCTTTATTTATTATTTAACTAGGCAAGTCAGTTAAGAACAAATTCTTATTTTCAATGATGGCCTAGGAACTGTTGAGGGGCAGAACGACAGCTCGGGGATGTGAACTTGCAACCTTTCAGTTACCAGTCCAACACTCTAACCACTAGGCTACCCTGTCACCACATTCACAGTTGATTTGTCAAAGGGCAAAGCATCTACAGAGACAAACTGATATCTTTCACGACAGATAAGATCTTAACCAGGCCAGAACTTGTCCGTGCAGATCAATTGGGGTTTCCAATCTCTCCAAAAGAATGTGGTGATCAATAGTATCAAAAGCAGCACTAAGGTCTAGGAGCACGAGGACAGATGCAGAGCCTCGGTCTGATGCCATTAAAAGGTAATTTACCACCATCACAAGTGCAGTCTCAGTGCTATGAGGGTTCTAAAACCAGACAGAAACATTTCGTATACATTGTTTGCCTTCAGGAATGCAGTGAGTTGCTGCGCAACAGCTTTTTCTAAAATGTTTGAGAGGAAAGGGAGATTTGATATAGGTCGATAGTTTTTTATATTTTCTGGGTCAAGGTTTGGCTTTTTCAAAAGAGGTAATGGTACGTCATGTCCCACATGGTTCTTCTCAAAATAGGCAGTAAGGAGTTATTGACCCAAAGTGCTTTTTTTGATGGAATGGTTTTTAGATAGTAAGACAGAATTACAATTCGATAAAGACTGTGGACTACGTTAGCTTACATAGAGAGAACAAACAGGACAGCTAGCTAATTATTCTGTCGCAGAATGCAATGTTGCAAGCATTCAGTATAATGTGATCTAGACGTCCTGCAGATATTTTGAAGTAGCTGTACTTCACTGGTTAGCTTGCTGTCTCTGGAAAGCAGTGTGTTAGCAGTTAGGACAGAGGCCTAGGTAAATCCACAGAGTTTTCAAAAATATAAATATAAAGAACAGATACCCCGAAAAACTTTTACCACCATGGAAAAGTGTAAAACATGTATTTGCATCAGTAGGCTAAGTGACTCAAATGCATCGGAAAAGTATTGGAAAGTGGAAAGTTCAGCAAAACACCAGGGAAGCTCATCAGGTAAGCTGTAGGCATGTGCTAGAAGATCTGAATTGATTTCAATTGCTAGACAAATTATTATGAGCACGCATCTCAACTTAGCTAACATTTCCCAGGCTAATTGTAAAAAAATATCCAAATATACACTACTGTTCAAACGTTTGGGGTCACTTAGAAATATCCTTGTTTTTTAAAGAAAAGCACATTTTTTGTCGATTCAAAAAACGTCAAATTGATCAGAAATACAGGGTAGACATTGTTAAAGTTGTAAATTACTATTGTGTGTACTACTCCCTTCACAGAACAGCGAAAACTGGCTTTGACCAAAATATAAAGAGGAGTGGGAGGCCCCGGTGCACAACTGAGCAAGAGGACAAGTACATTAGTGTCTAGTTTGAGAAACAGACGCATCACAAGTCATCAACTGGTAGCTTCATTAAATAGTACCCGCAAAACACCAGTCTCAACATCAACAGTGAAGAGACAACTCCGGGATGCTGGCCTTCTAGGCAGAGTTCCTCTTACCAGCGTCTGTGTTCTTTTGCCCATCTTAATCTTTTCTTTTTATTGGCCAGTCATTTTTCTTTGAAACTCTGCCTAGAAGGCCAGCATCTTCACTGTTGATGTTGAGTTTGTTTGTTTCTATTCTGGTTAGAGCC
Source organism: Oncorhynchus nerka (assembly GCF_034236695.1). Taxonomy (NCBI): domain Eukaryota; kingdom Metazoa; phylum Chordata; class Actinopteri; order Salmoniformes; family Salmonidae; genus Oncorhynchus; species Oncorhynchus nerka. The sequence goes on from NC_088420.1 coordinate 54,607,057, forward strand.
AGTTTGCGCTGTTCTGTGAAGGGAGTAGTAAACAGCGTTATACAAGATCTGAATTTTCTTGGCAATATCTCGCATTGAAAAGCTTTCATTTCTCAGAACAAGAATAGACGGACGAGTTTCAGAAGAAAGGTCTTTGTTTCTGTCCATTTCGAGCCTGTAATCGAACCCACAAATGCTGATGCTCCAGATACTCAATTAGCCTAAAGAAGGCTAGTTTTATTGCTTCTTTAATCAGAACACAGTTTTCAACTGTGCTAACATAATTTCAGAAGGGTTTTCTAATGATCAATTAGCCTTTTAAAATTATAAACTGGGATTAGCTAACACAACGCGCCATTGGAACACAGGAGTGATGGTTGCTGATAATGGTCTTTTGTGTGCCTGTAGATATTCAATTAAAATCAGCCGTATCCAGCTACAATAGTCATTTACATCATAAAAAAATGTCTACACTGTATTTCTGATCAATTTGATGTTATTTTAATGGACAAAAACTTTGCTTTTCTTTTTTTTCAAAGAAAATTTCCAAGTGACCCCAAACTTTTGAACGGTAGTGTATATATACACTGCTCAAAAAAATAAAGGGAACACTTATACAACACAATGTAACTCCAAGTCAATCACACTTCTGTGAAATCAAACTGTCCACTTAGGAAGCAACACTGATTGACATTAAATGTAACATGCTGTTGTGCAAATGGAATAGACAACAGGTGGAAATTATAGGCAATTACAAGACACCTCCAATAAAGGAGTGGTTCTGCAGGTGGTGACCACAGACCACTTCTCAGTTCCTATGCTTCCTGGCTGATGTTTTGGTCACTTTTGAATGCTGGCGGTGCTTTCACTCTAGTGGTAGCATGAGACGGAGTCTACAACCCACACAAGTGGCTCAGGTAGTGCAGCTCATCCAGGATGGGACATCAATGCGAGCTGTGGCAAGAAGGTTTTCTGTCAGCGTAGTGTCCAGAGCATGGAGGCGCTACCAGGAGACAGGCCAGTACATCAGGAGATGTGGAGGAGGCCGTAGGAGGGCAACAACCCAGCAGCAGGACCGCTACCTCCGCCTTTGTGCAAGGAGGAGCAGGAGGAGCACTGCCAGAGCCCTGCAAAATGACCTCCAGCAGGCCACAAATGTGCATGTGTCTGCTCAAACTGTCAGAAACAGACTCCATGAGGGTGGTATGAGGGCCCGACGTCCACAGGTGGGGGTTGTGCTTACAGCCCAACACCGTGCAGGACGTTTGGCATTTGCCAGAGAACACCAAGATTGGCAAATTCGCCACTGGCGCCCTGTGCTCTTCACAGATGAAAGCAGGTTCACACTGAGCACATGAGACAGACGTGACAGAGTCTGGAGATGCCGTGGAGAACGTTCTGCTGCCTGCAACATCCTCCAGCATGACCGGTTTGGCGGTGGGTCAGTCATGGTGTGGGGTGGCATTTCTTTGGGGGGCCGCACAGCCCTCCATGTGCTCGCCAGAGGTACCATTAGGTACCGAGATGAGATCCTCAGACCCCTTGTGAGACCATATGCTGGTGCAGGTTGGCCCTGGGTTCCTCCTAATGTAAGAAAATGCTAGACCTCATGTGGCTGGAGTGTGTCAGCAGTTCCTGCAAGAGGAAGGCATTGATGCTATGGACTGGCCCGTCCGTTCCCCAGACCTGAATCCAATTGAGCACATCTGGGACATCATGTCTCGCACCATCCACCAACGCCACGTTGCACCACCGACTGTCCAGGAGTTGGCGGATGCTTTAGTCCAGGTCTGGGAGGAGATCCCTCAGGAGACCATCCGCCACCAGGAGCATGCCCAGGCATTGTAGGGAGGTCATACAGGCACGTGGAGGCCACACACACTACTGAGCCTCATTTTGACTTGTTTTAAGGACATTACATCAAAGTTGGATCAGCCTGTAGTGTGGTTTTCCACTTTAATTTTGAGTGTGACTCCAAATCCAGACCTCCATGGGTTGATACATTTGATTTCCATACTTTTTGTGTGATTTTGTTGTCAGCACATTCAACTATGTAAAGAAAAAAGTATTAAATAAGAATATTTCATTCATTCAGATCTAGGATGTGTTATTTTAGTGTTCCCTTTATTTTTTTGAGCAGTGTATATTTTTTTGAACAAAAATCTGACAATTTGATTGATTATACAAAAAAATGTCAATATATTTTGTTATTTAATGTTTTTGCGTATTGCCTTAAAATTTTGCCTGGGGTACGCTGTGCAAATGTAGGCATGTTTATATAATTTTGCGCTCACATCTTATGCTCACATCCATTGAACTGTTACAAAGCTAGCTAGCTAGCAAAAACAACCTGAGTGACAAATGGACTCTATTACACCTCCAACAATTTTCCAAGTCGACTGACAGAATTGATACTTGCTCTATCACTGATGGGTGCAGATGCTGTTGCCATGGACTCGCCAAGCACTGAAAGACCTGCACAGGAGATATTTCAAAGGTGTGTAGCCTTTCATTCATAACATGGTTTGCTGTAAAATGACCCTCCACCCAGCCCCCCTTTTGCTCTCAAAACAGCCTCAATCTATCAGGGCGTGGACTCTACAAGTTTTTAAAAGCGTTCCACAGGGATGCTGGCTCATATTGACTTCAATGCTTCCCACAGCTGGGTCAAGTTTGCTGGATGTCCTTTGGGTGGTGGAACATTTTTGATACTTAAAAAATATATATATTTAACACTTTTTTTACCAGGTAAGTTGACTGAGAATACATTCTCAATTACAGCATCAACCTGGGGAATAGTTACAGGGGAGATGATTGAGCCAGTTGGAAGCTGGGGATGATCAGGTGGCCATGATGGTATGAAGGCCAGATTGGGAATTTAGCAAGGACACCGGCCTTAACACCCCATACAATAAGTCAAGACAACCATTTAATGTCCCATCTGAAAGAGGACACCCTACACAGGGAAATGTCCCCTATCACTGCCCTAGTTGCCTCCTATTGGTCCTCTAACACCTCTTCCAGCATCATCTTGTCTCCCATCAAGGGGCCAACCAGGACCAACTCTGCTTAGCTTCAGAGGCAAGCCAGTAGTGGAGGGTGGTTTGCTGCTGAGTGTGAAAACCCCAGCAGAGTTGCAGTTCTTGACAAATAAACGGCACACCTAGCTCCTAATACCATAACCCTTACTACCATACCCCATTAAAAGGCTCTTACATTTCCTGTCTTGCCCATGCACCCTCTAAATGGCACACTTACACAATCCATCTCTCAATTGTCTCATGGCTTAAAAATCCTCCTTTAACCTGTATCCTCCCTTTCATCTACACTGATTCTAGTGGATTTAACAATTGACATCAATAAGGGATCATAGCTTTCACCTAGATTCACCTGGTCAGTCTATGTCATGGAAATGTTTTGTATACTTAGTGTATATCAATCTGTCTAACAATGAATATCAATGTCCTGTGTATTTGCATGTCATTGTGGACGCTACATCAGTCAACATGTCTGAGCTGAGCATTGTGTAATTTTGTCAGATGATATTAAATATGCAAACATTAAAGGTTTGTGTATCTTGGCTACAATGGTATTTTCACTTGGTAAAAAGATTTGGTAAAAAGAAGTCAATTTTCGGTTATTAATAGCCTATTTCACTCTGGTTGTTGGCGCTACCTGTTGTATGGTGAACATGGGCTTCATCAAGCTTTATTTGTCAGTAAATCTGGCTTTGAGAATAGCCAGTGCTTACCCAGCCACCAACCTCACTTCATGTCACTGGCGCAATGGCGCTGTCCCAATGAAAACGGTGCTGAAATGATAATGTAGTTGTTAACACACAGCAATTGCTTTGCATGTATTATAACGGTTGGATGACTTTGTGAGTTTCACGTAACCACGGCTCTATGAACTAAGCGGTGCATTCAGCTGACTAAATTATTTTTACACCATCGCAGCAGCGCAAAAGATTCAGGGCTGACCACAAATCATTCGGGGCTAAAGCCCCAAAATCCCGATCCTGGTGAGGTCTTTGCCTGTGGGAAAGGATTAGGGTTTCAGCCTTTCTATTCCTCTATACAGAATTCTCCCTTCAAAAGCATTCCATGCATAACAAAACAGAATGTACTATGTCCCTCTCCTCTCTCGCTCCTTTCTCTCAATTCTCCCTCTGTCTCTTACCCCCCACCCCCCTTACATACACACACGCGCATGCATACGCAACCTGATGTCTCTTCAACAGATTTCCCCTACTAGGTAGGAATCAAAGTGATTAGGACCTGGATAGCAGCTTCATATCCAAGCAGATGTATTTACTTTACTTTGGTCACAAAGACCAGAAAAGTATTTACTTATGTTGAGGCAAAACCGACAATATTGCCTCCATTTGGAACACTCTAACATACCAGGAAGAGAAAAGAGGCAGTAGTCTTTAGGGTTATTAATTTTTTATTGTGCTGCAGCAAAAACACATGATTGATAACATCATGTCTCTGGTCGTTTCGAGCTGATGACATGAGGTACATTTTTTTTTTATCAAAACGGTGTTAAATCGCTATCAGAAAACAACCTATGGCTTAATAGGTAAACATGCCATTTACAAAAATCTGTTTTCAATTTGTACAAAAGCTTTATAAATATATATATATATATATAAGGGCCATCAACGGCCTAATGGGGGATAGTCTCTTTTAATGAAACAGCTTAAAAAGGAGTTATAAAGGTGTTTTAAACTAGTTATAACAACTTTCTAACATCAGGTTGGTTGTTATGTCACCAGGTTCAATCAATGCTTTCTACTAGCTCCCTGAAGGACCCATTTGGATAATAGTATTCAAATTTTCAAAATGGACAGACAAATGAAAAAAAAAAGATACAGTCAGAATTAAAGTAAAACTCAGACGAAATAATCAGATATTTTTGTCTGTAGCATGAGGTATAGTGAAGGAAACAGGAGCTCTATTTTTTTACGTTTTCTTTTTTTCTTTTTTGGAATAGAGCAGAAATCATAAAACATAGTAAGAAAAATCTGATCACATACCAATACACTACAAATGACAATGTCAATAATATCATCATTTTCTATGAGAAATTCTATTACATGGCAGTATATTGACATTTAACTAAAACAAATATCCACAAAATAGCAGCAAACACTTTGAGAAAAAAAAAGGATTGTTTTTCTTTTCATTTTCATTTCATTTAAAGTCATGCAACTTTGCTGGGAATATTCCTCCATAGCAGCTTGTTGTTAGGAGTGTTAACATTTTTTTTCTGTCACTGTACAATCAAACCGTTTGCCCACATACCTTATGCCCCCCATCACTCCCCTCGCAACCCCATAGCAACTTCAGTTATTTCTTCCAGCTTCAACAATACGCAAAAGACATCTTTGAATATGTGCAAAATGATTTCAAAGCCTTTTCAATTTTTCATTTGATGACAAGGGAAGATTTGAGACATTCCTCTTTTGAATTCTAGTTTTTCCTTAATAACATTCAGTACACTAAGCCAATGCAATGATTTCAAAGCAATACTTTGAGTGTACTTTTACTTCATATGCCTTTCAAAGTAGGGCCAAAATGTTGTATTTTGATTGGATGAAATTACACATATTTGTAAAAAAATGTATTTGCAACTCTGAATTGAATGTTTTGAAATATTTACATATATGAAATAGCTTCTGTCATCATGATCCACACTGGCCTTGAAAAGAGAATACTCTGCAATAAATAGTTCTTAGTGTAACTACAAATTACAAGCCTCAGATGCAATTCAAGCTGTTAGAAAAGTCTGTTATCAACTGTCATGAGGAGAATAGGTAGATAGGTGCCTTCTTGCGTGGATGGGACCACCATTTTTCACTGTCTTTACTACTAAGATGTCGGAAAGATGGGGTCCAGGTATTTTAGCTAGACAAATAGATTAGATTTGCCCAAAACATTCTAATATGTCCTGCCATTCCCACATAACACCATGTTAAGAAACACTCTTCATCCCAGAAGCTGACATTGTTCCCAAACCATTCCATTATGTTACGTCATGTCCCACATGGTTCTTCTCAAAATAGGCAGTAAGGAGTTATTGACCCAAAGTGCTTTTTTTGATGGAATGGTTTTTAGATAGTAAGACAGAATTACAATTCGATAAAGACTGTGGACTACGTTAGCTTACATAGAGAGAACAAACAGGACAGCTAGCTAATTATTCTGTCGCAGAATGCAATGTTGCAAGCATTCAGTATAATGTGATCTAGACGTCCTGCAGATATTTTGAAGTAGCTGTACTTCACTGGTTAGCTTGCTGTCTCTGGAAAGCAGTGTGTTAGCAGTTAGGACAGAGGCCTAGGTAAATCCACAGACCTCTGATGACAATTGAATAAAGGCTCTATTCAATGAGTATCGCTGAAGCGTTACAGATTGCGCGATCGAAGATGTAAAGGTCATTTCCGATTAAGCCGACATACGCAGAGTTTACAGTTAATGCAGTCTCTGCTAACGCGGGAACATTGCCTTTCAATTTCCATCCTGTCGTAACGCTGAACTTCCGCGATATGGATTGAATAGAGGCCTTAAGTACGCTAAACAAATTAACATTGTACGGTTACATTCTCCATAAAAAAAAGAAGAGGAGATTAGAAGACTGATTTTCAAAACAATATCTCAAAGTTGGTTAAATGTTGAGGCAAGCATGGCCACACCAAACTAACCAGGGACAACAAAAACGCCCCTCCATTAGAAATGGGTTTACCATACCATAAAACGCCTATGTCATCAAACAACTCAGGACTAGCTTTTTTACGTGAGAAATTGCAGGTGTATCATGCTCAATCTGTCCAAACAACAACAAAAATACCTAGTTCATTATTCTCTAGTTGTCTATTCTGTTGTACATACAGCACTACATTTCTTTTTTTTTCTTATTCAAGTTTGTTTTCGTCTAAAATACATAATGGGAACCATGCCCAATTGATGCTGCCTCAAACCAGTGAGGGGACAGAGAGCAAGTGTACGCATGAAGCCCGGGCTGATCCCTTACAACACCTGTTAGGAGCCAGACAGGATGTTCAGGCCAGACCCTATGCTACGAGCACAGGTGTGCGAGTAGGTGAGAGCGCAGTCAGTGGGAGCGGTGCTGCTGAGACAGTGTCAATCAGCGCGTTCTCTTCTATCCCCGAAGCCCTATCCTCCATCCATGGCTTCTGCTTAGTGAGCACCAGAAAAGGCTGTCCAACTCAGATGTTCACATCTCTAACGTCCGTTGGCGTGCACGACAGGTCGACCTCCTCATCCATGCTCTTGGTGTCAATGGAAACAGTGTGTTGTTGTGCCTGACGGAGACTGGTCTCCAATAAGGACTCGATCTGTTCTTGACATGCCCGTAGACAATCCTGCAGAGAGGGGGGGGGGGGAGGCATTGTTAGAGATGACATAAGGACTCGTGTTGGTTCGTCTCTCAGCAACAAGCACCACTTAACAGTCATGGACATTTGTCTAACAGGTGGCTTTTTTTGCCTGCCTTCTAAAATAAATCTTCAAACAATCGGAACAATCTGAAAACATGTGCAGTATTAGAATGGTATGACCATGGTACCACTGGTATACTGTGTAGGCTTTAAGGAGTGGTGACAACACACAGAGCCAAAGAGGCAGAGTTGCACTCTAGTGGGAAGGGCTGTGACTGTGTGAGGATTAGGAGGAAGAGAATACATCCAGAAAGACTGGAAACCCAATCTGCTAGCACCAATTCCTGGACACAAAACAATAGGAGCAAAAGCAATTCATTGGGCGAAGGATAAGAGGGGCAGACCCTCAGTCAGGTGGTGGAAGGAGAGCCCCAGGGACCTAATTCTATTGATTACGGTTCTTATTACCTGGATCAAAGAGACCTGTAGAAACTAGAGCCAGACCAGTGGGTGAGGAAGGTTTCAGAAGTTATTCTATTACTATACAACACTTAGATATTACCCTTTGATTAAAATAATAACAATACACTGAACAAAAATATAAACGCAAGATGTAAAGTGTTGGTCCCATCTTTCTTGAGCTGAAATGTTCCCGTACACACAAAAAGCTTATTTCTCTCAAATGTTGTGCACAAATTTGTTTACGTCCCTGTTAGTGAGTATTTTTCCTTTGCCAAGAAAATCCATCCACCTGATAGGTGTGGCATATCAAGAAGCCGATTAAACAGTATGATCATTACACAGGTGCACCTTGTGCTGGGGACAATAAAAGGTCACTCTAAACTGTGAAACTTGGTCACAAAACACAATGCCACAGATGTCTAAAGTTTTGAGGGAGTGTGCAATTGGCATGCTGACTGCAGGAATGTCCACCAGAGCTGTTGCCAGATAATTTAATGTTAATTTTTCTACCATAAGCCACCTCCGATGTTGTTTTAGAGAATTTGGCAGTACGTCCACTCGGCCTCACAACCGCAGACCATGTGTATGGTGTTGTGTGGGTGAGCGGCTTACTGATGTCAACGTTGTGAACAAAGTGCCCCATGGTGGTGGGTTGGGTTATGATATGGGCAGCCATGAGCTATGGACAATGAACACAATTGCATTTTCTCGATGGCAATTTGAATGCACAGAAGTACTTTGACAAGATCCTGAGGCCCATTTTGTTAAGGTATCTGTAACTAACAGATGCATATCTGTATTCCCAGTAATGTGAAATCCATAGATTAGGGCCAAATGAATTTATTTAAATTGACTGATTTCCTCATTTGAACTGTAACTCAGTAAAACCTTTGAAATTTCTGCATGTTGCATTTATATTTTAGTTCAGTATAATAATAATAGTTTGTGACATTCCTTTGAAATAATGAGAGATTACAGTGCCTTGCAAAATAATTCATCCCCCTTTGTAATGAAGCCCCTAAATAAGATCTGGTGCAACCAATTACCTTCAGAAGTCACATTATTAGTTATATTGCACACAGGTGGACTTTATTTAAGTGTCACTTGATCTGTCACATGATCTCAGTATATATACACCTATTCTGAAAGGTCCGAGAGTCTGCAACAACACTAAGCAACGGGTACCACCAAGAAAGCAGCACCATGAATGAGCTCTCCAAACAGGTCAGGGAAATAATTGTGGAGAAGTACAGATCAGGGTTGGGTTATAAAAATATCAGAAACTTTTAACATCCCATGGAGCACCATTAAATCCATTATTAGTAAATGTAAAGAATATGGCACCACAACAAACCTGCCAAGAGAGGGCCGCCCACCAAAACTCACAGACCGAGCAAGGAGGGCATTAATCAGAGGCAACAAAGAGACCAAAGATAACCCTGAATGAGCTACAAGCGCCACAGCAGAGATTGGAGTATCTGTCCATAGGACCACTTTAAGCCATACACTCCACAGAGCTGGGCTTTACGGGAAGAGTGGCCAGAAAAAAAGCCATTGCTGAAAGAAAAAAATAAGCAAACACGTTTGGTGTTCGCCAAAAGGCATGTGGGAGACTCCCAAAACATATGGAAGAAGGTTCTCTGGTTAGATGAGACTAAAATTGAGCTTTTTGGCCATCAAGGAAAACGCTATGTCTGGCGCAAACCCAACACCTCTCATCACCCCGAGAACAACATCCCCACGGTGGGGAACACGGTGGTGGCAGCATCATGCTGTGGGGATGTTTTTCATTGTCAGGGACAGGGAAACTGGTCAGAATTTAAGGAATGATGGATGGCACTAAATACAGCAAAATTCTTGAGGTAAACCTGTTTCAGTCTTCCAGAGATTTGAGACTGGGACGGAGGTTCATCTTCCAGCAGGACAATGACCCTAAGCATACCACTAAAGCAAGACTTAAGTGGTTTAAGGAGAAACATTTAAATGGTTTGGAATGGCCTAGTTAAAGCTCAGACCTCAATCCAATTGAGAATCTGTGGTATGACTTAAAGATTGCTGTACACCAGCGGAACCCATCCAACATAAAGGAGCTGGAGCAGTTTTGCCTTGAAGAATGGGTAAAAATCCCAGTGGCTAGATGTGCCAAGCTTATAGAGACATACCCCAAGAGACTTGCAGCTGTAATTGCTGCAAAAGGTGGCTCCACAAAGTATTGACTTTAGGGGGGTGAATAGTCATGCACGTTCAAGTGTTCCGTTTTTTTGTCTTATTTGTTGTTTGTTTCACAATAAAAAATATTTTGCATCTTCAAAGTGGTAGGCATGCTGTGTAAATCAAATGACACAATTCTAGGTTGTAAGGCAACAAAATAGGAAAAATGCCAAGGGGTGTGAATACTTTCGCAAGCCACTGTATGTACTAAAATATGACATTAGGACTGAGTTGTGTCCTGTGTTTGCGATGCAAATATACACAACTGACTTTGTAGTTGCAAGGAAAGTGCATTTATTCATGTTGCCTCTTTCTTTTTTCTTCCCCCTTTCCTTTTGGACTCCACAAGAGCCTGGCCTCCTGCATCAATGACAAAGGGGACAACGATCAAGAACTTTTGCACGTTGTCGTCGACTGCACTGGAGTAAGGGACTGTTCGCTCGCCTCTCATTTCCTGACCTCATTCAGAGACAGGGTTTAATGGCCTGGCTACCTGCTGCTCTACATCCCCTGTCTCTCAGATCTCTCTCTCTCTCTCTTTCCTCTAGTGCTGACTGATTAGTACATTTTGAGGTCGGTTCGGGTTTGTTTTGATTATATATATATATATTTTTTAATGACTCCGGTTTCACTTATTTATGTTTTTTAAACATTAAATGCAACATGCATTATGGGAGTTTAATGCTGTAACAACACAGAATATTTTTTTTTATAAAAAAATCCCATGATGGTAGTGATTGCCCATTACATCACTTATTAACCATCATTTTTTCACATTACTTTAACTAAATATTTCAGTTGTTGTGTATATTACACTTGTTTTATTTGATGACTTTACTACTTCATTCCAAGTCATCATCTCATCTCTTATAGAGCTGCTGCCCCATGCTGTCTAACAAAATCACTATAATAGTCCTTCTTCAAAGTAAACAAGGCACACTTTTATGACTGCTGAATACCATCTAACAATCACTGAGATCATGTACTTTCAGGTAGAGATACCATGCGAAGGAACTGCTCTCTATCCTTCTCAATAACGCATTCTTCGGTCTCTTTTACATATAGCAGGTATAGCAGACATGAGTCAGTCATGGTCACATGATGAGGTAACCCTGCAAAGGAACTTCAAAACCAGTGTCTGCCCTCGGCCCAAGAGGGAATTTCCTCTTGCTCTAATGGTCTAAGATGTTGGTTGCTCCCGTGGGAGACCCGGGCAACTGATACTTCGGGTTAATGCTCAGGACTACTCCTCTCTTGTTCTACTGTCACCCCCTCTCCCCCACGAGTTACCACACAGTGGAAGCAATCCGATCAATAAAAGGAATGTATGTGGAAGATAAAAGACGGCCATTCATTCCATTGCAAAGCTAGGCAGAATGGTTGCACGTTAACTATATTAGGCTAAGCTATATGTTCACTTTCAACATTTTTTCATGAGACTTGGTTGTCCTTGCATACCGGGTCACTTCTGATGACTTGAGACAGGAAGTCAGTGAGTTGCTGGGATGACAGTGCATCGTCCATGCTCTTCAGATTCAGCCCCTGGACAGCAGCCGCCACACTGCCCGCTGCGATCATTGACGGAGGGTTGGCAATGAATTTGACATCTGGTGGAGAGAAAAGAGAGAGAGAGAGAGAGAGAGAGAGAGGGAGCGGGTCAGAGGCAACAGGTCAAATTCCCGAAGCAAGGCATTTGATCCACAAATAATTCACATAACAACCTTGCTAATGGGGCAGCTCACTGGCTGCAGAGCGGCACCTCAGGCCATTGACACGGGTGCGACAACAAAAGAGAGATGACACCCTGGCAATGAGGGGCGAGGCGGAGGTGAGGGGGAGGGAGAGAGGGTTGAGAGGAAGGAGGTGGGACGAGGGGGACGGGGCAGTGTAATGTGGCACAACCAGATAATGGCTAGGCAGAGAGGAGAGAGACACTGTGCATCCAACAGAATCAGAACAGAGCCACCATGCTGACTTGTGGCAATGTGCCCTGACTGCAACTGAGGAGCTATGCTGTAGGTCCCAGTCACACTGCCCCCTCCCCCATTACACTCCTATAGCCGTCACCCCCTCCTACTCTCTCTATCCTGTCTCTGTAGCCTCAAATTTGCATACATACAACACTCTGTTAAGAGCAAGGAGGAGCAGATACAACAAATGACATAATCAAATAAGAGGTAAGACATATTGCTGGAATCTGATGTTGGTGATAAATGATCTATTCAGCCCAGGAACTGCTTGACAATCACAGAGAGAAAGAGACAAGCTCATGAAATGCAGATGTATTCTCCCCAGACCCTCTTCTCCCCCTCCACCTCAAGCCCAAACCCCCTTTCCCCTTCTCGACAGCCTCAGTATGCAATAAATCACTCTTCAACTCGCTTGGCTTGGACCCCTCTCTGGAAAGATCATGTCTCACTTCCTCTTTTCAAGTGCTTAGAGACAATAAATCTACTCCAGGCAGGGGCGCTCACACACGCACCACATGTGCGCACAACGTGCACACACACATACATACAGAGGGGCTCCTCAGACGATGCACATTGTGTGAAACAACAGGTCTAATCACCAGGCTCAGACCATTAATTTTACCATATTAATTAGGGGGCCTCTCAGTCTAGGAGACAAGCCCCATTTACACCCCACCCCCAGCCCAATGGGTGTGGGGCTGGGGCATCATTGTGAGTGAGCTCCCATTGCAAGGGCCTGCACCACAGAGAGCTTAGAGAGGAGGGTTGAGGAAGAGCGCTGCGAGATTAATTGAACTCGCATAAAGGCAAGCCAGAGAGCCATTATCCAGGCCCATATCCCCACTAGATCTGCCCAATCCTAGCCTCCCTATAAAAGAGAAAGGAAATAAATGCTTGCAACCCTCAAGATGAATGCAAGGAATGCCAGCCAGCAGCTGCTCTTAAGGACAAATATCAGGCAAGAGACTCCACAGTCTCTGAAGAAAAGGAAGATATAAAAAGGGGATACATTTCTTCTATTGCCGGCAAGATGAAGGAAGTAAATGAATGTCACAGAGGTGCATCAAAGAATATTGAAACACACCCCTGATGCCAACAATGTCGCAGCAGGTCCGAACTCGTGAAGTGCCTTCCTTTACGCAACGCAAATAGCACATACAGGATCTTCAACATGCTTTCACACACTCCCCCTGTCATTCCCTCCCTCCCTTATTCTGTTTGTCTAGATTCTTTCATACAATTGGAGTAAACTGTTGTAAGTGATCCTTTGCGGAAAAGTGTTTCTTATTGCGTCACTCTTAATTCCCTTCCCTTCCACTACCAAAAGAGAGGCCAGGACCTTTTTTAAACATTTTAAAAATCTCCATGCCACCATGGGTGCACAACAGAACAGGGCAGGGCCTAGGCCAATAGGCCCATTCAATCTATTACATTAAGCACTAACTTCAAACAGCGCGTTGAGTTAAGTCCTCCCCCTGACCTACCACAAGGCAGAGGGGCTTACTCTAACACAAATGCTGTTGAGGGAAAGCAATGCAGGTTGGAAACCTATAGAGCAGGACTTCTCTTCAATATAACCTGAAGGAAAACCGCCTGCTGTTGGGGTCCAGGCCTTCTATTGTGCAGGCTTATGCTAGAGCTTAGTCCAAAGGGTCGACATTGGACAGGGTAACAGCAGCGACGTGGAAGTATATTGCTGCAGTAAGACAGCTTCGCGGGGCCTGCTCACGAACGAACGCAACGTTTCTGGAATGTGTCCAGCGTCTGCTGTATTTACCAGAACCGTCTTACGCCAAACCAAACCGCTTCCCTTCACCAAAACGCCAAGTCAAGTGGTTCGAATCAAGTTCAGCAAAAGATAACGGCACAATTGTTACACGAGTATGGGAGTTGTCATGCCATTGACAAACATCAACTCAACCGCATGCCTTTTGGAACCCCCCCCCCCCGTCTTCACAGTAGTAATCCACATCAGTACATCTAAAACCCACGGGGACATGTAGGATTACAACCTCCTCCTAAATGAACAGCACTAAACAGCAGAGCAGTCAGCAGTGTAACAACAGGCAGGTGGTGGTGGGACTCCAATGCATACCTGTAGCACAGAGGGCCACAAAGGTCTGGGCATGCTTGCACAGGATTTGCTTGGTGTCCTGATGGATGGGTAGCTTGGAGAGGAAGTGGTCTATGAAATCGTGCGGAGTAACTGAGGCTAGATCCCATTTCAGCTTGTTCAATACCAGTAGTTCCATTTGCTGTAGAGGAGATAGGAAGAGAGAGAGGGAATATATGTAGTAGGACACCTGCAAGGGTTCAAGAAACCAACACACCACTAGAGGGAGGACATGCTCCACACAGGCCTATGCTCTGCCATGGTGCCAGTGCCATGACAATCATTGATGATACGGGAAGTAGGTTTAAGACATTTTTTGTTACAGAATTTCAGTTATTTTCTCGTTTAAAATGATGTATCTCCCAAAGTTAACTTTGGCTAAACTGAAAAGAATCCACTTGTAATAAATTATAGTCATAGTTCAAATATGTCAAAAACACCATACTACATTTTTACAATACCTCCTAAACATAATCTACATGTGTTGGTTATAGCTAATGAGAACATGATGCGGAAGTCAAATTACCAGCAACTCGCCCGTCCGGATGGAATTGTCTGTGTATATGCACAACTTCACAGCTGTTAGAGGAATGGTCTCCTTCATTTTAGACGCCAGAAACATGCATGTAGCGCCCAATAACTGTAGTCGAGTCTTCTTTGTGGGTTCAACAGACAAATATCTGTCTAGAAAATTCATAGCTAGGGGAAAAACCTCCTCTTCGCATTTCTGTTCCTCACAGACCTGGAATCAAAAGCAAAACGAGTTAGGCTAAGGTTTAACACATCGAGGTCTAAGGTTGATCTCGCTGCAAGGCAAGCGCATGGCTTGCAGAGCCATATTGTCGTTCGCCATATTTTCAAAAAATATTTTTAAATATTTCTAAATTGTTTTAGAATGTAACATGGGCGTGTAAACCTTATTATGCTTTTGTTTTATCGGACAGAAGTTTCATATTCCGAATATCTAAAATAACAATGTTCAAAATTAACTATATTTGTAAGCCACTAGAAATTGGACAAGCAGCATGCGCACACATCTCATAACAGCATGCAATTTAACAAATAATAATTTGAAATATAATCTTCCACATCACGAAAACATTTTTACCCGGCTAATGTTAATCAATGTGCCGTCTTACATAATATGTCACGTTTATTACAGTCTCTCGAAAGGGATCGAAGCTATTAACCAATTTTAGAGGCGACCCTTTCAAACTCCCAAATCGACTTGTTCAGTTGCTTCAACTCTTAAGAACAATTATGTAGGCTACGTTTGCTTTATCAAGTGGCAACTTAACAATAGAAACAACGTTTCAAATGCACCCGATGTCGGTGACGATATGGAAAACAGCTGTGACATGGTTATTACACTTTTTAAACCACAAAGTAGTGCTATAAACCACAAGCAAACAAAGAGGGCGAATACTGGCACTAAGTGACGGCATACAGTACGTGTACATTGACATTAATTAAGAAGATAATAATACTAAGGTGTAACATTTTGTTCACTTGAATATAATCCAAGGGGAAAGTTTGGCGTCCTTTGCAGCATGCGTCAGGTAAAAATAAGGCTCAATGAGTCACACAGACAACCTCTAATTAAGTCCAAA
Source organism: Oncorhynchus nerka (assembly GCF_034236695.1). Classification (NCBI taxonomy): domain Eukaryota; kingdom Metazoa; phylum Chordata; class Actinopteri; order Salmoniformes; family Salmonidae; genus Oncorhynchus; species Oncorhynchus nerka. Next base: position 54,622,804 of record NC_088420.1, read on the forward strand.
GTTTAAGCTATCGCTGGGTGAATAATGTAATAAACACATGACATGAACAACACAGGACAAGCAATCGTTATAGTTGCATGGTAGTCATGTATTTTGCCAATATTCCAAAGGGCATAGGCCAGTGAATTGATTCAGATAATTGAATGATATGGATCTGTTAGAAACGGTTTCTTGCACAAACCTCCAGCATCCACGTAGCAACAATTCTCCTCATGCAGGGTACAATCTCTTTCTGTACACATTTGAAGTAGTTCGTTGCGGGGAGATAATTGTCTTCCGCTTTTAGCATGGTCTGCAGAACTCTGTCGTTGAGCAGGTTCGAGTCTTGGTAAGCTCTCCGGATGGTCTCCACTTCACAGCACAGCAACAGGTGTTCCATTCCGGCAGTCGCTCGAGCAATGAGAGAGACTGAAAGAGAGTCTGAACTATTGCTTCCCCCAAAAAGTTCCGTGGACGTTGCTTTGCCTCTGTCTGCTGCGACTGCTGTGTCGAAGCTCTCAGGAGGCCAACAAACTTTGATCAGCTTCCCTCAATAAACTCCCCTCCCCTCCGCGCACTGGGGAAATGACGTGACTGTTGTTATGTAGGTTGGTTATGGAGCAGATCAAAGGCGAGAGAGAGAGAGAGAGCGAGGGAGAGAGAGAGAGGCCCAAAAAGAGAGGTCCGCCTCAAAGAAGGGGGCACGTTTTAGAACGCTATTCCACATACGTTTATAGTCCCTTCCCATCGCCGCCAGCGTATGGCCTATTGGAAGTGGGAGGTCTCAGGTCCATTTCTGGAGGCAGTAGACTAGGCGAGGGTCTGATTGTAGCTACTGCGAGGTACCAGTGGGGGAAGCAGAGATGCTCGGTGGCTGGATTGGAAAACTCATGTAACCTTTATTGTTCGTGTGGCCTCTTTTTTTTTACCCCTGCACAACAAGTACGTTGCCTAATATTAACTAGGTCTACAAGTACAAGCATAGTAGTGCCCCCCCCCACACACACACACACATCCAAAAAATAAGAAGTAGAGGAAGGAGGAACATAGGCTAATAATAGCGTTATTAGTTGTACAATTGGGTTATTCTATTTGTATTTGTTATGTGCGTGTATTGTTTTGTATCGTCAGGTATTACTGAACAGTTGGGAGCACCCACGATAACATCAGCTAAATATGTGTATGTGACCAATACCGTTTGTTTTGAGTAGGATGATGAGGACGATGTTGAATATGATGATGATTATTATTATTCTATCTCTGCACACGTGTTCATTGTCATGATAGCAAATATTTGTTTTCATTTGTGAATCTGAATCTGAAAAAAAGAAGACATTTAACAAATATTATTTGGTATATATAAGCCAGCCGTAAAACTCCAATGAAATGAAAAGCACCAACATAATATCTTGTAACTAGACTATTTGGAGAAATGGCAATAATCAGGACTAGACAAACTAAATGAAATGAAAACCATAGTCAATGAAAACTAAAGTAAGAAATAGTGTGGAAATCAAAATTGAAAACTTCACACAGCAAAATAGTGTTTTACCTTTTACACTGAGAATTACAGTGAAAATAGTCCACATCATGTTTACATTTTGGTCATTCAACAGCAGGTAGTGAGGGCATTCATTTTCATACATGTTCCTCATGTGAATCGAAGCCACGACCCTGGTTGTTGTAAGCTTCATGCTCTACCAACTAAGTCACACAAGACACCTGTTGATACTATTGTGAATACATAACTACCTTTTGATTATTCATATTAATACACTGAACAAAAATGTAAATGCAACAATGCAGCAATTAAAACTATTTGACTGAGTTACAGTTCATGTAAGTGAATCAGTCATTAGGCCCTCATCTATGGATTTCACATGACTGGCAATACAAAACATACATCTGTTGGTCATAGATACCTTAAAAAGGGTCTTGGATCAGAAAACCAGTCAGTAACTGGTGTGACGACCATTTATCTCATGCGTGACACATCTCCTTCACATATAGTTGATCAGGCTGTTAATTGTGGCCTGTGGAATGTTATCCCACTTCTCTTCAATGGCTACGCGAAGTTGTTGGATAGTGGCGGGAACTGAAACATGCTGTCGTACATGTTGATGGGGCCGGATGAATGGCACGACAATGGGCCTCAGGATCTCGTCACGGTAGCTCTATGCATTCAAATTGCCTTTGATAAAAATGCAATTGTGTCTGTTGTCCATAGCTTATGCCCACCGCCACAATGGGGCACTCGGTTCACAACGCTGACGTCAGCCCACACCAATGCCATACACGCTTTCTACCATCTGCCCGGGTACAGTTTAAACCGGGATTCATCCATGAAGAGCACACCTCTCCAGCGTGCAAGTGGCGATCGAAGGTGAGCTTTTGCTCACTGAAGTCGGTTAAGATGAGTCAGGTCAAGATCCTGGCGAGGACAACAAGCATGCAGATGACCTTCCATGAGATGGTTTCTGACAGTTTGTGCAGAGATTATTTGGTTGTGCAAACCCCAAGTTTCATCACCTGACCAACTGGCTGGTCTCAGACTATCCCACATGTGAAGAAAATGGATGTGGAGGTCCTGGGCTGGCGTGGTTACACATGGTCTGCGGTTGTGAGGCCGGTTGGAAGTACTGTCAAATTCTCTAAAACGATGTTGGAAGTGGCTTATGGTAGAGAAAATCATCTGGCAACATTCAATTCTCTGGCAACAGCTCTGGTGGACATTCCTGCAGTCAGCATGCCAATTGCACGCTCCCTCAAAACATGACACATATGTGGCATTGTGTTGTGTGACAAAACTGCACATTTTAGAGTGGCCTTTTATTGCCTCCAACATAAGGTGCACCTGTGTAATGTAATGCTGTTATTCAGCTTCTTGATATGCCACACCTGTCAGGTGGATGGATTATTTTGACAAAGGAGAAATGCTCACTAACAGGGATATCAATCATTTTGTCCACAACATTTGAGAGAAATACGCTTTCTGTGCGAATGGAAAATCTCTGGGATCTTTTATTTCAGCTCATGAAACATGGGACCAGTGTTGTGTTTATAGAGGCTGAATGGGCAAAACAAAAGATGTAAGTGTCTTTGAACGGGGTTTGGTAGTGAGTGCCAGGCACACCAGTTTGAGTGTGTGAAGAACTGCAATGCTGCTGGGTTTTTTTTCACGCACAACCATTTCCCGTGTGTATCAAGAATGGATCCAACACCCAAAGGACATCCACCCAACTTGACACATCTGTGGGAAGCACTGGAGTTAATATGGGCCAGCATCCCTGTTTAACCTTTTTGGGACCTTGTAGAGTCCATTCCCAGATGAATTGAGGCTGTTTGGAAGGCAAAAGGAGGTGCAAATCAATATTAGGAAGGTGTTCCTAATGTTTTGTGCACTCAGTGTACATCCGAGAAAGGCAAAATATTCCCTTACTGCACACTGTTTCAACCCGTTTTAACACAGTTACAGCCATCAGTATTTTTCAGTGACAATACTTTTTGCGGCGTCCATTACACACAGGTGTTCGGAGAGGCAGATAGCTAATTAGCACAGGGGTGGCAGGTAGCCTAGTGGTTGGACTGTTGGGCCAGTAACCAAAAGGTTGCTCGATCGAATCCCCGAGCTGACATGGTACAAATCTGTCGTTCTGCTCCTGAACAAGGCAGTAAACCCACTGATCCCCTGAAGGCTGCCATTATAAATAAGAATTTGTTCTTAACTGAATTGCCTTGTTTAATAACAAAATAATAATTGTTCACTCTGTCTTCGGTCTGTTCTGCGTAAACAAGCGTTGTAACATGGAAATATGCCTGTGTGGCAACCCTAACCCTATAAAGGTGTGTCGTAATTTAACCTTTTGTTTTTTTGAAAATGATTTCTTGCTGACATGAAACATGATATGTTTCCAAAACCGTACCGCAAGCGATGCGTGTTCATGTTTAGAGCAAGCTTTGGCGCTTTTAACTAAACTCCCCCATTTCAGAAGATACTATCGTCAATTGGCCCTAAAGCAGTTAGCGTCTATGAATGGGGATAGGTTAGGCTACACAGAGTGATTCTTCCTGTTGGAATGTTCAGGGGGAATAGACCAAATGGGGGTAAGACAGTACAATTGAGAGACTACTGTGTACTTCTCTTATTTCACCGTGACTTCCTGGTCTATTGCCACATATGAGCTGCAGAGGAGTTGTGGGTCTCTGTGACAAAGCTGGCCCTGTGTAGGACAGCTTGACTTCAGTTCCAGGAGAGCAGAGTGGGTGAGGTGGAGGTGGCAGGGTAAGGGCGGTTTAGTTTTCCCCACGTTCCCGCTGCATCCCAGTCAGTGGATGGCTTGTTAGAGGCCAGAGACCATTGACGACTACATGGTGTGTGGAAGGAGGACCCGTGGAGAAAGAGAACATTCAGGATGCACAATCAACAATGTGTAATTCTGTGATCTATGGTCTTTATTCTGCCACTGCCCTGGCGTCTTCCTCTGCACTCTCTGTGCCATACACATGTAGGTGTGCTTGAGGAATAGCTACTCATTAGCTGCCAGCGGGGCTGGCTGTTTTTAGTTGCCATGGATAACAAAATAAACTCAAATGGAATGTGAAATTATCGTCATTGCCAGTGTTGATGTGAAACAACATCAGAACAACTTCTTTATCAAAGAGCACATTTTGGGCTAAATCTTTAGCCATACCTCAGATCTCCATGTGAATATAAATGACAGTTCCTTGAAGAAGTCTGAACCTTTGACAACCCCATAAATCACACAGCATAATGGAAAGTCAATTACATAGGGAGTGGTAAGGGTACCATGTAACGGCAATGCAAGATTAATGTCCACTACTCTCAGTCTTCTGACCACGACACTGTGACCCCATTAGCTGTGAATCAACTCTACTTGAAGTGATTCCAAACCCAAAGAATCTCAAACTCATAGGAGGGAGTTTGAATTTCTCTCATTACCTGTGTCAAAGGTTCCAAGTGAAGTAAGCATTTAAAGAGAAAGGGAGTGACATTGGCCCGTGAAAGCAACAAAGGCAGTTATATTTTGATGCCCGGATATCTTTGTGCAGTATGGCCTGGATCATCTTGGTTCGGGTTAGGGTTATTTTGGTCCTGTCCTAAGCGTGCTCTTGGTTTACTGGACCCATATAGGTCTTGATCTGTATCTTTGTCGTAGCAATCTTTGTCTTAGCAATCTTTGTCTTAGCCATCTTTGTCGTAGCAATCTTTGTCTTCATTTTATCAGTGTTTACCATGTTATTCATTAGTTGTTATGTTTCTGTTAATAATATCATTATTCAAATGGGTAAGAAGTCACTAGCAATAATGATTAGCAGTCATTAGCAATAGTTAAGACAAGAGCCTCTGTCAATGCTTACAGGAGGGACTATCGTCACACTTTCCCCAGTGCAGTGTTGCTTGTTGAAATTAACTTTGTTTTGGTACTCAAGCTTAATGACTTGATTATGTAGTGAGGTTATGCCGTGGCCTGTGGGTGAGAGGTTTAGTATATACCTTCATTCCTGCTGTAAGTTTCAACTGACCTCTAGGGCTACGTTCTCTCTCCCGTCTCTCTGTATATGCGTCCCAAATGCACCCTTTTCCTTTTATAGTGCACTAGCACTATTTTGACAAGGGGCAGAGGTGGAAAAAGTACTAAATTGTCATACTTGAGTAAAAGTAAAGATACCTTAATAGAAAATGACTCAAGTAAAAGTGAAAGTCACCCAGTAAAATACTACTTCTGTTAAAGTCTACAAGTATTTGGTTTTAAATAAGCTGAAGTATCAAAAGTAAAATGGAATTGCTCAAATATACTGAAGTATCAAAAGTAAAAGTATAAAGCATTTCAAATTCATTATTTTAAGCAAAACAGATAGAAATACCAAGGGAGGGTATATTACTGTAATCGTTAGAAGTTTGCCAGTAAACTACCAGAATGGTGGTAGCTTTGGGTGGGAATTTTACAAGATGACATGTGGTGGCCTTTTGGGATACTTTAGATTATCACAGGTATCTGTAATTATCTCTGGCACTCTGTGTGGCCTTATAACAAGTAAAATATATACAATTATCAAATAATACCAGCAATATGATTAAAATCACACAATTATCTTTTTTCCCTTTTATTTACGCATAGCTAGGAGCACAATAAAACACTCAGACATCATTTACAAATGAAGCATTTGTGTAATGTGAGTCCACCAGATCAGAGGCAGTAGGGATGTTCTTTTGATAAGTGTGTGATTTGGACATTTTTTCTTTCATAATGTAACAAGTACTTTTGGGTGTCAGGGAAAATGTATGGAGTAAAAAGTACATTATTTTCATTAGGAACATAGTGAAGTAAAAGTGAAAGCTGGCAAAAATATAAATAGTAAAATAAAGTACAGATACCAAAAAAACTACTTAAGTAGTAATGTATTTTTTTTAAATGAATTTTTACTTAAATACTTCACACCGCTAACCAGGGGCCCATTGGGCTCTTGTCAAAAGTAGCGGGAATAGGGTGCCATTTTGGATACATCTATGTGATTCATTCCCAAGCCGCCTGTGCCTTTTTGAAGCCCCTGTGCTGGAAATGTTTAATGTTTGTGCCTTTCTAAGAACTAATTTATATGTTCTATTCATGTGCTTTTCTAATAACCGTTTTCTGTGTTCATGCAAGTGATGCAAGTGATTGACTGAGACTGAACGAATCCTCACTATCAGTAGCTGCAATTTGGCAGTACGCCCAGACTTGTTTTCAGAACGAATGATATCTCAGTTTCAAGGTCTCAGTTTCGAGAGAAGAAGGCTCGTGAGGTCTGTCGCACGTTATGAACCAGTATTGGTCGGTCACATGAATGAAACAAAACGGTAATGATGAATTAATTATGCTAAATCATGCAAATATAACTTGTCTTGTGTATAGCTGTATATAAGACAACTGCTGGGACTGCCCCAGCAGAGCTCCTGATTGACATGTGTACTATGGTGCATAGAGTTGGTTGGAAATCTCCAGTGTGGTGACAATAAAGGATGATTCATTTAAGATTGACTTTGAGTGTCCCTGGTGGTCATTTCCACAACATGGTGGTGAATTTCCACGACACATCTCTCCTTTCTCCCTGACCAGTGTTTTATGCAGTGGCTACATTCAGATACATTCAGTGCCAGGCAGAAGAAATTGCCCTTTGAGAAAGATCTGGCATTTCCATCTTTCTGTGAAGATAAAGATGAAGTGAGCCGACCTGAAAGCTTTCGTTTTGTGGCAAAGTCTGTTATCCTGTGAGGGAGGAGGGCGTGTGTGTCTTTATCCCTCACTCACTGGATCCCTAATCTCAAACCCAGAAGCAAATCTTGCGTGCTTGCTGGGCAGCTACTCGATTTTAACATTAACGTTGGCAACCTGTTATGACTGGATCCCTAATGTGTTTAATCTTGTCAATCAAAATGAATATAATACATTTATAATGCATGTGTGATTGTGCATGCATTGCTGAATCACAGAGATTTAGAATTTTCAGCAAATTGAGATATGAGCAAATAAATATTCCCCAATCATTACTAATGGAAAAAACACTATTTTGTGCTCTTGAAGAAAACCTACTCAGCCAAGTCAAGGCTGTTCCCCACTCAAATAAAATGTTTTCATACACATTCCTTGTCTCCACAAATTTCCCAAAGAAAGTAATGGCGCCGGGGGGATAGATGCTGTTTTACAGGCTCCTCATCAACTGTGCTATTTTGTTTGTTTTTTCGCATTGTTTGTAACTCATTATGTACATAATGTTGCTGCTACTGTCTCTTATGACCGAAAATAGTTTCTGGACATCAGAACAACGATTACTCTCCTCGAACTGGATTAAGATTTTTCTTTAATAAGTCCGACGTGAAGGATATAATGCTTTGTCGAGACGAGGCCCAAATCCCCGTCATCAGCGTGGAGAAAAGATGGAGAAAATGGGGGAGAAGGCCGGGGTGACTTGTAAGAATTTGTCGACGGGCAGGTAAACCACCACTACCCTCTGTATTTTTGGCCAACTTGCAAACATTGGAAAACAAACTGGGCGATCTACGATTAAGACTATCCTACCAATGGGACATTAAAAACGTTAATATCTTATGTTTCACCGAGACTTGGATAATATAGAGCTGGCTGGCTTCACCGTGTTTCGTCAGGACAGAGCAGCTACGTAAGACGAGGGACGGGGGTGTGTCTATTTGTCAATAACTGCTGGTGCGCGATGTACAATATTGAAGTCTCGAATATCTACCAAGAGAGTTCTCATCTATATTATTCGTAGCCATCTATTTACCACCACAAACCGATGTTGGCACTAAGACCGCACTCAATGAGCTGTGTAAGGCCATAAGCAAACAAGAAGACGCTCATCCAGAAGCAGCGATCCTAGTGGCCGGAGACTTTAATGTCGCCAAACTTAAATTCAATTTCTACCAGCATGTCACATGTACAACCAGAGGGGGAAAAAACTCTAGACCACCTTCACTCCACATGCATACAAAGCTCTCCCTCGCCCTCCATTTGGTAAATCTGACCATAGTTCTATCCTCCTGATTCCTGCTTACAAAGCAAAAACTAAAGCAGGAAGTACCAGTGACTCACTCAATACGGAAGTGGTCAGATGACGCTTATGCTACGCTACAGGACTGTTTTGCTAGCACAAACTGGAATATGTTCAGGGATTCATCCAATGGCATTGAGGAATATTGCACCTCAGTCACCGGCTATATTAATAAGTGCATCAACGACATCATCCCCACAGTGACTGTACGTACATTTCCCAACCAGAAGCCATGGATTACAGGCAACATCTGCACCGAGCTAAAGGCTGGCGCTGCGGTTTTCAAGGAGCGTGACTAATATGGACGCTTATAAGAAATCCCGCTATGCCCTCATACGAACCATCAAACATGCAGAGCGTCAATACAGAACCAAGAATGAATCCTACTACATCGGCTCTGGCACTCATCAGATGTGGCAGGGCTTGAAAAGTATTTCAGACTATAAAGGGAAACCCATCCGCGAGCTGCGCAATGACGCGAGCCTACCAGACAAGCTAAAGGTCTTTTATGCTCGCTTTGAGGCAAGAAACACTGAAGCATGCATGAGTGCACTAGCTGTTTCGGACTACTGTGTGCTCACACTCTCCATAGCCGATGTGAGCAAGACCTTTAAACAGGTCAACATTCACAAAGCTGCGGGGCCAGGACATGTACTTAAAGCATGTGCGGACCAACTGGAAAGTGTCTTCACTGACATTTCCAACCTCTCCCTGTTTGAGTCTATAATACCTACAGTACATGTTTCAAACAGACCACCATAGTGCCTGTGCCCAGTGAAGGTAACCTGTCTAAATGATTACTGTCCCATAGCTCTCACGTATGTAGCCATGAAGTGCTTTAAAGGTCTGGTCATGGCTCACATCAACACCATCATGCCAGAAACACTAGACCCACTCCTAATCGCATAACGCCTCAACAGATCCACATATGACACAATATCAGTTGCACTCCACATTACCCTTTCCCACATGGTCAAAGGGAGTGCCTATGTGAGAATGTTGTTCATTGACTATAGCTCAGCTTTCAACACCATAGTGCCCACAAAGCTCATCACTAAGCTAAGGACCCTGGAACTAAACACCTCCCTCTGCAACTGGATCCTGGACTTCCTGATGGGCCGCCCCCCAGTCGGTAAGGGTAGGCAACAACACATCTGCCACGCTGATCCTCAACACTGAGGCCCCTCACGTGGGTGCGTGCTTAGTCCCCTCCTGTACTCCCTTTTCACCCATGACTGTGTGGCCAAACACGACTCCAACACCATCAATAAGTTTGCTGATGATACAACAGTGGTAGGCCTGATCATTAACAATGATGAAACAGCCTATAGGGAGGAGGGCAGAGACCTGGCAGTGTGGTGCCAGGACAACAACCTCTCTCTTAATGTGAGCAAGACAAAGGAGCTGATCATGGACTATAGGAAGAGGAGGGCCAAACAGGCCAGGGCGACGGGACTGAAGTGGAGTGGGTCGAGAGTTTCAAGATCCTTGGTGTCAACATCACCAACAAACTATCATGGTCCAAACACACCAAGACAGTTGTGAAGAGGGCACGACAACACCTTTTCCCCCTCAGGAAACTAAAAAGATTTGACATGGGTCCCCAGATCCTCAAAAAGTTCTACAGCTGCACCATCGACAGCATCCTGACCAGTTGCATCACCGCCTGGTATGGAAACTGCTCGACATCTGACCGTAAGGCACTACAGAGGGTAGTGCGTACGGCCCAGCACATCACTGGGGCCAAGCTTCCTGAAATCCAGGACCTATATACTAAAGCAGTGGCAGAGAAAGGCTAAAAAAATGGTCAAAGACTCCAGGCACCCAAGTCATAGACTGTTTTCTCTGCTATCGCATGGCAAGCGGTATTGGAGTGCCAAGTCTAGGACCAAAAGGCTCCTTAATAGTTTCTACCCCAAGCCATGAGACTGCTGAACAACTAATCAAATGGCCACCCGGACGATTTACATTGTCCCCCCCCCACCCCCCTTGTTTTACACTGCATCCACTCGCTGTTTATTATCTATGCGTAGTTACTTTACAAATGACCTCGACTAACCTGTACCCCCGCACATTAACTTGGTATGTTATTGTTTATGTACGTTTCTTGCTACTTTTTGATTGATTCAAAAAATATTTATTTAGTTTACTTATTAACTCTAATTCTTGAACTGCATGGTTGGTTAAGGGCTTGTAAGTAAGCATTTCACGGAATTCGGCGCATGTGGCAAATAACATTTTATTTCATTTGATTTGATTTGAAGTCCCGTGTGATTTCAGAGGAATTACCATCTGACAGTCAAGCACCTAATAACCCAAACACAGAGCACTGCCTGCAGCAAAACCCCATTGAGGAAAGTCCCCATTGAAAAAGCCAGGCAGCACACCTCCACTGGGATTCCTCCCCCGAAGCACATCAGTGAGAAAACAAGTCCTTTCAAGCAGGGGAGCCTAGATTATGAGCTGTTTACACAGGGTAATCCCTCACCAGGGACGGATGTGCTGCAGTCAAATCTGGGTTCAAGTAGTGTTTGAAATCATTTCAGATACTTTAACTGGTCTTGATTGAGCTTGCCTGTTGAACCAGAAGTGGTCAAAAAGGTGCAAATCTGGCACCTGGCACCATCTAGCATTCCAGGAAGGCTTAATGCAAACACTCAAAGTATTTTAAATATTTCTAATCGTTTTCGAACCCAGGGCTGACTGCAGTAGTGCTTCAGGACCTCTGACTGAGGGGGTAGAGGGGCAGCAGGGGGAGTATAGGGGGACCAGGGGCAGGATAGGGGGCAGGGGGCAGGGGTGGGGGTGGTGGTGGTGACTTGTAGGATCATTTACGCCTCTCCTCAGATTTTGTGAGATGCACCAGTGACAGACACTTATGGTGTCAGCATGCGTCAGTCCGGCTGGTGCTTTGCCGACCTCAGCTAGCCAAACCAAACAAGTGTGCTCGCATAGGCCCTTAAAAAATCTTCACTTGAAAAATGAGAAAAAAGTGGCAATAGCACTGTTTGTCCATTTTTAAACACGGTAGCCAGTATTTCCTCAAAATAGTCAGAATTAATATAAGATAACAAGAAATCTGTCATTAATTTAGACAATTTAGTTGCTCAATTTGACATCTTACCTAAACGTTTTGTGCAGTATTTTTCACTGAAAACATTTGCATGAAAATGAGTCGTCTCTCATTGAATGACAACGAAGAATTCCCTACAGTTAACCAATCACTGACGAAGGGGCGTAGACTTCACCTCTGATACTTCAGCTTGCTTCCATAAAAAAACATGTGTTTCCCCCCAAAAAACACGACCAAAGTCCAAAACAAACAAAAACGTCACAAAATGTCATCATAATATACGCATAAACTCTACCGAACTGTTTCGGCTCGGAAGCATGTGGACACCTTTAGTTGCCCGTTTAATTCCGCCTTCTGGGCATGCCATCATCTCTCCAACTAAATGTAAACCATGGTTATGATTAGTACATCCTACTCAATTTAGACAGGATTGCGATATCACTTTTATGATATTTTATTAAACCAGACTCATAAAACAGTGGGTGTGAAGTACCTGGATGAGAAAAGGAGCTCTTAGAAAAAAGAAAGGACGTTTTGGGATCTTTTGTGAAGAAGGTGCCAGAACCGGAGCTTATAGGGAACGAGAGAAGGGCGCATTTTTGTGGATCTAGTCTTGCCATTATTGATTGGCAGGATTCAGTGTAGTTGTACATGAAGAAAATGCATTGCAAGTACTGTATGACCACACATTCAGAGCATATGATCACTTTTTCTCAACAGGTTTTGCTGCAGGCAGTGCTCTGTGCTATTGGGTGGATCGCTGTTTGAGTGAGTAGTCTACATTGAGTACTTGACTGCTGGTGCTAATGATGGTAGATGTCTTCTCAATGACATCAGGATATCCCAAATTCAAATCTGCATATGTTACTGCATCATCACATGATGGGTATACAAAAGTCATATGACTCGAGTTTTAAGGAAAGTTACTTACTTTCATTTACCCACAGCAGTGAGAGAGCAGAGCATCACAACAAAAGAGTAATTCAGAGAACTAGGGGAAGCATGCAGACTTATCGTTTTCTTTAAAGTCTCTGACTAACCCAGGGATATCTGATACAACACATTCCTGCTGCATCCCAGTCAGTGGATGGCTTATTAGAGACCAGAGACCATTGAAGACTACATGGTGTGTGGAAGGAAGACTCGTGGAGAAAGAGAACATTCAGGATGCACAACCAACTATGTGTAATTATGTGATCTATGATCTTTGTTAATTATTAGACCTAGACAACTCAGTGAAACCTTTGAAACAGGACTTGGGCGTAGTTGGCGTATTTTGTATAATTCTGCTATATAAACGAAATGTCACAGACTACGAATGGCTCAAATCTGTAACAACGTAACAATGATTTGTAACACTTATTTTTTTAAGAGTACCAATGTCGGACTTCATAGCACATTAATAAGCTGTACTTAACAAATCCATAAGCAGAACATAACCTTATGAATAACCTAATGAAAGCTGTTATATTAGTCTGCTAATGAGGTAGAATTTCCTCAAATCCACCTATTCTGTCCATCCAAGGGAACGCTGCTCTTTCTGACTGCCAGCCTATCAGCTGCTTTGATGTCCTACGGAATACAATTCAAATCAAATCAAATTGTATTTGTCACATTTGCCAAATACAACAGGACCGTGAAATGAGTACTTACAAGCCCTTAACCCACAATGCAGTTCAAGTTGAGCTAAATAAACAAAATATTTTTTTTTAAATAAAAGTTGCTTCATTTTCTTCTTCTTCCCTAACCTCCCCCTGCAGAAAAAAAGGAGGAGAAGAAAGAGGAGAAAGAGGTTTCCCACTGAAAGAAACCCTTTCTCTACCCAGGGTGTCTCCACAATGGCCCACAATGAAAAGATGGATATAGCAATTGTCCTGTTTAGTGATCCGCAAAAGGGAGAGGAGGGGGGTCCTCTGTGTGGCAAAGGCCTGCACCGGACCCGACCTGACACAGAGGTGGCAAGACAATGAGAGGCCAAGGGTGCTAAAGAGAGGAAAATCTGGAGACAATAGGGGCCTCCGCCAGAGCAGTGCTGTGGCCACGCCAGCCACCGAGCAGCAACATTAAGTACTTTAGACACCAGAAGGCCAAGTGGAGCGTAAGGAACGCAAAGTTTCCTCCACCGAGAAGCGGAGAGAACAGAAGCAACCAGTGTGGGCTACCGTGTGGCCTCGATTGTTTTGGGTTTGGAAATATACTTAGGGACTGGACTCCACAGGTCTGCTCAGTGACAGTTGAGTTAGACACTATCCACTCGGATCTAAAATGACGAGGATTTGATTTGACTAGAAAAGGAGGGTTGGCGTTTAAACGTGGTAATGAATAGGGTATGTGTTCTCCTAGCCTGATCGGTCAGCAGCTAGGGTCATTCCTCTTCTCCATTCCTCTCCTCCATTAAGGCCCTGCCACTGTTCTCTCAGTTCTCTCTCTCTCTCTCTCTCTCTCCTCTTTCTGCAATGTTGTTTTATGTTGTCAGCCAAGAAAAGGAGCAGATGGGAAATGAGTCAATTAGAATAGAATTATGCCGTCATCAATCTTCTTTTCTAGGCACGTAGGATACCCCACAACAAAATAGGGTCACAACAGATCTAACAGTCTAAACAGGAGGTCCTGTTCAGAATGACTAATCAAAATATTGTTTTGTTTTTGAATGACTGACTGGCACTTCATGCCTCATTGAACTGACTGCACCAAAGCTGTGTGTCTGATTTCTTTTTTTCTTATCTGAAGAGGCAGAGAGCCAAAGGAGATATGAGAAAATTATGTCGCTTATCACAGCACTTGGAATGCAAGTCAAATAGAATGTTTCATTATGGTGACCAAAATTAAAATAGTTAACTAAATGATTCTGATCCCAGAGCAGCCGATAAGAGTGTTTGTTTGCCAACAAACGCAGATTCAGACTATTCAAGCGAAAGTGTTTGAATCATGGTTCAATCTGACCTTACTGCTGACTTACACTCATCCACACTCATTCATTTCCAACCACAATTACGTCGACAAAAGCCTCCACACACATAAATGTTTCCCTTTTAGCTTATTTCTAAACGGTTACATTTTCCAACTAAATTAGGACATTAACCTTGCAAAAGCACTCTGTTACTCCATACATTTATTTGTAGTCAAGATTCAGTCATGAGTCATGCTTGCTAAAGTGCTTGATACACAGAACTTTATGACTCATGAATACGCATGTTCTGACCAAATGATCCGCGATGCAAATATGTCTTTTGAGAAATGATATACTTTACAATATCATCTACTTGACATTCATAATGTTTTAGATTTCTTGGTCACAAAATGACCTAGGGGATTTAAAGGGCCTCCAATTCTATCTAGATATTATATATCTACAACATATCTACTACAGTCCATGTTTTGATGTCAAACCTTTTGGTGGGAAATAAATCATTCTGGACTTTCTCTGCCCAATCACTTTGAACTCATTGTATGTGGTTTGAAGAAGGCCTGCTCATATTTCAACAAAGGGTCCCAGTCCTCTATAGCCCTGTGCAGGCGTTATCTATATTCATAAAGATCTGATCACAGAGAGACGTAGGCCTACTACCCCACCCATTGCTTTGGAAATAAGTTGTCTAAAGTTTATATGTGGCATCGAGTGACAAGACATTTACACCATCTACCAGTGTAAAAACTATTCAGTAACAATTAGCAGCAGAAAAAAAAGATGACATGTATTTTTGAGGATGTGTCTCAACTCTGATGAGGTTATGTGAAGTCAAAAGAAACATAACACCCGTTACTGATAAACTAATAGTGCATTTCCACTGGTGATTTACCAAAAAGCCTCAGACCTTTGTATTTCCACATCCACGGCCTCCTGGGAATCACTGGGCCATGGCCTCAATGGACCATCTCTGACATGCAGACCCATATACAAGGCTCTGGGGCTATTCGGGTGGCATTTTAATAACAATGGCTAACTGTGAACATGGGTTCACTCCTTCGATGGTTAGCACCTTCTCACAGCGCAACTGTTTTGATTATGCAGAGGATGTCGATTCTGCTCTTCAAAAGCCCTCACTCTCAGTCCTAGCTATGGAAACACAATTTCCCTGGTAAGACATCAGGGTGTATATACTAGTGTAACACTGGTCTTACAGTTGAAAGGAAAATTAATTTACCCTAAGTGGTGCTTTCTGGTCCCCCCCCCCTCCCAGCCCTGACCCCGTAGTCATATAATAGTGTTACCTAACATATTCTAGCTACATGTTATTAATCCTCTGGGAGTTTTCTCCTCACACATGTCATCATGTGCTGGACAGGACCAAATGGCAGGAGGAGAGGAAAACAGAACAGACGTCTCTCTCTCTCTTGTTCTATCTCTCCCAGGCGGACTACAGGCGGGTGAACCAAACACTGACATCTTGTCTATATTTACTTTCTGACATCCATTAATTTAGGATCTGTGACTGCTCTCCACTGATGTTAGGGGCCAAAGATCCTGAGAACAGAGGGTGTCCATGAAATCACCTGGGATCTCCCATGTAGCACAGCCTCCAATCAGTCATTATGAGTCAAAATAACAGCCTGGATCCCCTTACAATGCCTTCATCCCAAATGCCACTGTATCCCCTACATAGTGCACTAACCCATAGGGTTGTGGTTAAAAGTAGTGCTTTACATAGGGAATAGGCTGACATTTGGATGGAACCATATGTTTTATGGGACATCGGTCCAACCCCTCCCTAGGTGATATTTACAGCTCTGTTCAGGCTGCTCCAGAATTTTACACACAGCAGCTAAAGTCATCATGGATGTGAGGTGGTCCACTTTGAATGGGGGTCAGGGATGAATTATGACATTATTAGCAGGCCCTTGCAGAGGAATGTAGATGGACACAGTTGGTCATTGATTGCAATTTATCTTTAAAGAAAAAACATGTTTACAGCAACACATGGTAGCTAGACCAGACACAATAATGGGGTGAAGGTGTTACATTAACATTACACAAGTCCTCAAGTGGTCTCATACTAGCATATGCAAGATGCCTATTCAATAAGAACACTAACAGTTAGGTCGTTTTGCAGAACGCCAACTCCATCATCAAGTTTGCTGATGACGCCACAATTGTAGGCCTGGTAACCAACAACAATGAGTCAGCCTATCGGCAAGAGCTAAATGAACTGGAATTGTGGTGCCAGGACTAGGGCTGTTGCCGTGACCATGTTAGCGCCACACCAGCGGGTCATGAAGGCGGTCAAATTCCACATGACCATTTAGTCACGGTAATTATGCTTCTCCAAGCTCTGATGCTGCTGATGGTCATAAGTAGCCTACCAAACCTGCTAACTGCCTGGTACTCAGCACTCTATTGTCCCTCTAATCACTCTGACATCAATGAGAGCCCATGAGCTCATGTTGCGCAACATTTCTATAGGCTATGCAATTGCGTGAGAAAATAGAGTGATGACCTCTATTAAAAAGAGGAGGAGCCCATCAGCTTTCTATAGGTTAGGCCTACTATGTTTATTTCTCAACTTTCCTATTAAGTAAATTGTTTCTCTTTACAACAGGAGTATAGCCTACCTGGCTGGCATGAAAATGAACCATGGAAAAGCATCCTCCATTTGCTATTTAAGTACAGAGATGACATGCATTTCCCCCCGCCCCCGCTTATAGCCTACTGCCGTGTGCGCATTGCTGTGCTTATAATGTGAAGAAATAGCCTAATAGTTTATCAACATTATTAAGCTAAACGTCCTGATCTGTCACGTCAGCCTAATTGCGTCTAAACGTTGCTTTTTTTATGCTGGTGGTTGTATTAATTTGGGATCTATCACATCCCACAACTGTCCCAGACTATGTTTGGAATATTTATTTTGTACTATGGGGGATTACAGATTGACATAGGCTAGTGCCTCTGCAGTTCGTCAGGCCTATTCATCTTGTTGGCTGACAAAAAGTTATTGGATAAGGACGCGCGCAGTTGCATTTCCGATGTGTCTGTCCTCAGTTGTAGCCTGCAAGAAAAACCCGATCAAGTGATGGAGAGCCATGTGAGTGAGAGGTGCTTCAGGGCACGCAGCACTTAGAGAGATGGGAATTATACATATTATATTTAGCCCAAGGGCACAATGGCCACTGGTCGCAAATGCATGGATTTTTTAGGATGTATTAGGCCATACAAAGGGTATCCAGCTGGGAAATTCAAGGAATTATCAAGTGCTTGTCAAATTGTGAATGAGAGACTGATGAAGTGTGTACAGCCTGCACAGAAACAAAGCAGAGCTCATGCCATTCAAGCAACTTTTTAAAAAATCATCGAGTCGCGTCATGCAGCCTTAAAAAGCCCAACGTTTGTAGAAAAAACAAAGTTACATTAATAACTCAAAATGAAGCATATAGGAGTACCTATTTCTTTGTTAACCGCTCAACACAGAATAGCCGCATGTGCGCACTCCCTCAAATAATTTGGAGAAAATATCCTTTCTTTTTTATTCAGTTTTGTTCAATTGCATTCTTCATTCTATAATATAATATAAAATAATGTCACGGATTTTTAAGCAAATCTTGTCTGCTAAATGAACTAGTGTAGCCCACAGCCATATGGCATAG
Organism: Oncorhynchus nerka; assembly: GCF_034236695.1. Taxonomy (NCBI): domain Eukaryota; kingdom Metazoa; phylum Chordata; class Actinopteri; order Salmoniformes; family Salmonidae; genus Oncorhynchus; species Oncorhynchus nerka. The sequence continues at coordinate 54,641,003 of NC_088420.1, forward strand.
CCAGATCAGGAACTAACATAAGGACAACTCAGAGTATGCTATTCTGTTCTTCTGAAATATACTAAATTTTCTTTCTAAAGAAACTAAAGTTTCTTTAGACCTGTTTAAAATAAATAATGGATTTATTGTGAAGGAGTAGGCTATATTACATGGATTTATATTGTAGATGTTCCAAAGGTCTGCATCAGTGGCTTGTATGTGTGGAAGCCGGGAGATGCTAAATGTGTTCATGTTAATTAGTGGCCAATTACCATGAGACTGGCAGTTATTTGACCGGCTGACAAAATTTTGTGACTGCCACAACCCTAGCCAGGACAACAATCTCTCCCTCAACATCAGCAAAACAAAGGAGTTGATTGTTGACTTTAGGAGGGAACAGGATGGAACATGCCCCGAACCACATCAACATGACTGCAGTAGAGAGAGCAGTCACACACACACACACACACACACACACACACACACACACACACACACACACACACACACACACACACACACACACACACACACACACACACACACACACACACACACACACACACATCACAACGGCTAAATACTGCACAATTTAAGCACGTGAACCCGATGAGCCGGCAGAGGCATGGGAGCCCGACGAGCCAGCTGAGGCGTAGGAGCCCGATGAGCCGGCTGAGGCATGACATGGGATGGGAGCCTGCCGACCCAACCGAGGCACGGAAACCTCTCGAGCCAGCTAAAGCGTGGAAGCCCGACAAGCCAGCTGAGGTACCCCCGGTTCAATCGGCGGCGGCACCCAGGCCCGACGTCACCACCAAAAACAAAAAACAAGAACTCGCTGATGCTTCAAATATTGGTGTCAGCATTCTGTGAGGACTGATGCTGGAGACGAGAAGCAGGTACAGAGCGTGAACATTTAATGGTAAACGGACACATAACACAAACAAGGATAGTGTCTGGACGGGGGACTGAAACGGGGAACACATCTGAGGAATAGACAGATATAGAGGGCGCAATCGACAACGTGAAGGAGTCCAGGTGAGTCCAATGAGCATAGATGCGCGTAATGATGGTGACAGGTGTGTGCAATGAGGGGAAGCGGGAGCAGTCGTGACAAATACATTTGGCAGGGGAAGTACAGCTCGGTCTCCACATCATTTTATGTGCAGCGTGCACATATGTGTCAAGTAATTATCTTCTTGTTGTTATGTTATTTGGTTGGGTCTAATTGTGTTGCTGTCCTGGGACTTTGTGGGATCTGTTTATGTTTGTGAACCGAGCCCCAGGACATTACTCGCCCTATCTGTGGTTTCGTTCAGAGCACACACTGGATGCTCTGGCCAATAAGTAGGATTGTTCCGAAAGCTCTGACCTCACAAATACAGTCAAGAACCCAAGCTAACTGGCTAACATTGGCTAGCTACTTACAGACACATAATGAGAGAACACCCCGTTTTGACCATTTTACTCGGCCTAGCAGAGCCGATTAGGCTTTTTTAATATTATCCAGAGTGTTGGTGACTGTAACTGTGCTGCTGGCAACAATTGAAATACGCTTTGTTGCCAACGTTTACTGACACCGGATATATTCACCGGGTGTTGAGGGTTCAAAAATGCATCAGTTATTATGCGCTTTGGCACACTAAGACGAGTGTCTTTTGTTAAGAATTGTAGCTAGATATCTACCTAGGTAAACACTGCATCCCAACGCATGACGTAACGTTAGTTAGTGAGCCAGCTAGCTAACATTAGCTAGCTACCTAACAGTACACGTTAACTTGAAATGAAAATACTTTGCAAAATTAGAGTGTAGCTAGCTAGCTAAACAATGGACCATAATCACAACTCATGACGTTACTACCCTGCATGAATCTGCAGGTAGCTAACCAACCAAGTTCTATGGCTATAATTAGTCAAGCAAATGTGTCTGAGATATAATGACTAAGATCATACACAAAACATTAGCTAGCGACCCAGCCAGCTAACGTTAGCTAGCTAACAGTACACTTGAAATGAAACCACTTTCTGTCAAAATTAGAAACGTGTAACATCTGAAAATCTTACCAGTATAGATCAAGAAATGTGTGTTTTTTGCCAATTTTAGCTGCACAATTGTTGTTTGTTGTTTATGTTTTTCCCCCAACACCACTTCCCATCAATTTGTATAGCAGACCTTCATGTCAAATTGAGTCAAAAGCTTTTTTGAAATCAACAAAGCAAGTGAAGATTTTGCCTTTGTTTTGGTTTGTTTGTTTGTTTGTAATTTAGGGTGTGCAGGGTGAATCTTTGATCTGTCATACAGTAATTTGGTAAAAAGACCGATTAGTATATTGTTTTTACTGAGGAAATATTAATGATAATGCAGAGGATTTTCCCAAGGTTGCTGTTGACACATATCCCACAGTAGTTATTTGGGTAAAATTGGTTTCCCCTTTTGTGCATTGGGGTGATCAGTTCTTGGTTCCAAATTTTCAGGAAGATGCCAGAGCTAAGGATTATGTTAAAGATTTAAAGTATAGCCAATTGGAATTTGTGGTCTGTATATTTTGTCATTTCATTTAGGATACCATCAACACCACAGGCCTTTTTGGGTTGTAAGATTTGCATTTGTCCTGTAGGTAATTTAATGTAATTGGAGAATCCAGTGGGTTCTGGTAGTCTTCAATAGTTAATTCTAAGATTTGTATTTGATCACGTATATGTTTTTGCTGTTTGTTCTTTGATATAGAGCCAAAAAGATTGGAGAAGTGGTTTATACATACAGTACATCTTCATTTTGGATAGATAACTCTTCGTGTTTTTTTTTTGTGTTTTCCAATTTTCCCAGAAGTGGTTAGAGTCTATGGATTATTTTCTGACGTGCTGTTACTTATTTTTCGTAGTGTACTTTTCTATTGTTTTAGTGATTCACCATAGAGAAAGCGTAGGCTCAGGTTTTCTGGGTCTCTATGATTTTGGTTGGATACGTTTCTCAATTTCTTTCTCAGGTTTTTACATTCTTCATCAAAACATTTTTCTTAGGTTTCTGCTTGAAATGTTTAGATTTGATGGGGAAGCTGAGGTCAAATAAACTGTTTAGGTTTTCTACTGCCAAGTTTACACCTTCACTATTACAGTGAAATGTTTTGTCCAGGTAGTTGTCTAAGAGAGATTGAATTAGTTGTTGCCTAATAGTTTATTGTAGGCTTCCACACTACTTTCCTTCCATATATTGGATATCTTAATATTATTGAGTTCATTTCGCTCAATGCCTCATGATTGAGTTCAAGTAGACTGTGATTTTGCTGTGATCTGATAGGGGTGTCAGTGGGCTGACTGTGAACTCTCTCTTTTTCTCTCTCTCTCTCAATTCAATTAAATTCAATTCGCTTTATTGGCATGATGTAACAATGTACATATTGCCAAAGCTTATTTTGGATATTTACAATATAAAAATAAATAAAAATGAGAATCAAGATTGTCAACGGGACAACAGTAACAACAATAACCAAGTGTCAAAATAACCATACATTGAACAATAACAATAATCATACAGTAGAGGACATGTGCAGGTTGATTGGTCTGTCAGACACTGTCCCTCAACTTATGGCAGGCAGCAATGTAGTGTGCTGCCAACCCACAGCTCTCTGCATCCTCCCCTAACAGGAAGGGTAGCTTACTCTCATCAGAGAGGTCTTTGAAACCTTGAATAAGGGTTTCAAATTTGGGAAAATGACATTGTTTTCGATTTTTTACATGTTGTTTTTACATGCAGCTGCGTCTCAGGTTCTGCTGTTGTGCAGTGGTTGCATAGCCTTTCCTCTACAGGGAGCCAGGTTTTTCAGTGTCTACCCTTCTCAATGGCAAGGCTGTCAAGGTTTTGATAAGTAACCATGGTCAAATTTAGTCAAGGTGTACTGTCGATTTAGGGCCAGATAGCACTGCATTTTGCTTTGTGCTTGTGTTTCCCAATAAGCAATATAGTTTTGTTTTGACTGTGTTGTAATTTGGTTTATCCTGATTGATTGGATGTTCTGGTCCTGAGGTTTCCGTGTGTTAGTAGAACAAGTATGTGAACTCAGGACCAGCTGGATGAGGGGACTCTTTTCTTTGCTCAGCTCTTGGCATTGCAGGGCTTGGTAATGATATGAGAGGGGGTCACTGTATTTTAGATGTTTCCAAAACTTAATTGCTCTTTTTTGAGTTTTTATTATTAGTGGATATTGGCCTAATTCTGCCCTGCATGCATTGTTTGTAGTTTTCCTCTGGACATGTAGGAGAATCTTACAGAACTCTGCTTGCAGGGTTTCAATGGGGTGTTTGTCCCATTTGATGAAATCTTGTTTTGCAAGTGGACCCAACATCTCTCTCTCTCTCTCTCTCTCTCTCTCTCTCTCTCTCTCTCTCTCTCTCTCTCTCTCTCCCTCGTGTTGTGAAAACTGCCTGAAAAATATGGCTGCGAATCAGTACTTAGATACACACAGCTAACCCCTTACACAATAGCCCCTCTTTTAGCATTACTCATACTTGGGGTGGACAGCATTAGCATTGATTTTGCCAAATGGATGTTTTATGGATGCAAGGTATTCCAAATAAACTAACTTAGCTTTCTTTATGAAAGGGATCCTTTTACCTTAATGGAAACGGTCATATTGTCTATTGACCACTTGACATCTTTTTAAAAGCAGGCATTCATTCAGTGACTATGATTGACTTGGGCTGCTTTTTTTCTCCATCTGTTTTCCTTTGACCCTCAAATATAAACATTTTTTTATTTTAAATAATTGCTAGAAATTATATATGCTTTCCTGCAGTAGACATGTGTCCTAGACTGGTGGACTTTAGAGTGAGGATTGGAGAGTGATCCGGGCTTTGGGATCAGACGGATGGGATTCCCCAGCCCCATTCACAAGGATACAACCCTAAGTGATAGCTGAGACAGGGGGCCAGGGCCGGTAGTGTCTGGATGCCACACACAATGCTGCCTCTTTGGCCTTTCCCTGTCACAGAGGCACCAAGAAGGTTAGGGTGGGCTAGGGGGAAGGGAGACAAGGCCCTCCTGCTTTTTAGGGTCAGGTTCTGTAGGCCTAGTATTCTGCTGAGGGGTAGGAGAACAGCATTGAAGGATACATTCATTTTAGACCTCACAATTCTATGGTTCCTTACCCTGACACTAGTATATGAGCCAGGGGAGACTTCGGATTTTCTTTAATGAATAAACAGCCACTACTTACCCAGTAACACTGAATGTCATTACATTTGTAATTAAGTCTCCCACCCCTTCTCTAGACTGGACCACTGTGGAACATAAGCCATTGTTACCTTACATCCACGCAGCTTCAGCCTGGCATCATGTCAAACAACCTGCCAAAGCTCAATTTGCAAATGTAAACAGTTCCACTCTTAGTTCCTCTCGACACTCATTAGCTCACCCTAATTAGCATTTAAATGGAAAACAGCATCAGAAAACAAAAAGGCATGGAAGTGATTTGATTTATATTGTATTGATATCTGAATAATAATTGTGGACACTTTTATTAATACTACTGATAATGATACTTTCACAGTTTTTTTTGTTGAATTTTACCCCCTCTTCTTCCCAATTTCGTGGTATCCAATTTTTAGTAGTTACTATCTTGTCTCATCGCTACAACTCCCGTACGGGCCCGGGAGAGACGAAGGTCGAAAGCTATGCGTCCTCCGAAACACAACCCAACCAAGCCGCACTGCTTCTTAACACAGCGCGCCTCCAACCTAGAAGCCAGCCGCACCAATGTGTCGAAGGAAACACCGTGCACCTGGCTACCTTTGTTAGCATGCACTGTGCCCGGCCGGCCACAGGAGTTGCTGGTGCGCGATGAGACAAGGATATCCCTACCGGGCAAACCCTCCCTAACCCAGACGATGCTAGGCCATTTGTGCGTCACCCCACGGACCTCCCGGTCGCGGCCGGCTGCGACAGAGCCTGGGCACAAACCCAGAGTCTAGGAAGGAAGGCCCTAACAAAAAAACAAACAAACAAACAAACAGACAAAAAATATTAACCGGCAACCCAATCTTGAAATGAGGGTCTGTCGAAGTTCCAAAGTTTAGCATTTCATTTGAGTTCCACCAGATTTAGGTCTGGTGTCTGAGCTGTGTTACATGCCCAGTAGGGCCTGAAACAAATCATATTCTGTAGGAGTTCTCTTAGGGTTGTTATGGCCAAAGGCTGCAGAATACAGGACAAACAAGCAAGCCTTCCTAAAGAACATAATTCGAAAAGCTACACAGGCTAAAATAAATGATGAAGCTGGCTATTACAGTGCAGCTGTGTCATCTCTCTCCATAAGGCCACCACCCAAGGACATCTGCATACCATTTTCCCCATTAAGGTTTTGTTCCACAGTAATACAGTAATGCAGCCTGCCTCTGTAGGATCCTTGTTTTAAAGGGTTGTAATAGTTGTGAAATTGTGAATACAAATAACGTCTCCCAACATTACTTGGGGACAATAACACGAACATGATACAGCAGCTGTACAATAACACAGCATAGAACTATACATACTGGACAATAGGTTTGTAAAGTTTTCATGCAGCGCTCGTAGTCTTCATCGTCCATTTTCAATTTTCTATTTGACTGGTCACAACCTCTTTAGGACTACCACTGTAAGATACACTCTCCCATCTTCTCCGATCAGATTACAGCAGGCTCCTGGGGAAAGTAGGTTGCACAAACGCTAATACAGCCAATACTTCGTTAATCCCATTGGTTAGGCCTAATCCCTTGTCATTGATTTTTATTGTTTCTCTTTGACTTTCAGGGGAACAGGTGGATTTAGGGGGAGTCCCCCACCCCGCTTTTCCCCCACGTGGGCCAGCCCCCTAACAATTTGAGTTCTAGCCAATGAGCTTCCGCCCCTCACCATTTGAGTGACAGCTAGCAAGATGCACACACAGTAGAGCGAGGGAGAGACCAAGACATGGTGCGAATATCTGCATATACAGCATGTGACATAGTCATTTTTGGGGACCACTTTGGCACACGAACGCTACTTTCAGAACTACTGGCTAAAAACGATACAGAGTACTGACGGATTTCTTTAACCAAAAAGGCCAATCCAATAACCCTGTTGTCACCATTGGAGCAACATTAAAAGCAACATTAAAAGGTGCAGTATCTGATCTATGTACTGTATGGAGTTTACTTAGAGTACAAAAAATTAAGGATACCTTCTTAATATTGAGTTGCACCCCTCCCTCACCCCCCTGCTTTTGCCCTCAGAACAGCCTCAATTTGTTGGGGCAAGGTGTCGAACATGTTCCACAGGGATCCTGGCCCATGTTGACTCCAATACTTCCTACAGTTGTGTCACGTTAGCTGAATGTCCTTTGGGTGATGGACCATTCTTAATACTCGCGGAAAACTGTTTAGCGTGAAAAACTCAGCAGCGTTGCAGTTCTTGAAACCGGTGCACCTGGCACCTACCACCATACCCCGTTCAAAGGCATTTACATCTTTTGTCTTGCCCATTCACCCCCTGAATGGCACACTCTATGTCTCAATTGTCCCCAGGCTTAAAAATCCTTCTTTAACCGGTCTCCTCCCCTTTATCTACACGGATTGATGTGGATTTAACAGCTGACATCAATAAGGGATCATAGCATTTTTTTTTAACCTGATAACATCCCCAAAACATTATTTTAAATTAAATATTACAAATTAAATGTTCTCCATGCACTAAAATGCTGTGCACAACATCTGTAACAACCACCACAGAACATTCCCCAAACGTTCTAATGTAACAACAGTAACGTTTTCCCAGCAAACCAAAATTAGTTCTGTAAAAGTTCCCAGAACATTTATTAGGTTGCAACAAATGTTCTCATAACACCAAAACTGTCCAGTCGTGTTGATGATTATAAAATGCTTGTTTAAAACTGTTGCCTGATGTTGCAAGGACCTTACCAGAACACATTTTGTCCTTTAAAAGGTTCCCATAATGCTTCATTAGGTTGTGGGAACAGTCTGGTGGGGAAATTGTGGGGACGTCACGAATTATATGTTCCCAAAACATAAAAACTGTCCAGCTGTGTGCAAGATTATACTATGTTTATTTTAGGGTGGAAAGAACATTTACCTGATGTTACAAGAACGTTCACATAACACATTGTATATTCTTTAAAGGTTCCCAGAATGTTTCATTATGTTGTAGGAACAGTCTGTTGGGAACATTGTGGGGACATCACAAAAGATATGCTCCCAAACACAGAAACTGTCCAGTTGTGTGGGTGATTCTACAATATATCTTTTAGGGTGCAAAAAACATTCACCTGGTGTTAAAAGAACGTTCCCAGAACACATTTTTTTATGTTCTTTAAAAGTTCATAGCACATTTCTTTAGGTTGTGGTAACAAGATACAGGTATATGTTCTCAAAACATAAAACGCTCAGGTTGTGCTGATTATTACAATGTCTATTAGGTTGCAAAAATATTCACCTGATGTCGCAAGAACATTACCAAAACAAAGTTTTATGTTCTCAAAAATGTCCTCAGACATTTCTTTAGAGATAGGTGCCCAAAACATGAAAACTGCCCAGTTGTGCAGACATTCAGATAATATTTGTATCAGGGTGCACAAACATTCCTTTGATGTTGCACGAATGTTGACAGAACAGACTTTCTGAGTTTTTTAAAAAGGTTCCCAGAATTTGTATTAGGAAGATGCTCAGATGTTTCATTTTACCTTTATTTAACTAGGCAAGTCAGTTAATTAAGAACAATTTCTTATTTTCAATGACAGCCTAGGAACAGTGGGTTAACTGCCTGTTCAAGGGCAGAATGCCAGCTTTGTACCTTGTCAGCTGTACCTTGTCAGCTCGAGGATTTGAACTTGCAACCTTCCGGTTACTAGTCCAACGCTCTAACCACTAGGCTACCCTGCCGCCCCTGTGTGATGACATTACTACAATGATTAAGTTAGGTTGCACAGGATATTCCCTTAATGCTGTAAGAAAGTTGACAGAATGTTGACAGAACACCTTTGAATACTTATTGACACAAAACATTTCAGCTTTTTGTTTTTATTTTATTTGTAAACAGTGGCAAAGAAATCTCAATTGAATCCATTGTCAATTCAGGCTGTAACACAACAAATGTGTGGAAAAAGTCAAGAGGTTTGAAAACTTTCTGAAGGCACTGTATTTGTTATGTATCATAGTTTTTCAGAATGATTATTGCATGCATTTGAATGTGTTTCGATCTATATTGACAAAAAGATACAATTGTTTCATTATTTAGTTTGAAGTTTGTGAGCCAGTATTTAAAAAGCATGTGAATACACCAGAATAGAAGTTATTTGAAGGAAGCTCTATCCAACTAAAATCCCATTTCATAAGACTCTCATCACACGTAACGAAGAAAGAAAATCATAAAATACACAGCATATGAAGAGGAGGGGAACATTTTTAACCCTTGTGGGGTGTTCATGTTTTTGTTATTGACCCAATGTTCGCAGGTCTGATGGACCCACAACATTATTAGGTTTTTAAAACAATAGAGCCATAACAATTTACGTAATAATACTTAATAATTAATTAGATGTTGACTTACATCAATTACAAGCAATATAGACAGCAAACATGGTTAATATTTGCCATTTACCTCTGGCAACTCCGGGATGCTTGGCTTCTAGGCAAAATTGCAAAGAAAAAGCCATATCTCAGACTGGCTAATAAAAATGAAAGATGAACATAGGCAAAAGAAAACAGACACTGGACAGAGGAACTCTGCCTAGAAGCCAAGCATCCCGGTCGCCTCTTCACTGTTGACATTGAGACTGGTGTTTTGCTGGTACCATTTAATGAAGCTGCCAGTTGAGGACTTGTGGGGAGTCTGTTTCTCAAACTAGACAATCTAATGTACTTGTCCTCTGGCTCAGTTGTGCAAGAGGACTCCTCTTTTATTCTGGTTGGAGCCAGTTTGCGCTGTTCTGTGAATGGAGTAGTACACAGCGTTGTACGAGATCTTCAGTTTCTTGAAAGTTTCTCGCATGGAATAGCCTTCATTTCTTAGAACAAGAATAGACGGATGAGTTTCAGAGGAAAGGTATTTGTTTCTGGCCATTTTGAGCCTGTAATCGAACCCACAAATGCTGATGCTCCACATACTCAGCTCGTCTAAAGAGGTTTTATTGCTTCTTTAACTAGTTGCTCCTACCCTCTACTTTTTGAACATTTTGTTAAAAATCGCGCAACATTTCAGCGCCCTGCTACTCATGCCAGGAATATAGTACGTTCATATGGTTAGAATGTGTGGATAGGAAACCCTCGGACGTTTTTAAAACTGGTTAAATCACGACTGTGGCTATAACAGAAAAACACCGGTTCCAACGTGCGCAACGTGACTACAAAATATCTCCAAAGTTACCTGTAAACTTTGCCAAAACATTTCAAACTACTTTTGTAATACAACTTTAGGTATTTTTTAAAGTAAATAATCGATCAAATTGAAGACGGGATGATCTGTGTTCAATACAGGAGGAAAACAATCTGTAGCTAGCTTTCTGGTCATGCTCCTCTATCTAAGAGTACACTTGAAGTGACCCTCGTTCTGAACAGTGCTACTTCTTCATTACACAAAGGAAAAACCTCAACCAATTTCTAAAGCCTGGTGACATCCAGTGGAAGCGGTAGGAACTGCAAGAAGGTCCCTTAGAAATTCCCAATGAAAACCCATTGAAAGGAGAGTGACCTCAAAAAATATCAGAATGGTTTGTCCTCAGGGTTTCGCCTGCTAAACAAGTTCTGTTATACTCACATACATGATTCAAACAGTTTTAGAAACTTCAGAGTGTTTTCTATCCAGATCTATTAATAATAAGCATATCTTATCTTCTGGGGATGAGTAGCAGGCAGTAGAATTTGGGCATGCATTTCACCGGGCGTGAAAATACTGCCCCCTGTCACCAAGAAGTTAAACTATCCCCAATTCAATGAAATTGCAACTCTCTGCATGCACACTGCATTCTCCCATCACATGTGCAGTGCACTCTTCCATCACATGTACAGCTGATTCTCAAGATCTTGCACACTAATGAGATGCTATTGAGCTCACACTACTACACTGTCTGAGCCAATGACTACATGCTTTCTGGTACGTTTTGATTACAAAACTGGGTGGGTTGAATATATTTAATATGACATACATGATTTTTTGTTTACTAGTACATATAGCCTACAGCAAAGTGTGTTTAAATCATTTCTAACTTGTTATCAATTTCTGCTAGTTAGCTTTTGCTACATGTGGGTTTTAGCTTGCTTGTGTCTGCTAACTGAAGAGTGTTAATTCACCTGTTTCCATACATGTTTCATTTTAAAACATTTGTCTTACAAAGGAGTTGTTTACTCTAACTGCCTAACCATTTATCTGTGTATGGAATTGTATTGTTGTTTTACTCACCAGGCTGGGGAGACCTACTGGATGCCTGGTCCGTGGAGGAGGCACGGGATGAACCAGGCTGGGGAGACTTACTGGAGGCCTGGTCCGTGGAGGAGGCACGGGATGAACCAGGCTGGGGAGACTTACTGGAGGCCTGGTCCGTGGAGGAGGCACGGGATGAACCAGGCTGGGGAGACTTACTGGAGGCCTGGTCCGTGGAGGAGGCACAGGATGACCCAGGCTGGGGAGACCTACTGGAGGCCTGGTCCGTGGAGGAGGCACAGGATGAACCAGGCTGGGGAGACTTACTGGAGACCTGGTCCGTGGAGGAGGCACAGGATGAACCAGGCTGGGGAAACTTACTGGAGACCTGGTCCGTGGAGGAGGCACAGGATGAACCAGGCTGGGGAAACTTACTGGAGGCCTGGTCCGTGGAGGAGGCACGGGATGAACCAGGCTGGGGACACTTACTGGAGGCCTGGTCCGTGGAGGAGGCACGGGATGAACCAGGCTGGGGACACTTACTGGAGGCCTGGTCCGTGGAGGAGGCACAGGATGAACCAGGCTGGGGAGACCTACTGGAGGCCTGGTCCGTGGAGGAGGCACAGGATGAACTAGGCTGGGGAGACCTACTGGAGGCCTGGTCCTTGGAGGAGGCACATGATGAACCGAGCTGTGGGGGAGCACTGAAGATCTGGTGCGTAGCCTTGGCACCACTCTTCCAGGCTGAATGCCCACTCTAGCCATTGCATGGATTGAGGGAGACAATGCCATTCTGTCTGATGTTCAGAATCTGCTTGCAAATGTAGGAGAAGAAATCTGTACTGTCCTGCCAACTTCACTGTGGCTCCAAGCAGAGGAAACTGCAGTTCTGAAATACATCAAAAGCATGAAGTCTTCTGCCAGAAGCCCATACATACCACATCATACATGTTGGACCCCAAATATACTGTACTGGCAAGAGCATCCTGTCTGGTGTAGAGATCAAAAAGGCCAATGGTGTCATCACTATCGTGTCTCGCCACCTTGGCCTGGATGAAGACAAGGTTCTTGGCAGTCTGGCGAAGTACACTTCCAAGCAAGGACTTTTGGACGGAGATGTAATATGCCAGTCGTTCCAACATATCTCATCAGCCACCTGGTGGAAGGGACTTTGTGGATCTGAGGTTCTTTCCCCTGTTGCCTCCATCATCCTCCAAATCCCACCAACATCAGCCACCTCAGAGCGCAACTGGCCCTTGTTTGGGAACACACACAAAAGCACGCAACAGGCTGACCAATACAAGGGTTGAACATTTGAGGCTTTTTGAGCCTGACAACGAGCCATCCTCAACAAGGTTGGAAAGTAACAGTGAAGATGAGGCCTCAGAATCTGATGTTCAAGAGGTGGATATTGAGGAGGTCCAGGGAGAAGACGTAGAAGACTGAGAGGAAGACAACCAAATATTTAGATATATGTTGAAAACGTTTTTGGGAGATGCGATGGATCATTGGGATCATTCAATATGCCCTTTCTTTTGTTGTTCAGTGAAATCATCCCATGTGAAGAGTCAACTCATTTAATTAAAGTTCAATTCGTAACTAAATAGTTTTTTCTATTTCAATTGGAAATATTTAATCATTTGCAATTATGTCTACTTATGATAAGGTTTCTGTCTCCATATTTAAATCGTATTCATATTAATTTGCATATATTAACGTTAATTCCCACAGAAAGTTTCCACCTCTGAATATTCTCCAAAATGTGCAACCCTACTCATGAGTACCACATTTTTGTCTTTCTTTGGCTCGTAAGACACAAGGGATGTTTTTAGGCTGTGAATACAAGCTTAGAGGAATTGATAGGCCTGATCCGTGTATTCAACAGCTGAGGTGGGAGCTCTGGCTTGTTTTTTTGTATGGTTCCTACCATCGCCAGCTTCCCCTTAAGGAGCTCCTGTCCCAGCTTTCGCGAAGTAAAAAAGTTATTGCATGTGATGTTGTGCCCACGGAGTCCCCGTGTCACGTCCAGGACAACCCGCATCCCTTGTTTCTTCTCAGGGGCACCTCCATCTGGCTTCTCCGTATACACATAATGTGGACGTTTTCCAGAGACATTGTTGCACAGAAAAATTCTCTGCCATTTTCTGCATCCCCTAGGGATTCTGTGGATTCCCCATTGGATCTGAAAACACCAGCAAGGATAAGAATCGCAAAGTATGCATTTAAATGAGTTTGGTCCGTCTTCTTCCATCTCTCTCCAAAAACACACCTTCCCTCTAAATTAGTGCAGTCCAGAATGATTTTCGAGATGAAATTTGGGATGAAAAGTTCAAAAGAAGACTTTATGTCCTGCACATGAGTAACCGCCATCCACGCCGGCCCTGGTTGCATCCTTGTCATATTGGCAGCCATGCGGGGTGGCTCATTCCTTGGACAAGAAGACCATCCAATTTCACAATTTTTTGACATCCATATTTCTCCTCCTGAGCTGGATGCTGACGGGATGGTCCTGGGGCTGAGGACGGGATGTCCTCTTCTTCCAACTCACTGTCAGACTCTGAATTGACAGAGATGATCCTCATATTCATCTTCCAAAGTGGAAGACGCACATTCCACACTAGCTTCTCTGTCTGCAAAAAAAAAATCTCAGGCCCTCTGAGCAGAGATTCATTTTGCCGTACTGATTGATTGTGGTAAGGAGTCACACATGGAAAGCTATTTATTTGTTGTGTCCCTCCCCCTATTTGCACCTGACTGGGATAGAGTGTGGGGAAAATTCAGATTTTCCTATTCAAAAAATAATTAATTGTTTAATTTTTTCTTTCACTGAAAATGGGTCCCACAGACCCGAACACCACACAGGAGTTAATAACTCACAAATTGTGTTCTGTGTCCTGATTGACCATATTAGACTAAAAAGAAAAACACAATAGCACAGCTATCCCCTGGTGGCACAGAGAGAATGATCTTGCTGAAGACTGCAGATTCGATCCAAAGCATGTTTCTTTTGCACATTTTTTTGTTGTCAGTTTTAGGCTCCGATATTATCGACTAAAAGATAGTCTTTGTTTCATCCAGATATATAAATGCAGTCAGAAATGCAGAATTTAGACTAACTGTAAAACATATAACTAGGTTTATAAAGAGGTTGGGTGAAGTGATAGTGAAGAACCCAGTTTCCAGGATTTCCCTGTGTTAGTTACAGTGGGGCAAAAAAGTATTTAGTCAGCCACCAATTGTGTAAGTTCTCCCACTTAAAAAGATGAGAGAGGCCTGTAATTTTCATCATAGGTACACTTCAACTATGACAGACAAAATGAGTAAAAACAAAATCCTGAAAATCACATTGTAGGATTTTTTATTAATTTATTTGCAAATTATGGTGGAAAATAAGTATTTGGTCACCTACAAACAAGCAAGATATCTGGCTCTCACAGACTTGTAACTTCTTCTTTAAGAGGCTCCTCTGTCCTCCACTTGTTACCTGTATTAATGGCACCTGTTTGAACTTGTTATCAGTATAAAAGACACCTGTCCACAACCTCAAACAGTCACACTCCAAACACCACTATGGCCAAGACCAAAGAGCTGTCAAAGGACACTAGAAACAAAATTGTAGACCTGCACCAGGCTGGGAAGACTGAATATGCAATAGGTAAGCAGCTTGGTTTGAAGAAATCAACTGTGGGAGCAATTATTAGGAAATGGAAGACATACAAGACCACTGATAATCTCCCTCGATCTGGGGCTCCACGCAAGATCTCACCCCGTGGGGTCAAAATGATCACAAGAACGGTGAGCAAAAATTCCAGGACCTAGTGAATGACCTGCAGAGAGCTGGGACCAAAGTAACAAAGCCTACCATCAGTAACACACTACGCCGCCAGGGACTCAAATCCTGCAGTGCCAGACGTGTCCCCCTGCTTAAGCCAGTACATGTCCAGGCCCGTCTGAAGTTTGCTAGAGAGCATTTGGATGATCCAGAAGAAGATTGGGAGAATGTCATGTGGTCAGATGAAACCAAAATATAACTTTTTGGTAAAAACTCAACTCGTCGTGTTTGGAGGACAAAGAATACTGAGTTGCATCCAAAGAACACCATACCTACTGTGAAGCATGGGGGTGGAAATATCATGCTTTGGGGCTGATCCGTGTAAAGGAAAGAATGAATGGGGCCATGTATCGTGAGATTTTGAGTGAAAACCTCCTTCCATCAGCAAGGGCATTGAAGATGAAACGTGGCTGGGTCTTTCAGCATGACAATGATCCCAAACACACCGCCCGGGCAACAAAGGAGTGGCTTCGTAAGAAGCATTTCAAGGTCCTGGAGTGGCCTAGCCAGTCTCCAGGTCTCAACCCCATAGAACATCTTTGGAGGGAGTTGAAAGTCCGTGTTGCCCAGCAACAGCCCCAAAACATCACTGCTCTAGAGGAGATCTGCATGGGGGAATGGGCCAAAATACCAGCAACAGTGTGTGAGAACCTTGTGAAGACTTACAGAAAACGTTTGACCTCTGTCAATGCCAACAAAGGGTATATAACAAAGTATTGAGATAAACTTTTGTTATTGACCAAATACTTATTTTCCACCATCATTTGGAAATAAATTCATTAAAAATCCTACAATGTGATTTTCTGGATTTCTTTTCTCATTTTGTCTGTCATAGTTAAAGTGTACCTATGATGAAAATTACAGGCCTCTCTCATCTTTTTAAGTGGGAGAACTTGCACAATTGGTGGCTGACTAAATACTTTTTTGCCCCACTGTATGTCTAAGAAGGCTAAAAAGGGAGCTTGGAAGTCTTTATTGACCATTCTGCCATGATTATATACTGAAAAAAAGAAGCTGTAAGAGAGCTTCCCTGGTGGCTCAGAGAATAAAAAACCTGGCTTGGGAATCAAACTTTCTGGCCCCACATGTGCGGGTTGTCGACATATGAAGTGTAAAAAATATAGATGTGCTTTTATGATTAAATCCTGTTCAACTGCCCTGTAAATGGAATCATGTGGTGATTGGCAACATATGAAGCGTAAAAAATGTGGTTGCATCATTAAATGCTGTTCATATGAAATCAAAACACGATGTGGCTCGATATCACCTCCAATACAGTCCTCAAATGGCCATTCAATCTGGAGAGAAACATTAAGGGGATGTATTCCAATCTACTTCCTTATGCTTTAAGGAGCTACACATTTACATGCCTAGAATGTTGTTGTAAGGACCGACGTTGGAGTAGAGAAGCAGGTGCGGGGTGTCAAACCCACTCTAGGGGAGCCACACGGTGTCCCACCTGGGTGAGCCTGACTGGCCCGGCCGAGGTACGGGAGCTGGACAAGCCGGCTGGGCGTGAAATCCCGACGATCCGGCTGAGGCCTGACGTGGGATGGGTGCCTTCCGAGCCAACCGGGGCAAGAAACCTCTCGAGTCAGCTAAGGCTTGACAGTCCGATGAGCTGGATTAGGCACCCCCGGTTCCATCGGTGGCGGCCCCCCGGACCCGACGTCACCACCAACCAGAAAGCCAGCACTCCCCGATGCTTTGTTTGGTGGCTTCTGCATTCTGTAAGGACCGACACTGGAGTAGAGAAGCAGGTACGGGGAGTCAAACATTTAATCAAGGACAGACATAGAACAAGACAGGAACAGCGTCAGCACACGGGTAAACAAGAACATAAGACAATCAATGCTGAAGCGGGGAACAGAGTGGGGCAACAGACAGATATAGGGGAGGTAATGACAGAGGTGATTGAGTCCAGGTGAGTCCAATAATCGCTGATGCCTGTGACGGAGGAAGGCAAGTGTGCGTAATGATGGTGGCAGGAGTGCGTAATGCTGGGGAGCTGGGCACCCTCGAGCGCTAGAGGGGAAGAGCGGGAGCAGGTGTGACAGTTGTGACAGGTATTAGATAAAACTGAAATATACCATTTTCTAAATGTTTTCTAAATGTTCTGAGGACCTCCAAGACAAGGTCAAATGTATATTTGTCTAGTTAAATAAAGGTAAAATAAAAAAATTAAAAATATATGTACATATATTGCTTGAAAATCAACAGAATATTATGTTAAACCTAAAACAAATATGCTATGAACGTCATAAAACCGGACTTATTTTGAAATTGTGTTCTGTGCAACCTATGTGTATATCCCAAAAGTATTCTTGCAACATCCCAGACAACTCCCATAACTTAATTAAATGTTCTGGGAACCTTTAAAGATCTTAGACCAGGTGTTCTGTCAACATTCTAACAACATGAAGGGAATGTCCTGTGAAACATTGCATGAAAGTCATCACAACTGAGCATATTTTTTTCTCTCTTGTATTGTACCCACACGGTTCCCAAAACCTACTAAAATGTCCTGGAGATCTTCAAATAACTCAGAAAGGCTGTTCTGTTAGTTAGCATTATCTGAATGTCAGTACAACTAGACAGAATTAGTGTTTTGGAAACATGTCTCTTGTCATATCCCCACAATGTTCACACAACCTAAATAAACATTCTGGGAACCTTTAAAGAATAGACTAAATGTGTTCTGGGAATGTTCTTGTAACATCAGGTGAATGTTTATTGCACCCTAAAATAAACATTCTAGAATCATCTGCACGACTGGATAGTTTTTGTGTTTCTCACTGTTCCAATAACCTAATGAAACATTCTGGGAGCAAACAAAATATGTTCTAGGAATGTTCGTGCAACATCAGGCGAATGTTTTTTTCCCAAACCATATATAATCATCAGCACGACTGGACAGTTTTTGTGTTATGAGAACATTTGGCGTGACCCTAACAAATACTTTGGGAACTTTCACAGAACCAATTTTGGTTTGTTGGGACATAACTGCAATAGTTAAATGTCACTATATCCTAATGAGATTTTGGAACATTTGGGGTCTAGTCCTTAGGCTGTCAGTCAGTCAGGAGTAAAGAGTGAAAGCTTAGGTATCTTTCCTTACAAAGTGAGAAGTGAACAAGAAAGGACGGACAACAACAAAGGAGCCCTTTGGCATTTGTGTGGTGGCTGGAAAGCACATTACAATGTTACACTGTCCAAATGACGACTTCCTACGCCGACGCCGGGCTGATGGACGGGGAGTATGGAACACGGGATAGAAGGGCCCCATTCATATCCAAAAGCAAACAGAGGTCTGGAAAATAAATACAAAGAGTAAATACCCTCATTCTGACTGTGAAATTCTAGGCTCTGAACCCCTTCCCAGTCCCATGAAGTCACAGAGTCAGGGGAAATATACAGAGTTTCAACTTTAGCCTGGTTCTCTCTGATGACTTTAAGGACTCCATGAAAATGTTGGCTGCTACTCAACCATGTCTTAAAATGATTACAAATATACAATAGTACTGTAGAAAACGTGCAATAGGCCGCCAGTAGGTTACAGACTGGATTTCTGTATTCTGGAAGAGGTCTGGACTATTTTGAAAGTAGGGATATTATCTCAGGGCTCCAAAGAGGGCTACATTTTACAGTAGCAGCTGAGAACCACTTTGAAAATGGATAGATTATAAAATATCCGCCATAATACTAGGCCTATTACTGTACTAGGTAACCTAGTACGGGTATGCTATGGTAACAAGCATTGGATTACATAATACTCCGAACCTACGGCCCTTATCCTAAATGTAATTAAACCTCCAAGACAAGCAATTCATCCTCAGATTAACGTTAGTAACAATATGCTTTACATTCTATATCAATTGAATCAAATCTGCAATAGGTTTTTTAAAAACCCCTGATCGACGAACAGATGATGTGGAGGCCCCTGACCTAATTCTCAGAACAATAGACAAACAAGGGGCCATGGTCACAGCAGTGTGGGAAGAGTGGAGAGGGGCTGTAGACAGCTATAGGCGTGGAGGGTAATGTGTGTGTCTGTGCGTGTGCATGCGTGCGTATGTGTGCACGTTCATGCATGCATTCGTGCGTATGTGTATGTGTGCCTGGAGGGTCCCATGCACTTTCATCCCATCCCAGGCTGACCAAACAGATCAGGCCGCTGCCCAGTGAAACGCTCTGACAGGTGGATGCTTGGCCCAGCTATGGACGATCGGGTGGTAATGAGGGTAATGAGCATGGGGTGAGTTAGGGGTGACGTCTCGGACGAAGAAGGGGTGACTGTTTGTTCTGAGGAGTGAGGAGAGGGGCTGATGTGTGGTGGCGTTGGTTGTGGCGGAGCAGCCATAATGTGGGGTGTGAGGATGAAGAGGGTGTGGTGAGGGGGGGGGGGGGGGGTTATTGAGATGGGAGTCCCCCTTATTCCCCACACACAGATTCTGTGGGATCTCGGATCTTTAATGAATAACTGTGTTTAGACAGTAGTTACATCATGTGAGACAGCCCCCATCGTTTATACTCCCTTATCAAAATAATTTGGGCCTTGAGACAATGCGAAGTAATTGTCGCTTTTTTGTCTGAACCCCATGAAAGAGGTGAATAGTTAGTGAGAGCTCCAGACAAAGGAGAGAAGCGAGAGAAGCGCTCGTTATTGGTTGGTGTCCATACAGAGCTGATATGGAAAGCAGCATTCTATACCCATGTATTTGTCTCTGTCTGACCTCCATTCTTTGCTCATTATTCCACATCATCATAACTGACCAACGAAATCAGCATTCCAATAGAATGATCAATATAGTTGTTCATCCTAAAGCAATAATAACCCGCTCACCGGGAGGTCCTTTGGTTAGTCTGACCATGTGCAGTTATTTGGTTAAAATGTTTGTAATGTTTTTTTTTCTTCTTGTTCTTGGAAACATTTGATGAAGAGAACTCATGTTACTAAATATTACTTCCCCAGGGACGTATCAAAATAGCCTCTAATGGTTTTATATCTCTCTACCAATATTGCCCTGAACAGGCAGCCAAGCCAAGCAGGCTTTCCCCTAGCTACTAATATTTCTTATCGGCAGGAAACTGCCTCAGACCTCCTGTGTCTGTTTTGGCCTGAGGAGCACGGTCAGGAAACACTGACTCATTGTTGGCCTCCGCTATCTCTGACTGTGGTATATTTCTGACGAGGCTTTGACACAATCAGTTTGTGTTACCATATGGCTCAACTAAAAAATGGCCGCCGGCAGCCGCACATCGCAGGATTTCCAGGGCGGGGCTCCATACTCCAAACTATCACGGAGGGAGGAAAAAGAAAGAAAGGAAGGGTCCAAAAGAAAGGAACAATTGAACGAATGTCTAAAATGGCGGCAATTAAAAATAAATTGTGCAGACAGTGACACCAACACACGCACAGGATGATGATCTGGGTAGATGATCTCTTCCTGAAGCCTTCGTAACATTAACCCATGCATGGAGTCAGAACAATGTTTGCAAGCATCCCACCTAGCAGGAAATGTGTACCACAACTGGAGAGCTCTAGTCATATAATATATACTGCATCTCAATTCAAATTGGTGTGGTCTGAAGGGCTTTACGTACCTTCTAATAATTATATTTCTATGGTTCTAGTAAATCTGACAATATGTTTTTTATGTTAACATTTCCAACAATGGAGAACATGGACTAGGCCTATCCTAATATGGAGCACTTATAAACATGTGTTAAAATAGGAATGCTTTTAAAATCCTAAAACAACTCAAGCTTAGGAACTTCCTTCCCAGTCATAAACACAGTAAAACAGTAAACACACTTGGGCTTCAACATTTTTTTGGGCCTGAACATTTTTGGGCCTCAACATTTTTTGGGCCTGAACATTTTTTGGGCCTCAACATTTTGGGTTCTCAACAGGTTTGGGTAGTCTAAACGTTCTCATTTCATTATGAGTACGGTCAATTGGTGATTGATGTGATATGATGGCATTACTAAATATAGCACTTGCATTTGGATATGCAGTACCAGTCAAAAGGGTTTTTCTTTATTTTGACAATTTTCTACATTGTAGAATAAGAGTGAAGACATCAAAACTATAAATGAACCAATATATATTTTATATTTGAGAATCTTCATAATAGCCTTGATGACAGCTTTGCACACTCTTGGCATTCTCTCAACCAGCTTCATGACGTAGTCAACTGGAATGCATTTCAATTAACAGGTGGGCCTTGTTAAAAGTGAATATGTGGAATTTCTTTCCTTCTTAATGCGTTTGAGGCAATCAGTTGTGTTTTTCTTCTTTTTTTTTTACCTAGGCAAGTCAGTTAAAGAACAAATTCTTATTTTCAATGACGGCCTAGGAACAGTGGGTTAACTGCCTGTTCAGGGGCAGAATGACAGATTTGTACCTTGTCCAACGTTCTAACCATTAGGCTACCCTGCCGCCCCGTGTTGTGACAAGGTAGGAGTGGTATACAGAAGATAGCCCTATTTGGTAAAATACCAAGTTCATATTATGGCAAGAACAGCTCAAATAAGCCAATAAATACGACAGACAGACAATTAATTTAAGACATCAATCAGTCAATCTGGAAAATTTCAAGAATTTAAAAAGTTTCTTAAAGTGTTGTCGCAAAAAAACGGCAAGCACTATGACGAAACTGGCTCTCGTGAGGACCGCCGTGTCTTTGTGAGACACAGAGTAGGTGAATGGATGATCTCTGCATGTGTGGTTCCCACCGCGAAGCATGGAGGAGGATGTGTGATGGTGTGGGGGTGTTTTTCTGGTGACACTGTCTGTGATTTATTTAGAATTCAAGGCACACTTAACCAGCATGGCTACCACAGCATTCTGCAGCGATACACCATCCCATCTGGTTTGCACTTTGTGGGACTATCATTTGTTTTTCAACAGGACAATGACCCAACACACCTCCAGGCTGTGTAAGGGCTATTTGACCAAGAAGGAGAGTGATGGAGTGCTGCATCAGATGACCTGGCCTCCACAATCACCCAACCTCAACCCAATTGAGATTGTATGGGATGTTGGACTGAGAAGTGAAGGAAAAGCAGCCAAAACTGCTGAGCATATGTGGAAACTCCTTCAAGACTGTTGTAAAAGCATTCCAGGTGAAGCTGGTTGAGCGAATGCTAAGAGTGTGCAAAGCTGTCATCAAGGTGGCTGCTTTGAATAACCAAAATTATATTTTGATTTGTTTAACGCTTTTTTGGTTGCTACATGATTCCATATGTGTTATTTCATAGTTTTGATGTCGTCACTGTTATTCTACAATTAGAAAACAGTCAAAAATAAAGAAAAACCCTTGAATTAGTAGGTGTGTCCAAACTTTTGATGGGTACCGTACATAGTAAGAGTGGGAACAATATTTACAACTAAAAGCCTTAGGTAAGTTTCCCTGAGTCTAGCCTATGTTTAGAGCTATGCAATTCCCCTACAACTTCCAGTTATCCAATGGTTTACCATCACCAATTCCATAGTTTTCCTCACATAGCCCTTCTCCACCTGTTTTCACTCTGCTCTTTGCCTTTTCACTATTGTTCCCCCTTTACTTCTCTTGATTCAATGAAAACTCAATGTAATCCTGGTAAAAGCCCCTGCCTTTTCTTTGCAGACCAGGCCATCCCATCTCCCTGCCCCCATGCTCTCTCTCTCTCACACACACACACACACACACACACACACACACACACACACACACACACACACACACACACACACACACACACACTCTACAAATGAAGCTGTTTGCATGATTTCAGCAGTTCATTAGCTCTGAATGGCTTCCTATATAGCCAGGGCAGCTAGGCAGCAGAGATGGGGCAGGAGATAAAGGAGAACTCAGCTCGGGAATGAGGAGAGAGGGGAGACTGCAGCAGCATTAATGAATGGAGAAGAAGACCAAGTGGGTGGCTTGTCAAATTCCAGGAATTCTTTGGGAAAGCCTGAGAGCATCTAAAGGGCAAATGAGTCTCTTTTTTAGCCATGCATGGATTTGTTTGTTTCAAAATGTCTGTTTAAATAAAGAGATGGAACTAGAGATGTTTTGTCTGTTGACCTGTCTTGTTTGTTGACATGATCGCATCGTAGACAGTGCTTGACTTGGACAGGAACTTGAGGTCCTGTACCTAAATATACTCAGCATCGCCACTCAAAATGAGTATTTCAGTCCAAGTCAAGCACTGATCATAGCACTGTGACGAAAATCAATATCAAGCAGATCATATAAGTTTTGGTAATGGGCCACCCGTCATCCTTTCTTTGAGGAAATCCCATCTGAAGCATAAATACAGCATTTAATATGTACGTTGGCATAACAGTTGCCGTGTGTGCAGGAACGCTTACCACAACAACTTACCCGAGTGTGGATGGGTATGGGAGTGACCACCATTGTGTATTAATTGATTCCATTTGGATGCTTTTTGCATCACAAACCGGTAGGGCATACAACTTGATAAGCAGTCATGAGCCATGAATGATTGTTTTTAGTCTAAACAAACAATGAAATGGCCATTTATCCTTTATAGGCCATGTAGTTTTCCATAATAATTTGGATCGTTCATTCAAGTCGTTCTACGGGCGTTCAACTGTCTTAAGAAAACAGTCTGATTCCAGTCAGATGTTGAACCATTGAGTTAGCCCTTGCGGACTCACATCTACATGCACTTCTTCACAGAAGGAGTGCTAATCTAGGATCAGTTTTGCCTTTTAGATCACAATGACTACAATTTTATGGACAGGGGGAAACCTGACGCTAGGTCAGCACAGCCACACTACTCTGAGACGCTTTGTAAATATAGGCCTTCAGTCGTACACGACGGATGGAGGGGGCCATGCAGGACTATATCTTTACAGTTCACACCTCAGCGACTGACTGATCTCCAACCCCCCTGCGGAGTAGCTCAACGGACCCCTTTAAGAGAAACAAATGTCTGGTCTTTGCATTCCAACAGTGACCTACTGATACACTACTGAGTTCATTGAGACTTCATCACAGTTGTGTGGGTGGAAGCGCCTTTTGACTGGGGGGGAGAATCAACTCATTGGGATTTGAAGTGGTCGGGATGAAATTGTCCAGAGAGAATGTGTGTGTGTGTGTGTGTTTGCGTGCGTGTGCGTGCATATTCCTGCCTACTGTTAGTTGAACAGGTTGCTTGCGTTGGTGTTTGGAAGATAGGCATCGCTTGTATTGGCTCCAGTGATGCTTTCCTATTCGATATATACGTTTTTAGTATTGAGTCACTATAACTTACAACTGAACTATAAGACATAGTCAATGTATCCCAGGTGTGTGTGGTGACAATGGCTGTGCTCCGCAGTGGAGGTATGTACAGAGGCATACAGCTGGTTCTCTGGTCTCCTCTCCTCTGCAGCACTACCAGATTTAATATCAGAGAGGGTCAGGTTCTCATGGCCTGGTGGCCTGGGCAAAAGAGGCAGCATTCCTTCAATTCTTCTCTGCCGGGCAGCGAGCATCCCGCTCTCGAGCAGCAGCGACGAGGTCTGATGGGATTGGGCAAAGGAGGTAGCTTAATTTTTGAAGGTGGTGGAGAAGACCCCCCTTGTCTCCCCCAGCTCTAGTTCACCCCCCCCCCCCCTGTTTTTCTGTCATTCACATCACAGAAGGGCCACAGGGCGATAGTAACACAGTGAAGCAGAAGCTCTGATATTATTTTGTACTTAGGAGATATGTAGTCATGGAAGATATGTAGCGACTGGAAGATTACCGTTGCTGGTTAAGTTACATACCGTGGCATACAAACACTTTCTAGAAAAGGACCTCTCTCTCGTATGGGAAAGTAAAAAAAACAAATGTGGCAACACTATCCCAAAAGAACAATAGAAAGAAAAGTTCTGAGAAAACAAATTGCGCGTTTCCAGCTGTGACCATGTTTTATTACACTCCAACGCAAGAGCGGTACCACACAAAAGCCCTCATGTCGCACGGTTTGTGAAATGAGCCCCTGGTCTTGTCATGGTCCACCATTGGTGCCTCAAACAATACCGGATTCTTCTCTCTGCAGAAAGTGATGCGACTCGCTCCTAATATATTTCAACATCAACAAAATAGAGCAAAAAAAATGAAGACCGCTTGTCAACCAACCCGTAAGAACGTCTGATGCATATAACTCTGGCACCCAGCCAAGCATTCTATAGCAGAAAGAATAGCCTTTGCACTGAACCCCCCCCCCCCCACTGTCATGTGTCCCAGTATTAAAGCTTTACAGGCCTCAGTGTTTCTCACTGTTCCCAAGCGGTGTGCAAAAAGCTTCCACTAAGGGGTCAATGACAGGCAGTGCTAGTCTGTATTGCCAAGCGCTATAATCACATTATACACTCCTCTATGGCTGAATTAGAGGGTGTCTCTGTTTTAGGGAGGTAGGTCAGGGGATTCTTCCTGGCACAAAACCATCCACGCAGTTACACGCTGACACATTCTTTAATGAACTTTGTAGTTCAGCATTTAAGAACAAGCAACATTTCAGGTCACAAGGGAACTTAGTAGCGGTGCTTGAAATCCTGTTAGGCGGTGAATATGGACATCCTACAGGGAATTCAAGGTGAGGTAGCGAAAGGCGAGCTGTGAAAATATTGTAATTAGACTACACCGTCTATGGTGACCACGCAAATTATGTGGACTATTTCTCGTTAAATGTCTGTACATTTTCTAGATTATTCCATGCGTATTTTATATGGGTGTATTGCGTAATATGATTATGTAATCGGATCATTTACTCAAGTGAGATCTCAGCCATTTCAAACATTTTCTAGTAATATAATACATTTGAGTCATCGTTATCGCAGTGGGTTACCATGCGGAGTACCCGGCTGCTGGATCAATTGTTCGATTCCATATTAGAACATTAGAAGATATGAGACACTTCACTTGCATAACATTCCATAACACGAACCCTGACCTGAGAGCATGGCCAGTTGAGTATGGTTACATGGTACAATTGGCCGGTGGTCAGTATTCCTGTTACAATCAGCATCAGTCATTATTCTGGCTTACAGAATCTACCCTCTCATGCATTTCAATTCTAGGACAACGTCAGCAACACACCCTGAAGATATTTATCTGCAGTTGGCACTCCCATCTAGACTCCCCTTCTCCTTTCTTATAACAAGGGTGTATGCTGTGTCATGCTAATTCTACACATTTTCCCCATGAGCCAGTTTTAAAGCTTGAATTGCAGTGCGTTTATGTTAACCCCCAAAATCTTTTTTTGGGGGGGGGGATACAAGAAGTACTGTGGATAGCAATAACTTTGTGAGCCTCCCAGGCCCATGTTGTCCAGGGTTAAGAACACCAACTGTAGATGAACAATGTGACACTGTATTGTATTCCACACTCTAAAGTTATTCCACGGATCCCTTTGACAAAATGTGTTGAATCTGTTATTAGTAATATTCATTCAAATATATATATTTTGAGATCTGGCCGTGGACCCCTTGCAGTACCACGTCCGCGGACCCCACTTTGAGAACCCCTGACATAGGGAATAGAGTGCCATTTGGAATGACAAGAAACAATTTGAGTGCAAGTTTCCCAACGTTCCCCCACACTGTGAGACTGACATCTCTGTGGCAGCACTTTGTGAAGTTCGTTTCCCTTTCCCCCCTGAACGGCCCTTACCAATCCACAGCTGTAAAACTCTATAAATCACAGGGTAGCCCCACGGAAAAAGTACATTATTGTGTCCCTCCCGCATTCTTTGAGAATGCGGGAGGCAGCGAGCCGCCTGACAACAAAGAGGACGGAATTATGCTCACAGCATTTCTTTCCCTTCCTGGTCTGATGGTGACTTTAGCTTTTAGTAGTCGTTTCAACGCCACTGCTAAGTGTCAAAACTGCTGACAAACGTGAGCCTGAACCACAGTTGCTTGGTAGGTGATTTCACTGATATTTCTGCTCAGTTGAACGATGGTAGTTTTGGACGCTATAGTCGCCTAGCTTCTTCTTTTGAAGCTGTGTTGAACACAATGGCAGCTGCCACCACCCCTCTCCCCTCTGCACTGAGAAATCTTCCCACAGCTCGAACCCTCGTGTTCACACACAGTTTCCACACATATTTCAACCACAGACGTCACCATATCAAAAGTGCATCCATTCTAACCCTGATCCGTCTGAACACGACCCCGGCTTTCATGGCTGCTTCCACAGAGCCCTTTGCTACATGCCCTGGCCCAAGAGCCCTTTGTCTCACATGCTCCCTGTAATTTATCTGCTGACAAGTAGAGCAGGGTCGAGCCTGGAGAAGGGTCTCCTGCAGGGCAGAAGGGAGAAGTTCTCTGGATATCATTTAGATCACGCGTTTCGTGTCTTCAATCAATGTTAAATGGTCAACGTTCAATCAGTGAGTTCTATGGTGATCAATACTTGTCTGGGGACCTCAAGACACCCTTTCTCTCCTATTCCTCTTTGTTCTGTAACCATACCAAATAATGACATGATATAAGAACCTGTTTACTTTCTGCTGACCAAAAAACCCCGTACACCACAATTGCAATCGAAGCGTAATCCTATTTTAACAATTTATTTATGAGTATAAGGTAATAACTTTTATTGTAAAGACAGAATAAAAACCCAGTGTGATGTATCTAGGCCCTTAACTCCTAGCGATAAGTCCCATTGTCCTGCTTCTCTTCACGGGGTCATGAGGAGGGGTGAGATTCTTTTGGCTGTCTGATCTATTGATAATTCCTGTCTCTGCTGTGGCCAGCTCTGACCTGCTCATCAGAATGAATGAGCTAGGCCAGGGCTTCTCTCCCACACAGCCCCAAACTGACCGATTCAGCAGTCAGCTTTTCAACGCTAGCCTGGCTGTCAGATTAATGTTGTTCTAGCGGAGACATTGTGATGCTAACTAGGCGAATCCCGTGGTTCTGTCTGCTTTACCTGGGGCTATCGACAACCTTTAGTTACACACAGCATACTGCTTATTTCATGGGGAATATGAAAGATCGAAAATATCAACGCCACTTTAGTTGTTCTCCTCTTGTTACTGACATCCCCGACTGTAATGGATGAATAAGTTAAAATATTGTGATTTATAGCACCCCCAATTATCCCTGGCCAGCAACACGCCCGATGAGACTCCCTATTCGAATGACCTAAGCAATGAGAGTGATTGAGAAAGAAGAAAAGAGAAACCGAGAGAATGCTGGAGTGTGGGAGAGTGTGGGAGAGAGAGAGACAGAGAAACAGATGGGAGATAGATAGCGGGAGAGAGAGATGACAGACACAGAGAGAGAGAGAGAGAGAGAGAGAGAGAGGTATAATTATATATTTGGCAATGTAAACATGTTTCCCATGCCAATAAAGCCCTTTGAATTGAATTGAGAAAGAGAGAGAGAGAGTGAGACAGAGACAGAGACAGAGACAGAGAGAGAGAGCGAGAGAGAGAGAGAGAGAGAGAGAAAGAAGAGAGAGAGAGAGAGAGAGAGAGAGAGAGAGAGAGTAATGGGCCTGGAGTAAGTCACTTTCAGGCAGAGGTGGTAATGCCCCTGGAAGAAAGGCCACGGCTGCATAGTACACTACTTCTGACCAGAGCCCTATGGTGAATAGAGCTTGCTTTCATGTATGTGTTTTGTGTGACACAGAGAGTGCTGGTCAGTGGTCTTCAGTAGGGGTCAGTCTCTCCCTGAGAGCAGGGAGTAAAGTCAGACAGAACCATGCAATGATGCTTCTGCCCAGGCCCCCTCCCCACCCATCCCTTCTCACAGACCCTCGTGGCAGGACAGGAGGACAGGACAGGCTTTGGCTTGGTGCCAGCCAATATCTGTACCTCTATATGGATATTTTCAATGATGCAGAGATACTCTACAACTTCCGAATGGTGTCTAAAATGATTCACCACACCAATACAAAGAAAAGTTGTCTACTGCATAGGGGTTTGGTCGAACGCAACAGGGGATGGGGACAGGCTCCTGAAAATAACTATATACACAGCTGGTATGAACTCTGTACCTGCTGTCCCACATTCATAGAAAAAAAGGTGATATCAATAACCAAAAAGTGTCTCTTTGGCTGTCCCGATAGGAGAACCCTTTGAAGAA
Source organism: Oncorhynchus nerka (assembly GCF_034236695.1). Classification (NCBI taxonomy): domain Eukaryota; kingdom Metazoa; phylum Chordata; class Actinopteri; order Salmoniformes; family Salmonidae; genus Oncorhynchus; species Oncorhynchus nerka. The sequence continues at coordinate 54,670,274 of NC_088420.1, forward strand.
CCCCTTTTTCTTCCAGGTAGAACCTTTTGGATTCCATGTAGAACCCTTCTCACAGAGGGTTCTACATGGAATCCCCAAAGATTCTACCTGAAACCAAAAAGTTCTAACTGGAACCAAAAAGGGTTCTTCCTGGAACCCAAAGAGTTATCCTATGGGGACAGCCTCAGAACCCTTTTGGAACCCCTTTTTTTCTACGAGTGTATATAAAGGAGAACAGTATAATGAGACGTAATGTATGCATGTAGTATTCAGCACATTAGCATGTGCCACCAATCTCCCATTGACACCAACGGGCAACTTCATTATTCTCCAAATTCCGACAATGATCAGAGCCCGATTAGAACCGTCATCCGAGAGGCCTAAACTTGTGGGTCTACTCTGTGCTGTATATTAACGTCTACAAAGGAAATTCTCACAGTGGTGAACTGAATGGTGTACGTTTGAACTCTGCCAAGAAAGATGTAATTTGCTATAATGTAAAGTACAAAGTACAGTAGAAAGTAGAAAAAAAGTTACTTTGTATTAACTACACTATGTAACATTCCGCTAGAGATTCCCCATTTTCAATTAAGTTATTTCACAGATCTCCCTTTCTGCGTACAGCTGTTCTTTAGTAAATCATGGACAACCTCTACCCACCATCCAATACCCATCTCAGAGCAATCAAACGTGAAAGGGAGAGGGTTCAGTTGTAGCCACCTCAAGATAGCAGAAGAATGGCCACTTTTATGGGCAGAGGGGGGATGAAATCACTGGAACATTGGCATGACAGGTGTTGGGTTTCTCTCTTCGTGGGACCTCTCCGAACAAAGCTATAGTGTCTTAAAGTTGCAATCTGGGATTCGAAAAAACAACCGAACGGCAGCCCTGCCACTTGTTTTGAAATATACAGTGCCTTCGGAAAGTATTCAGACCCCTTGATGTCATCCACATTTTGTTACGTTACAGCCTTAATCGAAAAAGGATTCAATAACATCAAATCCTCAGCAATCTACACACAATACCCCACAATGACAAAGTGAAAACAGGTTTTTAGAACATTTTGCAAATGTATTAAATATTTAGAAAAGAAATACCTTATTTACAGAAGTATTCAGACCCTTTGCTTTGAGACTCAAAATTGAGCTCAGGTGCATCCTGTATCCATTGATCATCCTTGAGATGTTAGTCCACCTGTTTTAAATTCAATTTGTTGGACATGATTTGGAAAGGCACACACCTGTCTATATAATGTCCCACAGTTGACAGTGCATGTCAGAGCAAAGACCAAGCCAGGAGGTCGAAGGAATTCTCCATAGAGCTCTGAGACAGCACTGTGTCAAGGCACAGATCTGGGGAAGGGTACCATATAATTTCTGCGGCATTGAAGATCCCAAAGAACACAGTGGCCTCCATCATTCTTAAATGGAAGAAGTTTGGAACCACCAAGACTCTTCCTAGAGCTGCCCGCCTGACCAAACTGAGCAATCGGGGGAGAAGGGCCTTGGGCTGGGAGGTGACCAAGAACCTCATCTGTGGAGATGGGAGAACCTTCCAGAAGCACAACCGCCTCTGCAGCACTCCACCAATCAGGACTTTATGGTAGAGTGGCCAGACGGAAGCCACTCCTCAGTAAAATGCACATGACAGCCCATTTGGAGTTTGCCAAAAGGCACCTAAAGAAACATGATTCTCTGGTCTGATGAAACCAAGATTGAACTCTTTGGCCTGAATGCCAAGCGTCACTTCTGGAGGAAACCTGGCACCATCCCTACGGTGAAGCATGGTGGTGGCAGCATCATGCTGTGTGGATGTTTTTCAGCGCCAGGGAATGGGAGACTAGTCAGGATCGAGGGAAAGATGAACCCCATTGAACCCCATTGAAAAGCTGTTGTTTGAATTGAAGGAAGATGAAGGATATCAAGGATCTGGATATATTCTGTATGGAAGGAATGGTCAAAGATCCCTCCCAATGTGTTCTCCAATCTCCTAACATTTTAGATTTTAGGGTTCTGAAGTATTGAAAACAGAGGTGGCAATCATTTTGACCCCTATCATATTGAATATATTTCTCTGAGCAATTGTATTAGTAGAAAATAATATTGCATCCAATATAGCTCAGTATTTGTAATATTTATTTTATCCAGTCTTTTTTAAATCGTTAACCCTGTTACGGTCAACCCTGTTACTTTATTTGTCACATAATAGACACTTACTATGGATTTTTTAATTTTATTTAACCTCTTGAGATGGGGAAACATGTTTTTATTAAGTTGAACATACGTTCAATACAGAATGTTAAAATTAGGTGAATAATAACATTTTCAAAATGCAGAAGTTGAAAGATAACTTGGTTATCATGCAGATGTAGGATCTTAATTTGACCACCCTGTTGCAGGATAACTTTCCTTTCATGCAGGAAATGTATAACTTGTAGTTTATTTGACGTTTTAAAAAGGCTTCTGAAATTTGTAATTTTCAATTTGAGACTTCTTGTTGCTGCAGGATTATTTTCCTGCTCTAGCAAGGAATATTTGTACCTCTATATGGATATTTCTATTGATCCAGAGATACTCTACATCTTCCGAATAGTGTCCAAGATGTCTGAAATGAATCACCACATCAATACAAAGAAAAGTTGTCTACTGCACAGTGGTTTGGTCGAATGCAACAGGGGATGGCGACAGGCTCCTGAAAAGAACTCTCACTATACATAGTTGACAAGAAGCTGTGGGCCAGGCGGGGGCTGGGGACCGACAGACAGCGCAGCCTTCTTTAGGACTGTCACCTCTCTGTGATGACCCCCCCCCCTCCCCTCCCCTCCGTGGCCCGCTCCAGCTCCTCAAAAGGAGGACTGTCTCCTCAGTCTGTCTCTGGCTCCACTCCCCGGGCCTGTGGTCCGCCGACCAGCAGGGCTCTGTGAATGAATATATATGCCCCCATCTTGTGGACTGCATGAGGCCTCAATTGGCTCTCATTGTGCCTCCTCTTCCAGGCTCACTCCACAGAGCAAGGCCTCATCTTCACAACAATGCTTTTTAAAAAGGCCCAGTGCCACTCCAAGGCCCTAGACATAAAAGGGGGGCCTTTGCTTCGTGGACGTGTTTTAAAGGCGAGATGGGCAGGGGGCAACTAGTAGCTATTAAGGAGAGACAGAGAGACAGAGAGAGAGAGTGAGAGAGAGAGAGAGAGAGAGAGAGAGAGAGAGAGAGAGAGAGAGAGAGAGAGAGTAATGGGCCTGGAGTAAGTCACTTTCAGGCAGAGGTGGTAATGCCCCTGGAAGAAAGGCCACGGCTGCATAGTACACTACTTCTGACCAGAGCCCTATGGTGAATAGAGTGCCATTTGGGACACAAACCACATAAATGGGATGGATGGCTGCTGCTAGGAGACCCAGTCAGAGGCATGTTGCTGGAAGCCTCCCAGCACCAACCGGAAACATCAATGGGCTCCTCCAATCCACACTGGGACTCTGCGTTGATAGAGATATACATGAGAAAAAGCCTGAATCATAAAGGAAAGGCCACAATGCCAAATGGGATGGTATTTGTTGTTGAGACAAGAGACTGTAGAGAAAATGAATCCAAAATAATCAGATACACTATGAGCTGATGTGGTTTTGTCTTTGGGGCCTAATATCGTTTCTAGTCCTCAAGGAGGCATTGCTTTGGACTGTGGAACCTGCGGGTGAGCTGCCTGCTACTCAACATGCATGTATAGGTAATCATCCCTTTTGTTATGCATTAAGCAGTCACACTTACTGTATCGTATGGTCATTTCAATTATATAGATATGCACTTCTGCTGAACATACCCAGCTCTGCGCCAGCCAAGCTAAAGCTAATCTAAGATATCCTCCCATGATGATGTATTGTTACTCCAGCTGTTCTGCTCTGTTCAAAGAGAGAGAGGCCCCACCCGACCCGAGAGACACAACCTCCCTGCCTACCAGAGACAGAGAGGTCCTTCCCCGTGGAAACCAGTAACACACAGTATGCGTCACAACCTCCGTGTTGCTATGTTCATCAACTGAATTCATTCGTTTTGTTCTGTTTCTGTATGTCACATAACACTATATGAGTATTCCCCATCTGCTGAGTACTGTCAATGGAACATATTCTTGACTTAACTCAACAGTGTCTGATGCTGAGAAAGCTAGCAGTCAGAAAATGCAAAAAAAACGAGATTGTTTTCACAAAGGGTCACCCGCCTTTTGTAACTATTTTAATCCTGAATAGCTCTTTACCAAAAGAGGACATTTCTAACATGTACAAAATGGAATACCAACATACCAGCATGACCACCACCAATCCCCATCCTCATCTCTGTCTTTTTTTCCCCTCTCCCGTCCCTTTCTTTCCCCCCATCCAAGTCCCTCCTCGGCCCTCCACCTCAGACCATTCTATAATTCCTTTCACACAATCACATCCCTTTTGGAGGGGGCCCTGCCTCTCTTCTCTGCTAGACTCTTCTCTTCTCAGGGCCCTGCCTCCCCTCTCTTCTCCTCTCTCTTCTCCTCTCCTCTCTTCTCTTTTGCAGGCAGAGCTATGTGGTGGAGCTGCCGCAGTCTCCTCAATGAACAGTTAATCCCCTGACACTGGGAGCACATTGTGTCCCGCCGTCGCAGCCCGGGGACGAGAGGTCAGAGGAATGCTGGGGCTTAAAGGCAGGGGAGAGAAAGAGGAGGAATGGAGGAATAGAGAGAGGGAGGAGGGACAGGGAGGAGGAGAGAAAGAGAGGGGGAGAGAAAGAGAAAGAGAGAGAGATGCAGATAGAGAGAGAGAGCGGGAGCGAGAGCGAGAGAGAGAGAGAGAGAGAGAGTGAGAGAGAGAGAATAAGTATAACGGGGACAGCGTAAAAGAAAAGGTAGGTGGAGGGGGACCGGGGAAAGAAAAGAAAAAAGTCAAACTGCAATTGAGAAGGTCTGAAAAAAGGGATTATGCCACAATATCCGACTGCATTGAGGGGTCAGGAGAATTAAGGCTAGGAGCAGCTTGCTCAGTGTGCTGACGGATAAAAGGGGGCCCTCGGCTGAATGGGAGCAGTTCAAGTGCGGACGCTTTGGGCAGGCTGCTTCCCGATTCTCTTTAGGGCCAGGCATCACTTTCATGTGTGGGCACACATTGTTGGGGAGGCTTCATAGAAACGTGCGTGGCCACAGGCAGAATGGAATACCCCAGTTCCATTGAGATGATTGTGGTTAGAGAAGAGGAGGTTGGGGACATAGTTGTGGGAGGTAGAGCAAAGAGGATGGGTGAGGAAGGAGGAATGTCTTCTCTGATTGGTTCATAAGGAGCCCCCCCGCCCCCACACACCTTCAGGATAAAGCCCTTGGCATCCGACAGTCAGAGAGACGCACTACAGCTACAGACTCACAATAGCATAGGTATGCTAATGCTACCTAATTTATCTCTTGAATGGTAATCTAACTTAGTAGTCGGACAGCTTTTGGTGTTGATTCAAGACTAGTTGTGATTAGGGAGAAAGTTGCTTAACATATTTTGCATTTGAAGTAGAGAAAAGAGACTAGAGGGTATACAGTGCCTTCAGAAAGTATTCACACCCCTTGACTTTTCCCACATTTAGTTACAGCCTGAGTTTAAAATGGATGAAATGTAGATGTTGTGTCACTGGCCTAAGCACAATACCCCATAATGTCAAACTGGAATTATGTTTTTAGAAATGTTTACAAATGAATTAAAAATTACAAGCAGAAAATCAGTAAGTCATTAAGTATTCAACCCCTTGTTATGGCAAGCTTAACAATAATGGACTCACTCTGTGTACATTAATAGTGTTTGACTACCTCATCTCTGTACCCCACACATACAATTATCTGTAAGGTCCCTCAGTCGAGCAGTGAATTTCAAACACAGATTCAACCACAACAGGCACCTATTGGTAAAAAAACAAAACAGACATTGAATATCTCTTTCAGCATGGTTATGTTATCAATTACACTTTGGATGGGGTGTCAATACACCCCGCCACTACAAAGATACAGGCATCCTTCCAAACTCAGTAGACGGAGAGGAAGGAAACTCTCAGGCCAACGGTGACTTTAAAATAGTTACAGAGTGTAATTGCTCTTATAGGAGAAAACTGAGTATGGATCAACAACATTGTGGTCACTCCACAATACTAACCTAAACGACAGAGTGAGTAGAAGGAAGCCAGTACAGAATACAAATATTCCAAAACATGCATCCTGTTCACAATAAGGCACTAAAGTAAAACTGCCAATAATGTGACAAAGAAATTAACTTTATGTTCTGAATACAAAGCGTTATGTTTGGGGCAAATCCAACACAACACATCACTGAGTACCACTCTTCATATTTTCAAGCATGGTGGTGGCAGTATCATGGTATGCATATTCTTGTCACCAGCAAGGACAGGGGAGTATTTTAGCATGAAAAGAAATAGAATAGACCGAAGCAGAGGCAAAATCCTAGAGGAAACACTGGTTCACTCTGCTTTCGAACAGACACTGGGAGACAGATTCACCTTTCAGCAGGACAAAAAACGAAAAAACTAAGTCAACAATGAATGTGCAGAAAAATGTGCAGATATTGTACAATCCAGGTGTGCAAGGCTCTTGGAGACAAAAGGTGTTAGCATGCTTCAGTTAGACTGGCGCGTAGCCAAACTTGGCTAGGTGAAATGAACGAGTGTGTTCACATACTCCCTTAAAAGACCTTAGCTTGAAAAACCAGAAGAAAAATGGCAATAGTACTGGTTGTCCATTTTGAGAGACCATGCCCACTATACACTTCCTTTAAATAGTCCAAATGAATCTAAGATAACTTTTAAAAATCTGTCATTATATTTGATGTTTTTACTGAGGAGATCTTAGTCGCACAAATGTACATCTAACTAAGATGTTTTTGGTGCACTATTACTCAGGTGAAAACCTGCATGAAAATGATTTGCCTCTCGCTGAATGACAACAAACACTTCATTGAACAATCCCTACTGTTTGTCGGGCCAATCATTGACAAAGTTGCGTTGACTTCGTTTGCCTCAAGAACAAAAACATCACAAAATGTTGTCATAATATATGCACAAACTGTTCCCGAACTGTTTCGGCTGGGAAGCATGTAGACACCTTTACCCAGAAAGACTCACAGCTGTAATCGCTGCCATACTTATCTTATCAAGATGTGTTTTATTGATCTACTGTATTTTTGGGATTTATTGATCTATTTTATAGACATTTTTGAGTTTTTTTGTGAATATCGTTGATGCCACAAAATGTGGAAAAAGTCAAGGGGCGTGAGTACATTCTGTAGACACTGTGTGTGCTTAGGTTTCAGTGCACAAACTGCACAATCAAATAACAGAACCAGGACTGAGCTGTTGTCTGATGGTATATGGGGAATGGATCAGCATTCAAGGTTGAGGGTGTTGTACATCCGTAACCCACCGCCAGGAAGTGCCCTCCCGACCCTCCACTACATCATCAGCTCTCATGTGGAGGCCCTCTGGGTGACGAGGTAATGGCTTCTGTTGGCTCAACACAGACCTCTTCCTGTCTCAGTTTCCTCATTCACCATTGAGTTAACAGAAACTAGCACTAGAACTCCCTTCCCTTGAGCCAGACCCAAAGCCCATCCTAAAAGACACTCCGCAAAAGGAAGCGCGGCGGTCTGTCTGTTTTTTTTTACATTGGACGCTGCCAGGTCGTCAGAATATAGAATATGTCCAAAAAAACATGCTCATTGCAGCATAGTTTGTCCTATAGATGGAAAACTGGTCTTAATGGATTAATCCTACAAGCCAAGAATGTCTGATCATCACCTATCCTATGCATGGAAAGATAGACATGTTGTATACAAGTTGTACGTTTGTGATAGATACGATTATAAATATGCTTTAATAAGATCAATGTGACTGGGAAACGTTCAGGAAAATTAGGGCCAAACTTGTTCCGTCTAGACTTCATTTACCAAGACAGACAATTCTACCCTTTTGCCAGAGAAAAAGGAATCTATTGATAGGCTACTAAAATGGTAGGCTAATGCCTGCAGAGATACGTGGAGGAAACAAATGGTTGTATCAAGCACCCATTTCATTTATTTGTTTTGAACTGACCCTGGTTCTTCTGGTCTTACATAGATAGAGATTGACCTCTAGAGAAATGCCCGATTGTTAGCAGCTAGGTCTCAGTCAGATGTAAGACATTTGTTGCAGTGGTGAGCCAAAGACATGCAGCCCCCCAGCAGCACATGTTAGGAGTCCATTACATGGAGGGTCAAAGGTTACAATTCTGTTTCCTGTTCACACAGAACATGATTTCATCTGTTTTGAAGTATCTGCATGCCTTCCCCTCAACAATGGCTTCCTTTCATGGTTGTTTTTTTCCCTCTCCTGTCGTAGATACAGGGGCTGATGAAGCGGAGGCACCCCTGCCTGGACTGATGTGTGTGTTTCCCCTCATGATTTCACTCTAATTTGACACTGAAGGCTAATGCATTCCATAAGTGGCCCCTCTGCCTACCCTCTTGCCTGCCTCTACTGTCCTGCCTTGTTTCACATAGAACCGTGTCACTCAGAGTCAACCAATGTGAACCACGTCTAAAATGCATGTCTTAGATTGGACAGGGAAGTGTATACTACCTTGACAATGACTCTAAATGGAAACACACGTGCATACTGTCCAATGAAGATTAGAATATAGAAGTTCGGGTGGGTCTAACGCTGGACGCTAACTGGTTAAAACTGCATTTCCGTCGGGAATGTCCCATGGCTGTCCCATAGTAATGAACGTGTAGGGGTCGGGAGTCGGGTCGAGGCAGACAGGCAGACAGCTTTTCTAAGCCAGTCGAAATCATGAATCAGTATCATTTTTATGTATGTAAACAAAGAAATGTCAATAGAAAACAGGTCAAACAAAATGAAGTGCAGCTAGTTTGCGGTCTTTCCAGCTTCAGTTTGAAGTGATTGTTAGCTGTGTTGTTGGCTAGCGCCACTGAACAACAGTGTCCTGACGAGAGAGCACATTTTCTATGCCAGGTGAAATCGCACATCATTAGCTCATTGTTACGAATGTATCCAAATACATGTCACTGGAAAACAGCTTAAACAAATACAAATGCAGCTACTTTGTTGTTATTCTGGCTGCACTGTTTGACGTGAAAGTAAGTTAGCTGTAGTTGGCTCGCTAGCAAGCAAGGCATAAGAACGTTGCCAGTCAGTATGGCAATAGAACATTTAGAACGAACGACTGGGTCGAGTCCATAGATATATAGAACAAAAAAGACTTAACGACTGGGTCGTGTCTCTGGCAACCGAACCGATAGAATGAGCGACCAGCCGGCTTGCGTCGCAAGCCTAGATTCGTGTCGGGGCTATACCTCGTAGAAACATGAAATAGTACGAATAACTTCATCAAAAATAAAGTTTTTAATGAAAATATTTCAACCATTATATGAATGTGTTGGTAACCCGTTGTATAAAAGTGATAATGCCCTCAAATTCGGTGTTTGGAGGATATATTGGTACTGTTTGGCCAATACATTCTTCAAACACCATCTTCTGGGGCATTATCACTTCAATGGAAACCACTACATATTCCTACATACATTTCTCCAGACAGATATTCGAACATAGGCTACAGCAGACTATTGTCTTGAGGTCAATGCTAAATGATGTTGTTTGAAGTCATTCCAGAGCTAACCCCACCAGAGGAACTGGAACCACCAGGAACACATGTGGACCATTATAAATGGCTGTTAACTCAGACCCTTCCAGTCAACTTTATTAGCGTTCCTAAACCTGATTTCTGCACAGTAATTGATCATTAAAAAAATGCTATTGTGGGTGTTTAATGACAGAAGGGATATTCGCGTTCCGAAATCCCTATTCACTGTTTAGCAAGCTCAACTTCCACCTTTGTTTTGATGCTCCATCACGTACTCCTATTGAACTTAGAACCCTGTAGATCATTATAGGCCCCATGTAGGCCTAACTTCTGTGCTAGGATTATTATCCCGACCCTTGATTGACCCAGTAGCCAACTCTACTACACTTGAGACTTGTTGCTTTTAACCAGCCAAGAACGTGATGCTCATTTGTGCGAGCCAGGTTGCTCCGATGCTATTTAGACCGGTCACCTGTGGTAGGGTATTGAGACGATCATTAGGCTCCATTATAAAAGGGAATGAGGCTGAGTGTAAGTGAGGAATTTACAACTTTTCCTGCAAATACATTGTAGCCTTTCGCTTTACCCTTTTATTTGGTGTGAAATACTAGAACAGGATACGCCACCATAGAACAATCATCTCATGTTTCACAAGATGTGGGCTATGTGGTTTAAAATGACCCTGTTCAAGGTGTTTAATAAAATCCCAGAAATGAAAAAACAATATGTCATACAATTTCTTGACGTTGTAACAACTGGTTGTACGGTGTTGAAGACATGGTCGTCTTGTAGTGGCATCTTTGTTGGCTCTTTTCAAGACATACCTCCTATGACTCAAACAAGAGTGATAGGAAGTATAGTGGGGCAAAAAAGTATTTAGTCAGCCACCAATTGTGCAAGTTCTCCCACTTAAAAAGACGAGAGAGGCCTGTATAATATTCATCATAGGTACACATCAAAATCCAGAAAATCACATTGTAGGATTTTTACTGAATTTATTTGCAAATTATGGTGGAAAATAAGTATTTGGTCAATAACAAAAGTTTCGCAATACTTTGTTATATACCCTTTGTTGGCAATGACAGAGGTCAAACGTTTTCTGTAAGTCTTCACAAGGTTTTCACACACTGTTGCTGGTATTTTGGCCCATTCCACAATGCAGATCTCCTCTAGAGCAGTGATGTTTTGGGGCTGTTGCTGAGCAACACGGACTTTCAACTCCCTCCAAAGATTTTCTATGGGGTTGAGATCTGGAGACTGGCTAGGCCACTCCAGGACCTTGAAATACTTCTTATGAAGCCACTCCTTCATTGCCCGGGCGGTGTGTTTGGGATCATTGTCATGCTGAAAGACCCAGCCATGTTTCATCTTCAATGCCCTTGCTGATGGAAGGAGGTTTTCACTCAAAATCTCACGATACATGGCCCCATTCATTCTTTCCTTTACACGGATCAGTCGTCCTGGTCCCGTTGCAGATAAACAGCCCCGAAGCATGATGTTTCTACCCCCATGCTTCACAGTAGGTATGGTGTTCTTTGGATGCAACTCAGCATTCTTTGTCCTCCAAACACGACGAGTTGAGTTTTTACCAGTTTTTTCCATATGACATTCTCCCAATCTTCTTCTGGATCATCCAAATGCTCTCTAGCAAACTTCAGTCTGGCACTGCAGGATTTGAGTCCCTGGCGGCGTAGTGTGTTACTGATGGTAGGCTTTGTTACTTTGGTCCCTGCTCTCTGCAGGTCATTCACTAGGTCCCCCTGTGTGGTTCTGGGATTTTTGCTCACCGTTCTCGTGATCATTTTGACCCCACAGGGTGAGATCTTGCGTGGAGCCCGTGTCTTCCATTTCCTAATAATTGTTCCCACAGTTTATTTCTTCAAACCAAGCTGCTTACCTATTGCATGTTCAGTCTTCCCAGCCTGGTGCAGGTCTACCATTTTATTTCTGGTGTCCTTTGACAGCTCTTTGGTCTTGGCCATAGTGGAGTTTGGAGTGTGACTGTTTGAGGTTGTGGACAGGTGTCTTTTATACTGATAACAAGTTCAAACAGGTGCCATTAATACAGGTAACGAGTAAAGAAGAAGTTACAGGTCTGTGAGAGACAGAAATCTTGCTTGTTTGTAGGTGACCAAATACTTATTTTCCACCATAATTTGCAAATAAATTAATTTTCAAATAAATTAATTTCATTTTTGTCTGTCATAGTTGAAGTGTACCTATGATGAAAATTACAGGCCTCTCTCATCTTTTTAAGTGGGAGAACTTGCACAATTGGTGGCTGACTAAATACTTTTTTGCCCCACTGTATACGGCATAGTGGGTCAACCTCAGCAACAACTGAGAGAGTGTTAAAGCGCAAGGCTCAACTTCTCCACTGTTTTGGTCCTGTGTCCTCCCACGCTGAAGCAGACCCGTGTGTGTGTGTGACCGTGTGAGAGCAAAGTGGTGCATCTCGCTCATCTCAATATCTGAGGTGTAGCTCGTGGCAATGTCATTTCGTGGAGTCTACCTTGTGATGTGTGTTTTGTCCTATATTTAGATATATTATATATTTTAAATCCCAGCTTTTTGGTAAGCCGTCATTGTAAATAATAATTTGTTCTTAACTGATTTTCCTAGTTCAATAAACGTTCAATAAAAACAATTTAAAAAATAATCATAATGTGAAAATGGAACTGAATGGTTCCATGGTCAATGCTTGAGACTTGACAGATTTGTCATGGTTGCAGTTGAACTGATAGGAGGCTCTGTTTCCTTTGCTATCACTCCCCATGTTTAAGCGTCTGAAACATTATTTTTCTTGCCTGGCAAGAAATGTGTGACTTGTTCTATAAAACATCATTCTTATTTGTTATTTGTTGTTTTCTTCTCAATGATTCTGGTAGTTTTTATGCGAAAAATCTCAATTTGCTAAAACTGCATCAGTATTCATGCCTTCCTTTCATTCAAATCCATTTAAATTGTTGACTGTGACTCCAGCCACTGTTAGTGGACAGGGTTAGCATAGGGGTCGCTGCTTTGTAAACATGTTGTGTGGGTCAACCTAGGGTAAGTTCTTCACATTTAGAAATGTCTACAAAACTTGGTGCTCGCATCCCTTGAACTGAACAAAGCTAGCTAGCGAGCAATAATACCCTTTCCAAACAATTTTCCAAGTTGGAATAATGCAACATTCCGTTTGGAGGGTTCGAAAGAGTGGAACTTCAACTCTAATGGAAGTTAAGACCAGACAGAGGCAGCATACACTTGCATGGGAGGATTCTCCTCTCCAACCAGCTGGATGCCCTAATGGATGGAGCTGCCTACCTGTGTGCTGCATGGGAGAACTGTGCTACCAGCTACTGTTTGTTTGTGTGACTATTTGTGTCCGTGTGGAAATGAAACCGAAGCAGGCCTCGAGGATGCGTCTCCCGCATGACGGTGGGTCTGCTCTGTGCGTGCAGAATAAAATAATAGACACGGGGTTCTGCTGTGACTCCTACAATGCCGTCACTGAGAGGTTCACCCTGAAAGACAGATTGAACAGACTTCATTTACAAGTAAAGGTAGGCCTAAATGCATTTTTCTTTGGAATTTGCGTATTAGACTAGTGCTGAAAGAACACGACCATAGACAACTTCCGTTTGATTCATTTGACTTTTTTGATGTTTTGAATCCAAAACTGCCATAAAAAGCCAGACTACAGTTTGCAACTGCACATGGGGACGAAGATAGTACTTTTTGAAGAAATGTCCCATGGTCTGATGAAACAAAAATAGAACTGTTTGGCCATTATGACCATCATTATGTTTGGAGGAAAAAGGGGGAGGCTTGCAAGCCGAAGAACACCATCCCAACCTTGAAGCATGGGGGTGGCAGCATCATGTCGTGGGGGTGCTTTGCTGCAGGAGGGACTGGTGCACTTCACAAAATAGATGGCATCATGAGGCAGGAAAATGATGTGGCTATATTGAAGCAACGTCTCAAGACATCAGTCAGGAAGTTAAAGCTTGGTCGCAAATGGGTCTTCCAAATGGACAATGACCCCAAGCATACTTCCAAAGTTGTGGCAAAATGGCTTAAGGACAACAAAGTCAAGGTATTGGAGTGGTCATCACAAAGCCCTGACCTCAGTCCCATAGAAAATGTGTGGGCAGAACGGAAAAAGTGTGTGCGAGCAAGGAGGCATACAAACCTGACTCAGTTTCACCAGTTTCAGGAGGAAAGGGCCAAAATTCACCCAACTTATTGTGGGAAGCTTGTGGAAGGCTACCCAAAACGTTTGACGCAAGTTAATATTAAGCAATTTAAAGGCAATACTACCAAATACTACTTAAGTGTATGTAAACTTCTGACCCAATGGGAATGCGAAAATAAAAGAAATAAAAGCTGAAATAAATCATTCTCTCTACTATTATTCTGACATTTCACAATCTTAAAATAAAGTGGTGTCCTAACCGACGTAAGACAGGAAATTGTGAAAAACTGAGCTTAAATGTATTTGGCTAAAGGTGTGTGTAAACTTACGACTTCAACTGTATGTGTGTGTGTGTAATATTTCACACATTGAAATGTGTATTGTTTTTGAAGTGCCACCTATTGTTGTAACTGTGGATGCTTGATCGGTCTGTAGCTGAGCCATCGGAGGCTATCGCTTGTGCATCTTGGATACATTGATATTTACATTTGGGGATTGTTGTTGTTGTTGTCAATTACTGTTAATAGCACCGTGTCACAAGCTTAATTTGTGATTAAATCTACCCAGACACCGACCTCACCCCAGGTCACTGCACTACACTGAGGCTATGCAGGTTAGGTCAGCATGCATAACTGCATATGTGTGCGCCTGCACTGATCCTCTACACTGATTCCATCCAGTCAGGTCGGGTCCAGCACATCAACAGGAGTTTTGGCAAATACTTTCCCACCACTGTCTCTCTTATCAAACCAGACAGACGTGGCTGTTCCTCTCCACTGGAAGGCAGACACAATCAGAGCAGAAAGCTAGATGTAGACGTACGTTTATCCTGTCTGTCAACTCAAACTGGAGATGTTTTTAGTGCCTAAGTATCGGGGAAGATCTGCGTTATACCTCAATTCAAATTTAAAGGCAATGTTCCCGCGTTTGCCGAGACTGCATTTACGGTGAACGCTGTATATGTCGACTTAATCAGAAATTACCTGTACATTTTAACGCGGATCTTCCGTGATGCGGATTGAATCCAGCCCCTAGTCTACTTTAGGTCAATGGGAACTGTCACCTTACGGATAAAAGTGGTATGTAGCTACAGTATGCATACAACAACGCCAGGGAGTGTTTGAGTGTTTGAACCAAACACACCCTTTGGAGATCTATAAATACAAAGGTTCAGAGAGTTTTCAGGGGCAGGGTAACAGGATGCGCATATGTGGAGTTCCAATAACTGGTTATGGTATTAACCATTTAATCTCCCTTCAGACTGTATACGCAACACAAATATAAACACAGCGTGCAATAATTTCAAATTACAGTTTAAATAAAGAAATCATTCCATTTAAATAAATAAATTAGGCCCTAATCTATGGATTTCACATGACTGGGCAGGAGTGCAGCCATGGGTGGGCTTGGGAGGGCATAGACCCACCCACTTGGGAGCCAGCCCCACCCATGGCTGCCCCCCTGCCCAGTCATGTGAAATCCATAGATTAAGACCGTAACCAGGTGTAGGAACTCCTTATATGCACATCCTGCAGTCACCATGCCAATTGCACGCTCCCTCAAAGCTTGAGACGTCTCTGGAATTGTGTTGTGTCACAAAACGGCACATATTATAGTGGCCTTTTATTGTACCCAGCACAAGGTGTACCTGTGTAATGATCATGCTGTTTAAACAGCTTCTTGATATGCTACACCTTTCAGGAGAATGGATTAACTTGGCTAATGAGAAATGCTCACTAACAGGGATGTAAACAAATTTGTGCACACAATTTGAGAGGAATACGCTTTTTTGTGAGTATGGAAAATGTGTGGGATCTTTTATTTCAGCTCATGAAACATGGGATCAACACTTTACATGTTGCGTTTATATTTTTGTTCAGTGACATATTAACTTTCACCTAATACAGAAACTTCATTAATTGCAAGACATTGTAATAATGTAATAAATAGTGGTGTAAAGTACTTAAGTAAAAAATACTTTAAAGTACTAATGTAGTTTTTTGGAGTATCCATACTTCGCTTTACTATTTAAAGTAAAGTACTTTACTTTACTACATTCCTACAGAAAAGTATGTCTTTTGTTTCACCATACAATTTTCACTGACACCCAAAAGGAGTCATTACATTTTGAATGCTTAGCAGGACAAGAAAATATTCACATACACACACTTATCGAGAGAGCATCCCTGGTCATCCCTACTGCCTCTGATCTGGCGGACTCACTAAGCACATGCTTTGTTGTGCCCCTGGCAAACCGCACATTAGCAAGTAAATGGTGCCGTCTGGTTTGCCTTAATATAAGGAATATGAAATGATGTACGCGTTTACTTTTGACACTTAAGTGTCTTTGAGCAGTTACATTTACTTTTGATACTTAAGTATATTTAAAACCAAATACTTTAAAACTTTTACTCAAGGATAGGATTTGACTGGGTGACTTCCACTTCTACTTGAGTCATTTTCTATTAAGGTATCATTACTTTTACCCAAGTACTTTTTTCACCACGGGTAATAAACTGTAATAAAGCATGGAAATCACATAGGTGTAGGCGTGATTCTTCATAAGCTGTATAGTAATCAAAGTATCTCTGTGTCTATACACACACAGACACGCATGGACGCGCTCATGCACATGCACACCCACACAAACACATGCACAAATATGCGCACACATAGAAGAATACAAAACACACACACACACTGCTACGTATCATTAAGACACACAGAGAGTGGGAGAATTCCAGGGACATGGTGTGACTTGCGTAAGAGCAGTCTGGTATGACAGCTCTGATGTGAAACACAGTAACTGCATTAGGTAGCCTACGTAGACAAGGGTGTCTAATTGTTCCGAAGACAATGTGGACAATATGTCTATCTGAAACACATGTCTCTCTGCAACCAATTGACTCTGTTTAGTTGCATGTCAAACGTTGTGTATTCTCAATGGTTTCCTATTCAAATGAAAGTGTGGAAATCTGTTATTGTTCTCTTAATGTGAGTCACTGACATTCCAGGGGAATCAGATCAGATCAAATCAAATTGAGATTCATTTATATAGCACATTTCAGACATGGATGCAACGCAGTTCAATTAACAAGAAAAAAAAAACACATTTAAAAAAACGATAAAAAATATAAATATTCACTACACAAAAAACCCCACAGGATTAAAAACAAACTGAAAAAACCAAAAGACTAAAAAACACCCGAAGGAAGATATGACTCAGAAGCAAGATTGAAGTGATGGGAGGAGAGGAGAACAGAACAGAGATGAGTTATTATTTAAAGTTTAAGTCCTTGGTTCCTTACAATTCTCAGGGTCAAGCCTTGCCCCGGATTAACATTTGAATGTCAGGTATTTAATATAGGTTAAAAAAAAAGTGAGTTGCATGAAAGATCACCTGTTAGGGCAAAGGCGATCAATTCTGTGTAAAGCATTGGTAAGAATTCCGACATCATTCTATTAGAAAAAATGTGATTCAATTATGTTATAATAATGACCTAATATCTACTACGTGTAAAGGAGCTGTAGCTGTAACCTCCAGTATTCTTGACTGAAACTCAAAACCATGTTTCTCCAGAAAGTGGGGTTTGTGTCCCAAATGGGACCCTATTCCCTTTGTAGTGGACTACTTTTGACCAGGGCCCATAGGGGGGAATAAAGTGCCATTTGGGACACCCTGGGAGTCAATCAGTAGTGAGACATCCACCATGACCCTGACAAGCCCTGACCCAGCTAACAGACCAGGGCACTGAGTAACATGTGGGACTGCTCTTACTCCTGTCACAGGTTCATCTGGACCAAATCAAATCAGAATCAGGAGCAATTTCTCCCTCCTGCCCACCCTCCTGGGTTCAAAGCAAAATAAGCAGGAGGTAGTTGAGATCATGTTACACCTCTTTTACCACAAGCCAAAAGCTTTAGTTAACTGCACCGATGAGTTTCAGGTTGGTATTGAAGATTGAAATCCCAATAGATCAGAAGGAATGTAAACAACGGCACATTTGGCAATGGTTGTTTGAGGGGACTGAAAGTGCAGCATATCTGCTGTGGAACTTTATGCGGTGAAATGTTGTAAGAAAAAAAGGTTATTCAACTTTGGTTGTAGCAGCTACGCCGGTCGATTCCAAAAAATGCTGTGAATGTGATGCTATATGGTATGTGTGAGTTGAGCTCCACAAACAGTGAAACCCTGGCTCTCTGGCGTTTTTTGGCTCGGGTGGTGCACACGAGCCCTGGCACGGTTCCTCCCCTTTGACTCTGGCAGGCCACATGCTGCGTTTTGGCTGCACCCCTTCACCACCTCTTCACCACTCCTCCACCAGCCAGCTCCAGTGAGCTCCAGGAATTCCCGTTGTCACTTCCTTTGGAGAGGGCTAGTAAACACCAGCCCCGGGTTCAAATGCTATTTGAATTCGTTTCAAATACTTTAGCAGGGCTTGATTGAGCTCGCATGGTACAATGGATGAGTCTGAAAAGTTTAAACCTCGCCCATTTGACACACCAGACAGGCTAAAGCAAACTTTATTGAAAAATTTAAACAAGTATTTGAAGCCAGGTCTGGCGAACACAGAGCTGGATGGAGAACAGAATTGGTGCGTAGTGCACTACTGGTGTAGGTCATGATGAGGCCTTTTTTATACAGGGTGAGGCTTATTCAATATAGTTTCCATTCACTTATTGAACTTTGACTCAGCACTTCCTGAGTTTGACAATTAAAATGTCCTTTTTGTTTTATACTCCTTCTTGGAAATGTATTTTGAATTCATTTCAATTATCAGAAAAATATCAGAGTGTATGTTGGTTGTCTTTTGGTCCATAGCATTGTTGAATTTTTGGTCAAAATATTCATTTGAACTTAATTGTAAGCGTTACTTGGGCTCCGACTACCTGTTGAATGTTGACAGTCCCTCACACTAACTCCACAACAACCAGCTACCCCAGATTCCAAACTATCCCTTCCAAAAGCTTTATAAATCTCCTTTGATGTTTTGTAGGGCTAGAGAGGGGCCTCAAGTCTCAACCTCAGGGCTTGGACAAACACAAGCAGTCTCCCCTCACACTGCTCCCACTCCCTCCATCCTTCCCCAGCCCAAAAAATACCTCCGTCTTCTTTTTTCTTTTTTTTTTACAAGTCAACTTGTGCCTATTTCTTTCTGTGCATTGTGTGGCTCTGAATGCATTACGTAAGCGCGCGGCTCTGTTCTGGCATGAGAGCGCTAGTTGAATTACTGCGGCAGATGGCAGAGCCCCCATTCAGGGCCGCACCGTGCCAACATTCCAGGTCACATGTCCCTCGCTCCGCACAAAAGAACCCAGGAAGTGGCCATGAATGCCCCCCCAGTGTGGCGTGGGGAGCTCAGAGCCCCAATCTGAGCTATCAATCACACAGTACTTGTTGATGCCTGGCCGTGCTGCCTGCCTGCCTGTCTGTCTGTCTCTATGCCTGCCTGTCTGCCTCTGCCTGCCTGTTTGTCTGTCTGCCTGTCTCTCTGCCTGCTTGTCTACCTGCCTGTCTGTCTACCTGTTTGTCTGTATGTCTCTCTGTCTGCAGCAGTTGCATGTCCACCTGTCTGTCGGTTGGTCTGCCTGCCTAGTCTGTCTCTTTCACTGGGACTTCAGCTTTGCCTCTCTCTCAACCTTTTGTTCTGGAATGTGTATCTGTGTCTTAAATCCCAGAGGGAATATTTGGGAAGTTTTTTTTTTTTCATTGATGCTGTGTTTAACAATCGCTTGATTGCTTTCCTTCACTTGTAAACAGATTTTTACTTTAGAAAAAAGTTATTGATAGAAGTGGTATACTGAACAGGACTATTTTTCAGGGATGTTTTATAGTGAAACTTTTGGACCAATTTTGGACTATGCCACAATGTTGATGTATGGTTAACTAAGGAAGGTCTTCAAATAACATATATGTTGTTGAGTATCTCAAAGGTGTTCTGATTGAAGTGGTGAAAAAATGTTGGCTTGATGAACCAACCTCCACCTCACATCACTTCCTGGTGGCTGGTTGAGTGTCAAGAGGTCGGAGGTTGTATTTCTAATTTGAACGGGGAGTTTACATGAACATTTCTACCCTCGGCACAAAAGCCTCTTCTGTCTAGCTCCTCGCGGTGATCACGCAGCGTAGCTACGGCCCTCTGAGAACACAGCTCAGCGCATGACAAAGTGTTTCCTCCCAGGAGAGCTTATACCTCTACATCCACTTCCACTCTTGTGCTTTTGCTTTATTGAAACAGGAAAATCCTTGTCAGCGATAGAGGTTTGGAAAATCAGCATCCTGTGACCTCTTCTGCGGAATTTATTTGAAGTAAAATATAACTCAATAGGACACAGATAATCCAGAGGAACGGAGAGAGAGAACCCACTGTCTATTCCACGTTGGTTCGACGTAATTTCATTGAAATGACGTGGAAAATGTTTTGAGTCAGCCAGTGTGTGCTCAGTGGGAGGTGTCCCATAGTGAGAGATGTGTAGGTTTAAGGTCACACAGCAGCAACAAGTCTCTGCCTCAAGGTGTACAATTGAGGACACCCTTAGCCTCACACCTCACAGGAGGGTTGACGATTGACTCAAGGGGGCATGAGGCTTGATGCTGAGGGTGTCCTAAAATGTACACCGTACTCCTTCTGGCTGTTGCTTATGATGATCATGACTCATAATGCACCTACGCACCTCCATAGCTTTGTCCCAATAACTACCCTGCTGTTATTAACACAGAGAAAGAGGAAATCCCATCCATGACTGAGCCACTGATGATGACCTGACAAATCTTACTGATGCAGCCACACTGCAACTCCATTGCCAGCTCTGTTTCTGTGCAGCTGTCTATTTGCACAAAGCCCAGCCTGTTAGATAAGGAAGAGCCAGCAGGACTCAAATGTACCCCCCTCCAACACCCCTCCCTCACTCCTAGCCTCTCCCCCCCTCCTCCCTCTCTGTCCCCTCATCTCTCTCTCTCTCTCTCTCTCTGCCCCCTCCACTCATTACCCACATGCCACGCTACTTGCCAAGTGGGCAGCTGTCGGTATGGGTGGCGGAGAGTGATCGCTTGCGAGGGGCGAGAGAGTTGAGCTGGGTTCCTTTCTATTCTCTCATTCTCTTTTTCAGGCTTTTGTTTTCCCTAACACAAACCACAGGGCTTAGAAAGGAGTGATAGGGACACTGACATGAGAATATCACAGTCATAATGTCAACGCTCAGAAAGACATAAAAGCATGCAATCTCTCTCTCTCTCTCTCTCTCTCTCTCAAGAAGGATCTAATTTATAGCACAATTATTCCTATTAGTTGGAATTATGAGATGTGTAAGGCACAGGCAGGCACTGTTAGTCTACTGTAGCAGTGCCGTAAATGTAAACCTGGTACCTAATAACAGAACACACATGCTTTTAACATGAACAGAAAATCCCATGCTACTCGTCAAATCTTTTCCCGTTCACTTTGATGTTGTCCGGGAGTGTTTTAATCAGACTATAAAAAGTGTTTTAAGATACTAACAAGCATCTGTCACGTAATAAACTAGAGCCCTGACAAAGACACAGACCACATAAGAAGTGTGATGGTATTTCCTCCAGGCCTGGGCTACCCTGTCATATCATACAGTATTGTATACAGTACCAGTCAAACGTTTGGACACACCTACTCACTCAAGGGTTTTTCTTTATTTAAAATATTTTCTACATTGAAGAATAATAGCGAAGACATCAAAACTATGAAATAACACATATGGGACCGTGTAGTAACCAAAAAAGTGTTAAACAAATCAAACTAGATTTTAGATTCTTCAAAGTAGCCACCCTTTGCCTTGACGACAGCTTTGCACACTCTTGGCATTCTCTCAACCAGCTTCTCCTGGAATGCTTTTCCAAACGTCTTGAAGGAGTTCCCACATATGATCAAATCAAATCAAATGTATTTATATAGTCCTTCTTACATCAGCTGATATCTCAAAGTGCTGTACAGAAACCCAGCCTAAAACCCCAAACAGCAAGCAATACAGGTGTAAAAGCACGGTGGCTAGGAAAAATGAGCACTTGTTGGCTGCTTTTCCAACTCATCCCAAACCATCTCAATAGGGTTGAGCTCGGGTGATTGTGGAGGCCAGGTCATCTGATGCAGCACTCCATCACTCTCCTTCTTGGTCAAATAGCCCTTACACAGCCTGGAGGTGTGTTTGGTCATTGTCCTGTTTCCACTGTTCTGTGAAGGGAGTAGTACACAGGGTTGTACGAGATTGTAAGTTTCTTGAACAGTTCTCACATGGAATAGCCTTCATTTCTCAGAACAAGAATAGGCTGACGAGTTTCAGAAGAAAGTACTTTGTTTCTGGCCATTTTAAGATTGTAATTGAACCCACAAATGCTAATGCTCCAGATACTCAACTAGTCTAAAGAAGTCCAGTTTTATTGCTTCTTTAATCAGAACAACAGTTTTCAGCTGTGCTAACGTAATCGCACAATGGTTTTCTAATGATCAATTAGCCTTTTAAATTGCTAAACTTGGATTAGCTAACACAATGTGCCATTGGAACACAGTAGTGATGGTTGCTGTTAATGGGCCTCTGTACGCCTATGTAGATATTCCATAAAAAAATCTGCCATTTCCAACTACTGTAACACTCGTCTGAAGAAGAGGACCAATGCGCAGCGTGGTATGTGTTCATGATTATTTATTCAAACTGAACACTGAAACAAAATAACAAAGTGGACCAAAAACGAGACAGTTCTGTCTGGTGTAGACATAAAACAGAAAACAACTACCCACAAAACACAGGTGGGAAAAAGCTGCCTAAGTATGGTTCTCAATCAGAGACAACGATAGACAGCTGCCTCTGATTGAGAACCACACCCGGCCAAACACACAGAAATAGAAAACATAGAAATAAAGAAACTAGAATGCCCACCCTAGTCACAGCTGCAGTGACAGCTGTAGTGACAGCTACAAAAGTAATTTACAACATTAACAACATCTACACTGTATTTCTGATCAATTTGATGTTATTTTAAATGGACAATTTGTTTTGCTTTTCTTTCAAAAGCAAGGACATTTCTAAGTGACCCCAAAACTTTTGAACAGTAGTATATATCCATTCACTCTTGAAGAATATAACTTATAAATGCCCCATAAGAACCCAAAATACAAGCTTGTTTTTCTCCCATGTTTGTAAACATTGTACATGTAAACAAACACTGTATACCCTCATAACATGCTCAATACTATAATTTTGCCATCATGGATGGTCAGTCCTTGCGTCCAAAGCTCTGTCTATTAATCTGAGAGTGGTTACATTTCTCCAGGCCCATCCCTCAGCTTTTTATCAACACACAGGCGGGTGTCCGTTTTGTTATTGCTTCATCTGTGGATTTGCCCTTTAAACAGCTGCATATTATCAAGATACCAAAGTTTCAACAACAAAAGGTAAACAATAGGCCTATAGCAAATGCAGCATATGGCATTCATTTTTCACATGTAAATAGTCCTTTTCAGTAGGGCTCAAAGCATGCCCTTCCATTTTCAACTCAACTCAATGAGCCCAATCAGTCCTCCATGACAACAGAATCATAAACAACAGAGTAAGGCCGGCTAATAAGTCCTTAGTTTTGGGGTTATGCTCAGGTAAAACAATTTGGCTAATCTATATTTCCAAGTCCTGTTCTTGAAGATCAAGGGGTATAACATTTATTGGAATGACTGGAATTCTGATACTTGGGTTTTTAATGTAAAGATATCATTTAATCGTATTTTTTATATGTAGTAGAAAGCGATGGGTTAGAAGAAGCCCACATAACCAACCCATAAAGTAAAATTGAACATCCATATATGACCAGCTATGTAAACTTTAACATTGATTTATCCTGCAATAGATGTCGTTCAATTGGTAACTTACATTTTTGTCTTCTTCTAATGCCTCTTAAGGGGAATGGAATCTAAAAGTAACTGAATGTAATCCGATTACATTACTGAGTTTGGGTAATCCAAAAGTTACGTTACTGATTACAATTTTGGACAGGTAACTAGTAACTGTAACGGATTTTTTTTAGAAAGTGACTTGCCCAACCCTGAGTACAGGTGCATCAAAGCTGGGACCGAGAGACTGAAAAACAGCTTCTATCGCAAGGCCATCAGACTGATAGCCATCACTCAACCTTGCACCTTAGAGGATGCTGCCCTATATACATAGACATGGAATCACTGGTCACTTTAATAATGTTTACTGCTTTATTCTTTTGTTATGTATATACTGTATCATATTCTACTGTATTTTAGTCACTGCCACTCCGACATTGCTCATCCTAATATTTACATATTTCTTAATTCCATTCTGTTACTTTTAGATTTGTGTGTATTGTTGTGAATTGTTAGATACCACTGCACTGTTGGCTCAAGGAACACAAGCACTTTGCTACACCCGCAATATGTGTGACTCCGTTATCAGTTTAAAGGGCCAATCAGCAGTTAAAACAGTAACAAGCATCGTCCCCACCAATGTTTCGGGAAATAGCTGAGGGGTATCAACCCCTGAACAAAAATGTCCATTCTTTATAATCCACACAATAATAACATTTCCTGTTGCTGCAGGATTATTTCCCTGCCGTAGCAAACTGGCTCAAATGAAGATCCTATATCTGTATTTAAAGTATGCTTAATTTTTTTCCCAAGTAACAAACGATTATGTCAGTCCCGTGCATCCATGACTTTGATGAACTGGTGAGCAAGCCGGGCCGAGGGGGTGAGCGCTTTCTATTTGCTCACGTGTTTCACTTAAGCCCTGCGTTCTGCCCCCCTAATAGGAAACAAGGTATCTGTAAACAGTGGAAGGTGGACGACTTGTTACATGAGCATGTGGTCTTCTCTGCTCTGTTTGGACGACTGCCATGCCCCCAGTGAACCAACCAACCACTCTACCAGAGCAAAACGGCCACTCTGTCCAGTATGTGCACTGTTTGACTTTCCCTGTAGCCACACAGATCCATGAACACCACTGTTGTGACGATGTATGATGATGATGATTGATTGACTGAGACAAGATACGAGCCTCATGATTCTGATAATGGAAGGAAGGGCTTCATTCTGTTATTTGTTTTTAGGCGTCATGTGTTTTTTACCAAGTATGTTGGTGCATGGAGGCTGGTTTCTGTTGGGAGAGGTGACCTGACCTGACCAAGAGGAAGTATCTGTTAAACAGGTATACAGAACACAACATCCCCTTGCACGGCACATGGTATGCAGAGTGCAAATCAAATCAATATTTCTATAGTATTTCTATTGTATGATACAGATATATTTAACACAGTGGGATATCTGTTACACAATGCTCTATGAAATCAACAAAAACATTCCATCTGTTCTCTGGGTCCATTATTGTCAGTGTTGATTGACTCTGTCTGGACCATTGACTGGGAGCAATATGTCTGCAGCCATTATGAAGCTATAAGGGCCTATTCTCTGAAACAATTAAGCTGTTCTGTTTCTCTCTTCCTGGGGAATGAGGACTAACTTCCTATTGCCTGAAGTCATGCTGCTAATTTTCAGTAGATTCCCAGTAGGCCCACTTCCTATCCTCTGCCAGTACTGTCACAATTCACTTTCTCACAGTCAATGGAGTGTCTCAGCTACAAATCAGGTTAAGTTGGATGTCTGACTGCTGATGGACCCTGGCCCTTCCCGCCCCCTTCGTCCTATTAGAATAACTTCCAATCCATTTCTGTCATGGCCAGACATGAGTTCAAAGGTCACCATTAAATGAATATAGGACATATTTTGGTATCCACTGGCTTTCTATCAGACTTTATGATCAATAGTATGTTGTGCGTGTTTCTGGGATCTCTTTCAAGAACAATATACATTCTTATAACCCTCAATACATCTACAATAGCTCTACCAGGATATCGGACAACTTGCTTGGAAATCTGCAGTGTTTACATTACAGAGGTTCATTCTCTGTTGTATATTGTAATGAAGAACGGAAAATCAAATTAAATCACACTTTATTAGTCATATACAACAGGTGTAGGTAGACCTTACAGTGAAATGCTTACTTACAAGCCCCTAACCAATAATGCAGTTTCAAAATTACAAATAAGAATAAGAAATAAAAGTTACTAGTAGTTAAAGAGCAGCAGTAAAATAACAATAGCGAGACTACATACAGGGGGTACCGGTACAGAGTCAATGTGCGGGGGCACCAGTTAGTCGAGATAACTGAGGTAATAAAAAAGTTATAAAGTGACTATGCATAGATAATCAAAAAGAGAAGCAGCAACGTTCAAGAAGTCGTGGGGGGCAATGAAAATAGTCTAGGTAACCATTTGATTAGGTGTTCAGGAGTCTTATGGCTTGGGGGTAGAAGCTGTTTAGAAGCCTCTTGGGCCTAGACTTGGCACTCCAGTACCGCTTGCCATGTCGGTAGCAGAGACAACAGTCTATGACTAGGGGGGCTGGAGTCTTTGTCAATTTTTAGGGCCTTCCTCTGACACCGCCTGGTATATAGGTCCTGGATGGAAGGAAGATTGGCCCCAGTGATGTACTGGGCCGTACGCACAACCCTCTGTAGTGCCTTGCGTTCGGAGGCCGAGCAGTTGCCATACCAGGCAGTGATGCAATCAGTCAGGATGCTCTCGATGGTGCAGCTGTAGAACCTTTTGAGGATCTGAGGATCCATGCCAAATCTTTTCAGTCTCCTGAGGGGGAATAGGTTTTGTCATACCCTCTTCACGACTGTCTTGGTGTGCTTGAACCATGTTAGTTTGTTGGTTATGTGGATACCAAGGCTCTCGACCTGCTCCACTACAGCCCCATCGATGAGAATGGGGCGTGCTCGGTCCTCCTTTTCCTGTAGCACACAATCATCTCCTTTGTCTTGATCACAGTGAGGGAGAGGTTGTTGTCCTGGCACCACACAGCCAGGTTTCTGACCTCCTTATAGGCTGTCTCGTCATTGTCGGTGATCAGGCCTACCACTGTTGTGGCATCGGCAAACTTAATGATGGTTTTAGAGTCGTGCCTGGCCGTGCAGTCATGAGTGAACAGGGAGAGGGAGGTGTTTAATCCCAGGGTCCTTGGCTTATTGATGAGCTATGAGGGCACTGTGGTGTTGAACGCTGTAGTCAATGAATAGCAACCTCACATAGGTGTTCATTTTGTCCAGGTGGGAAAGGGCAGTGTGGAGTGCAATAGAGATTGCATCATCTGTGGATCTGTTAGGGCGGTATGCAAATTGGAGTGCATCTAGGGTTTCTGGGATAATGGTGTTGATGTGAGCCATGACCAGCCTTTCGAAGCACTTCATGGCTACAAATGTGAGTGCTAGTCATTTAGGCAAGTTACCTTAGTGTTCTTGGGCACAGGGACTACATTTACATTTACATTTAAGTCATTTAGCAGACGCTCTTATCCAGAGCGACTTACAAATACTACGGTGGTCTACTTAAAATATGTTGGTATTACAGTCTCGGACAGGGAGAGGTTGAAAATGTCAGTGAAGACACATGCCAGTTGGTCAGCGCATGCTCGCAGCACACATCCTGTTAATCTGTCTGGCCCTGCGGTCTTGTGAATGTTTACCTGATTAAAGGTCTTACTCACATTGGCTGCGGAGAGAGTTATCACACAGTCGTCCGGAACAGCTGGCGCTCTCATGCATGTTTCAGTGTTATTTGCCTTGAAGCGAAATAGTTTAGCTTGTCTGGTAGGCTTGTGTCACTGGGCAGCTCTCGGCTGTGCTTCCCTTTGTAGTCTGTAATGGTTTGCAAGCCCTGACACATCCGACAAGCGTCAGAACCGGTGTAGTACGATTCGATCTTAGTCATGTATTGACACTTTGCTTGTTGATGGTTCGTCGGATTTCTTATAAGCTTCCGGGTTGGAGTGCCGCTCCTTGAAAGCAGAAGCTCTAGCCTTTAGCTCATTGTGGATGATGCCTGTAATCCATGGCTTCTGGTTGGGGTATGTACGTACTGTCACTGTGGGGACGACGTCATCGATGCACTTATTGATGAAGCCAATGACTGATGTGGTGTACTCCTCAAAGCCCTAGGAAGAATCCAGGAAAATATTCCAATCTGTTCTAGTGAAACAGTCCTGTAGTTTAGCATCTGCTTCATAGGACCACTTTTTTATTGACAGAGACACTGGTGCTTCCTGCTTTCATTTTTGCTTGTAATTATGGTCAGATTTGCCAAATAGAGGGCAAGGTAGAACTCTGTGTGTGGAGTAAAGTTGGTCTAGAGCTTTTTTACCCTCTGGTTGTACATTTAGATATTTGGTTAAACAGATTTAAGTTTCCCTGCATTAAAGTCCGCGGCCACTAGGAGCGCCGCCTCTGGATGAGCATTTTCCTTCGGACTCGTTAAAGGAAAAAAAAGCTTCTGCCAGTTCGTGGTGAGTAATCGCTGTTCTGATGTCCAGAAGTTATGTTAAAAAACAAACATAAAAACACAATCGGTTAGGAGCACGTAAAACGTCAGTCATCTTCTCGTCGTCCTGGGGCTCGTTGACAGCTCCAGACTTGTCACATTTGCTTTGAAGCTGTTTACACTTCCTTTCTGTCATTAGAGAGCAACATTGTTTTGGTTACACTGTGGGAGAGGTTATTACCTGCACTATCAGGAAAATGACATGCTCAAGTTAAACTTGTTCGTTGAGTTCAAACAAGTTTCTCAAACCGGCATAAGTTTAACCCTTCAAATCACCTGAAGGGTTCTTTAACATAAAGAAATACTACTACCACCACCCAGCTGTGATGTAGCATACGGCGTTGTCGGTGCTGACTAGTCTGCATTGTGTAGAAATCTTTCTGTTTTTCAGTTGAAGAATGGCTCTGTGGAATTAACTGTAGTCTTGCAGCAGATTACATAAATTAAGACTCTCTCGTTGACCTAATCTCAGATGGAATTCCCCCTTTCCCCTTCCTTCCTTCCTTCCCTCCCTCCCTCCGTCTGTCTGTCTGTCTGTCTGTCTGTCTGTCTGTCTGTCTGTCTGTCTGTCTGTCTGTCTGTCTGTCTGTCTGTCTGTCTGTCTGTCTGTCTGTCTGTCTGTCTGTCTGTCTGTCTGTCTGTCTGTCTGTCTGTCTGTCTGTCTGTCTGTCTGTCTGTCTGTCTGTCTGTCTGTCTGTCTGTCTGTCTGTCTTATATAATAAGCATTGATGAACAGACAGACTTACCGACTGACAGCCAGGCAGACAGCAGACCACCTGGGTTCAAATACTATCTGGCTGTCCAGGCAGGCTAAAGCAACCGCTCAAAGTATTTGTAAGATTTCAAATGGTATTTGAACATACAAGACAGACAGTCATGAAGTGGAGCAGTGAAGGGAGGAGAGGATATGGGAACCATGAGGGTGGAGACAAAATAAAAACTAGGGAGGGCAAGATTAGACAGAAGAAAATGCAATCCATCCATCACCTGAGTTAGTTAGAAGACCTGTGCTGACAGGCAAGGCTACGTGAGATATGGAGACCTCACCCATTTCCAGCATCTCAACCATCCCTAAGTGGTTAAAAACAGTTTGCAATGTCTGTCTATAGGTGGGGCATGGCTCCAGATCCACCCACCTTTACTCTTGAGAAAGAGACATAGGTCCTTTTAAGATCTTGTGGGTCAGTGGTACAGTCGGTAGTGTGTTGATCCAAAACGTTTCCCCCATATATCTGAGTACTCATTGCCCCCGGTTTAGATATGTGACAGAGCACT
Source organism: Oncorhynchus nerka (assembly GCF_034236695.1). Classification (NCBI taxonomy): domain Eukaryota; kingdom Metazoa; phylum Chordata; class Actinopteri; order Salmoniformes; family Salmonidae; genus Oncorhynchus; species Oncorhynchus nerka. The sequence goes on from NC_088420.1 coordinate 54,699,766, forward strand.
GAGCAGGCTGTGGTGCCTGGTACTAATGAGATGTTGGGGACCAGGATCATGTTTCTGTATATGATTACATGCAGCAAGGGTATTTTACCAATAATAGTAAATAGTATGTGGCATTTCTTTTGCAGGGTGTCTTAATGTATATGTGTGTGTCTGTGTTTGTGTCCCTATGTAGGGGCTAGGGTTTAGTTCCTGTCTGTCTCATGTCCCCTCTCACCACATGCAGAGCTACTTGGAGTTCCCATGGGACAAAGAGCACCGCACGAGGCAGTGTGTTCTTCTACAGACATCCCAGGCTAATGCCCATACTCTAAAGAGACATAATACATACACAGTCAGCATAATATCTATTCACACAGATATATATTTTTGAAGGGTTCTTGGATTTGTATGTTGGTAGTTGAGAAATAAGTTCACCAAAGTGAAAGGACATAGTTTACTTACATTGTTAGCAATCTGACATTTCCTTAAGGAGCACAATGGCAAACTGCTCTCTTATCTGTTATGTCCCATTTGAATCGCAGTGTGTGCTGTGGGTGTGTTTGGTCCTATTGAGTGTACAGGTACTGTACAATACCTACATTATTCACCATTGCATTCGCATACAGTACATAAATCACTGCACGTATAAAATATGGAAAATCGGTTTGTGGTGGTAAATAGACGGTATTAGCTCTTTGGTTGCTAAGGGGATTCCCCAGCCTGGACAAAGCACACTGTACATGTTTCCATATGGAAAGTCTTTGGGCCTGCAGGGCCCCTGATTTGCCATTTAGCCTGCGGCCCTAATGACAGCATATTTTCCCTACATACAGTAGTGCACTATTTTTGATCAAACCCCTATGGGCGCTTTTCAAAAGCAGGGGATGGCTGATGTTTTACATGCTCATAACCAACTGTGCTATTTTGATTTTTTGCTATGTTTGTAACTTGTTTTTTAAACTTATTTTGTACATAATGTTGCTGCTACCATCTCTTATGACCGAAAATAACTTCTGGACATCAGAATAGCGATTACCCACCTTGGACCGGAAGAAAAAATGTTCTTTAACGAGTCCGACGCGAAGGACATACTGCTTTCTCGGGAACGGGCCCAATCTGCGTCATTTACGTGAAGAAAATATGGATAAAAAGGGGGGCGAAGGTCAGGCTGAGAATTCGTAGGCGAGTGAGTAAACTCCCACTGCCATCCGTTCTATTGGCCAACGTGCAATCATTGGAAAATAAAAGGGATGACCTATGATCAAGATTATACTCCCAACAGGACATTATAAACTGTAATATCTTGTGTTTCACCGAGTCGTGGCTGAACGACGACATGGATAATATAGAGCTGGGGGGATTTTCTATGCACCGGCAGAACATAGAAGCTACGTCTGGTAACACGAGGGGTGGGGATGGGTGTATATTTGTCAATAACAGCTGGTGCACGATGTCTAATATATGTCTAATAATCTAATAAGTCTCGAGGTATTGCTCGCCTGAGGTAGAGTACCTTATGATAAGCTGTAGACCACACTATCTACCAATTGAGTTCACATCTATATTATTCATAGCCGTCTATTTACCACCACAGACCGATGCTGGCACTAAGACCGCACTCAACCAGCTGTATAAGGCCATAAGCAAACAAGAAAATGCTCATCCAGATGCGGCGCTCCTAGTGCAGGCAAACTTAAATCTGTTTTATCTAATTTCTACCAGTATGTCACATGTGCAACCAGAGGAAAAATAACTCCAGACCACCTTTATTCCACACACAGAGATACATATAAAGCTCTCCCCCACCCTCCATTTGGCAAATCTGACCATAATTCTATCCTCCTGATTCCTGCTTACAAGCAAACATCAAAGCAGGAAGTACCAGTGACTTGCTAAATACGGAAGTGGTCAGATGATGCGGATGCTACTCTACAGGACTGTTTTGCTAGCACAGACTGGAATATGTTCCGGGATTGACCAAATGGCATTGAGGAGTCTAACACCTCAGTCATTGGCTTCATCAATAAGTGCATTGATGATGTCGTCCGCACAGTGACCGTACATTCATATCCAAACCAGAAGCCATGAATTACAGGCAACATCAGCATCTAGCTAAAGGCTCATGCGGGACACTAATCCGGAAGCTTATAAGAAATCCCGCTATGCCCTCAGACGAAACAAGCAAAGTGTCAATACAGGATTAAGATTGAATCCTACTACATCGGCTCTGACGCTCGTCAGATGTAGCAGGGCCTGAAAACTATTGCGGACTACAGAGGGAAACAGCCGCGAGCTGTTTACCAGGACGTGTACTCAAAGCATGCGTGGATCAACTGGCAAGTGTCTTCACTGACATTTTCAACCTCTCCCTGACCGAGTCTGTAATATCTATATGTTTCAAGCAGACCACCATAGTCCCTGTGCCCAAGGAAGCGAAGGTAACCTGCCTAAATGATTACTGCCCTGTAGCACTCAAGTCGGAAACCATGAAGTGTTTTGAAAGGCTGGTAATGACTCACATCAACAGCATCTTCCCGGATACCCTAGACCCACTCCAATTCGCATACCACCCCAACAGATCCCCAGATGATGCAATCTCAAACGCACTCCACACTGCCCTTTTCCACCTGGAAAAAAGGAAAACATATGTGAGAATGCAGTTCATTGACTACAGCTCAGCATTCAACACCATAGTGCCCACAAACTTCATTACTAAGCTAAGGACCCTGGCACCTCCCTCTGCAAATGGATCCTGGACTTCCTGGCGGACCACCCCCAGGTGGTAAGGGTAGGCAAAAACACATCTGCTATGCTGATCCTCAACACGGGGCCCCTCAGGGGTGTGTGCTTAGTCCCCTCCTGTACTCTGTGTTCACCCACGACTGCATGGCCAAACACAACTCCAACACCATCATTAAGTTCGCTGACGATTTATTTTATTTATTTATTTTATTTCACCTTTATTTAACCAGGTAGGCAAGTTGAGAATAAGTTCTCATTTACAATTGCGACGATACAACAGTGGTAGGCCTAGTCACTGACAACGATGAGACAGCCTATAAGGAGGAGGTCAGAGACCTAGCAATGTGGTGCCAGGACAACAACCTCTCCATCAATGTGAGCAAGACAAATGAGCTGATCGTGGACTACAGGAAAATGCGGGCCAAACAAGCCCCCATTAACATCGACAGGGCTGTAGTGGAGACCACGTCGAGAGTTTCAAGTTCCTTGGTGTCCACATCACCAACAAACTAGCATGGTCTAAACACACCAAGACAGTCGTGAAGAGGGCATGACAACACCTTTACCCCTTCAAGAGACTGAACAGATTTGGCATGGTTTGGCAGGGTCCCCAGATCCTCAAAAAGTTCTACAGTCCTGACCAGTTGCATCACCGCCTGTAATGATAGCTGCTCGGCATCTGTCCATAAGGCGCTAGAGAGGGTAGTGCATATGGCCTAGTACATCACTGGGGCCAATCTTCCTTCCATCCAGGACCTCTATACGAGGCGGTATCAGAGGAAATCCCAAAAATTGTCAGACTCCAGTCACACAAGTCATAGACTTTTCTCTGCTACTGCACAGCAAGCGGTACCGGAGCTAGGGCCAAAAGGCTCCTTAACAGCTTCTACTCCCAAGCCATAAGACTGCTGAACAATTAATCAAATGGCCACTGGATTATTTACATTGACACGCCCCCTCCTCCATTTGTTTTTTACGCTGCTGCTACTCGCTGTTTATTATCTATGCATAGTCACTTCACTCCTACTGTCACGCCCTGGTCTAAGTATTTTGTGTTTTCTTCATGTATTGGGTCAGGCCAGGGTGTGGCATAGAGTTTTTGTATTGTGGTGTGTTTTGTCTTGGGATTTTGGAATGTGTGTATAGTGGGATTGTAGCTTAGTGGGGTGTTCTAGGAGAGTCTATGGCTGTCTGAAGTGGTTCTCAATCAGAGGCAGGTGTTTACCGTTGTCTCTGATTGGGAACCATATTTAGGCAGCCATATTCTTTGGTTGTATTGTGGGTGATTGTCCTGTGTGTCTTGATGTCCTGGTTAGAGGTTAGTAAACCCTTGTATAGGCTGTTTTCGGTTTTCGTTTTGTAGTGTTAGTGTTTTGTTGTGTGTTACGTTTGTTTATTAAAGATGAATCACAATAGACACGCTGCAGTTTGGTCCGACTCTCCTTCACCATTAGAAAGCCGTTACACCTACCCACATTTAAAAATCACCTCGACTAACCTGTACCTCCGGTACCCCCTTATATATCCTCGTTATTGTTCTTTTATTGTGTTACTTTTTTATCACTTTTTACTTTAGTTTATTTGGTAAATATTTTCTTAACTCTTTCTTGGACTGCACTGTTGGTTGAGGGCTTGTAAAGTAAGCATTTCACGGTAAGGTGTACTTCACATGTTGTATTCGGCGCAGGTGACAAATAAAGTTTGATTAGATTTGATTTGAATAGGGTCCCACTTGGGATGTACCCTTGACCTGGCTGTAACAAAGTATTTCCTGTTGGAGAAGATGGACCCCTTCAGAGCGGAATAGCAGGACTGAGCAGTGGGAGGGCATGGTGCGTGTGTGTGTGTGGGTGTATGTTATTGGATACTGTACTTCTGGATTTTGTTAATGGTTTGGGCAGTCAAGGAGGAGCGAGGCCAAACACAGCCATAGTCCTAGTAGATGGAGGAATGGAAAGGTGAGGTTCTATTCCAGAGTAGTTCCAGAGCTATAGAGTCAGGTACCAAGAATATAATGTCTATTGCATGGGACCACCTCTAAAACAAGATCGCTCAGTATGTTGACAGACTGTAGGTGTCGAATGAAGAAATTAATGAATGAAAGAATGAACAAACCAATGCATTACTGAATGGATGGATGGATGAATGAATAAATAAATTAATTAACTAACCCACAAATGAATGAATGAATGGGTGAATGAATGAATACATTATTTAATGGATGAATTAATGAATAAATAAATGAATCGATGAAAATCGTTTTATTTTATTTTTACGTCTATAAAGCATGAAAACCAGTAATGATAGGCCTTGCTGTACACTACCAGTCCTGCCTGTCCTGTACTGAAGCAAGGTGTGCCTACTTTTGTTTGCACTGTGGGGTTAGGAAATAACATGACACATTCTTCACACTGAACAGAACATCTGCAGAGTATTTGCTGCTGACAATTAAAGTAGATTAGTTGAATATTAGTTCAGTTCACCTGAACTGAATGAGTCACTCATCTTTTGCTATGTACCTTTGTTTGACTAGGATGGTCCTACTGTACATGCACTGCTGCCGTCGTGTGACGTTTAGTCAATATTTGTGAATAAACAGGAGAGACCAGCAATACGCAGAAGGGCACTAGGCTAGCCCATTCATGAAGTCCACACTGTTTGGGAAAAAAATATTCTCAAGCACACCAATAACTATACTGTGTATAGAATAAGCCACCATTAATCACTTTGAAGAAATACTGGTGTACTCATGGAAGTACATCCACTTCTTGATCATCATTGAATCACTGAATTGTGCACATTATCAAAGATAGAAACGTATGAAAGGATGATGAATGAATGAACCAATGGATTAATGACATCCACTTCTTGATCATTATACACTGACCGAATTATGCACAAAATCAAAGACTAAAATAAACAAATGAATGATTTCAGCTGCAATGCAACTTGATTTCATACACAGCTGTTCCCCGTTGGGAGAGTCTTTCTGCTTCTGGATCATTCATTCATCTTCCCAGCAGCCTCTCTTCCTACCAGTTCAGAGATGCAGTTGATTTAAAAAATGAATGGGAGCTGCCTCTGCTGCAGGCACCATTGTCCTGGCCAACCGGCTCTCTCCACCACTTCTCCCTGACCTCCCCACATTTGACCTTTCACCTGGAAGGCCAGCATTAACTCTCCGCTGATTTTCCAGGGGCTCCCGACCCTCCTCCAGACCCTCCCGGGTCTGCCCTGAGCGTTCCGTGAGAACATTCCTCAGGGGTTGTCATCTAAGATCAGCCTTTCTAGCATTGACCTTTTAACTGTGTCCTGGGCCCTCTTGATCTCCAGGGCCCTTGTTACCCGGCACCCCTGCATGGAGGGGAGAGGGAGGGGGTCTACAGGGGTCTACTGCTCTGTCTCAACCAGCAGCCCACCCAGTCTGGCAGCTTGGAGGTTGTCCTACAATCCTCCTTCCTTGTCTCTCTTTACCTCCTCAGCCTAACAGAAAACACCTGCAGCTATTTGAGCTATACAACAGAGGTATTTAATGTATTTTAGGGTAACAGGGACTTCCTGACCGATGTGGCCTATCCTCCCGAACCTGGGTTCAAATACTATTTGAAAGCATTTCAAATACTGTTTTTGGGATTGATTTAGCTTGGTTGGCTCAATGAAACCAATACAAGAGTCCCCAAACTGCAACCCCCCCCACCCACCCACCCCCCTCTGGCACTGCAAGCAGTCTAAAGCAAACGCTATTTAAAAAATATATATATTTGAAAACAGGTCTGGTAGCCATACCACAGGCCCTGAATTCTAGTTTGCTCATAGCATGGAGTCTAAATTAGCATCACAATCACTTTGGCCCAGCATTCATCACTCAATGATGTAACCAGGACAAAACAGTGAAAAATGTTCACAAGGGTGTGCCGGATAGGTTACCATCGTAAATCACATTAAATAGATTACTGAGTGACTCAAGAGTTGGGTGAAGGTGGTGTGCTATTATGTAAAGGTAAAAAGTATTGCTTTTGTTCCAATAAATTTAAAAAAATCGACAGGTTAACTAGTTGCTCCTACCCTCTACTTTTTTGAACATTTTGCAACATTTCAGCGCCCTGCTACTCATGCCAGGAATATAGTACGTTCATATGGTTAGAATGTGTGGATAGGAAACCCTCGGACGTTTTTAAAACTGGTTAAATCACGACTGTGGCTATTACATAACGTGCGTTACATCGGAAAGCGCAGGAAAACCTGATCACAGAAAATGGAAATAAATATCCTTGCGCCACTTCCAGCAATTGTTAACAGTGAGCCGAATTAGATAAGACCGAGCATTCAACTCCCACAGCATCCCCATGTTGTCTAGAGTCTTGTGAATTGAATCATCTTTGATTCTTGGTTGAACCGAAACAGGGGCACCACTTACCTCCGGTCTCCGCCCAGATCATTCCGGAAGAGCTCTCTCGTGAAATTTTTTCCAAGACGACAGCTAATGATTTTTACATCGCCTATGGATGATTTTTATCGCTTATTAACGTTTACTAATACCTAAAGTAGCATTACAAACGTATTTCGAAGTGTTTTGTGAAAGTTTATCGTCTACTTTTTGAATTTTAAAAAATGACGTTACGTTGTGAAATCGCTGTTTTTTTCGTTTATCACACAGTCTACATATAACGATATCTTGGCTTTATATGGCCCGATTTAATCAAAATAAAGACCCAATAGTGTTTATGGGACATCTAGGAGTGCCAACAAAGAAGATGGTGAAAGGTAATGACTGTTTTCTATTTTATTGTGCGGTTTGTGTAACGCCGAAATGCTAATTATTTTGTTTACGTCCCCTGCTGTGCTTTTGTGTTGTAGTGTATTGGTGCATGCTATCAGATAATAGCTTCTCATGCTGTCGCCGAAAAGCATTTTAAAAATCTGACTTGTTGCCTGGATTCACAACGAGTGTAGCTTTAATTTGATACCCTGCATGTGTATTTTAATGAACTTTTGAGTTTTAACTAATACTATTAGCATTTAGCGTAGCGCATTTGCATTTCCAGAGCTCTAGTTGGGACGCAAGCGTCCCAAGTAGAGGCAAGAGGTTAAGTATGTATACAGAAATCGTAATGTGAGTCAATGATCGAAGAGAAACACAACCTAAACTTTGCTCTTGCAACTTATCTTTGCTTGATCACGTCACCCGTTTGTTAATTTGACTGAAAAAAAAATGTTGTTTCTGGCAGCTGGTTGGTGTGTGTGGGACAGGACAGGTGATATGAGATGAAGTAAAGGTGTGCAGGCGACGGTTTCTATCTTAGAAGACAAGCCCGGTCAGGCTGCTACAGAGTCGTCTGGTGTGTCATCCCACCTGCAGAGGGGTAGGGCTTATCTGTAACTCTGTGTGTGGGAGGATGAACAGGTATTGCTATCAGCTAGGCAAAGAGCAGTATGTATGTATGTATGTATGTATGTATGTACACTACCGTTCAAAAGTTTGGGGTCAATTAGAAATGTCCTTGTTTTGAAAGAAAATAACCTTTTTTGTCCGTTCAAATAACATCAAACTGATCATAAATACAGTGTAGACATTGTTCATGTTGTTAATGACTATAGTAGCTGGAAACGGCTGATTTTTAATGGAATATTTACATAGGCGTACAGAGGCCCATTATCAGCAACCATCCCTCCTGTGTTCCAATGGCACATTGTGTTAGGAATTCCAAGTGCATCATTTTAAAAGGCTAATTGATCATTAGAAAACCCTTTTGCAATTATGAAAACTGTTGGGCTGATTTAAAAAAGCAATAAAACTGGCCTTCTTTAGACTAGTTGAGTACAGAGGCCCATTAACAGCAACCATCACTACTGTGTTCCAATGGCACGTTGTGTTAGCTAATCCAAGTTTATCAATTTAAAAGGCTAATTGATCATTAGAAAACCATTGTGCGATTACGTTAGCACAGCTGAAAACTGTTGTTCTGATTAATGAAGCAATAAAACTGGACTTCTTTAGACTAGTTGAGTATCTGGAGCATCAGCATTTGTGGGTTCAATTACAAGCTTAAAATGGCCAGAAACAAAGTACTTTCTTCTGAAACTCGTCAGCCTATTCTTGTTCTGAGAAATGAAGGCTATTCCATGCGAGAAATTGCTAAGAAACTGAAGATCTCGTACAACGCTATGTACTGCTCCCTTCATAGAACAGCGTAAACTGGCTCTAACCAGAATAGAAAGAGGAGTGGGAGGCCCAGGGGCACAACTAAGCAAGAGGACAAGTACATTAGAGTGTCTAGTTTGAGAAACAGACGCCTCACAAGTCCTCAACTGGCAGTTTCTTTATTAAATAGTACCCGCAAAACAACAGTTAACGGGATTATGACATATGACAACAGCCAGTGAAAGTGCAGGGCGTCAAATTCAAAACAACAGAAATGTCATAATTAAAATTCCTCAAACATACAAGTATCTTATACCATTTGAAAGGTAATCTTGTTGTTAATCTCACCACAGTGTCCGATTTTGTTTATTTAGTTATTTATTTTTTTACCTTTATTTAACCAGGCAACATTTACATTTACATTTAAGTCATTTAGCAGACGCTCTTATCCAGAGCGACTTACAAATTGGTGCGTTCACCTTATGACATCCAGTGGAACAGCCACTTTACAATAGTGCATCTAAATCTTTTAAGGGGGGGGTGAGAAGGATTACTTTATCCTATCCTAGGTATTCCTTAAAGAGGTGGGGTTTCAGGTGTCTCCGGAAGGTGGTGATTGACTCCGCTGTCCTGGCGTCGTGAGGGAGTTTGTTCCACCATTGGGGGGCCAGAGCAGCGAACAGTTTTGACTGGGCTGAGCGGGAACTGTACTTCCTCAGTGGTAGGGAGGCGAGCAGGCCAGAGGTGGATGAACGCAGTGCCCTTGTTTGGGTGTAGGGCCTGATCAGAGCCTGGAGGTACTGAGGTGCCGTTCCCCTCACAGCTCCGTAGGCAAGCACCATGGTCTTGTAGCGGATGCGAGCTTCAACTGGAAGCCAGTGGAGAGAGCGGAGGAGCGGGGTGACGTGAGAGAACTTGGGAAGGTTGAACACCAGACGGGCTGCGGCGTTCTGGATGAGTTGTAGGGGTTTAATGGCACAGGCAGGGAGCCCAGCCAACAGCGAGTTGCAGTAATCAAGATGGGAGATGACGAGTGCCTGGATTAGGACCTGCGCCGCTTCCTGTGTGAGGCAGGGTCGTACTCTGCGGATGTTGTAGAGCATGAACCTACAGGAACGGGCCACCGCCTTGATGTTAGTTGAGAACGACAGGGTGTTGTCCAGGATCACGCCAAGGTTCTTAGCGCTCTGGGAGGAGGACACAATGGAGTTGTCAACCGTGATGGCGAGATCATGGAACGGGCAGTCCTTCCCCGGGAGGAAGAGCAGCTCCGTCTTGCCGAGGTTCAGCTTGAGGTGGTGATCCGTCATCCACACTGATATGTCTGCCAGACATGCAGAGATGCGATTCGCCACCTGGTCATCAGAAGGGGGAAAGGAGAAGATTAATTGTGTGTCGTCTGCATAGCAATGATAGGAGAGACCATGTGAGGTTATGACAGAGCCAAGTGACTTGGTGTATAGCGAGAATAGGAGAGGGCCTAGAACAGAGCCCTGGGGGACACCAGTGGTGAGAGCACGTGGTGTGGAGACGGATTTTCGCCACGCCACCTGGTAGGAGCGACCTGTCAGGTAGGACGCAATCCAAGCGTGGGCCGCGCCGGAGATGCCCAACTCGGAGAGGGTGGAGAGGAGGATCTGATGGTTCACAGTATCGAAGGCAGACGATAGGTCTAGAAGGATGAGAGCAGAGGAGAGAGAGTTAGCTTTTTTTTTATCCTGAAAAACTCCCCAGTCCTTAACGATTACAAGCATACATGACTCAGCCGCCAATATGCTTAAAAATATGGAGAGTGATACTCAGTAATGTCTAAGGGCCCAAGCTGAATTTCTTCAGCCTTCTGAGGTTGAAGAGGCGCTTTCTTCACCAGTTATGTGTACGCAGTGGAACTTGAAGCTTTCCACCTTCTCCACTGCGGTGTGGATAGGGGCGTGCTCCCTCTGCTGTTTCCTGAAGTCCACGATCAGCTCCTTCGTTTTGTTAACGTTGAGGGAGAGGTTATTTCCCTAGTCCCACTCTGCCAGGGCCCTCACCTCCTCCCTGTCGGCTGTCTCGTCATTGTTGGTATTCAGGCCTACTACTGCTGTGTCGTCTGCAAACTTGATGATTGAGTTGGAGGTGTGTGTGGCCATACAGTCATGGGTGAACAGTGAGTACAGGAGGGGGCTAAGCACTCACCATTGTGAGGCCCCAGTGTTGAGGATCAGCGAAGTGGAGGTGTTGTTTCCTACCTTCATCACCTGGGGGCGGCCCGTCAGGAAGTCCAGGACCCAGTTGCACTGGGTTCAAACCCAGGGCCCTGTGCTTAATGATGAACTTGGAGGGTACTATGGTGTTGAAGGCTGAGCTATAGTCAATGAACAGCATTATGACATATGTATTGTTCTTGTCGAGATAGGATAGGGCAGTGTGCAGTGCGATGGTGATTGTATCGTCTGTGGATCTATTGGGGCGGTAAGCAAATTGAAGTGGGTCTAGGGTGTCAGGTAAGGTAAGGTAGAGATGATATGATCCTTTTCTAGCCTCTCAAAGCACTTCATGATGACAGAAGAGAGTGCTACGGGTTGATAGTGATTTAGTTTGGTTACCTTTGCTTTCTTGGGAACAGGAACAATGGTGGACATCTTGAAGCAAGTGGGGACAGCAGACTGGGGATAGGGAGAGATTGAATATGTCCGTAATCATTCCAGATAGCTGGTCTGCGCATGCTCTGAGAACGTGGCTAGGGATGGCGTCTGGCCCGGCAGCCTTGCGAGGGTTAACACGGTTAAATCTGTACGCCATTTCCGGTCAAAACTTGCAGACTTGTTTACGTGTTGCTGTCTGTTTTTTTCAACCTATTTCGCTACCTGACAACTTTACGGTTTTTACTTTTTAATTACCGTTTATATTTAATTTTTTCCCCTCAACTTTTTCACTCCGGACGCTTTATCTGGACATGGTTCGTCAGGACCTCCAACAGCCGAAGCTAAGTAGTAATATTAACATGATGCCTTCTAATTGCAGTCACTGTACTCATAATATACAGGAGAACGATCGCCTTACGGCGAGGATAGCTGTGCTACAAGCCCAGCTTCAGATGCAATCGTTGGGCAAGGGTAATTTCAGTGTAGGAAAGGATGAAACAGCGTCTGTGCCACCAGTAAGTACAGATAGTAACGTTATTATAAATCCCCTCGCACGGTCCCCGCAGCCGGACAACTTTCTCACGGTTTCTGGAAGGAAATGCTGTAGGAATGCTCAACCGGTGTCGCTCATTCAGCCGACAGAAACTTTCAACCGGTTTTCCCCACTAAGCAGCGAGTCGGAGTCAGAGGCTGAGCCTTCTCTTGTCTCTACTCCTCCCGTTACGGGGTCTGAGACGCCGAAGCTTCCCACCATTAGTTCTGACAAATTGAAAACTCTAGTCATTGGCGACTCCATTACCCGCAGTATTAGACTTAAAACGAATCATCCAGCGATCATACACTGTTTACCAGGGGGCAGGGCTACCGACGTTAAGGCTAATCTGAAGATGGTGCTGGCTAAAGCTAAAACTGGCGAGTGTAGAGAGTATAGAGATATTGTTATCCACGTCGGCACCAACGATGTTAGGATGAAACAGTCAGAGATCACCAAGCGCAACATAGCTTCAGCCTCCCGAAAGATAGAATTTGTAGATAATTGGCCCTCTTTCTGGGACTCACCCACAAACAGGACCAAGCCTGACCTGCTGAGGAGTGACCGACTCCATCCTAGCTGGAGGGGTGCTCTCATCTTATCTACCAACATAGACAGGGCTCTAACTCCTCTAGCTCCACAATGAAATAGGGTGCAGGCCAGGCAGTTAGCCAGCCTGCCAGCATAGTGGAGTCTGCCACTAGCCCAGTCAGTGTAGTCAGCTCAGCTATCCCCATTTAGACCGTGTCTGTGCCTCGACCTAAGTTGGGCAAAACTAAACATGGCGGTGTTCGCCTTAGCAATCTCACTAGGATAAAGACCTCCTCCATTCCTGTCATTATTGAAAGAGATCATAATACCTCACATCTCAAAATAGGGCTACTTAATGTTAGATCCCTTACTTCAAAGGCAATTATAGTCAATGAACTAATCACTGATCATAATCTTAATGTGATTGGCCTGACTGAAACATGGCTTAAGCCTGATGAATTTACTGTGTTAAATGAGGCCTCACCTCCTGGCTACACTAGTGACCATATCCCCCGTGCATCCCGCAAAGGCGGAGGTGTTGCTAACATTTACGATAGCAAATTTCAATTTACAAAAAAAAATGACGTTTTCGTCTTTTGAGCTTCTAGTCATGAAATCTATGCAGCATACTCAATCACTTTTTATAGCTACTGTTTACAGGCCTCCTGGGCCATATACAGCGTTCCTCATTGAGTTCCCTGAATTCCTATCGGATCTTGTAGTCATAGCAGATAATATTCTAATCTTTGGTGACTTTAATATTCACATGGAAAAGTCCACAGACCCACTCCAAAGGGCTTTCAGAGCCATCATCGACTCAGTGGGTTTTGTCCAACATGTCTCTGGACCCACTCACTGTCACAGTCATACTCTGGACCTAGTTCTGTCCCATGGAATAAATGTTGTGGATCTTAATGTTTTTCCTCATAATCCTAGACTATCGGACCACCATTTTATTACGTTTGCAATTGCAACAAATAATCTGCTCAGACCCCAACCAAGGAACATCAAAAGTTGTGCTATAAATTCACAGACAACACAAAGATTCCTTGATGTCCTTCCAGATTCCCTCTGTCTACCCAAGGACGCCAGAGGACAAAAATCTTCCGACTAGCTTGGAAAGACAGTACCGTGCAGTACCGAAGAGCCCCTACTGCTTTTACACCTGCATTGTTTGCTGTTTGGGGTTTTAGGCTGGGTTTCTGTACAGCACTTTGAGATATCAGCTGATGTACGAAGGGCTATATAAATAAATTTGATTTGATTTGATTTACTGCTGCTCGATAATCCTATTTTTCTAAATTAATTGAGGAAAATAAGAACAATCCGAAATTCCTTTTTGATACTGTCACAAAGCTAACTAAAAAGCAGCATTCCCCAAGAGAGGATGGCTTTCACTTCAGCAGTGATAAATTCATGAACTTCTTTGAGGAAAAGATCATGATTATTAGAAAGCAAATTAAAGACTCCTCTATAAATCTGCATATTCCTTCAAAGCTCAGTTGTCCTGAGTCTGCACAACTCTGCCAGGACCTAGGATCAAGAGAGACGCTCAAGTGTTTTAGTACTATATCTCTTGACACAATGATGAAAATAATCATGGCCTCTAAACCTTCAAGCTGCATACTGGACTCTATTCCAACTAAACTACTGAAAGAGCTGCTTCCTGTGCTTGGCCCTCCTATGTTGAACATAATAAATGGCTCTCTATCCACGGGATGTGTACCAAACTCACTAAAAGTGGCAGTAATAAAGCCTCTCTTGAAAAAGCCAAACCTTGACCCAGAAAATATAAAAAACTATCGGCCTATATCGAATCTTCCATTCCTCTCAAAAATTTTAGAAAAGGCTGTTGCGCAGCAACTCACTGCCTTCCTGAAGACAAACAATGTATACGAAATGCTTCAGTCTGGTTTTAGACCCCATCATAGCACTGAGACTGCACTTGTGAAGGTGGTAAATGACCTTTTAATGGTATCAAACCTAGGCTCTGCATCTGTCCTCGTGCTCCTAGACCTTAGTGCTGCCTGGTTCTGGCCTGGTTTAGATCTTATCTGTCGGAAAGATATCAGTTTGTCTCTGTGAATGGTTTCTCCTCTGACGAATCAACTGTACATTTTGGTGTTCCTCAAGGTTCCGTTTTAGGACCACTATTGTTTTCACTATATATTTCACCTCTTGGGGATGTCATTCGAAAACATATTGTTAACTTTCACTGCTATACGGATGACACACAGCTGTACATTTCAATGAAACATGGTGAAGCCCCAAAATTGCCCTCGCTAGAAGCATGTGTTTCAGACATAAGGAAGTGGATCGCTGCAAACGTTCTACTTTTAAACAGATATGCTTGTTCTAGGTCCCAAGGAACAAAGAGATCTTCTGTTGAATCTGACAATTAATCTTAATGGTTGTACAGTCGTCTCAAATAAAACTGTGAAGGACCTCAGCGTTACTCTGGACCCTGATCTCTCTTATGAAGAACATATCAAGACCATTTCAAGGACAGCTTTTTTCCATCTACGTAACATTGCAAAAATCAGAACCATTCTGTCCAAAAATGATGCAGAAAAATTAATCCATGCTTTTGTCACTTCTAGGTTAGACTACTGCAATGCTCTACTTTCCGGCTACCCGGATAAAGCACTAAATAAACTTCAGTTAGTGCTAAATACGACTGCTAGAATCCTGACTAGAACCCAAAAATTTGATCATATTACTCCAGTGCTAGCCTCCCTACACTGGCTTCCTGTCAAGGCAAGGGCTGATTTCAAGGTTTTACTGCTAACCTACAAAGCATTGCATGGGCTTGCTCCTACCTATCTCTCTGATTTGGTCCTGCCGTACATACCTAAACATACGCTACGGTCACAAGACGCAGGCCTCCTAATTGTCCCTAGAATTTCTAAGCAAACAGCTGGAGGCAGGGCTTTCTCCTATAGAGCTCCATTTTTATGGAATGGTCTGCCTACCCATGTAAGAGACGCAAACTCGGTCTCAACCTTTAAGTCTTTACTGAAGACCCATCTCTTCAGTGGGTCATATGATTGAGTGTAGTCTGGCCCAGGAGTGGGAAGGTGAATGGAAAGGCTCTGGAGCAACCAACCGCCCTTGCTGTCTCTGCCTGGCCGGTTCCCCTCTTTCCACTGGGATCCTCTGCCTCTAACCCTATTACAGGGGCTGAGTCACTGGCTTACTGGGGCTCTTTCATACCGTCCCTGGGAGGGGTGCGTCACTTGGGTGGGTTGAGTCACTGATGTGATCTTCCTGTCTGGGTTGGCGCCCCCCCCCCCCCCCACCCCCTTGGGTTGTACTGTGGCGGAGATCTTTGTGGGCTATACTCGGCCTTGTCTCAGGATGGTAAGTTGGTGGTTGAAGATATCCCTCTAGTGGTGTGGGGGCTGTGCTTTGGCAAAGTGGGTGGGGTTATATCCTTCCTGTTTGGCCCTGTCCGGTGGTGTCCTCAGATGGGACCACAGTGTCTCCTGACCCCTCCTGTCTCAGCCTTCAGTATTTATGCTGCAGTAGTTTATGTGTCGGGGGCTAGGGTCAGTTTGTTATATCTGGAGTACTTCTCCTGTCCTATTCGGTGTCCTGTGTGAATTTAAGTGTGCTCTCTCTAATTCTCCCTTTCTCTCTTTCTTTCTCTCTCTCGGAGGACCTGAGCCCTAGGACCATGCCTCAGGACTACCTGACATGATGACTCCTTGCTGTCCCCAGTCCACCTGGCCGTGCTGCTGCTCCAGTTTCAACTGTTCTGCCTTATTGGACCATGCTGGTCATTTATGAACATTGGCCATGTTCTGTTATAATCTCCACCCGGCACAGCCAGAAGAGGACTGGCCACCCCACATAGCCTGGTTCCTCTCTAGGTTTCTTCCTAGGTTTTGGCCTTTCTAGGGAGTTTTTCCTAGCCACCGTGCTTCTACACCTGCATTGCTTGCTGTTTGGGGTTTTAGGCTGGGTTTCTGTACAGCACTTTGAGATATCAGCTGATGTACGAAGGGCTACATAAATAAATTTGATTGGATTTTGATTGGATTTAAATGTCTTACTCACATCGGCCATGGAGAACGTGAGCCCACAGTCCTTGGGAGCGGGCCGTTTCGGTGGCACTGTGTTCTCCTCAAAGTGGGCAAAGAAGGTCTTTAGCTTGTCTGGGAGCAATACATGGCTGGTTTTCTCTTTGTAGTCCTTGATTGTCTGTAGACCCTGCCACATACGTCTTGTGTCTGAGCCTTTGAATTGCGACTCCACTTTGCCTCTATACTGACGTTTTGCCTGTTTGATTGCTATATTATTGTAAGTCAAAGGGTACATGCTGAAAAAGATGTATTCTTTCGATGAATAATTATGACATTAGCACTTGGCAAGAATGTACACTCTTAGAAGTAAAGGTGCCTGGAAGAACCTTTTGGGTTGCCACACCGGCGGAACCTTTCCAGTTCAAAAAGGTTCCTTGAGGAACACCTGTGAAAAGGGTTTTTGAGAAGCCCCTGTGTAAAGGATCAAACTGGAAACTTTATGTGATGGGAGAGGTTCAATTTTGAACTTTTAATGTATTGTAGAGGTGGCAGCCCAATCAGATTGGAGGGTTGTCTTATTGGAGGCGTGGCTGTCAGATAGTACTTTTGGGCCACTATTTAAATGTAAATCCTGTTTATCATGTTAAGTTTGTACACTGCAAATGTTAACTTTCCTAGAATATTTATGCATATTGCATATTCTAATATATTTATAATATTAACATTGCTTATTACATATAGTAATATAGTGGTAACTATTCAAACTCTGGGATTTCCATAGGCTCTTGAGGAACTCATCGAAGATTCTAGAGTGTCAGTGTTCAACCTTATCATGCGATGAAAATACATCAGAACAGATTAACAAGAATGACATTTACTCTAACGAGTGGTCCAAAATAACTATCTGAAAGCCGAGACCCTACTAAACCACGCCTCCACTCCAGGGTTGCTCCACGAACCTGTTGCTAGATTGAACCATTAGGTTCCTCCAGGAACCCATCAACTAACCAAAGGCGAAAATATGGATTTCCAGGGGTTCCTTCAGAATCTTGAGGATACCTCGAGTCACAACTAATTCTAAGTGTAGAATATGGACATAATAGGGGTTTAAAGTGGAACTGACTGTGTTTGAACTATTTTACATATATGAAACAATCAGACAATCATAATATCAGTAAAAATCATTTTTTATGCTACAAAACCAACTTTATAAGAGGTTTAAAAATAGGTTATACACTACATGACGAAAGGTATGTGGACACCTGCTGGTCGAACATCTCATTCGAAAACCATGGGCATTAATATGGAGTTGGTCCCCCATTCCTGCTATAACAGCATCCACTCTTCGGGGAAGGCTTTCCACTAGATGTTTGAATATTGCTGTGGGGACTTGCTTCCATTCAGTCACAAAAGCATTAGTAACGTTGAGCACTGATGTTGGGCAATTAGGCCTGACTCGCAGTCATACAAAAGATGTTTGATGGTATTGAGGTCAGAGTCAAGTTCTTCCACGCCGATCTCGACAAACCATTTCTGTATGGACCTCGCTTTGGCGCCTTCCCCAAACTGTTGCCATAAAGTTGGAAGCACAGAATCTTCTAGAATGTAACTGTATGCTGTAGCATTAAGATTTCCCTTCACTGGAACTAAGCCGGCTAGCCTGAATCATGAAAAACAGCCCCAGACCATTATTCCTCTTCCAAACTTTACAGTTGGCACTATGCATTGGGGCAGGTAGCGTTCTCCTGGAATCCGCCAAACCCAGATTTGTCTGTCGGACTGCCAGATGGTGAAGAGTGATTCATCACTCCAGTGAACCCATTTTATGAAGCTCCCGATGAACAGTCCTTGTGCTGACATTGCTTCCAGAGGCAATTTGGAACTCGGCAGTGAGTTTTGCAACCGAGGATAGACGAGTTTTACACTCGGCGGTCCAGTTCTGTGAACTTGTATGGCTTACCACTTTGCGGCTGAGCCGTTGTTGCTCCTAGACATTTCCACTTCACAATAACAGCACTTACAGTTGACCGTGGCAGCTCTAGCATGGAAGAAATTTGACTCGTTGGAAAGGTGGCATCCTATGACGGTGCCACATTGAAAGTCACTGAGCTCCGAAGTAAGGCCAGTCTACTGCCAATGTTTGTCTATGAGATTGCATGGCTGTGTGCTTGATTTTATACACCTGTCAGCAATGTGTGTGGCTGAAATAGCCATATCCACTCATTTGAAGGGGTGTATGTATAGTGTATTGTCTCAAATTTCCATGATGTACAGTAAGGTGTTGTTGACAGAATAGATGGATGCAGTTCAATGCATGATTTATATAATACATTTCTTAGTAGTCCAAAAAATATTGCTGTCAGGTTGTAAATCACAGCTGGCCTGGTACATTGTTTGCCGCCTCGGGATGCGCTGTTTTGAACAAAAACAGATAACTGTAACTAAGGCTGGGAATGTCAATACAATCAAACTAGCAAGGGCAAACATCACAAGTCAGTCTAAACGTGGCTAATAGATTAGAGTACGTATCAACAACAAGGCCACAGTAGGACACACAACTGAGTCAACAGTTTCTGAAATTGCATCGGTGAATTAAACTTCATTTGTGCTGCTTTCGTTTTATCCCATTTACAGCGTGCAGTGGAGGGAAAGTGTACAGACACAGGTCACAGTCTTAACTAGGCTGCTAAAATGTTGCAGTCTGGCTTTGGTTTTTAAAGTTTGACAATGAATAACCAAAAAACTACACCATGCAAAGGAGAAACATGTAGGCCTATTACAGCAACATTTGAGCAGTTGCGTAGGCTGGCTACTCCACTACATTACATTTTGAGTGCACCATATAGCAATTCTGTGTTCAACCGCACCAACAAAAAAAGGAAAAACCTATAGCTAATGATCCATGCAGTGCAAATAGCTACGTTATAGTTACGTTTTTGTTATTTGGAGTTATAACATTTTTTTATTAGGGTCGCAGCATATTATTCACATCTGCAAGCATAGCATTAAAGGCCCGTCAAATAATATAGTTCAAGTCGGAAGTTAACATACACTTAGGTTGGAATCATTAAAACTCGTTTTTCAACCTTGAAATACATCCACCTCCAATTGACTCAAATTATGTCAATTAGCCTATCAGAAGCTCCTAAAGCCATGACATAATTTTCTGGAATTTTCCAAGCTGTTTAAAGGCACAGTCAACTAAGTGTATGTAAACTTCTGACCCTACCTTCAAATGCAGTTCCTCTTTGCTTGACATCATGGGAAAATGAAAAAAAATAAGCTAAGACCTCAGAAAAAGAATTGTAGACCTCCACAAGTCTGGTTCATCCTTGGGTGCAATTTACAAATGCCTGAAGGTTCCACGTTCATCTGTACAAACAATAGTACGCAAGTATAAACACCATGGGACCACGCAGCCGTCATACCGCTCAGTAAGGAGACACGTTCTGTCTCCTAGAGATGAACATAGTTTGGTGAAAAAAGTGTAAATCAATCCCAGAACAACAGAAAAGGACCTTGTGAAGATGCTGGAGGAAACCGGTACAAAAGTATCTATATCCACAGTAAAACGAGTCCTATATCGACATAACCTGAAAGGCCGCTCAGCAAGAAAGAAGCCACTGCTCCAAAACCGCCATAAAAAAGCCAGACTACGGTTTGCAACTGCACATGGGGACAAAGATCATACTTTTTTTGGAGAAATGTCCTCTGGTCTGATGAAACAAAAATAGAACTCTTTGGCCATAATGATCATCGTTATGTTTGGAGGAAAAAGGGGGAGGCTTGCAAGCCGAAGAACACCATCCCAACCGTGAAGCCCGGGGGTGGCTGCCCTTGTTGCTGATTTGTTGTTCTGGGAGGGACTGGTGCACTTCACAAAATAGATGGCATCATGGAGGTAGGAAAATTATGTGGATAGATTGAAGCAACATCTCAAGACATCAGTCAGTAAGTTAAAGCTTGGTCGCAAATGCGTCTTCCAAATGGACAATGATCCCAAGCATACTTCCAAAGTTGTGTCAAAATGTCTTAAGGACAACAAAGTCAAACTATTGGAAGGCCATCACAAAGCCCTGACCTCATTCCTATAGAAAATGTGTGGGCAGAACTAAAAAAGTGTGTCTACAAAAGAGGCCTACAAACCTGACTCAGTTACAGGAGGAATAGGTCAAAATTCACCCAACTTATTGTGGGAAGCTTGTGGAAGGCTTCCCGAAACGTTTGACCCAAGTTAAACAATTGAAAGGCAATGCTACCAAATACTAATTGAGTGTATGTAAACATCTGACCCACTGGGAATGTGATGAAAGAAATTAAAGCTTTAATAAATCATTCTCTCTACTATTATTCTGACATTTCACATCCTTGTTGCAAATAGCTTATTTCCATATAGGCCTACTGAGCTCCATCGTCCTGGACATCTGTCTTGTTCAGGACCAGTATCAACGCAGACCGGTGCGCCATAGCCAAATCAGAGCAAATAGATTCCATTCCTCTATGGCGCACAGGTCTGCGTTGATACTGGTCCTGGACAAGACAGATGTCTTTAATATGTTTTTATTTCCTGCAGTGTCTGTTAATTATCCAAACGTACGGCCGCTTTCCCACTCAATATTGGTATAGAGTTTTCACAAATGCCTTAGTCATTCCCAAACATTCTATGACTTTATGAAAAGGTGAAAATGACCATTTCTAAGTGCTCGCTTGTCAGAACATTTAAAAAAAAAAGGTGTCATATTCTTCCCGGGGGTGTATTTGAACAGATTTCAAGATTCAATGTTGCTAAAAATACTTGTCAGTTCCTCTTAAATATGATGCAGCTTGCGCTACAAGGGTTGATACAGCACATGAAGTATGATACAGGGGTAGTGGGCTACAATAACCTGTACTTGAACAGAGTTTGTATTTATTCGATATACACTTATAAGGAGTGGACTGGAATGTTTTTTTTAGGTGGTGGATGATGAATGATCACGGCCCAGTGAAATCATGGTATTATCCTGAAATAGAAGTCATTGAAAACATAAAAACAAAGGTGATGACTCAACAAAAGAATCTTGACAGAAGAAATACATTATGTGCAGTGTGAAATGACTAAGTGTGTCGGTTTGTCCTTGATTTAAAATAACAGTGTATTTTTAACCGCATGCATGTCTCTCCTGGAGCCAGAAAGAAAAGATGAAGTCAGAGAGAGGAAAGAGGGGATGGATGGTATTGTTCTTCTCATTCTGCTGTGTGTCTATGAGGGTAGGGTTTCCTCTGCACTGTTCTAGCTAACTAATGTACTTCCTGAATAGTCCAACTTTAGAACTCTGCTGTCCGAACCCGTCACCTCTGGAATCTCAATTGTCTGTGGTCCTCTGGTGATGCCACAACAAACGAAGGTCAGGACTCTGCACATTCATGTGCTTGAATAAAGCATATGTCCTGTTTACAACATAGATTGGCTAGATATCAAGTGCTACTGTATATCCCTTTAATTCCCTCTATGAAATGTGAATATATTATGTTGAAATGGGAATAACTAACTTATTTCGGTCCTCAAAAATACGAGGACAGAAAACTTCAAAGGCCTACTAACGAAAAGACATGCATGATAAGGTACATTATGATTTGTAATAACTTGTCCTTCCCTGCCACCAAGCCTCCCTCCCATTGCGTATTAGATGTCAATGGCCCTATGGTTGAACTGACCCAACCAAGGTAATTTCTCTTTGTGCATATGCAGCCATCGATTGGATTCAACCTAGATACTTCAAACAATAGCAAACAGACATATATTAGTGAACAATGATGATTTGTTGGTGGCAGGTCCCACTCTCCAAATAAAGGCTGTCGACATGATTAGAACTGGTTTTGTGATAGGACAAAGCGCTGCGTTCACAAATGCATATGGGAGAGGGGGCACCGTACACCCTCCATGCCCCCCTGCAGTGCTTGCTCCAAACCCAACCAGTATAGGGGTGAAGAGAAGCCAAACTCACACAACTCGAATTAAGTGAAACCAGAATCTATATGGGGGGGAAATGTGCCTTATTCAGACGATTATGTTCATTTACATTTCATACATACTTCACTAAATCAATTATTTCTGGGTATGTTGGGAAAAAAGTTTTTAGAAAGTCTAAGTGAAACTCAGAACTTAGCTACACTAAATGTTACATGGAGCTGACATCAGGATATTATTCTGTAATTCAATTGTCTTTGAGACATAACTTCATCATAAAAAAAAACAGTATATACATTAAGTGTACAAAACATTAAGGACCCCCTCCCCCAGAACAGAAAGCAATTCTACTGGGATTCTGGCACACAGTGAATCCCACAGTTGTGTTAAGTTGACTGGATGTCCTTTGGGTGATGGATCATTCTTGATACACACGGGAAACTGTTGAACCTGAAAAACCCAGCAGCGTTGCAGTTCTTGACACAAACCGGCGCGCCTGGCAACTACTACCATACCCGGTTCAAAGGCACTTAAATCCTTTCCAGCCCATTCACCCTCTGAATGGCACAAATACACAATCCATGGCTCAATTGTTTCAAGGCTTAAAAATCCGTCTTTAACCTTTCTCGTCACTTTCATCTACACTGATTGAAGTGGATCTAACAAGTGACATCAATAAGGGATCATAGCTTTCACCTGGATACACCTGGTCAGTCTATGTCACGAAAATTGCAGGAGTCCTTAATGTTTTGTACGCTCAGTGTATAAGCACAGTTTGGTGTGTATGTGAGTCTGGAGAAAGTTGAATCAAATAACTGATCTCAATAGTGCCAAGATTCTTGACTCAAATCTACTGACAGAAGGCGATGGATCCACTCACAACTCCATTAACATAAAACACCATTCTTTGCATTAATAACTACAAGGTGACATGACGTCTGTGGAGTGAAGCCCTTTTTTTATTGCCTTGAGATACATTTTGGATTCTTTGTTCATCATTTCTATCTATCTTTTCTGTAGAGGGGGAAGACCGACATTTGTTCTGCATGACAGGAAAATGTATTTCTCAGAAACGTAATATGAGGAAGGGTTCGGCTTGGTGCTTTGTGTTCACTAGCACTTGGCTGTAGCGCCAAACCCTTTGCTCTTGGTATTTAGAGGGTGTCTTTTGTTTTACTATTGCTGTGCCATTCAAGGAAAGCTGTTGTGTTTAATAGACCTCTCCACAGTAGCAAGCACTGTAAGGCCTGTGGATGATGTAGGTCAGGCTGTCTGTGCGGATGACAGAACTTAATGCACTTGCCTATATTTGGTGAGGACAGTAATGCACATTAGTGTACAAGAGGTTGAGATGGTAGGGCGGTGGCTGTAGGGTATTTGGTGGATCTAAGGCTCTCTTTAAGTTATTGTTCCTTATTATCCACACAGTATAGGCTATTGGCCTGATTATAGGCTATTGGCAACCTTGAGATACAAACAAGCAATCACTTGTGATTCAAACTTTTAGTAAAACTACCACATGGCAAAATCACCTCACGCTACAGGTCATCTGATTGCCCTCGGCAGCACAGTGCTAGGTGAAATAAGTATCCAGGGTAATCTGATCTGTGATTACTGAAATAGACAGTCTCTGTTTCTTCCCCATTGAAGTCCAGAGAAGTGTGGAACCGTGGGTGCTGGATGGGGCCTCAGTCAAGATGACCAAGCCAAAGGGGTCAGGGGTTGACCCTCTGCCCTTACTGTCAAGCGACCGCGTAGGTTACATGTCATGCACGGGGCCGGGAGCCGACCGACCGAAGTCCATCAGCCTGGTCCTATTGTCTGAGAGCACTGGTCAAATGCAAAGACAAAAGCAGCACCTGCTAGACTGGCCCCCCAACCACCTCAGATGATTACAGCCATGGGCCAAATGGGCCCCATACCGGCCTGCCACGCGTTGGGCACAAGGCTACCGTTGTCTGCTCCCACCCTTCGCCACAACCCCCGCCTCCGCCCCTCTATGTCCCCAGCCAGAACACTCATTCATGTAGTCTGCTGTACCCTACGCCAGGTTATGTTCAGATCAGAGGACAGAGAGGGACTCAGTCCTACATCTGCTTTCATTCACTCGCGCCAACAAACAGGATTTGTCCTATTATTAGTGCCACCCCCATTTTTGGCATCCCCCTCCGTACATGTGCTCGCCTTGCCAGCCACGCCCGTCTGCCTCGTTAACAAGCACCCGGGAACAAAAATGACAACCTGCCTGCCCCCCCACCACTTTGGTCAGATGCATACTTTTTTCAATTGTCCTTTGTTCTTCAAAATAAATTGTACTGTACTATTAAACGTACAGTTTTCTATGGATCCTGGAGTGGAGCCGTAGTGCATGGGGTCACAAACTTTTAGGGGCTGGTGCCATGTATGGTGCTGTAGAGCAGAGAGACAGCCGTACAAGTGGCATCATTCCACTGTCGTAGAACCAAATACCACGGCTATTGAACACTGCTGTACTGTGCTTCAAGGCAAAAGAACATGAATTAATTCATGACCTACAACATTACATTTCTTCTTTGGTTAGTTCCCAGAGTACTTCAACTTCTTAAACGACACATCTAAGAGTAAAACATCATGGTTTGTTTAGTTTTGTCTTTATGTGTTGCATAGCACTTCTCTTCATCCCTCTGAAGCTAGGCCTGTCAATAGTTTCACCCATTAAGGTTAATTAAATCACTTTTAAGAAAACTATTTACCATCTCACAAGTCCATGAAAGCTTCACCACCACAAAAGACAAACATTTTGTGTAGTTTCTTGCATACGCAAATGTTCTTCCCTCTCATTCATATCTCCTCAACCTAAGCCGATCCTGTAACGTGACAAACGCAATGACAAAACTACACAAACCCACAGCGTAGTTCAAACCATCAAAAAGAATGCATACCTAGTCTGATCCCAAATTGCACCCTATTCCCTACAAAGTGCACTACTTTTGAACAGAGACCTATGGGCCCTGGTCAAAAGTAATTCACTATATAGGGAATAGGGTGCCAATTGGGACTCTGACCTAAAATGCCCAGACAATCAAGTTAGCCTAATCCAAGTGGACAGCCAATCAGTACACCATAGTTGGCAGACACAATGCCTTGTAATTACTCTTTCACTAAATGCAAGCATCTAAATGTATGTGCAGATTGAAGACTGAAGACAGGGATAGACTGAGGGAGCAAGGTCTATTTGAGCAAAGAGCTGAGCTCCCTGTTGCTAGCTGAATGAGTATGAGCTTGGCAGAATGGAGGTTTCAGACAGATACAGCAGTTAGGAACAGACCAAAGGTCAGTGATTTCAGTGATTTCAAATGGAAACTGGTGTTGGTAACACCTTCTACAACTTTTTTTCAGAGGTCTAAATAGTGAAAGGACTAAGGAAATACAAGGTTCTCTTTGGAGCTGATTGTTGAATGGATAACAAAGAGCAAAGTGAATTGAAAGATTACTACATTTGCTCTCTCTCTCTCTCTCTACAGTTATAGACTCTACAGTTATGGTCATATTTAGATGAAATCACTGGGAGCCAAAGTGAAATCACTTTCCCAGTTCCCCAAAATAGTCAAAGGTTACAGCAGGACATAGACTGCAATATGTTGTGACCAACAGGGCTTCCTGAGGCAGCATTTTTATACAGGCCTCCCTTTGTGTCTTTCTTGGATTCTCCCTGCTGTTTAAGTTTCAAGTTTAAATGTCACATGCGCAAGTACAGTGAAATGCCTTTCTTGCACTCAAACCCAACAACGCAGTAATCAACATCAATGTAGCACTAAAAATAACACAAGGTAGAACAAAAACACAAAAGAAATGAAAATATGAAATACGAAGAACGCGAGAAAGTAAGAAGCTAGAGTATATACAGGGTCAGTTCCAGTACCATGTTCATATTGTGCAGGGATACTGGAGTAATAAAGGTAGATATGTAAAGGGGTAAGGTGAATATGCATCAGGATATGATAAACAGGGTAGCAGCAGCGTAAATGATGATTGTCAACTCAGATAGTCTGTGTAGCCATTCTGTTAGCTATTTCATGGCTTGGGGATAGGAACTGTTCAGGGGCCTGTTGGTGTCAGACTTGTACCGCGCTTGCCATGCGGAAGCTGAGCGAACAGTCTATGGGTGGCTGGAGTCTAACAATTCTCCGGGCCTTCCTTTCACACCGCCTGATATAGAGGTCTGGGCTGTCCGTACCACCCTCTGTAGCGCAGTGAGATCGAGGGCGGTGCTGTTGCCATACCAAGCAGTCAAGATACTCTCAATGGTGCAGCAGTAGAACTTTTTACAATGGAAATCTGCAGTTGCTACAACCATTTTTTGGAATTATAAATGAATGGTATGTACCCACTGATTCATGCAGAATTCAACTTCAAAAATGCTTTGTGAGCTGAGTTCAACTGTTGTACCCCGTCAGAAGCCAAAATGCAAGCTTGGTTAACTCCAATGTGTATGAACAAAGTGCATGTAAGCAAACACCATATAGCCTCAAAATATGGTTAAAACTACAATTTTGATAGAATGAATGGTGAGTCCTTAGCATCCATAGGTCTGTCTGTGAATTTGAGGTATTTCTATGAATTTGGTTGTGGTTACACTTCTTCAGGGAGTACTGCTGATTGTCGCTTTAAGGGGACTTTTTTCTTCTCATTCTCTCTCTCACAAATCACTGTTTTAAACATGTCTTCTATTCAAAAAGGTCTAAATGGTGTTTTCCATAACGGACAAGCCTATTAACTCATGATTCTATAACACCACCATAGAAATAGAATTGCTAGATGGACACAACATTGTTCCACTATATTTTATGTCTCATTCCATCCCGTGCAATCACTTAATGTGTGCTGGGCTCATAATAGTGCTTATAATGACCAAGTCTTGGTTATTGTCTAATAGCCGGACGAAGTTGTAAGTAGGTGATTAGCCACTTAATACATTTTTTTATCAGAAAACTTCATGGGAAATCACCCCTGGCCTCTGAGGAACAAAGTGCTGCAGTGTGTCAGAGGCTGTCTCACTAACCCCATGCCTCTGGCTGACCCTGGTTAGTAGAGTTTATATGGGTTGTAAATTACACATATATGAATGGTGATAGCTGCTGAATGTGGTCTGGTCTGGCTGGGAAATCATGGGTTCAACAGTAGGATACGCTTGACATGTGCTTCATAAAATACCATAAATGGATGGTCATTCCATTAGAAATGGGGAAATCTCACTGGAATACTGGAAATCCTATTTCGGTTAGACTATTAGTGTACCAGCATGGTCTTATAGACTAGACGTAACATAGTAAATGTAAATCCAGGACACCCAAATTAAAATGAAAGTAGGGTGGTTGGTCGGGTGGATGTGTAAGTGTATAATGCAAACACCCAAAGGTTGTGAGTTTGAATCTCATCACGGACAACTTTAGCATTTTTACTTCATTAGCAACGGTCAACTACTTACTACTTGAGAGCTGCTTTGCAACTACTTAGCATGTTAGCTAACCCTAACCTTAACCCTAAGCAAACCCCTTTTAGCTAACCCTTCCTTTGAAGCTAACCCTTTAACTTAGCTTCTAAACTCATGTTTCTCTAACCCCTAGCCTAGCTAGCGTTAGCCAGCTAGCTAATGTTAGCCACATAGCCACCTAGCTATGTTATGATATGTTATGATATACGTTTTGCAAATATGTAACATAATACGAATTGTAATTCGTAACATATCATACGAAATGAGTGATGGACATCCACAAATGAATACATGAAACGTAATATATCAAACTAAATGGAGTGTCTCAGATTTACAGAATAATACGAACAGCTCTGAGACTAGGTTGAGTGAAACTGATTGGTTGAGATTATGTGATTGGCATTTTTGGCGCTAGTTGAATAGTGACTTCATGGGTGAGAGGTATCAATGCCTTATAAATGCACTTACCGTACACGTACTCATAAACTTGCATCTACAATAAACATTTACTGTGAACATCACAGTACGAATTACTACATCAAGTTCACTATATTGAATGAAGGAGAGTTCTGGAGTACCCATTACGTACTCTTCGAGTCTACTTAAAATAGAAACTGCCAAAGAGATAATAAATCATGTGTGTTGTGGCAAGGTAACCACCATGACTAGAGAACAGAACACCCAGGTTGGAGACGGGGGAGAGAAAGAAAAGAGAAAAAGGGAAAATGTGTAGGACAAGAGATCCCGGGAGCATAAAGACAGAGAAACATAAACAGCCCTTATATTATTTCCTCCCTCTCTCGCTCTTCCACCCACCCATCCATCCATCCCCAGTTTCTGACTCCTGTAGAGGAATGCCAAACACACGCCTGCTCTGCGTCACTAATAGCTGCCTACCTGATGCCCTGCGGGCTCCTTGAAAGTCACATTTTGACATGTAAACATTCGCTTTTGAATGTGAATTCAACATTTGTGGGTTCCCAGAAAGGCTTTATTTTCTTCCCATTTTCCACCCCTGTGATAAGCTTGCATCTGGGTCTTGGGGTCTACAGAGACTATAGGACCTGCTCTCCCAATCACAATCCCTCCTCCATCCTTCACACCTCATTGGCTCTCAACATACAGTGTTGTTACAGTAAAAGGTGGATTAGGGGTCACATCCTTAAAGGGACTTTTAGGTTTAAGAACGTGTGTTAACTTAAAGGATATTGATGAAATCCGAAAGACCCTCAGACTACTACTGCTCTTACTCTAAGTGCATGCCACTCACTACCTCATCATCCTTAGCTAACTAGCTGAACTAGCATATCCCTGAGCTGGCCTTCTCCGCACGTCATTGTAAATAAGAAGTTGTGTACATGAATTCCCCCAATGTATATAGGCTAGAGGATGCTAGGAGACATCAGTGTTTTCCCACGGTAGTAGGAGAATCATCCAGTCATCCTCTATGACCCCAGACCCCTGACCCCTGATGCTCCAGAGACACCTCAGACTGTCCCCTCGTGAGAGCCATTCACTGATAACAACCGCTACTTGATTTACACCGACCCAATGCCGCAAGCCTCATAGCCCCCAGAGTAGTCCTTTGAAGCTCTGATAGCTAGAGTATTTAGCCACTCAACAGCTGATAGTGCCGGTGGAAAGGCAAGGTGCCACTGGCATGAGACAGGGTGTTGTGACTTTGTTGTGTTGGTGTTTCTCTCGAGATGGTTGTCACTATCATGGTGAGACTCTGGAGGTGTGACATTATTGGAAAGCTGGAGCAGTGGGTACAGTAGGAGATGCCAGGGGCGCAACGTTGGTTTTAGAAGGGGGGGGGGGGGCATCTAAAGCTAAATTCCTGCATTTCTACACAATCTAATATGACCCATGGCCCTTCTAGCCTTCTCTATTTCGAACAACAAAAAGGAAGCAAAAAGTGCCCACAGTCATGAAGCTAGGTTAGGAGAACGTTATTAAATATGTCTAAGTGATTAATAAGACTGAACTAGATCGAATATCCCAAAAAATATTATTGCGTTGCAGATTTAACCAATAGCCTAACAAATGAACAACTCTTACAAATAAAGTACAAATACTGCTGATTGTCTTTATTAAGAAATCAAATTTCATTGCCGACTGCCTAGTCAATACATTAACTCTCTCCCCAATACAACTTCCTTCCCATCTTTTTTTTTACGTGTCAAGGGAAAGGTTTGGAAAACAAAAGTTGAATAAAAACAGACATGCACCTACACATTAACACACCGAAACAGCACACCCTGCATATAATTCATAGGCCTAATAGTACCGTAGAGCTTGTTTTACTTGCACACAATATACCTGGGTCACCTCGTCCTGACCCAAGGGGTCCACCGACACACCACACTCAGCTTTAGGATCTTAGCGAAACATTCATTATGGGTTTCAGTGTGTTAGGCAAAGGCTGGAGTGGCAACCAACAATACAGCAGACCCCCAGGGCCAGAACTGAGCAGCCCAACATCTAGGGATTGCCTAAATAGTTTTTTTCTTGATGTGGGCATGTTTTCAATACTGACTCCTTTTGTCGTACAGTATTCCATATAAGCAACTAGATCTCTTTCTTTCTCTCTCTGGGAGGATCTGAGCCCTAGGACCAGGACTACCTGACATGATGACTCCTTGCTGTCCCCAGTCCACCTGTCCGTGCTGCTGCTCCAGTTTCAACTGTTCTGCCTTATTGGACCATGCTGGTCATTTATGAACATTGGCCATGTTCTGTTATAATCTCCGCCCGGCACAGCCAGAAGAGGACTGGCCACCCCACATAGCCTGGTTCCTCTCTAGGTTTCTTCCTAGGTTTTGGCCTTTCTAGGGAGTTTTTCCTAGCCACCGTGCTTCTACACCTGCATTGCTTGCTGTTTGGGGTTTTAGGCTGGGTTTCTGTACAGCACTTTGAGATATCAGCTGATGTACGAAGGGCTAAATAAATCAATTTGATTTGATTTGATAAGGCATCCAGATCTTATGAAATATACCCTTCATCTTGTAATATCTTGTAATAAATCAAATCTAGTGATACATTTCTTCCATCCATTGTGGGAGGATAAGCAACCTTCCAATTAATGGCAATGCATTTCTTACCCGCAATAAAAGGTAGGTTACACAGATTCTTCTGATCAGAGTCTCCAGTATCAACATTTCCAAGCAAACAAAAACAGGGGGAAGGCAGAATCTGTAGACATGCTGAGATGAAAGAACATTCTCTTTGCCAGAATTCAGCCAGCCTTCACAAGACCATAACATATGCAAATATGTTCCCTTTTGTGTTTTACATCTCCAACAGAAGAATTACATTTCTGAGTGCATGATATTCAGTTTCACCGGCATATACAGTAGTACATTTTATAGATGGACTTAAACTGCAGTAATTTATGTCTGATATATTATGAACATGACTGGGCATTCTAACATATCTGTATCCATTCATCATCATCATCATCATCAATAGCGTCTCCCATGTCTTCCTTCACATTTTTGTTTTGCATGTTTTGTGTCATTGAGAGAAGCCTCTCAACCCAGTTTGGAAATCAACTTCAGAGGTTTGTCAGACTGCCTTAAAATGGTTTACACCTTTGAAGCGTCTTGCTTGTCCAGTGTTTGCTGCACAGAGAGAATAAAGTGTTGCAAAAGTTCACCTCTGCGCTGGCACAGACTGGTCTTCCCTTGCTGCCTGACCCTGCTGAGACCCCTGTCACCATGTGATCCTGCTCAGACGAAGCATGACAAAGAACTACCTTGGTGTACATTGATATATTATATTTTCCATGAATAGAATCAATGATTCAATCATTTAAATTACCATTATTCCCAGATCCTAGACTGTAGCCTACCCATCAACTCAAGATGGAACTTTGTATCCATTCACTGATTCACTATAGTTCAACTGGCTGTGGTTGCTACTAGCTACTAGCTACTAGTTCATTCACTTCAGTCAAGAGGGGATGAAACATTAGTTAACTTAACATGTCAGTTACACTACTAGATCAGCACTGGGAATAAATACAGTACCCACTGTACTTGTTATTTCTGTCAAACAGCAACTAGATCTAGATCAGTCAACTAGAGCCAGCTAGAGAGTAGCCAGTTTCTGCTCTGCTTGCTTTTAAAACTCTGAGAAAAAGCGCAACACAGACAGCAGCTGTCTCTGTTCATCTCTCTCATGCTGGTCCTATACAGCAACCTTTCAAAAGCTTTGCCTTCACATAGCCTGTCCGCACGCTCTGCTCTCTCCATGTGGTTCTAAATCCAGCAGGCTGAAACTGGAAAACAGCCTACCCGTCCACTCTGAGGCGTCCGCATGGTCCTAAAGCAGACTGGTGCAGTGTTTTGTATCACAGTGCAACAATAACATTTCAGAATATGTGTGTGTGCCGGTGTCCCCTTCATCCACAGTGAAAGTTGTGCCCCTGGGAGCTGCTATAACATGTTGGCATACCTATGTCAAAACTATTAGAAGGGAAAAAGGATATGAATGTGATAATCAACAATGATGGAAGTTGTGCTAGTTGTGCTAATTGAAGTGACATTGAAACCTGTAACGTATGTAAACTATAAACACATATCTAATTTTAACATAATATAAACCCCAAAATAATCAAACACGAATCAATCAATAAATCAATAATCAATATTACTTTACATAATGGGGGACTTAAGCAAAAACGTACAAAACTGATTTAAAGTCTGTCAGAGGTCTTTGAAGACCCTATCAAGACAACACATGCCCTTTCAAGGGATGCCATATGACATACAAACCAGGCCTCTTTTAAAGAGCCCAAACAGCATTACTGTCAAACTCTCTGTTTACACTGTGTGTTTTAAAGACCTCAAAGGTTCCCCACATGTGAGGCAGAGAGCGGCACTGAGGGGAAGTCGGGCCAACTTTATGGGCGTCTCTCATGACAGGAGTGCTGCTGTGTGTCCCAAGTGCCACCCTATTCCCCATTAAGCACACTTATTTTGACTATAGGCCATGGTCAAAAGAAGTGCACTATGTAGGGAATAGGGTGCCATTTGGGACCCGGACCTGGTTGGCCCATTAGGGGCTGTTAGCTGTTAAGTCAACATGGTGGTTTTTAGGGTCCTGACATCCATGTTGACCCAGACTAACCCTTTAACTGGACACAGTCATCATGCCCAGGAAACCCTTGTCTGTTTTAAGGTCAGACTGATTGCTTCAGCATGGGACTGTGTGTGTAGACTGGCCACTTACTTACTATGGCCTGAATGAGGGAATGTCCATCTCAGAGAATTCAACAGCAACAGCAACATCAGGGACAGTAGGATGATGCTGTGTTGATCCTCT
This sequence comes from Oncorhynchus nerka, assembly GCF_034236695.1. Lineage (NCBI taxonomy): Eukaryota > Metazoa > Chordata > Actinopteri > Salmoniformes > Salmonidae > Oncorhynchus > Oncorhynchus nerka. The sequence goes on from NC_088420.1 coordinate 54,733,095, forward strand.
CTGTGTCAAAGTCGTCCTTGTAACCTCGAGGGTCTATCCTGGTTTCATGGATGTCCCTTCTCCCTGTCCTAGACTCCCAGGGGACTAAGAGTTTCAGCCAGAGAATGTTGCGCCTTATCTAGCACCATTTGTAGAGGCCATCAACTTGGACTAAGCTTGTAACCTATTGCCTACACAGAGGGTTGAGGGGGCTTGTAACCTAGCTATGCTTACAAGGAGGGTAGCCTTCCTTCAGGTCTCCTCCTTCCTCAGGATTTTATTATGACATCTGTCCCACATCACATTCCTAAACACTTTCTCCACCTTCTTTCCTGTGTCAGAGAGTGTGTGTGTGTGTGTGTGTGTGAGTGCCTGAGTGTGTGGGTGTGCGTGCGCATGTGCACTTTGGGATACTATGAGAAGTGAAAGTACTTCACACTTCTTTATTGACCGTAACATTGTTTCAATGTTCGTTCTCATTTGGCCTCAACCTTTGGATCCTAAATCTTAGGATCCCCCAGGCAAGGAATAGGTTCCTCAGTAAAAAGTCACATATGTTGTTCCAGTTGCTGAATCTCACTCATCTAGATTCAAACAATGTCATATGCAATGAAAGCATGACTGACAGTGGTGATAAATGGGACTCTGCAGAGGGTCCGCTCTGGAGGACTCCGTCAACCGAGACTGTTACACAGGCTGCTTGAGGACCCCTCCCTCCCTCCCTTTTACCTCTGACTGTCACCCACTGCTGCCACTCCATCATCCAGCGGACACACACACACACACACACACAAACACACACGCACCTTTGCCGTCCAAGTACGTCAGGGGGCCGCGAAGGGTGGGATAGCGGGGTAGAGGTGAGGTCCTAATACTTACACATAATATTCTGCTGTCTTTCATTTTCTAATTCCACCCAATGGTTTCTCCGTCGTATTACAGTGATACAGTGTATTGGCTAAAAGTGCTAAATTCATGCGCAGGATAGTGTAATAAGCATAAGTCCAACATTACACAATCCCAGAGAGAAATGACTCACAGATTACTCATATTTCTTCTTATTTCTCGTGTGTTTATTTTTTCTTTGTTATTGATTATTGCATTGTTTTGGTTGGGTTTTGAGTTTGCAAGAACGGCATTTCACTCCACTTGCGCATGTGACGTTAAAACTTGAGTTTCTGACAGACACCATGTCAGCAAATGAAACTCAGTCAAGTACGTAAGCGGCGGAGATCAACATTTTGTGTGTAATGAGTCACTTGGGATTACTAATATTACTTACTTTTCCAGAGATGCAGGAGCTGTAACAGTGAGGATGTGTGATTCTGAGCATATCATGAACGTACAAGAAACTTGTGCTGTACTGTCAAAATGTTAGGACTGGGGGGTGGACATAAACCCAAGCTATACACCCAATTCAGCCAAGACTCTCACACTCTCTCTCTCTCTCTCTCTCTCTCTCTCTCTCTCTCTCTCTCTCTCTCTCTCTCTCTCTCTCTCTCTCTCTCTCTCTCTCTCTCTCTCTCTCTCTCTCTCTCTCTCTCTCTCTCTCTCTCTCTCTCTCTCTCTCTCTCTCTCTCTCGAGCCTTTTAACAATGACAGCTTTGTCAAAGGAACTCAAAGGAGGCAAAAAAAAGAAGTCTGTATACCCCTGTCCCGGTTTCTGAAGTGTGCCTCACCCCCCATTTCCTCTCCTCCTCTCACACTCTTTCTAAGTCTTCCTTCTTCTCTTTCTTCGTCAGCATTGACGTAATCTCGAAACAAGCCACAGAGGCAGCTGCTCCTCGAGGCACTTCTCTCTCTCTCTCTCTCTCGCTATATCTTTCTTACTCGCTTTCCCTGCTCACTCCATCTTACACTTTCTGTAGCTTTTCTCTCATTCATTTCATAGATGTATAAATTTCCCATGGCCTCACAAAGACCATCTTATTCACATTATTACACATCACGTTATGACCCCTGTTTTGTTTTGGGACTGACTCTTGTAGTCTAAAGACAGATGGTAGATGGTACTGTACCCAATGTACTGAGAAACCCAGCAGAATTCTCTCCTGTCCACTAACACTGTAGATCAATAGATAGATAGATAGATAGATAGATAGATAGATAGATAGATAGATAGATAGATAGATAGATAGATAGATAGATAAAATATATACAATAGATACAATAGATAGATAGATAGTTTAAAAACGTATTTCCATTGTGGTCCTCTTTAAAAAAAATCTAGTGAACAAACATAAACACAGTAGGCCTAGGCTACACAGTGGACCTAGCATTCTAGGCATACTTTGGTTACACATAACTAATAACAAAACAAAGAAAAGGACGACCTTGTCATAGCCTCGAGCATTGCATACAGACATGAAATAAAATATATGTATTGTGGACGGACCACTAGAGGGCAGGCTGGGCTCATGGATAGTTGCCCAACAGAGCCTGGGAGACAAGGTAACCAGAGTCAATTAAGCACAGCTGACGGTACTAATGAGATACTCTCCTTCCCCTATAAAAGAGAGAATGGAACCAGAAGGAAGGGGGAAAACTATCTCTGGAAGATGGCCACCGAGAGAGAGAAGCTGTGCTGAAGGAACCACTAAGACGGTGACAAAACCGTGATTTATGTTTGTTGTAGTTTAAAGATTATCCTATTGTGTTCTTGTTTCATCTGGAGAAGAAGATGTGTGTTTTTCCTTGGAAGATTTTTCATTGATTATGTTTGAATGTTTTTGTTGACAAAATACTCTCAATAGAGAACCGTGTTCAATCAGAAAAACCTTTTTTCCTGACTCGTTTATTCCACCTTCCCGCTTTAGAGTGACGCCTAATTACTTGGTACGCTCACATTGGTGGAGGATACGGGCATTAGGTGGACGAGTGACACAAGGATAAGTGAGTAAATCAAGATTCTTCCAGTAGACCCGGAGGAACCATTCAAGAACAATGGATAACGCCCTACTACAACAATTGATCACGGCACAGCGGACAACCATAGAACTCCTGCAACAACAGCTGAACCGACTAGAAGAACCTAGAGTTAAGCCAAGAGCGGCTGCTCACGCCATCTTACCTCGTCTCTCCAAGGAGGATGATATTGAGGCCTTCCTCATGACCTTCGAAAGGACGGCCACCTTGGAAGAGTGGCCGCCCACAGAATGGGCGAGCGCATTAGCCCCTCTTTTGACCGGGGTGGCTCAGGAAGCCTATTTTGACTTGGATTCCCACGAAGCTGCGGACTATGGGCGACTAAAAACCGAGATCCTGTCCCGGTACCAGCTGACTGCCAGAGATAGGGCTGTAAAGTTCCATCAATGGACCTATACAGCTGATCAACCCGTCCGTGCCCAGATCTTCGCCTTAATACGACTGACGAAACAGTGGCTAGAACCTGGAAAGGGAGTAGGACATGTGATAGAGACTCTCGTAGTGGACAAGATATTGAGAGAATTACCCAGTGACTTACAAAGGGTTGTGGGGCAAGCCAACCCGTTGTCAGCCGACGACATAGCCCAGGCGGTGGAAACATATCGGTCTACAGGGGAGTTGTTAAAAAGTGACAAGGAGGAACGGAAGGAGTCTTGCAATCCCGTACCACGACTCACCCCGCGCGCTCGCCACCGAAACGTCCAAGCCCCTCCCGGAGGTGGGAGAAGTCAGCCACCACACAGCAGGGTCGGTGTTATAAATGTCAGTCTCCCAACCATTATGCCCCACAATGTCCTAGCAAGGATGAGCCCATGGTCACGGAGTCATCACTGCCTACCCCCACACATCCCGTTTTGAGGGGGCAGGATCAACACTGTTGGTTAGCAGAGATAGCCCCAGCCTCAGAGATTCCGGTGCAAGTCGAAGGACAAGATGTGGTAGCTATTCTCGACTCGGGAAGTATGGTTACGTTAGTAGAGGAGCGGATGGTGACCTCCGCAACACTGCTACCAGACAAAGTAGCCGTATCCTGTATCCATGGAGACACCCACTATTACCCCACTGTGAATCTGCCTATTCTCACTCCAAAAGGAAGGTGTACAGTCAGGGCCGGGAAAGTGCCACAGCTGAAGGTGCCATTATTGATCGGGAGAGACTGTCCCTTATATAAGGAGCTTCGGCAGATGACGTTATGCACGGGAAGAAGGGGGACAGGAAAGAAGAGAAAATCCAAGCCCGAGGTAGTAGTCCTACAAGGAGACGTAGCCGCGTCCTCGTCCTCTGCAGCAGAGGAAGAAATAGCGACCCAACGTTTACGACAGATATTCCAAGAAACCACCGATGAAGACACATGTGAAGGGCTATACACAACGCAGGAAGGAAGGAGCAACCAGGCGTTAAGGGATATATTTGAAGCTCCATCCGAGGAGGGAACCTGGAAGGGATTCTCCTCGGTCACCCCTGATGGGGATGTGGAACAACCTCCACATCCCTCTACCGAGGTCGACCTGCCCCAGGAATTAAAGGGACAGTTCGGCACCTCGCAGCATAGAGACCCAGACCTAAGGGAGGCCATGAGGAAGGTGAAGGTGATCGACGGGAGGAACGTCGACGGATCAGGTGAGCCCCTCTTCCTTACTATGCAATCAGGCGGGGTCTCTTATACTGGGTCGTACGACGAAGGGGGGAAAACCAGGAATTACTAATGGTGCCTAGGCCATACAGAGATACAGTTCTACAGTTAGCCCATTCCCACGTCCTAGGAGGACACCTGGCACGAGACAAGACTATTGACAGAATCATGCAGAGATTCTATTGGCCCCGGGTCACCCGGGATGTGGCCAGGTATTGTAGGACGTGTGATCAATGTCAACGTACAGCCCCACGGCCACACCTACGTAACCCTTTGATTCCTCTCCCCATCATAGAGACTCCCTTTGAACGCATAGCTATGGACCTCGTAGGACCCCTCCCAAAATCCGCCAGAGGACACGAGTACATCCTAGTGGTTATAGATTACGCTACCAAGTTCCCGGAGGCCATACCCCTGCGTAACATGTCGTCAAAGGGAATTGCCAAGGAGTTATTCCTGATGTTCTCTCGTGTGGGCCTCCCCAAGACTATCTTGACTGATCAAGGAACCCCGTTCATGTCCCGGTTGATGAAGGACTTGTGTCGGTTATATCAGGTTCAACAGATACGTACAAGCATATTCCACCCTCAAACAGACGGGTTGTGTGAACGCTTGAACAAAACGATAAAAAGCATGTTGAGAAGGGTGGTGTCCCGAGATGGGAAAAACTGGGACATGCTTCTCCCACACTTAATGTTTGCCCTGCGAGAAGTACCCCAGGCATCCACTGGATTCTCTCCGTTTGAATTGCTCTATGGCAGACCCTGTCGAGGAATCCTCGACTTAGCCAAGGAGACCTGGGAGACCCAACCATGCCCCTTTCGATCCACAATAGAACACGTTACCCTGATGAGAGACCGCCTGTCAGCAGTGTGGCCCATAGTCAAGGAGCATATGGAGAAGGCCCAAAGGACCCAAGGCCGGGAGTTCACCGTGGGAGAGAAAGTGATGGTGCTTGTGCCCACGGCCGAACATCGCTTGCTGGCGCAGTGGAGGGGGCCCTACGAGGTAATGAAAAGGGTCTCACCGGTCAATTACCTCATCAAGCAACCTGACAGGAGGAAGAAGGTCCAAATCTATCACATAAACCTGCTGAAGACATACCATGGACGAGAGGAGGAGGTGGCTTTGATGGCCCTGGAGGGCAAAGGAAAAGAGGAGGCTCTACCACAGGTGCGCCGTGGCCAAACTCTCCTACCGGAGCAGTCAAGACAGCTAGACAAGCTGATTATGAACTTCGGTCGAATATTCTCTCCATTCCCAGGACAAACAGATGTCCTGTTCCACCATATCCACACTGAACCCGGCAAGAAGGTGCATATCCGCCCTTACAGGATTCCTGAGGCTCGCAGAGTCATCGCTAAGAAAGAGGTGAGGGAGATGTTGAGGATGGGTGTGATCGAGCCCTCGACGAGTGAGTGGTCCAGTCCCATAGTCCTGGTCCCCAAATCCGATGGTAGTATGAGACTCTGCAACGACTTTAGGGGCGTGAATGCCATCTCTACATTCGATGCGTATCCCATGCCCGCGTGGATGAACTCTTGGAGCGCTTAGGAAAGGCCAAGTTCATCACTACCCTGGATTTGACGAAGGGATATTGGCAAGTGCCGGTGGCTCCGGAGGATCGCCCAAAGACTGCCTTCGCCACTCCAGAGGGCTTTTCCAGTATGTGAGGATGCCCTTCGGACTGCACGGTGCCGCTGCAACCTTCCAACGCCTCATGGATGCCATTCTACGGCCCCATCAAGAGTATGCAGCGGCGTACATAGACGATGTGGTCATCCACAGCGAGGACTGGGATAGTCACCTCCTGCGATTACGGGCGGTGCTCGTGAGTTTGGAAGCCACAGGGTTGACAGCCAATCCAAATAAATGCTGCCTGGGTTTGTCCGAAGCGGAATACCTGGGGTACACCGTGGGGAATGGGAAAATACGCCCACAGGCAGAGAAGACCAGGGCAATTCGTGACTGGCCTCGACCCCGGACCAAGCGAGACGTTCGGGCCTTCTTAGGGATAACAGGATATTATCGCCGTTTTATCCCGGGATATGCAACCATTGCCAACCCCTCACAAACCTCATCAGGAAAAACCTGCCAAACCAGGTAGAGTGGAAAGACGAGACGGAAGAGGCCTTTCAATTGTTAAAAGATGGCCTGTGTTCTGATCCCGTTCTACAGGCTCCGGACTTCTCACAAGAGTTCATTGTGCAGGTCGACGCCTCGGATACAGGGCTCGGGGCCGTACTAGCTCAGGGTAAAGGTGAAGCAGAGAAGCCGATTCTCTTCATTAGTAGGAAACTCAGCGATCGGGAACAGAGGTATGCGACCGTAGAGAAAGAGGCCTTAGCCATCAAGTGGGCCCTCGATTATCTCCGGTACTACCTACTGGGTCGGAGGTTTGCATTAGTTACTGACCATGCGCCCCTCACGTGGATGGCTGGTAAGAGAAACAATAACAACAGAATAGCCAGATGGTTTTTGTCTTTACAACCATTCTCTTTCCATGTCATCCACAGGGCCGGATCGAGGAACGGGAATGCAGACGCGCTGTCCCGACGCGACCAAGACGGTGCGTCTGGCGCCCGACCCTCCGGTTCGGTCCTGGGGGGGAAGGTATGTGGACGGACCACTAGAGGGCAGGCTGGGCTCATGGATAGTTGCCCAACAGAGCCTGGGAGACAAGGTAACCAGAGTCAATTAAGCACAGCTGACGGTACTAATGAGATACTCTCCTTCCCCTATAAAAGAGAGAATGGAACCAGAAGGAAGGGGGAAAACTATCTCTGGAAGATGGCCACCGAGAGAGAGAAGCTGTGCTGAAGGAACCACTAAGACGGTGACAAAACCGTGATTTATGTTTGTTGTAGTTTAAAGATTATCCTATTGTGTTCTTGTTTCATCTGGAGAAGAAGATGTGTGTTTTTCCTTGGAAGATTTTTCATTGATTATGTTTGAATGTTTTTGTTGACAAAATACTCTCAATAGAGAACCGTGTTCAATCAGAAAAACCTTTTTCCTGACTCGTTTATTCCACCTTCCCGCTTTAGAGTGACGCCTAATTACTTGGTACGCTCACAGTATATACAGTACCAGTCAAAAATTTGGACAGACCTTCTCATTCAAGTTCTCTTCAAAACGAAGAAATAACACATATGGAATCATGTAGTAAGTAAAAAAGTGTTAAACAAATATACATTTTAGGTTTGAGATTCATCAAAGTAGCCACCGTTTGTGTTATGTGTTTGTGTTATGACAAGGTAGGGGTGGTGTACAGAAGATATCCCTATTTGGATAAATGACCAAGTCCATATTATGTCAAGTGCAGTAGCAAAGACCAAGAAAACGCTAGGATGAAACTGGCTCTCATGAGGACCTCTGCTGCAGAGTGTGAGTTAATTAGAGTTAACTGCACCTCAGATTGCAGCCTAAATAAATGCTTCACAGAGTTCAAGTAACAGACATATGTCAACATCAATTGTTCAGAGGACACTGCATGAATCAGGCCTTCATGGTCGATTTGCTGCAAAGAAACCACTACTAAAGGACACCAATAAGAAGAAGAGACTTGATTGGGCCAAGAAACACGAGCAATGGACATTAGAACGGTGGAAATCTGTCTTTTTGTCAGATGAGTCCAAATTTGAGATTTGAACTCATCAGAGAAGCAGAGTAGGTGAATAGATGATCTTCGCATGTGTGGTTCCCACCATGAAGCACGGAGGAGGTGTGATGGTGCTTTGCTTGTGACACTGTCAGTGATTTATTTACAATTAAAAGGTAGCAGCATGGCCAGCATGGCTACCAGCAAGGCTACAACAGCATTCTGCAGCCATACCATTTAGGTTTGTGCTTAGTGGGACTATCATTTGTTTTTAACGGGACAATGACCCAAAACACACCTCCAGGCTGTGTAAGGGCTATTTGACCAAAACGAGAATTATGGAGTGCTGCATCAGATGACCTGGCCTCCACAATCACACGACCTCAACCCAATTGAGATGGTTTTGGATGACTGAAGGGAAAGCAGCCAACAAGTGCTCAGCATATGTGGGAACTCCTTCAAGACTGTTGGAAAAGCATTCCATGTGAAGCTGGTTGAGAGAATGCCAAGCGTAAGCTGTAATCAAGGTAATGGGTGGCTATTTTGAAGAATCTAAAATATACAATTCATTTGGATTTGTTTAACACTTTTTTTGGTTACTACATGATTCCATATGTGCTTTTTCATATTTTTGATGTCTTCAAAATGTAGAAAATATAAAAAATAACAAAAACCCTTGAGTGAGTAGGTGTGTCCAAACGTTTGACTGGTACTGTACAGTCAAAATTACTGTCCAGACTTGTTCCTCATTTCGTTACGTTACAGCCTTGTTGTTTTTTCCCCTCATCAGTCTACACACAATACCCCATAATGACAAAGCAAAAACAGGTTCTTACCAGATAGATTCTTACATTAAAACCAGTCAATATCAGAGTCTCTGGAACTGGTTTTGTATTGGTGAACATTTAATATACAGTGTAAGTAAAACAATGTGATAGGTACCCGGGGGCTGAGTAAGTAAAAATTCTATGGACCAGACCAAGCTTTCCTCTACAGATAGCCAGCCTGATTAAAATGCTCGACCTCCAGAAGAGTACGAGGGGGAGTTTAAGTCCAACTCTCAGCAGCTTGTTTTGGCTGGTCTGTAGCTTATTCTTTAGATGACACTGAACTAGCGCTCCTGCCAATGTCTTTAGGGTGTCACTATCAAGATATTTTGAGGTCTGAGTTAGGAATGAAAAGTGTTGGTTTACCTTTGTTAAAAGCCTTTAGGGACATAGTCTCACCAGTGGCTTTTGAAAGTACTCACCCCCCTTGGCATTTTTCTTTTTTGTTGCCTTACAACCTGGAATTAAAATTGAATTTTGGGGGGATTGTATCATTTGATTTACACAACAGGCCTACCACTTGGAAGATGCAAAACATTTTTGTTGTGAAACAAACAAGAAATAAGACAAAACAACTGAAAACTTGAGCATGCATAACTAACTATGCACCCCCCAAAGTCAATCCTTTGTAGGGCCACCTTTTGCAGCAATTACAGCTGCAAGTCTCTTGGTGTATGTCTCTACAAGCTTGGCACATCTAGCCACTGGGATTTTTGCCCATTCTTCAATGCAAAACTGCCTTCAAGTTGGATGGGTTCCGCTGGTGTACAGCAATCTTTAAGTTATACCACAGATTCTCAAATGGATTGTGGTCTGGGCTTTGACTAGGCCAGTCCAAGACATTTAAATGTGTCCCCTTAAACCACTCAAGTGTTGCTTTAGCAGTATCCTTAGGGTTATTGCCATGCTGGAAGGTGAACCTCCATCCCTGTCTCAAATCTTTGGAAGACTGAAACAGGTTTCCCTCAATAATTTTCCTATATTTAGCGCCATCCATCATTCCTCCAATTCTGACCAGTTTCCCAGTCTCCGCCGATGAAAATTAGGGATGTTGTTCTAGGGGTGATGCGAGGTGTTGGGTTTGCACCAGACATAGCATTTTCCTTGATGGCCAAAAAGCTCAATTTTATTCTCTTCTGACCAGAGTACCTTCTTCCATATGTTTAAGGAGGCGAACACCAACGGTGTTTGCTTATTCTTTTCTTTAAGCAATGGCTTTTTTTCTGGCCACTCTTCTGTAAAGCCCAGCTCTGTGGAGTGTGCGGCTTAAAGTGGTCCTATGGACAGATACTCCAATCTCCGTTGTGGAGCTTTGCAGCTCCTTCAGGGTTATCTCTGTTCTCTTTGTTGCTTGTCTGATTAATGCCCTCCTTGCATGGTCCGTGAGTTTTGAATGGCGGCCCTCTCTTGGCAGGTTTACTGTGGTGCCATATAAAAAATAAATAAATAATGGATTTAATGGTGCTCCGTGGGATGTTCAAAGTTTTGGATATTTTTATCATCCAACCCTGATCTGTACTTCTCCACAACTTTGTCCCTGACCTGTTTGGAGAGCTCCTTGGTCTTCATAGTGCTGCTTGCTTGGTCGTGCCCCTTGCTTAGTGGTGTTGCAGACTCTGGGGTCTTTCAGAACAGGTGTATATATACTGAGATCATGTGACAGATATTGTGACACTTAGATTGCACACATGTGGACTTTGGTTGCACCAGATCTTATTTAGGGGCTTTTTTTCATTTCACTTCACCAATTTGGCCTATTTTATGAAAGTCGATTAAATGAAATCCAAATAAAAATCCATTTAAATTACAGGTTATAATGAAACAGAATAGGAAAAACACCAAGGGGGTGAATACTTTTGCAAGGCACTGTACCTATCCAATTCACACCCAAGGCAGCTGACTGAGGTTGTTTGTGTAACCCCTGAGTTGCCCACTTTGACACTAAAACCGGGGAACCAAATTTTTCTGCATTTTTCCAAGATGCAGAGAAACGTTTGCTATCTGAAAGCCATTTACTGATATTGGATAAGTAATGATCAGTAATGATCTCTTCTACTGAGACTTTATTCTTATGGGACACAGTAGAGCCGAGCTATCCATATACAAAAACAAATACGAGAGCAGGCTGATTTCATATCGTTAATGTACAGTAGAAAGAAAAGTGGGCCAAGGACGCTCCCTTGCGGGACCCCACAAATAATCCCCTTTGCACTAGAAGGTTTTCCATTAACATCCACCATTTGGTCTCTACCTGTTAAATAGGATTTACCTCAGTCAATAACCCTGCTGTTAAAACCAAGGATAGCGTCTTCTGTTCCCATGATTCCATAGGGTATTGGGGCAGTGGACCACACACAGGGGACTCTAGATACATCATTGTCTGGGTCAGGCTGGTCCATACAGACAATGTGACTACGTTTGACATCTGTCACAAAGACAGGGTGTGAAGTCATTGTTTCTCCCGTCATAATTGAGTCCTGACATGATTTTCGATGCACTGCTAAAGCCTCATTATAGTCCAGTCTGTCATAGTGCCGGGGCAGCAAGCTCATATTCAGGTTCATAATAAAAGAAAATGTTCTCCAAACAACAATTGGGGAAGATTGAGGAAGAGCTGAACACTTTGATCACAATGCCCATCCCTGGCTGGTTCTCTGGGAACAATAGCGAGCTACTGATGGTAGAGGAAGGAGGGTGGGCGCTGCCACAGAAATCAATAGAACATTATAGTGTATCTCAGTAGGGGGCACTCCTCTCTGTGATCTATAGATGGAGACCTTTGTGGCCAAGGTCGGGACAGACAGCATTTGGGGACACTGCCTTTCAAATGGTACCGTCAATCATTGCAAAGGTTTTAAGCTGTCATAGCTAATTACAGATCCCATGGCACGCAGCTGTTGCAAGGGTAGTGGTATTATTCCCTGGATAAATCCTCAAATTGATCAACATACTACAAACTGCATAGTACCAGTGTTGGTGGTAATGCGTTACAAATGAACGTGTTACAGTAATAATATTACTTTTTGCGGTAAATAACAATATGACGGAGTTACTGTTCCAGATTGATTAACAATATTACAGTTACTGTTATCATCCCCTTCCTATTACAGTTATTGATCCAAATAGATATTTGTGATGATTATTATTCCTTCTCTGTTGGCACAATATTTAAAACCCCCCCACCCCAGATTCTGATTGTTTTTGTCCTCTTACCAAGTTCCTGCTTACGGACGCAGTAATACTAACTACTTTAGTGAGGGAGATGAAAAATGGCGGAAGCGTCATTGACTTTCTCAGTTCTCCCAATACTTTGATAGGACAAAATGACAAGAATATAACTGTAAAATGTCAACTGTGCCCACTGCTCAGGCGATTAAAAAACCCTCTCCACTGCAAGAAACACGGCTTCCTACCAAGGCAACACACCAACACAAAACCCAGAGACCTGACCACTGCTGCTTAAGATGTCGGTAGGCCTACCTCATCCAAACAACCAAGCCTTGATTTTAATCGTTCAGGAGGACAGGCTGTAACCCAGGGAGAGCTGAACAAGCGTGTAGCTGGGTATGTAGTAGAGGAAATGCTGCCCTTATCCATGGTAGAATCGCCCTATTTTTGTGTCTGTCGTTATTAGGCTACTTGTGTTGGTGTATAGGCCTATTTAACGTAACTTTGACATTGTTTAGGACACACAATGTCTTGAGGTGTAAATGCAAAAGTAATATAACAAGTAGTGTAACTAATTACTTTAAGTAATTTTGTTATTGTTGAAAGAAGTAACAAGTAATAGGAAATATATATTCTTTAAATTGTAACGACCCCAACACTGAATTGTACATACTACATAGGCTACCAAATAAGCTACCAATGGGCTCATTTGCATTGTTCCACTCTAAAATCACAAAATAGTTGTTACCTTATAAACAAGTTATTACAGATATAGAAAATGAAAGTCTCAACTAAAGAGTGGGGTGACTATAAGTTGCAGATGACAACAAGGGAAGAAGGGGTGTGTGTGGGGTAGAAGAGAGGGAATGGGGAACCTGAAGAAGGGGTGCTTGTGGTGGAGTTGAGGGGGAACGGGTAGGGGAATGGAAACGGGAGCATCAAATAGCTGGCGCCAGCGGCTGCCGATGCCTGCATGCCTCGAGAAGATTTAGTGTTGAAGCAGGGGGAGGCCGAGCATGAGCCCATTGGGCCTGTGAATGCAGGGCTGTTCATGGCTGATTTCATGCCTGGTTGATCAGAGGCTGCCGGGCCAGGCCTCACGACAGCTGCAGGGCCCGCTGGCCGCCCGCGCCACAGCCCGGCACAAAGGCAGCACAGCACACAGCACAAGAATGGTTGACAGGCTGTTGTTAACGACGGCAACTGTGTGAGGTATGTATATCAGGTCGCTAAATACTGGCAGTGTTAATCAGGCGAAGCGAGGGGAGAGGGAGCAGAGGGAAAGAGAGAGGGGGTGAGATGATGCCCCCTATCTGAAGCGTTGTTTTACTGCAAGGATTGTACTACACAGAGGTTTCATTGATGGAATAATATGACGTTCTCAATCAAATATACAAGTGTTTTTATTTTGCCTCCCAATATTTTATCCACCACCTGATATTATCATCTTAAACCATCCCTTTCACAAGACCGAATAGAATAGGCCTAATTCTCACATTCATAGTCTGCGTGCGCCTTGAAGTAGGCAGCAATAGGGTGAACTTTTGGGTGTGATGTATTGAGTTTTACTGGACGGAAGGAGGTTTACAAGTGACTGGAAGTCTGAGACAAGGCCATGTTGTCCATCTGGTCAGGAGTTTATAAGGACAGTGCTCAGAGAGAAGAGGTAGGATTCTGAATGCCAAGCCACAGAACCACAAAACCTTGACCCTGACCTTGACCACTCGTCTCCCCCACGGTGAACACAGGCCAGAGGAATGTGTGGTTCCAGGGGGATGTGTGCACAGTGGGCCAGTCTGGATGGCTCTTAGGGGAGCTATTTCAGGTCTTCTGTATGCCTCACCAGTCACCGCTACAGGGGGTGTGTCAGCCAGAGCCATGGACAGAGCAGCAGGATTAGCATTCTGCCGGTCGGGAAATCTTTAGGTCAGAGACGGCCGTCCCTTTTCAGGCCCTCTGTCTGCATGCCTCTCCACTTCCTGGGTCCTACTCTCTTAGGAATAAGGGTTCCAAAATGTTTTTTTTTGGCCATCCCCGTTTTTTTGGCCATCCCCATAAGAGAACCCTTTTTGGTTCTAGGTAGAACTCTATTGGCTTCCATGTCCATCTGTTGAAAGGGTTCTAAATGGAACTCAAAAAGGTTCTACCTGGAACCAACAGGGTTCTTACTAGAACCAGAAATGTGCGATTAAATGGGTTTTCCTATGGGGAAAGACGAAGGACCCTTTTAGGTTCTAGATAGCACTTTTTTTACACTGAGCTGAATTTATTATCATCTCTATAACTAAAGCAGACAATCTGACCAGTCTGATAAGAATCACACCAATTAGTCCTCATGATATAATTGAGATAATCAGATAAGATAATAGCATTCATTACTATACTTCTCTACAACGTTCTCATGCAACACAAGCATACCAGATGAGCTAAATGACTTCAAGGCAAGCAACACTGAAGCATGCATGAGAGCACCAGCTGTTCTGGACGACTGTATGGTCACCCTCTCCGTAACCGATGTGAGTAAGACCTTTAAACAGGTCAACATTACCAGTACCACAATGTGTACTCAGAGGATGCGCTGACCAACTTTTCAACCTGACCGAGTCTGTGATGTACTGGGCCATACACACTACCGTCTGTAGTTCGGCATTTGGTCGGAGGCCGTACAGTTGCCATACCAGGCGGTGATGCAACCAATCAAATGCTCTCGATGGTGCAGCTGTAGAACTTTTCTTATTCATCTGCATTGCTTGCTGTTTGTGGTTTTAGGCTGAGTTTCTGTATAGCAATTTGTGACATCTGCTGATGTAAAAAAGGCTTTATAAAAACATTTGATTGATCGAATTTGATTGTTTATTATCTATGCATAGTCACTTTACCCCTACCTAGACTGTCACGTTCTGACCGTAGTTCCTTTGTTATGTCTTTTGTTTTAGTATGGTCAGGGCGTGAGTTGGGTGGGTTGTCTATGTTAGTTTGTCTATGATTTTCTATTTCTGTGTTTGGCCTGGTATGGTTCTCAATCAGAGTCAGCTGTCAATCGCTGTCCCTGACTGAGAACCATATTCCATTGTGTTTTGTGGGTGGTTATTTTCTGTTTAGTGTTGTGTTGCACCTTACAGGACTGTTCGTTGGTTGTTTATTGTTTTGTTTTCAGTGTTCATTGAAATATTTAAAATATGAACACTTACCACGCTGCACCTTGGTCCTCCTCTCCTTCCCCAGACGACAAGCGTTACATACACGTACAAATTACCTCAAGTACCTCAACTAACCTGTACAGCCTCACATTGAATCAGTACCGGTACCCCCTGTATACAGCCTCATTATTGTTATTTTATTGTTACTTTTTTAAATGTTTTAATTTAGTTTATTTGGTAAATATTTTCTTAACTCTTATTTCTCTTAAAACTACATTGCTGGTTAAGGGCTTGTAAGTAAACATTTCACAGTAAGGCAACACCTGTTGTATTCGGCGCATGTGACAAATAAAATTTGATTTGAAATCTTCAGTCTCAAATGCATTCTTGTGTCACACTGCAGCCGATTGTCATCAGGTGCTACACTTTCCCACCATTGCCATGACATCAATTTGACACATCTTGCTTCCAATCAGTGTGCACATGTTTAGGAGAACATACCATTTTCAAAATAAAGAGTGTGAAATCTTTAAACGTGAACATTCAGACAGAACGTGTGTTGTGTTGTGTGTTTCACAGTCAGTGACACAGCAGGCTACTGTCCAAGCCGGGGTGGGATTAGGATAAGGAATTAGCAGGAACGTCATGACACGATATTATCCAAATACTTAGGTGACGATACGATTTTTATTGCGATTCTCACGATTCTACATCGGATCCCTGGTTGCCATGGTGCCGTAAGACAGCCTAAACAGAGAGCTCTGTAAATGTTGTTCATATTTTAGATGTTTTTTTTACGTGTTTTTTTAAAAATTTGTTGTTGATTGAATATATCTGGTGGTTTTTACCCACAGAGTTGTAGGACTGGTGGCGGGTTGACTTGTCTGGTTTGGCTAGCTAGCTAGCTAGCTAATGTTCGCATTTAAAGATGCGTCTCAGAACCGGCTGCTTCTTAATCAATGAGACCTGACTGCATTATGGAAATGTCAGAGAGCGCGGAGTGAGGATGACTGCTGCTCTGGACTGATGTGAGGTGTGCTTTCCTGCACTGTAGCGGCAGAAAACCCATCACGCAAGTGGGTGCTACATGTGACTTGTGGAGGAGCATGAAGTCCAGGCTACAGAGAGGCTGACCTGAGGATGACATCAGGGCCAGCAAGCCAACTCGGTCACCATCACTTGGCATTACCATCATCAAACCATCATCTAACTCAGTTTAGGAGCCTGAGATCGCTTATCTACTGAGGGAGTCCTGCTCAATGGCTATGACAATGTCGTCTTGTCCTTTGTTATGTGTTATGTGTGTAACCAAAGTCTGCCTAGTAGGTTAGGCCTACTGTGTAGCCTGGGACTACTATGCTTATTATGTTTGTCAATTTTTTAACCATTTATTTAAGAGGACCAAATTCAAAATGCACTCTTACATTTTTTTATTTTTGTGTGTGTGTGTCATCCTCAATGATTTTAAATGTATATCCGCATGTGTTGTATTTTAAATGTATATCCGCATGTGTTGTATTTTAAATGATTATATAAATCTATATGTGTTGCGATTCGATACTGCAATTCTTTTATTGCAATTTTACGTTCCAAACGTATTTTTCATTAGATGTCTGCTGCAGAGAGACAAGAGAGAGCATGAGAAAATGGGTTTCGATCAGTCAGGGAAATAACAGTGCTGAAAACATGTTGGCTCAGTATTTAAACAGATGTTGGAGAACAAGCTGTAGGAGGAAAAATCACAGAGTTTTGGTGTAGGTACAGCTGACAAGCTGAGAAGCTGTAACCCCCCCAATCGATTCTTGGGAATCAAAATATAGATATAATACCGTCAAAAATCATATTGCGATATGTACACTACCGTTCAAACGTTTGGGGTCAATTAGAAATGTCCATGTTGTTGAAAGGAAAGCACATTTTTTTGTCCATTCAAATAACATCAAATGGATCAGATATACAGTGTAGACATTGTTAATGTTGTAAATTACTATTGTAGCTGGAAACAGCTGATTTTTTTATGGATTATCTACATAGGCGTACAGAGGTCCATTATCAGCAACCATCACTCCTGTGTTACAATGACATGTTGTGTTAGCTAATCCCAGTTCATCATTTTAAAAGGCTAATTGATCATTAGAAAACCCTTTTGCAATTATGTTAGCACAGCTGAAAACTGTTGTCCTGATTAATGAATCAGTAAAACTGGCCTTTAGACTAGTTAGAGTGTCCAGTTTGAGAAACAGACACATCACAAGTCCTCAACTGGCAGCTTCATTAAATAGTAGGCGACTCCGGGATGCTGGCCTTCTAGGCAGAGTTGCAATGAAAAAGCCATATCTCAGACTGGCCAATAAAAAGAAAAGACTAAGATGGGCAAAAGAACACAGACACTGGACAGAGGAACTCTGCCTAGAACGCCAGCATCCCGGAGTCGCCTCTTCACTGTTGACATTGAGACTGGTGTTTAATGAAGACTATTTAATGAAGCTGCCAGTTGAGGACTTGTGAGGCATCTGTTTCTCAAACTAGACACTCCAATGTACTTGTCCTCTTGCTCAGTTGTGCACCGGGGCCTCCCACTCGTCTTTCTATTCTGGTTAGAGTCAGTTTGCACTGTTCTGTGAAGGGAGTAGTACACAGCGCTATACAAGATCTTCAGTTTCTTGGCAATTTCTCCCATTGAATAGCCTTCATTTAACAGAACAATAATAGAGTTTCAGAAGAAAGTTTGTTGTTTCTGGCCATTTTGAGCCTGTAATCGAACCCACAAATGCTGATGATCCAGATACTCAACTAGTCTAAAGTCCAGGTTTATTGCTTCTTTAATCAGGACAACAGTTTTCAGCTGTGCTAATATAATTACAAAAGAGTTTTCTAATGATCAATCAGCCTTTTTAAAATGATAAACTGGGATTAGCTAACACAATGTGTCATTGGAACACAGGAGTCATGGTAGCTGATCATGGGCCTCTGTACGCCTATGTCGATATTCCATAAATAAATCTGCCGTTTCCAGCTACAATAGTCATTTACAACATGAACAATGTCTACACTTTATTTCTGATCTATTTGATGTTATTTGAATGGCCAAAAAATGTGCAGATTTTTTCAAAAACGAGAACATTTCTAAGTGACCCCAAACTTTTGAACGGTTGTGTAACTGTATTGTTTTTTCCCCCCATACCTAGGTGAGACTTGACCCAATAACCTCTTGTGAGCCGTATTCTCATGGGTACAGCTGAACTGTCATGATTTCTATATTGATACAGACTGACAGCCATACTGACGGATCCAAGCCCTCTTTTGGGACCATCAGGCATGTTACATTACAGTAGCTGCTGTTAATACCATGTTATAGGCTTTTTAAAGATCATCTGATATTTTAACCTGAGCTAAGGACCATTCCTGTACATGATATTAACACCAGCTACAGTAAAATAACAGAACCCCTACCGTCACAGAGACTAGCTAAGACTGGGAATGGAAATTGAGGCTTTGTGGAGGAAGTAAGGAGAAAATGCATTAACTTTGTGCCATGAAACAGTGATAGTGTCTACCCTTGTAGGTCAGGAACAGCCAGCCAGTCGTCTTAATATGGGAAACGAGAAGGGAACTTTCCCCAACACTGTTTAAACCACCACGAGCCCCAAGTTAATGATGCCCCCAGGTTACAGTCGTAGCGTGTGAACCACGTCCCCTCACACAGATTACCTTTCTGTATCTCTGGGCTCCCTGATCGCCTCACCATTCAATCCTTTGTCCCTCTGACATAGAGATTGACTGCTGTTTTCACCCTGGTTTGTGTGAAGTATAATAAGATGCATGTACCAGGTAGAGTCCCTGCCACAGGCTAATAGCATCACTAGAAAGAAGGCCTTTCCCACAATAAGGGATACTATATGTATTGTGGGAAAGAGGCTGTACAGAGCCATCGGAAAGTATTCAGACCCCTTGGCTTTATCCACATTTTGTTACGTTACAGCATTATGTTAAAAAAAATCCTCAGCAATCTACACACAATACATGATGGCAGATCAAAACATGTTTTTAGATTTTTTTTCTAATTTATAAAAAAACAAAAACAGAAATACCTTATTTACATAAGTATTCAGACCCTTTGCTAAGAGCCTCGAAATTGAGCTCAAGTGCATCCTGTTTCCATTGATGTAAATGGGAGAACTTTCCAGAAGGACAACCATCTCCGCAGCACTCCACTAATCAGGACTTTATGGTAGAGTGGCCAGACAAAAGCTACTGCTCAGTAAAAGACACATGACAGCCCGCTTGGAGTTTGCCAAAAGGCACCTAAAGACTCAGACCATGAGAAACCAGATTCTCTGGTCTGATTAAACCAAGATTGAACTATTTGGCCTGAATGCCAAGCGTCACGTCTGGAGGAAAACTGGCACCATCCCTACGGTGAAGCATGGTGGTGGCAGCATCATGCTGTGGGGATGTTTTTCAGTGGCTGGGACTGGAAGGCTAGTCAGGATCGAGGTAAGGATGAACGGAGCAAAGTACAGAGAAATTCTTGATGAAAACCTGTTCCAGAGTGCTCAGGACCTCAGACCGAGGCAAAGGTTAACCTTCCAACAGGACAATGACCCTAACCACACCATACCAAGACAAGGCAGGAGTGGCTTCAGGACAAGTCTTTAAATGGCCTTGGCCTAGCCAGAACCCCGACTTGAACCTGATCGAACATCTCTGGAGCGAGCTGAAAATAGCTGTGCAGCAGCGCTCACCATCCAACCTGACAGAGCTTGAGAGGATCTGCAGAGAAGATTGGGAGAAACTCCTTCGAATACAGGTGTGCCAAGCTTGTAGCGTCATACCTGAGAAGACTCTAATCGCTGCCAAAGGTGCTTCGACAAAGTACTGAGTAAAGAGTCTGAATAAAAATTTGTCCTCACGAAAAATGCTCCTTAGATATTAATTTAGAATCCTCCAATCCTCTAAATCGTATCATTGAAAAATAAAACCGATATGCTATAGGCCTACCGTAGGCGACATGTGTTGGGTAATGTCCTGTTTAAAGTGGTGTAGGTCTTAGTTATTTATTTATTTAAAAAGCATATTGAAGTTAGAAGCAATAGGACTTTAAGCAGTAGCCTACTCGCTGTGGTCAACTATTTCAGCACCGTTTCGCGCTGCTCCGAGACAAGCATGGGGACTGTTCTTGATAAATCAATTCGATTTTTATTTTCACTGAATCTCAGTTTGGGCATTGGTTAGACTACAATTAGGGTGTGGACATGTTATGCTCTTAGTACTGTAGCCTACTCCCGACCGTCACGTTGTACAGCACCATATTTTCCGTTCCATCCTAATGGAAAAAATTTTGTTTTTCTTGGAATAGTAAAACCATAATATTCATCTAATTAATTAAGCAAAATGTATCAAATCAATCATGTATAATATGTTCTTACAAAAAAAGTTTTAAATTCTCTAGTATGACCAATATTGAAGGCTATCAAATTCTTCTCAAAGATGCCCTCTGGTGGTCAAATGTTCATTAACTAGCATTAATGGTAACAATGGCTGACAGTGAAATAACGTGCCATAGAATTCTGCAGCAGCAAGGTGTGCTGCAGTATGACCCAACTTTTAAAGGAAGAACCCCTGCACTTATGTAAAGGTGATATTTCCGTTAAAAATTTTTTTTTTTTAAAACATCCAAAATGATCTAAAACTGTTTTTGCTTCGTCATTATGGCCTGGTGTGTTTTGTTTGATGAGAAAAAAAATGCAATCCATTTTAGAATAAGACTGTAACATAACAAAATGTGTCAAGGGGTCTGAATACTTTCAGAATGCACTGTATGTAGCCTAATGTCCTATATTGGATACTATAAAAGGATAAATGCAAAATTATTTCCTGAAAACTACTAATTTATCAGTCATACAGAAAATCATCATAACCAAAATATAAGAAAAATAAAGTGATTTTGCACCCAGGTCCAAATGTAGTCACCATCCCCTTGGGATCCGACAAAGGCATTTTCTCCTCCACCCTATCAACATTTACAGCAGGACAATCCCATCATGTGATGAGAGAAAATATGTTGGATCACCTCCAAAGCCAAAAGGTTGAGAGAGAGAGAGAGAGAGAGAGAGAGAGAGAGAGAGAGAGAGAGAGAGAAGCAAGGCTATCTGCACACTGCCCACAATATGACCTCCTAACCTCCTACCAAATGTATATTAGAGACACTTATTTCCCTCAGATTACACGGACCCACAAAGAATTTGAAAACAAACCCAATTTTGATAAACTCCCATATCTACTGGGTGAAATACCCCAGTGTGCCATCACAGCAGCAAGATTTGTGACCTGTTGCAACAAGAAAAGGGCAACCAGTGAAGAACAAACACCATTGTAAATACAACCCATGTTTATGTTTATTTATCTTCCATTTTGTACTTGAATTCTTTGCACATATTATGACATTTGACATGTCTTTATTCTTTTGGAACTTTTGTGAGTGCAGTGTTTACTATTAATTTGTATAGTTTACTTCACTTTTGTTTATTATTTACATCACTTGCGTTTGGCAATGTTGACATATGTTTTCCATGCCAATGAAGCCCTTGAATTGAATTGAATCGAATTGAGAGAGAGGACAGGGAAGGAGTGAGGTGAGCAAGAGATGGTCGAGAACTACGTTCCACTCAGCTAAGACCGGGTACATTGTCCTGCCACTGTGGGAAACTCTGAAGACTTCCTTCTAGTGATTACCAGGAAACTGTGGATGAGTGTGAGTGACCCGTATGAGTGACCCTGCTGCCTTTCACTTTAGCTGCATGAGCAGAAACATTTACAATGTGGCGATGCATTACTGCAATGTGAGATGACTCTCTCTACCTCCCTGCCCCTCTATCTCCATCACCTTATCTGTGAATGAAAGAATGTCTGGCCTTTTTCCTAAGGTGGTCATGTTTTATGGGAAGGCAGTATTCCATTTTTAGAGATTCTTAGATTAGGCAGGAGATTCTTAGATTCTTAGAGACAGGACATTCTTAGATTCTTAGAGACAGGACATTCTTAGATTCTTAGAATCAGGACATTCTTAGATTCTTAGTCAGGAAATTATTGGATTCTTAGAGTCAGCTCCAACAATTGATCACATTCAGACAGGAAATAAGACTGATTTCAAAAAGACAAAGGCTATCAAATTTAGGACCAAAATATGAATGTCTCACTTGTCTGTTTGCACCTGTCACAATACTCTCACACAACTGATGTGCAATTGTGCATACACTGTACTCAGTTAAGCTGCCTCAGTTAATACGTGAATGTTACAGTGAAAACAGAGATGTGATGTGTTTCTGTAGACTAGAGGGACATCTAATGGACAGTGGTCACCTCTCATGCTGTCCTATAACATCACACCATCACTATACAGTACATATCTAACACTGTCCTTTCAACAACAACAACAGTTCTTAGGAGTGCCAAACATAACACTACTGACCTAAAATGCCTTTATTCATTTCACAATACAGCACCTACAGTAGGCCTAATCTGAACACAACCCCTGGTGTCTTGCCCGACCAACCCTCCACCTTGGCCCCACAAACCTTACAGACCCTGATACAGTCACGAGTCATGGTTGCTCTCACCTCTATGCAAATCTACATGTGGTTTATACAGAGGAGATGCAGTGATAACAATCTAATTGGAGTTACACACTCCAAGGCCTACCTTTCCTTGACACCCACACATTGCACTTTAACCACAGGTTAATTGTCTACAGGTGAACTGAACTAGGCTAGGCTGGCTGGGCGGAAGGTTCTGTCATGAGATCTCTTTGAACTGGACAGCCCCAGAGCAGAGCGGCACTTTGTGATGTGACTGTGGCACTCACTCACGCACACATGCACAGCCTTAGCACAACAGTGCTCAGGAAGCTAAGGTCCTTTGAAGGGTTCAATGATTATGTGATTGACATGTACTGTATACTGTGTTATAAACTGCCTTGAATAAAGCATTCTAATCACACAAATAAATCACACTCAAGTCACAACCAAGTAAAAAGTCACCTTTTCCGTAGCAGACCCACCTCCTCCTCGCTCAGCAGGCTAATCAACCTCTCACACATAAACACACACACAGAACCAGCTGTGGTACAGAGGTCCACCTGGCAGACAGGTGTTGAGGGCTGGGCTGGAGGGTCAGAGGGCACAGATTAGAGGTCCGCCCCCGCCATGCAGCCACTCTTTTAGTCAGGTAGAAGGGTGTGGTGACTGGATGTGCATCCCAAACGGCACACTATTCCATGTATAGGGCTCTGGTCAAAAGTAGTGCACTATATAGGTAATAGGGTGTCATTTGAGATGCAGACTAGGACAGGTGCAGGCAGCAATTTAAACTGAGGACAGACATTAGGTCTATTATTGAATTGGCCTGTCGGCCAGAAGAAAAGAGCCCCAAAAGGAAACATAATTACAGTGTTTCCAGGGTTGGGTAGTAATGGATTACATGTATTGGGGAGTACATAATCCAATAACAAATATGAAGAAACTGTAATCCGACCAGATTACTTTAAAAAAGATGTCATCGGATTACTACGGAAGTCCAGAGAGGACATGTGAATAAAAAAAAATATTCCCTCGTTATGTCGTGATCATGAGATAAATAAAAAGTTGTTTTGTTGAGATCACAATATCATTTTCTTATAAGGGCACAAGGCAAGACCTAGATGCAGACATGGGAAGCGGATGGTTTGAGTCTTGATATTTATTAAACAATCCAAAAGGGGTAGGCAAGAGAATCGTCGTGGACAGGCAAAAGGTCAAAACCAGTTCAGAGTCCAGGAGGTACAGAGTGGCAGGCAGGCTCGAGGTCAGGGCAGGCAGACTGTTCAGGCAGGCGGGTACAGAGTCCAGAAAACAGGCAAGGGTCAAAAACCGGGAGGACTAGCAAAAGAGAATAGAAGCAGGAGTACAGGGAAACCGCTGTTTGACATGAAAAACATACAAGACGAACTGGCACAGGGATAAATACACTGGGGAAAATAAGCGACACCTGGAGGGGGTGGAGACCATCACAAGACAGGTGAAACAGATCATGATCATGACATAACAAAGGTTGTTTTGTTGAGATCACGAGATAAACTCTATAAATAGGAATGGCCGTTTTGATGATAGATTGACAGTATGGCAGAGGCAACAGAGGAGGATCAGCAGATATGTTTTTATTTTTATTGGTACACTAAGGGATGGTACTTTTCATGCTAACATCATGCTTTCATTTGTGTTTGGAGTTCATTATGAGTTTCTAAATTTGAATTTTTAGCATGCAAGCAACAACGCAGCTTACTTGGCTGGTCTTGTGAGTTAGCTAGCTAGCGTGTTATCTATGCTGGTTTTTATTTTGCATGACTGATATATGTATAATTGTAAGGGACACTTCGTGTTTTATGGATAATATTTTCATTTACGGAGTGTGTAAGCGCCATTCCTGACAGGCTGATCAGTTTCAGTTTCAGCCTCAGGGCTTTATCAGATTCAATAGCAGCCTCAAAGGCTGATAAAATCCTGATAATCCTCAAAATCCTGATAAATCAGGATGCTGCCTTGTAGGCTGTCTGCAAGGAGCCTTACACATGAAACAGCCTACAAGGCACCATCCAGATGTCCTGATTTATCAGCCTCTAAGGCTGTTATTGAATCTGATCCGCCTGCCAGGAATAGAGTTCACCCACTCTGGATTATATGCATCAGCCTATAAAGTGCTGACAGCTAATCTGCCTGCAAGGCGCTTTACTTACTAAACAACCTAGAAGGCAGCAACCTGGCATCAGCCTCTGAGACTGAAATGTAATCTGATCAGCCTGCCCGGAATAAATTTCACCCCCTGGATAAGATATGCATCTGCCTATAAATCAGTTTGACAACTAATCTGCCTGCAAGCAACCTTACCTATAAAACATCCTACAAGGCAGCATCCTGATTTAGGAGCCTCTGAGGTTGCTATTGAATATGATCAGTCTGTCAGGAATGGAGCTCTCCCCCTGTAATATAAATATGATCCATAATAGCTAAGCTACAGCACTGTTTCGCTTGCACAAATGGGAATATGTTCTGGCATTTATCATATGGCATTGATGAGTTTATCACATCATTCACCAGCTTCTTTATATGAATCGACGACGTCGTCCCCACAGTGTCCGTACGTACATATCCCAACCAGAAGCCATGGATGACAGGCAACATCTGCACTGAGCTAAAGGCTAGTACTGCCACTTTCAAGGAGCGGGACAATAATCCGTCTGCTTATAAGAAATCCTGCTATTCCGTCCGACGGATCGTCCAACAGGCAAAGTGTCAATACAGGACAAAGATCGAATCATACTACACCATCTCTGACGCTCGTCATATGTGGCAGGGCTTGCAAACTATCAAGGATTACAAAAGGGAACCCGGACGAGAGCTGCCCAGTGATGTGAGCCTTCCAGATGAGCTAAATGCCCTCTATGCTTGCTTTCGAGGCAAACAACACTGAACCATCTGTGAGAGCACCAGCTGTTCTGGAAGACTGTATGATCATGCTCTCCATAGCCGATGTGAGTAAGACCTTTAATAAACAGGTTAACATTAACAAGGTGGATTATCAGGACACATACTCAGAGCATGAGCTGACCAGCTGGAAAGTGTCTTCACTGACATGTTTTACCTCTCCCTGACACAGTTTGTAATACCTACATGCTTCAAGCAAAACACCATAGTCCCTGTTTCCAAGAAGGCCAAGGTAACCTGTTTAAATGACTACTACCCCATATCACTCACATCTGTAGCCATGAAATGCTTTGAAAGGCTGGTCATGGCTCACATCAACACAATCATCCCAGAAACCCTGGACCCACTCCAATTCGCATTCTGCCCCAACAGATCCACAGATGACAATCTCTATTGCACTAAACACTGTCCTTTCCCATATTAACAAAAGGACCACCTTTGTGAGAATGCTGTTCATTGACTACAGCTCAGTGTTCCACTTCATTATGCCCTCCAAGCTCATCATTTAGCTAAGGACACTGGGACCTCCCTCTGCATCTGGATCCTGGACTTCCTGACGGGCCACCCAGGTTGTGAGGGTAGGCAACAACACATCCACCACTCTGACCCTCAACACAGTGGCCCCTCAGGGGGAGGTGCTCAGTCCCTTCCTGTACTCCCTATTGACCCACGACTACATGGCCGCGCACAAATCCAACACCATCATTAAGTTTGCCGATGACACGGCGGTGGTAGGCCTGATCACCGATGACAATGAAAAAACCTTATAAAGAGGAGGTCAGAGACCAGGCAGTATGGTGCCAGGAAAACAACCTCTCCCTCAATGTGGGCAAGACAAAAGATCCTATCGTGGACTACAGGAAATGAGGGGCTGGACATGCACATTTACATCGATGCGGCTGTAGTGGACTGGGTTGACAGCTTCAAGATCCTTGGTGTCTGCATCACTAAGGACCGATGATGATACAAACACAATTGTGAAGAGGGGACGACAATGCCTCTTTCCCCTCAGGAGGCTGAAAAGATTTGGCATGGGCCATCACATCCACAAAAAGTTATACAGCTGCACTATTGAGAGCATCTTGACTGGCTTGGTATGGCAACTAATCGGCATCCGATGCAAGGCAGAGGGTAGTGTATGCGGCCCAGGACTATACTATACTATTCTATACTATAAAGTGAATTACTCAGTGGTGTATCTGGCATATATATTCTGAAAGACATTCCAGTTGTTCATCAGGAGAACCAGAGCAGACCGAGAATTTCAAGATGTCCACACTATAACACCATTCCATGACTGAAAATGCAAGGTGTTTTACAATCGGAGATCTTTTGAATCTTTTTATTATTTTATTTATTTATACAGTTGAAGTCGGAAGTTTACATACACTCAGGTTGGAGTCATGAAAACTTGTTTTTCAACCACTCCACAAATGTCTTGTTAACAAACTATAGTTTTGGCAAGTCGGTTAGGACACTTTGTGCATGAGACAAGTATTTTTGTTGTTGACAGACAGATTATTTCACTTATAATTCACTGTATCACAGTTCCAGTGGGTCAGAAGTTTACATACACTAAGTTGATTGTGCCTTTAAGCTGCTTGGACAATTCCTTTGGTGCGGAAAGTGCAAATCAATCCCAGAACAACAGCAAAGGACAGCAAAAGATGCTGGAGGAAACAGGTAGAAAAGCATGGATAGCCACAGTAAAACGAGGCTTGCAAGCTGAAGAACACCATCCCAACAGTGAAGCACGGGGGTGGCAGCATCATGTTATGGCGTTGCTTTGCTGCAGGAGGGACTGGTGCAATTCACAAAATAGATGGCATCATGAGGTAGGAAAATTACAGTGGGGCAAAAAAGTATTTAGTCAGCCACCAATTGTGCAAGTTCTCCCACTTAAAAAGATGAGAGAGGCCTGTAATTTTCATCATAGGGAAAATGATGTACACAAAATGAGGGAAAAAAATCCAGAAATGACATTGTAGGATTT
Organism: Oncorhynchus nerka; assembly: GCF_034236695.1. Lineage (NCBI taxonomy): Eukaryota > Metazoa > Chordata > Actinopteri > Salmoniformes > Salmonidae > Oncorhynchus > Oncorhynchus nerka. The sequence continues at coordinate 54,760,878 of NC_088420.1, forward strand.
TTAATGAATTTATTTGCAAATTATGGTGGAAAATAAGTATTTGGTCAATAACAAAAGTTTATCTCAATACTTTGTTATATACCCTTTGTTGGCAATGACAGAGGTCAAAGGTTTTCTGTAAGTCTTCTCAAGGTTTTCACACACAGTTGCTGGTATTTTGGCCATTCCTCCATTTAGAGCTCCTCTAGAGCAGTGATGTTTTGGGGCTGTTGCTGGGCAACACGGACTTTCAACTCCCTCCAAAGATTTTCTATGGGGTTGAGATCTGGAGACTGGCTAGGCCACTCCAGGACCTTGAAATGCTTCTTACGAAGCCACTCCTTCGTTGCCTGGGCGGTGTGTTTGGGATCATTGTCATGCTGAAAGACCCAGCCACGTTTCATCTTCAATGCCCTTGCTGATGGAAGGAGGTTTTCACTCAAAATCTCATGATACATGGCCCCATTCATCCTTTCCTTTACACGGATCAGTCATCCTGGTCCCTTTGCAGAAAAACAGCCCCAAAGCATGATGTTTCCACCCCCATGCTTCACAGTAGGTATGGTGTTCTTTGGATGCAACTCAGCATTTTATGTCCTCCAAACACGACAAGTTGGGTTTCATCTGACATTCTCCCAATCTTCTTCTGGATCATCCAAATGCTCTCTAGCAAATTTCAGACGGGCCTGGACATGTACTGGCTTAAGCAGGGGGACACGTCTGGAACTGCAGGATTTGAGTCCCTGGCGGCGTAGTGTGTTACTGATGCTAGGCTTTGTTACTTTGGTCCCAGCTCTCTGCAGGTCATTCACTAGGTCCCCCCGTGTGGTTCTGGGATTTTTGCTCACCGTTCTTGTGATCATTTTGACCCCACGGGGTGAGATCTTGCTTGGAGCCCCAGATCGAGGGAGATTATCAGTGGTCTTGTATGTCTTCCATTTCCTAATAATTGCTCCCACAGTTTATTTCTTCAAACCAAGCTGCTTACCTATTGCAGATTCAGTCTTCCTTTGCCTGGTGCAGGTCTACAATTTTGTTCCTGGTGTCCTTTGACAGCTCTTTGGTCTTGGCCATAGTGGAGTTTGGAGTGTGACTGTTTGAGGTTGTGGACAGGTGTATTTTATCCTGATAACAAGTTCAAAGAGGTGCCATTAATACAGGTAACGAGTGGAGGACAGAGGAGCCTCTTAAAGAAGAAGTTACAGGTCTGTGAGAGACAGAAATCTTGCTTGTTTGTAGGTGACCAAGTACTTATTTTCCACCATAATTTGCAAATAAATAAATTCAAAATCATACAATGTGATTATCTGGATTTTTTTCTCATTTTGTCTGTCATAGTTGAAGGGTACCTATGATGAAAATTACAGGCCTCTCTCATCTTTTTAAGTGGGAGAACTTGCACAATTGGTGGCTGACTAAATACTTTTTTGCCCCACTGTATGTTGCTATATTGAAGCAACATCTCAAGACATCAGTCAGGAATTTAAAGTTTGGTCGCAAATGGGTCTTCCAAATGGACAATGACCCAAAGCATATTTCCAAAGTTGTGGCAAAATGGCTTAAGGACAACAAAGTCAAGGTATTGGAGTGGCTATCACAAAGCCCTGACCTCAATCCTATAGAAAATATGTGGGCAGAACTGAAAAAGCATATGTGAGCAAGGAGGCCTACAAACCCGACTCAGTTACACCAGCTCTGTCACGAGGAATGGGCCAAATTTCACCCACTTATTGTTGGAAGCTTGTGGAAGGCTACGCAAAATGTTTGACCCAAGTTAAACAATTTAAAGGCAATGCTATCAAATACTAATTGAGTGTATACACTTCTGACACACTGGGAATGTGATGAAAGAAATAAAAGCTCAAATAAATCATTCTCTCTACAATTATTTTGACATTTCACATTCTTAAAATAAAGTGGTGATCCTAACTGACCTAAAACAGGGAATTTTTACTAGGATTACATGTCAGTAATTGTGAACTGAGTTGAAATGTATTTGGCTAAGGTGTATGGAAACTTCCGACTTCAGCTGTTTTTATTTCTTAGGGGGTAGATCAGCTTTAATATTGCAGATAGATAGTAGCTTCCATCAATGTAATTGTCTGCATCATTTCCAATCCTCCATATATCTTTATATATATATATATAGTATATTTTCCTTTATGTTTTTCCCCTAATCCACCACTCGCCTAATTGGAGTAAACTAATGGACAACAACACTTAAGTTTCTACTTCCAGTTCATACATGCTATATACATTTTACGGACACAATGTATTTTACATAGTTCTCTTTTGTTTGTTTTTAAACCCAATAAAAGAAAATTGTATTTGTCACATGCTCCGAATACAACAGTTGTAGACCTTACCGTGAAATGCTTACTTACAAGCCCTTATCCAACAATGCAGTTCAATAAATAAAGTTAAGAAAATATTTATTTATTAAATAAACATAAGTAATAAAATTTTAAAATTAGAGTAACGAGGCTGTATACAGGGGTTACTGGTACCGAGTCAATGTGCCGGGGTACAGTTGAGTTGAGGTCATTTGTACATGTAGGTAGGGGAGTAAAGAGAGTATGCCTAGATAATCAACAGCGAGTAGCAGCAGTGTTAAGGTTAAGATTGGAGGGTCATTGGAAATAATCCAGGTGGCCAATTGATTAATTGTTCAGCATCCTTATGGCTTGGGGGTAGAAACTGTTAAGGATCCTTTTGGTCCTAGACTTGGCGCTATGGTACCGCTTGCCGTGCAGTAGCAGAGAAAACCGTCTATGACTTGGGTGACTGGAGTCTTTGACAATTTCTTGGGTCTTCCTCTGACACCGCCTAGTAGATAGGTCCTGGGTGGCAGGAAGTTTGGCCCCAGTGATGTACTGGGCCGTATGCACTGCCCTCTGTAGCGCTTTACGGTCAGATGCCGGCCAGTTGCCATACCAGGCGGTGATGCAACCATGGTGCAGCAGTATAACGTTTTTGAGGATCTGGGGACCCATGCCAAATCTTGTCAGTCTCCTGAGGGGGAGAAGTTGTCCAATCAATTGAATTTACCACAGGTGGACTCCAATCTAGTTGTAGAAACAACTCAAGCATGATCCATGGAAACAGGATGCACCTGAGCTAAAATTTGAGTCTCATAGCAAAGGGTGCTATGGGCATGTCATTCAGGGGAGTGGAGAACAAAAGGGGTCTAGCCCTGAGAAGTTATGTAAATAAGGTATTTCCGTTTAAATTTTTTATACATTTCCAAAATGTATTTAAAACAATGTGTTTTCGCTTTGTCATTATGGGGTTTTGTGTGTATGAAGAAAAAATGTATTTAATCCATTTTAGAATCAGGCTGTGACATAACAAGTTAAATCTAGACTTGGTTTCCTCGTAATCACTCCTCTTTCACCCCAGCTGACAAACTAACCCTGATTCAGATGAGCATCCTACTCATGCTAGATTACGGAGACGTAATTTATAGATCGGCAGGTAAGGGTGCTCTAGAGCGGCCAGATGTTCTTTACCCTTCGGCCATCAGATTTGACACCAATGCTCCTTATAGGACACATCCCTGCACTCTATACTCCTCTGTATACTGGGCATCTCTGTATACCCGTTGCAATACCCACTGGTTGATGCTTATTTATAAAACCCTCTCACGCCTCACTATCTGAGATATCTACTGCGGCCCTCATCCACCTCAACCGTTCTGCCAGTCACATTCTGTTAAAGGTCCCCAAAGCACACCCATCTTTGGGTCGCTCGTCTTTTCAGTTCGCTGCAGCTAACGGCTGGAACGAGCAGCACAAACACTTGTTGTGCTGCTGCCATGTTGTTGTCATGTTGTGTTGCTACCATGTTGTGTTGTCATGTGTTGCTGCCTAGCTATGTTGTTGTCTTTAGGTCTCTCTTTATGTAGTGGTGTGTTGTCTCTCTTGTCGTGATGTGTCTTTTGTCCTATATTTTTTTCTTAATTTAAAAAATATATGTATATTTTTTAATCCCAGCCACAGTTTCACTGTGGACATTCCTCAGATTTCACACATACTTGACGTCAGTGACAGGGGTGGAAGGGAGTAGAGTTTAAAATCTATGTGTACTACCTTTTTCTACATGGCTCGTTGGTCTAGGGGTATGATTCTCGCTTTGGGTGCGAGAGGTCCCGGGTTCAAATCCCGGACGAGCCCAACTTTTGAGGAAATAAATTGCCTTTATTCAGTTTGTGAACATGTCGAGCCAATGAAAACGGGGAGAAGTTTAAATATGAGGTGGGATTTTTTTTCAGTCCGGTTTGTTGGTGGCTAAGGACTGTGTCCAGGCACTCCACCTTGCGTCATGCTAAGAACAGCCTTTAGCCGTAGTATATTGGCCAAATACCACACCTCCTCGGGCATGATTGCTTAACTATAGTATTATAAGGACTGTCAACAACAGGCAAGGCTACTTTATAAATTCTCTTATCTGTCAACCGCTGTGAAAATTCGATGTTTTTTTTGCCTGTAACACTATAGTCATGCATAGTCCTCAATTTCCACAATACAAACGATAACAGGCAAGTCTACAGTTCTTCATAAACATGTCAGTCACAAAGGTTTTGTTTGCAATTCTGACAATGTATGTAAAACTTCCAAAACAGTGTTTGTGACTACCACCAGAGGGCAGTCTAACAGTAGAATTGTACTCAGAAAAAAACTTGCCACATCACACACTGGAAATTGACACAGACCTATGAGGAGGAGGAAGGGACGAAAGTTTAACTGTAGGACAAGAATTTCGTTGATGGCTCGTTGGTCTAGGGGTATGATTCTCGCTTAGGGTGCGAGAGGTCCCGGGTTCAAATCCCAGATGAGCCCAACTTTTGGTGGAAAAGGTTTCTTATATTTAGGGTTAATGTGGTTATTTTAGTAATTGAAAAGTCACGGATTAAGTGGTGAGAAATATTGTAACAATAGGAAAATGGTAGCCTGTAAAGAAATAAACTACAACTACACTATACTATATTCAAGTTGTAAAATAATTAGTATTCGACTTTCTATTTATAGTATTTTATGAATAGATAAGACAGCATTAGAAGAAAGGATAATTAGCTAAATACTAAATATATGGAAGTTATATGGAAGTGGAACACAACATAGGGTAGGGATAAAGGGATAGGGATAAAAACACAACAAACAGAGGACATAGAAGGCACAGTATGTGGGTATGTGCGGGTGTATAGTGATGTAAGGTGGGGTGTGTGTTTTTGTGTTTGGAAAAAGTGTGGAGTTAAGTGAGTGAAAAAAGGAAAATGGTTGCAAATCCCAGAGCCCATGAGTGTCTGCGAGCAGGGGTTTTGAGAGTGAGCTTTCAATTTTGTGTTGGGGTTTTGAGAGAGAGCTTTCAATTTTGTTTTGGGGTTTTGAGAGAGAGCTTTCAATTTGTGATATGGGATATCCATTTTACACCCCACCTGAGCGACCCATACACTAAGGAGAAGGCTTTATCTGTTTTCTGGGCCTACTGTTTACTGGCCTATACACAGCCAAAACAGAGAGATAAATGTGGTCAGAGAGCCACTAAAGCAGAATTGTCCCCACAAGATACTGAGCCTGCCTGGCAGGGTTGGTCCTACAAAGCCAAAGCCCCCTGATGGGTGAGCACAATATACAAGGAATTTCTCAATGCTGCTAATGAGAACCTTGACGACCTTGTACCTAGCCCACCCGAGCCACTGCCTGTTCACTCCGCTATCATCCAAAAGGTGAGGTCAGTACAGGTGCATCAAAGCAGGGACCGAGAGACTGACAAACAGCTTCTATCTCAAGGCCATCAGACTGTTAAACAGCCACCACTGATATTGAGTGGCTGCTGCCAACACACTGACTCAACTCCAGCCACTTTAATATTGGAAAAATGTATGTAAAAAATGTATCACCAGCCACTTTAAACAATGCCACTTCATATGTTTACATACCCTACATTACTCATCTCATATGTATATACTGTACTCTACCATCTACTGCATCTTACCATCTTTATGTAAACAATGCCACTTTTATGTTTACATACCCTACATTACTCATCTCATATGTATATACTGTACTTGATACCATCTACTGCATCTTGCCTATGCCGTTCTGTACCATCACTCATTCATATATCTTTATGTACATATTCTTAATCCCTTTACACTTGTGTGTATAAGGTAGTTGTTGTGAAACTGTTAGGTTGGATTACTCGTTGGTTATTACTGTTTTGTAAAAACTAGAAGCACAAGCATTTCGTTAAACTCCCATTAACATCTGCTAACCATGTGTATGTGACAAATCAAATTTGATGTAATCTTGATGTGATTGGCCTGACTGAAACATGGCTTAAGCCAGATTAATTTACTGTGTTAAATGAGGCCTCACCTCCTGGCTACACTAGTGACCATATCCCCCGTGCATCCCGCAAAGGTGGAGGTGTTGCTAACATTTACGATAGCAAATTTCAATTTACAAAAAAAATAAATGACGTTTTCGTCTTTTGAGCTTCTAGTCATGAAATCTATGCAGCCTACTCAATCACTTTTTATAGCTACTGTTTACAGGCCTCCTGGGCCATATACAGCATTTCTCACTGAGTTCCCTGAATTCCTATCGGACCTTGTAGTCATTGCAGATAATATTCTAATCTTTGGTGACTTTAATATTCACATGGAAAAGTCCACAGACCCACTCCAAAAGGCTTTCGGAGCCATCATCGACTCAGTGGGTTTTGTCCAACATGTCTCTGGACCCACTCACTGTCACAGTCATACGCTGGACCTAGTTTTGTCCCATGGAATAAATGTTGTGGATCTTAATGTTTTTCCTCATAATCCTGGACTATCGGTCCACCATTTTATTACGTTTGCAATTGCAACAAATAATCTGCTCAGACCCCAACCAAGGAACATCAAAAGTCGTGCTATAAATTCACAGACAACACAAAGATTCCTTGATGCCCTTCCAGACTCCCTCTGCCTACCCAAGGACGCCAGAGGACAAAAATCCGTTAACCACCTAACTGAGGATCTCAATTTAACTTTGCTTAATACCCTAGATGCAGTTGCACCCCTAAAAACTAAAAAAAAATGTCTCATAAGAAACTAGCTCCCTGGTACACAGAAAATACCCGAGCTCTGAAGCAAGCTTCCAGAAAATTGGAACGGAAATGGCGCCACACCAAACTGGAAGTCTTCCGAATAGCTTGGAAGGACGGTACCGTGCATTACCGAAGAGCCCTTACTGCTGCTCGATCATCCTATTTTTCTAACTTAATTGAGGAAAATAAGAACAATCCGAAATTCCTTTTTGATACTGTCGCAAAGCTAACTAAAAAGCAGCATTCCCCAAGAGAGGATGACTTTCACTTTAGCAGTGATAAATTCATGAACTTCTTTGAGGAAAAGATTATGATTATTAGAAAGCAAATTACGGACTCCTCTTTAAACCTGCGTATTCCTCCAAACCTCAGTTGTCCTGAGTCTGCACAACTCTGTCAGGACCTAGGATCAAGAGAGACGCTCAAGTCTTTTAGTACTATATCTCTTGACACAATGATGAAAATAATCATGGCCTCTAAACCTTCAAGCTGCATACTGGACCCTATTCCAACTAAACTACTGAAAGAGCTGCTTCCTGTGCTTGGCCCTCCTATGTTGAACATAATAAACGGCTCTCTATCCACTGGATGTGTACCAAACTCACTAAAAGTGGCAGTAATAAAGCCTCTCTTGAAAAAGCCAAACCTTGACCCAGAAAATATAAAAAACTATCGGCCTATATCGAATCTTCCATTCCTCTCAAAAATTTTAGAGAAGGCTGTTGCGCAGCAACTCACTGCCTTCCTGATGACAAACAATGTATACGAAATGCTTCAGTCTGGTTTTAGACCCAACCATAGCACTGAGACTGCACTTGTGAAGGTGGTAAATGACATTTTAATGGCATCGGACCGAGGCTCTGCATCTGTCCTCGTGCTCCTAGACCTTAGTGCTGCTTTTGATACCATCGATCACCACATTCTTTTGGAGAGATTGGAAACCCAAATTGGTCTACACGGACATGTTCTGGCCTGGTTTAGATCTTATCTGTCGGAAAGATATCAGTTTGTCTCTGTGAATGGTTTGTCCTCTGACAAATGAACTGTAAATTTCGGTGTTCCTCAAGGTTCTGTTTTAGGACCACTATTGTTTTCACTATATATTTTACCTCTTGGGGATGTTATTCGAAAACATAATGTAAACTTTCACTGCTATGCGGATGACACACAGCTGTACATTTCAATGAAACATGGTGAAGCCCCAAAATTGCCCTCGCTAGAAGCATGTGTTTCAGACATAAGGAAGTGGATGGCTGCAAACTTTCTACTATTAAACTCGGACAAAACAGAGATGCTTGTTCTAGGTCCCAAGAAACAAAGAGATCTTCTGTTGAATCTGACAATTAATCTTAATGGTTGTACCAGGCCAGAGGTGGATGAACGCAGTGCCCTTGTTTGGGTGTAGGGCCTGATCAGAGCCTGGAGGTACTGAGGTGCCGTTCCCCTCACAGCTCCGTAGGCAAGCACCATGGTCTTGTAGCGGATGCGAGCTTCAACTGGAAGCCAGTGGAGAGAGCGGAGGAGCGGGGTGACGTGAGAGAACTTGGGAAGGTTGAACACCAGACGGGCTGCGGCGTTCTGGATGAGTTGTAGGGGTTTAATGGCACAGGCAGGGAGCCCAGCCAACAGCGAGTTGCAGTAATCCAGACGGGAGATGACAAGTGCCTGGATTAGGACCTGCGCCGCTTCCTGTGTGAGGCAGGGTCGTACTCTGCGGATGTTGTAGAGCATGAACCTACAGGAACGGGCCACCGCCTTGATGTTAGTTGAGAACGACAGGGTGTTGTCCAGGATCACGCCAAGGTTCTTAGCGCTCTGGGAGGAGGACACGATGGAGTTGTCAACCGTGATGGCGAGATCATGGAACGGGCAGTCCTTCCCGGGAGGAAGAGCAGCTCCGTCTTGCCGAGGTTCAGCTTGAGGTGGTGATCCGTCATCCACACTGATATGTCTGCCAGACATGCAGAGATGCGATTCGCCACCTGGTCATCAGAGGGGGGAAAGGAGAAGATTAATTGTGTGTCGTCTGCATAGCAATGATAGGAGAGACCATGTGAGGTTATGACAGAGCCAAGTGACTTGGTGTATAGCGAGAATAGGAGAGGGCCTAGAACAGAGCCCTGGGGGACACCAGTGGTGAGAGCGCGTGGTGAGGAGACAGATTCTCGCCACGCCACCTGGTAGGAGCGACCTGCCAGGTAGGACGCAATCCAAGCGTGGGCCGCGCCGGAGATGCCCAACTCGGAGAGGGTGGAGAGGAGGATCTGATGGTTCACAGTATCGAAGGCAGCCGATAGGTCTAGAAGGATGAGAGCAGAGGAGAGAGAGTTAGCTTTAGCAGTGTGGAGTGCGGGAGAGCTGGCCAAGGACGGCACGTTCAAGAGTTTTGGAGAGAAAAGAAAGAAGGGATACTGGTCTGTAGTTGTTGACATCGGAGGGATCGAGTGTAGGTTTTTTCAGAAGGGGTGCAACTCTCGCTCTCTTGAAGACGGGAAGGACATAGCCAGCGGTCAGGGATGAGTTGATGAGCGAGGTGAGGTAAGGGAGAAGGTCACCGGAAATGGTCTGGAGAAGAGAGGAGGGGATAGGGTCAAGCGGGCAGGTTGTTGGGCGGCCGGCCGTCACAAGACGCGAGATGTCATCTGGAGAGAGAGGGGAGAAAGAGGTCAGAGCACAGGGTAGGGCAGTGTGAGCAGAACCAGCGGTGTCGTTTGACTTAGCAAACGAGGATCGGATGTCGTCGACCTTCTTTTCAAAATGGTTGACGAAGTCATCTGCAGAGAGGGAGGAGGGGGGGAGGGGAGGAGGATTCAGGATGGAGGAGAAGGTGGCAAAGAGCTTCCTAGGGTTAGAGGCAGATGCTTGGAATTTAGAGTGGTAGAAAGTGGCTTTAGCAGCAGAGACAGAGGAGGAAAATGTAGAGAGGAGGGAGTGAAAGGATGCCAGGTCCGCAGGGAGGCGCGAGTTTTCCTCCATTTCCGCTCGGCTGCCCGGAGCCCTGTTCTGTGAGCTCGCAATGAGTCGTCGAGCCACGGAGCGGGAGGAGGACCGAGCCGGCCTGGAGGATAGGGGACATAGAGAGTCAAAGGATGCAGAAAGGGAGGAGAGGAGGGTTGAGGAGGCAGAATCAGGAGATAGGTTGGAGAAGGTTTGAGCAGAGGGAAGAGATGATAGGATGGAAGAGGAGAGAGTAGCGGGGAGAGAGAGCGAAGGTTGGGACGGCGCGATACCATCCAAGTAGGGGCAGTGTGGGAAGTGTTGGATGAGAGCGAGAGGGAAAAGGATACAAGGTAGTGGTCGGAGACTTGGAGGGGAGTTGCAATGAGGTTAGTGGAGGAACAGCATCTAGTAAAGATGAGGTCGAGCGTATTGCCTGCCTTGTGAGTAGGGGGAAGGTGAGAGGGTGAGGTCAAAAGAGGAGAGGAGTGGAAAGAAGGAGGCAGAGAGGAATGAGTCAAAGGTAGACGTGGGGAGGTTAAAGTCGCCCAGAACTGTGAGAGGTGAGCCGTCCTCAGGAAAGGAGCTTATCAAGGCATCAAGCTCATTGATGAACTCTCCGAGGGAACCTGGAGGGCGATAAATGATAAGGATGTTAAGCTTGAAAGGGCTGGTAACTGTGACAGCATGGAATTCAAAGGAGGCGATAGACAGATGGGTAAGGGGAGAAAGAGAGAATGACCACTTGGGAGAGATGAGGATCCCGGTGCCACCACCCCGCTGACCAGAAGCTCTCGGGGTGTGCGAGAACACGTGGGGGGACGAAGAGAGAGCAGTAGGAGTAGCGGTGTTGTCTGTGGTGATCCATGTTTCCGTCAGTGCCAAGAAGTCGAGGGACTGGAGGGAGGCATAGGCTGAGATGAACTCTGCCTTGTTGGCCGCAGATCGGCAGTTCCAGAGGCTACCGGAGACCTGGAACTCCACGTGGGTCGTGCGCGCTGGGACCACCAGATTAGGGTGGCCGCGGCCACGCGGTGTGGAGCGTTTGTATGGTCTGTGCAGAGAGAGAGGGATAGACAGACACATAGTTGACAGGCTAGAGAAGAGGCTACGCTAATGCAAAGGAGATTGGAATGACAAGTGGACTACACGTCTCGAATGTTCAGAAAGTTAAGCTTACGTAGCAAGAATCTAATTGACTAAAATGATTAAAATGATACAGTACTGCTGAGGTAGGCTAGCTGGCAGTGGCTGCGTTGTTGACTTTGTAGGCTAGCTGGCAGTGGCTGCGTTGTTGACACTACACTAATCAAGTCGTTCCGTTGAGTGTAACGTTTCTACAATGCTGCTATTCGGGGGCTAGCTGGCTAGCTAGCAGTGTTGATTACGTTACGTTGCGTTAAAAGAACGACAATAGCTGGCTAGCTAACCTAGAAAATCGCTCTAGACTACACAATTATCTTTGAAACAAAGACGGCTATGTAGCTAGCTATGTAGCTAGCTACGATCAAACAAATCACACCGTTGGGACTGTAATGAAATGAAATGAAAATGTGATACTACCTGTGGAGCGAAGCGAATGCGACCGGAATGCGAAAGTTCTATTCAGTAGACGTTGGCTAGCTGTTGGCTAGCTAGGAGTGACTCCTACGTTAAGGACGACAAATAGCTGGCTAGCTAACCTCGGTAAATTAAGATAATCACTCTAAGACTACACACTCTAAACTACACAATTATCTTGGATACGAAGACAGCAAAGACAACTATGTAGCTAGCTAACACTACACTAATCAAGTCGTTCAGTTGAGTGTGATAGTTACTACAGTGCTACGGTAGACGGTGAACGTTTGCTAGCTGGCTAGCTGCTGGGCAGATAGGAGGACGACGAAATACGATAATTACGCAATTATCACTCTAAGACTACACACTCTAAACTACACAATTATCTTGGATACGAAGACAGCAAAGACAACTATGTAGCTAGCTAACACTACACTAATCAAGTCGTTCAGTTGAGTGTGATAGTTACTACAGTGCTACGGTAGACGGTGAACGTTTGCTAGCTGGCTAGCTGCTGGGCAGATAGGAGGACGACGAAATACGATAATTACGCAATTATCTTTGATACAAAGACGGCTATGTAGCTAGCTAAGAAGAAATTGCTAAGATTAGACAAATCAAACCGTTGTACTATAATGAAATGTAATGAAAAGTTATACAACCTGCAGACCGAAGCAGACCGAAGCGCGGATGCGACCGCTCGACCGCTTGCTCCAACCCGGAAGATCCAACAATAATATCAAGGAGTTAGAAATCCAGGGCTTAAAAACAAAGGTGTTCTTTTAAATCCACAATTTGGATCCCTCCACGGCCTCATAGAGGATCTAGATACTTTTTCTAACCTCTCTGGATTACAACCAAATTATGATACGTGTATTATATTACGTATTGGATCACAAAAAAATACAACTGTAACATGTAGTATACCAATAAAATGGTCTAAGGGGGATGTGGACATACTCAGTATACATATCCCAAAATAAATACATGATATCACTACAATACATTTTAATGGAAAGTTAGCAAAAATAGATAAGATCTTGCTACCATGGAAAGGAAAATAATTGTCTATTTGTGGAAAAGCATGAAATGAATGAAAATGAAATAATCTACAACATTTTTCCATTTTTAAAACAAGTCATAGAAAGCTGGTTGGTACTTCAATTTAATCCACCAGAGAAGACATAACAAATAATAAAACAAATGTTGTGGTTAAATTCAAATGTACTAATTGACAGAAAAATACATTATTTTTGGAATAATAAAAAAAAGTATAATCTTTATAAATGATATCATAAATAGGACTGGTGGAGTTATGTCACACATGCAGCTAACAAAAATATATGGAAATGTCTGCTCAACCCAAAATTACAACCAACTAATTGCAGCATTACCGCAAAAATAGAAGAGGCAAGTGGTAGGTGGAAAAAGTAAGGAACTTGTCTGTCGGCCCTGCATTAAAGACTGAATTGGTTAAAGATAATTGTGATAAATAAAAAGTATACCAGTTTAATTTAAGGACCAATAGAATGTTATATATAGTGCATTCGGAAAGTATTCAGACCCCTTGACTTTTTCCACATTTTGTTACGTTACAGCCTCATTCTAAAATGGATTAAATAAAAAATCCCAAAGCCACTCGTGCATCGTCTTGCCTGTGTAATTAGGGTCGTTGTCCTGTTGGAAGATTAACCTTTACTCTGGAGCAGGTTTTCATCAAGGATCTCTCTCTACTTTGCTCTGTTCATCTTTCCCTCGATACTGACTAGTCTCCCAGTATCTGCCACTGAAAAACATCACCCACAACATGATGCTGCCACCACCATGCTTCACCGTAGGGATGATGCTAGGTTTCCTCCAGACGTGAGGCTTGGCATTCAGGCCAAAGAGTTTGGTTTCATCAGACCAGAAAATCTTGTTTCTCATGGTCTGAGTCCTTTAGGTGCTTTTCGGCAAACTCCAAGTGGGCTGTCATGTGCCTTTTACTGAGGAGTAGCTTCCATCTAGTGACTCTACCATGAAGGCCTGACTTATCCTTTGTCCTCGTCTTGTCGTGTCCCGTATATATATATATATATATATATATATATATATATATATATATATATATATATTATATATTTCTTCGCATACCTTTTTTTCTTTTCCATAAGCTCAACTTCAAAACACTCTCCTGCAACCCGCCTCACCAATTTATTATTTACCTCAAATCTGAAATCCTCCATAGAAGCTAACCAGAAGCTAACCAGAAGCTAGCCAGAAGCTAGCCAGAAGCTAACCAGAAGCTAGCCAGAAGCTAACCAAAAGCTAGCCAGAAGCTAGCCTGAAGCTAACCAGAAGCTAATCAGAAGCTAGTCAGAAGCTAGCCAGAAGCTAGTTAGCTTCTTTACTGGCTAATCGTTAGTTTTCAGCTAACCACGGTTTGTGGTCATCAGCTATCCTTTAGCTCGAAAATCTATCGCCAGTTTTATATGGCGCAGCTCACACCGGAACATACCGGACCTATTTTTCTCTCCATGTCCCCGGATTTTAAAGGCAAGCTCTGGACATTTACACCTGGAGCTAGTTAGCTAGCTGCTATCCGTGTGACTATCGGCTTACGTCGATCCCGGAGCAAACATAAATTATTCCGGCTAGCCAGCTGAAGAGTTTCATCAGCCACTCCGTGGCTTCAATCACCTTTCCCGTCCGGACCCATTTACTGCCAATACGGAGCCCCACCGGGCCTTCACAACTGGACTACCGACGTTATCTGCCCGAGGGAGTTATCCAGCTGGCTCCTCCGTCGCGACGTTAACTGAACGCCCATCTGCGGTCCGCTAATCGTTAGCTGTCTTATCGGCTGCTATCTGAATAGATCTATCGGATTTATTTTCTTTTTTTTCTTGGGCCTCTATAACTATATCTATTTTTTTCGCGAATTGGATTGATCCCCTCTACCACACGGAACCCCACTAATCCTACCGATGGAAACGCACGAGGTGGCTAAAAAAGACCTCCATCCTATGCTAGCTTGCTACCGATGGCCCAGCTAGCTGACTAAATCGCCTTGACCCCAACCAACCTCACTACTCACTGGACCCTTTTGATCACTTGACTAAGCATGCATTTACATTACATTTAAGCCTCTCCTTAATGTCAATATGCCTTGTCCATTGCTGTTCTGGTTAGTGTTTATTGGCTTATTTCACTGTAGAGCCTATAGTCTTGCTCACTATACCTTATCCAACCTATTAGTTCCACCAGTGATGTTTCTAGAGACAATATCTTTCTCATCATCACTCAATACCTACCATACCTTTGTCTGTACATTATACTTTGAAGCTATTTCATCGCCCCCAGAAACCTCCTTTTACTCTCTGTTCCAGACGTTCTAGACGACCAATTCTCATTGCTTTTAGCCGTACCCTTATCCTACTCCTCCTCTTTTCCTCTGGTGATGTAGAGGTGAATCCAGGCCCTGCAGTGCCTAGCTCCACTCCTATTCCCCAGGCGCTCTCTTTTGATGACTTCTGTAATCGTAATAGCCTTGGTTTCATGCATGTTAACATTAGAAGCCTCCTCCCTAAGTTTGTTTTATTCACTGCTTTAGCACACTCTGCCAAACCGGATGTTCTAGCTGAGTCTGAATCCTGGTTTAGGAAGACCACCAACAATTCTGAAATTGTCATCCCTAACTACAACATTTTCAGACAAGATAGAACTGCCAAAGGGGGCGGTGTTGCAATCTACTGCAAAGATAGCCTGCAGAGTTGTGTCCTACTATCCAGGTCTGTACCAAATCAATTTGAACTTCTACTTTTAAATACCCACCTATCTAAAAACAAGTCTCTCACCGTTGTCGCCTGCTATAGACCACCCTCTGCCCCCAGCTGTGCTCTGGACACCATATGTGAACTGATTGCCCCCCATCTATCTTCAGAGCTCGTGCTGCAAGGCGACCTAAACTGGAACATGCTTAACACCCCAGCCATTCTACAATCTAAGCTTGATGCCCTCAATCTCACACAAATTATCAATGAACCTACCAGGTACCTCCCCAAAGCCGTAAACACGGGCACCCTCATGGATATTCCTAACCAACTTGCCCTCTTAATACACCTCTGCTGTCTTCAACCAAGATCTCAGCGATCACTGCCTCATTGCCTGCATCCGAAATGGGACAGCGGTCAAACAACCTCCACTCATCACTATCAAACGCTCCCTGAAACACTTCAGCGAGCAGGCCTTTCTAATCGACCTGGCTGGGGTATCCTGGAAGGATATCAATCTCATCCAGTCAGTAGACGATGCCTGGTTATTTTTTTAAATGCCTTCTTAACCATCTTAAATAAGCATGCCCCATTCAAGAAATTTAGAACCAGGAACAGATATAGCCCTTGGTTTTCCCAGACCTGACTGCCCTTGACCAACACAAAAACATCCTATGGCGTTCTGCATTAGCATCGAACAGCCCCCGTGATATGCAGCTTTTCAGGGAAGCTAGAAACCAATATACACAGGCAGTTAGAAAAACCAAGGTTAGCTTTTTCAAGCAGAAATTTGCTTCCTGCAACACTAACTCAAAAAAGTTCTGTGACACTGTAAAGTCCATGGAGAATAAGAACACCTCCTCCCAGCTGCCCACTGCACTGAAGATAGGAAACACTGTCACCACTGATAAATCCACTATAATTGAGAATTTCAATATGCATTTTTCTACGGCTGGCCATGCTTTCCACCTGGCCACCCCTACCCGGTCAACAGCACTGCACCCCCCACAGCAACTCGCCCAAGCCTTCCCCATTTCTCCTTCTCCCAAATCCAGTCAGCTGATGTTCTGAAAGAGCTGCAAATCTGGACCGGCTACAAATCAGCCGGGCTAGACAATCTGGACCCTTTCTTTCTAAAATGATATGCCGAAATTTTTGCCACCCCTATTACTAGCCTCTTCAAACTCTCTTTCGTGTCGTCTGAGATTCCCAAAGATTGGAAAGCAGCTGCGGTCATCCCCCTCTTCAAAGGGGGGGACACTCTTGACCCAAACTGCTACAGACCTATATCTATCCTACCCTGCCTTTCTAAGGTCTTCGAAAGCCAAGTCAACAAACAGATTACCGACCATTTCGAATCTCATACCCTCTCTGCTATGCAATCTGGTTTCAGAGCTGGTCATGGGTGCACCTCAGCCACGCTCAAGGATCTAAACGATATCTTAACCGCCATCGATAAGAAACAATACTGTGCAGCTGTATTCATTGACCTGGCCAAGGCTTTCGACTCTGTCAATCACCACATCCTCATCGGCAGACTCGATAGCCTTGGTTTCTCAAATGATTGCCTCACCTGGTTCACCAACTACTTCTCTGATAGAGTTCAGTGTGTCAAATCGGAGGGTCTGTTGTCTGGACCTCTGGCAGTCTCTATGGGGGTGCCACAGGGTTCAATTCTTGGACCGACTCTCTTCTCTGTATACATCAATGATGTCGCTCTTGCTGCGGGTGAGTCTCTGATCCACCTCTACGCAGACGACACCATTCTGTATACTTCTGGCCCTTCTTTGGACACTGTGTTAACAACCCTCCAGGGAAGCTTCAATGCCATTACAACTCTCCTTCCGTGGCCTCTAATTGCTCTTAAATACAAATAAAACTAAATGCATGCTCTTCAACCGATCGCTGCCTACACCTGCCCGCCATCACTACTCTGGACGGCTCTGACTTAGAATACTTACAACTACAAATACCTAGGTGTCTGGTTAGACTGTAAACTCACCTTCCAGACCCACATCAAACATCTCCAATCCAAAGTTAAATCTAGAATTGGCTTCCTATTTCGCAACAAAGCATCCTTCACTCATGCTGCCAAACATACTCTTGTAAAACTAACCATCCTACCAATCCTCGACAATGTAATTTACAAAATAGCCTCCAATACCCTACTCAACAAATTGGATGCAGTCTATCACAGTGCCATCTGTTTTGTCACCAAAGCCCCATATACTACCCATCATTGCGACCTGTACACTCTTGTTGGCTGGCCCTCGCTTCATACTCGTCGCCAAACCCACTGGCTCCAGGTCATCTACAAGACCCTGCTAGGTAAAGTCCCCCTTATCTCTGCTCGCTGGTCACCATAGCATCACCCACCTGTAGCACGCGCTCCAGCAAGTATATCTCTCTGGTCACCCCCAAAACCAATTATTTCTGTGGCCGCCTCTCCTTCCAGTTCTCTGCTGCCAATGACTGGAACCAACTACAAAAATCTCTGAAACTGGAAACACTTATCTCCCTCACTAGCTTTAAGCACCAGCTGTCAGAGCAGCTCACAGATTACTGCACCTGTATATAGCCCATCTATAATTTAGCCCAAACAACTACCTCTTTCCCTACTGTATTTATTTTATTTTAATTATGTTGCTCCTTTGCACCCCATTATTTTTATTTCTACTTTGCACATTCTTCCACTGCAAATGTGTAACTCTGTGTTCTTGTATGTGTCGAACTGCTTTGCTTTATCTTGGCCAGGTCGCAATTGTAAATGAGAACTTGTTCTAAACTTGCCTACCTGGTTAAATAAAGGTGGAATAAAATTGGTGGAGTGCTGCAGAGATGGTCGTGCTTCTGGAAGGTTCTCCCATCTCCACAGAGGCACTCTGGAGCTCTATCAGAGTGACCACCGGGTTCTTGGTCACCTCCCTGACCAAGGCCCTTCTCCCCTAAATGTTCAGAGTGGCTGGGTGGCTAGATCTAGGAAGAGTCTTTGTGGTTCCAAACTTCTTCCATTTAAGGAATATGGAGGCACTGTGTTCTTGGGGACCTTCAGCAGAAATGTTCTGTGCGTCGACACAATCCTGTCCTGGAGCTCTAGGGACAATTCCTTCGACCTCATGCCTTGGTTTATGCACTGAAATGCATTGTCAACTGTGGGACCTTATATAGACAGGTGTGTGCCTTTCCAAATCATGATCAATGGAAACAGGATGCACCTGAGCTCAATTTTGAGTTTCATAACAAAGGGTCGGAATACTTATGTAAATAAGGTATTTCTGTATTTGTTTTTGCAAACATTACTAAAAACCTGTTTTTTTGCTTTGGCATTAAGGGGTATTGTGTGCTGATTGATGAGTAATTTTTTGGTATTTAATAAAGTTTAGAATAAGGCTGTAGTGTATGAAAAAAAGGCTGTGTGGAAAAAGTCAAGGAGTCTGAATACTTTCTGAATGCACAGGTTCATAACTTTTGTGAAACAGCAAAGTTTAAAATATGTGGCAAATAATAGGTCTTCAGATATAAATGGGAGGGGTTTATGTATTTTACATGTATGTATGTATGTATGTGTATATATATAAACTCATATAAAATCCAAATAACTTCACAGATCTTCATTGTAAAGGGTTTAAACACTGTTTCCCATGCTTGTTCAATGAACCATAAACAATTAATGAACATGCACCTGTGGAACGGTCGTTAAGACACTAACAGCTTACAGACGGTAGGTAATTGAAGTCACAGTTATGAAAACTTAGGACACTAAATAGGCCTTTCTACTGACTCTGAAAAACACCAAAAGAAAGATGCCCAGGGTCACTGCTCATCTGCGTGAACGTGCCTTAGGCATGCTGCAAGGAAGCATGAGGACTGCAGATGTGGCCAGGGCAATAAATTGCCATGTCTGTGAGACGCCTAAGACAGGGAGACAAGACGGACAGCTGATCGTCCTCGCTGTTGCAGGCCATGTGTAACAACACCTGCACAGGATCAGTACATCCGAACATCACACCTGCGGGACAGATACAGGATGGCAATAACAAATGCCCAAGTTACACCAGGAACGCATAATCCATCCATCAGTGCTCAGACTGTCCGCAATAGGCTGAAAGAGGCTGGACTGAGGGTTTGTAGGCCTGTTGTAAGGCAGGTCATACTGCTCATTCTGTGTGTGATTTCCTGTAAGACAGGAATGTCAGTGTTCTGCCATGACCAGCGAAGAGCCCGGATCTTAATCCTATTGAGCACGTCTGGGACCTGTTGGATTGGAGGGTGAGGGCTAGGGCCATTCCCCCCAGAAATTTCTGGGAACTTGCAGGTGCCTTGGTGGAAGAATGGGGTAACAACTCACAGCAATAACTGGCACATCTGGTGCGGTACACAAGGAGGAGCTGCACTGCAGTACTTAAAGCAGCTGGAGGCCACACCAGATACTGACTGTTTCTTTTGATTTTATACCCCCCTTTGTTCAGGGACACATTATTCCACTTCTGTTAGTCACCTGTCTGTGGAACTTGTTCAGTTTATGTCTCAGTTGTTGAATCTTGTTGTGTTCATACAAACATTTACACATGTTAAGCTCTCAGAAAATCAACGCAGTTGACAGTGAGAGGACGTTTCTTTTCGTGCTGAGTTTATATTTACAAAAAATATATATAATGGGGCATTGGAACTTATGCTGACAATTATATTTATGGAAGCTACAGTCTATCTGCAATATTAAAGCTGGCCTACCACCAAGAAGAATACAAAAAAAAACATAATAAAATGGTGGCCTGTAAGTAGCAAGTATGGATACCTGTAGACCCTTTTATATATAAAAAAAGAGATTAAACAATATCCAATGAGTGTGGAATATAACTTACAATGTCAACAAGTGACTTTGATTTGTGTGACAGTAATATACGTACATTTAGATCTTCAGCTGTATTTTCCTCACTAACTTTGTAATTGAACTACAACTTGCCAGAAAGAGAACTGTGAGAGGGCCGTCAAAATGTGTTACCTCCACTATTAGGACACAAATCCCTTCCCAGCCAAATGGAACCATCTTCAGCACCATCCCCAGCAGGTGGTAGAGGATGAAGAAACGGTTGATAGTCTTGATAACAGAGGGACATATAACATCTATCAATCTCATGGAGGCATAGACATGCATGGCCCACACCAGCTACACCGAAATTAATCACTTATGTGAGAAATGGAGTAGGTGAAGTAAATACTGTCCTTGTGCCACATAAAATGGTCCTTGAATTGCCTAGTGGTCCTTCCGTTCAGTGTCTTCTCACAGACCAGGATAATCTTGAGGAATACTGATGAAAGTTAAATGAATATACTGTAGAGCACTCTTTTTTTTGTATCTGAACTACATCTAAACCTCGCTCAAGGGACACTTTGCTGAACGAAATGCATGAAATGTGACCTGGTTTTTTCAATATCTGACGATGTTTGTGCAGTGCTTATAGGAACCACTAGATGGCCGTCTCTGAGCGGTTTTACTGAGCATGCAACAGCATGACCTATGAAGGATTCCACATACATGTGGCAGGCAGTAGAATTTAAACTCTTGGTTGTTAAACCTTATAAGGTTGTTGGTTTAAGGGTATGATTCTTGATTAAAGTGCAAGAGATCCCTACTTTTAAGAACTTAAATTACTTTCAGTATATTTAACTAGGCAAGTAGGTTAAGAACAAAGTCTTATTTACAATGACAGCTCAGACACAGTGGGTTAAAACTGTCTTGTTCAGGGGCAGAACAACAGATTCTTACCTTGTCAGCTCAGGGATTTGATCTAGCAAATTTTCGGTTGCTGGCCCAACGCTCTAACCACTAGGCTACCTGTGCCCCTCAGTAGAAATACATAGTGAACAAAGTATTTGTGCTTTCACCCAAGTACCTATATTACTGTAAATAAGTAGACTGGAATCCAAACAGATGAACTTTGTTTCCAAACAATGGTGAAATGGAGCATATCACCTTGGATTACAGACTAGTGAATATTCCGTGAGGATCAAGCAGAAGCGCAAACAAAGAAATTAACCTTTTACACTTGTGGGAATTGGCCTATAAGGCATGTGCAACATAAGACAACAGAATTACAAGGGTTTGAGTGAGAGGCCCACACACCTGTCCAAAGTGTGCACAGTTCCTACTCATTTCAATGCACTTTTATGACTCAAAGAAGAGGTTTCGACTATAAGGTGTTTGTTTTGTTGCTCTTCTAGCTGTGCGTTGAGGAACTAGAGCTAGCACACTTGTAGTTGTTTAGTTTGGAACACAACCTTGCGTCCCCGCCATCACACAATTACAGTTGCTGTTTAAACAATTAAAAAAAAAAGTCCATTATAAATCGCAATCTGGGACAGGTGGGCATCACTGAAAAGCTGTTCTATTGCCAACATGACTAGCTAAGTCATAAAATACGACATTACAGTGTTAGGCTTTCACGATGCATTTCAGGGAAACACCATCATTTTGGTTCGCGTTTTTAAAAAATTTAAAAAAGAGTCACGAGCGCATTCAGGCGCGTGTGCCGTGGAAAATGTTCTTTAAGTGATAATGCCAGTGAAGCCGGTGTTTGGAGGATATATTGACACGGATGTTGTTCGTCTCCGGCAGGCAAACTGTGCCAATATATCCTCCAAACACCGGCTTTGAGGGCATTATAACTTTTATACAACGGGTTACCAACACATTCAAATAATGATTTACATATTCTCATTAAAAACTTTATTGTGATGAATTTATTCATACTATTTCATAAAATATAGTCCAGACACAAATCTAGGGTTGCTACCAAATCCGGCTGGTCGTTCGTTCTATCGTTCGGTTGCCAGAGACAGACCCAGTCTTTCGTTCTAAATGTTCTATTGCCATACTGTCTGGCAACATTCTTATCCCTTGCTTGCTAGCTAGTCAACTACGGCTAACTTACAGTCACGTCAAACAGTGCAGACAGAATAACAACAGTAGCTGCATTTGTATTTGTTTAAGCTGTTTTTTGTCGTGATATTTATTTGGATACATCCATAACAATGAGCTAATGAGGTGTGATTTCGCCTGGCAAAGAACATGTGCTCACTCATCAGGACACTGTTGTTCAGAGGAGCTAGCCAACAACATAACTACACAATAACTTCAAACTGAAGCTGGAAAGCCTGCAAACCTGCTGCACTTAGTTTCATTTTACCTTTAAAAAAAATTTTTTTATCCATGACTTCGACTGGCTGAGAAACGTTGCCCGCCTGTCTATCTCATCCCGATTCCCAACACATGCATTATAACAGCTGGAGATCGATTATGAATATTGAATCAATGTTGCAAATGTCGGAGAGACGGACGGCAAGGTTTATACAAATCTCCCCTGTTGAAAATGTAATATTAGTCAAAAAGAAATGTGAGATAATGTCTAGATACTTTTTATAGTGGCATTCAAGTTTCCACTAGGCAGGTAGCCTAGTGGTTAGAGTGTTGGGCCAGTAACCGAAAGGTTGCTCGATCAAATCCACTGAGCTGACAAGGTAAAAATCTGTTGTTCTGCCCCTGAACAAGGCAGTTAACCCACTGTTCCTAAACTGTCATTGTAAATCAGAATTTGTTCTTAACTGACTTGCCTGGTTAAACAAAGTGCTTGGCTGATGAGACAGTGGATTGTGTAGTCAAATGGAACAGAGTTAATAGGCATTTTAACATCAAAGATTTAGCCGGTGGTAACTTGTGGAATAGACACTGGCTGGAATGCAGTTTTAACCAATCAGCATTCAGGATTAGACCCACCCGTTGTATAATTCACAATAGACACACGGGTTCATTCTGTTCAGAACAATCCATCATGTAAACATGCAGCAAACATAGTGACCATAAATGTTGACACTGTATATGACCCGAGTTTTATGATGGAAATGTTAAGTGCACATTTGGACGGGTGTTTGGCTTGCTTGTACGACATCAAAGCGGTATTTCATTATAATCCTCGACGTCTCGTCTATCGAAATACATAGAGTCCTCTTAATTTATAACATTTCCCCGAACTCAGGCAACAAAAAAATAGCGGAAGGGATGGGGGCGCAACTTCTTGTCATGCGAGGAGCTCAAGTTCAGAACGGCTGTCAGTCAAAACCCATACAGGGATGTGAACCGTTCAGCTAGAGCTCTGACACCATGTATAGCATGTTGCTGTACAGCCTCTGCGTTCCAATTTAGCCGTTTATCAGTGCCCAAATTTGCCCTTTTCGACCCGTATGTGGGTACGATTGTAAAGGCTACTTCATACAGTATTGTAACATTGTGAACTTGTGACATTGTGAACTCACACAGATGCTGACATCGTTGGCCAGGTCCACTGCATTCCCCACCACAATGACACAATGCTGACTGAAGATAAGCTGAACCGTCTACAGGAACTTAGATTGGTATTCAGGCAATGGAGGACGCTACAAAAAAACAAAACAAAATTTATAAGCTGTGACATTTACTTTAAAGTATCTTTTCAGGTTTGTTTGTTTATCATAGAACAAGTCATATTATTTCTTCCAGGAAGTGCAAGCACAAGGGCAAATGATGAAAGTGTGAATGCTGTTAGACTGACAGTCAGCTCACTGCACAAATTGTAAGAAATACATATTGTGGTAGAGATGTAAAAATATATTTTTGATTATTTTAGACATATACTATATACTACAGTACATATAAATACAGTATCTATCTCCATCTGTAGATCTAAATACATACCTGGTTGATCCTGTCCTTGTGTAGCTCATCAAACAGTCTCTGGAAGGCCTCGCTGGGGAAGTAGCCACTGCATGACTGGCACGCATACAGTAGAATTCACACTTTTAGAATCTCCGTGTGTTTTGGAATACCAAACGTGCAAGTACTGTACACCGTTCAGATGATCTCGGACCAGCTCTGACTACATGTGTGGGTATAGATGTGGGTACACACTATGCCACTGACCTTGTTTTGAATGATCTAGGTGTTTTTAACTGAGCTGCCCTTCTTGGCCAGTTCTCCCTTGAGAAAGTGTTCTTGTGACCTCTAACTTCCTGGTTAAACAAAGCTTAAATAAAATAGAAATAAAAAAGCACACTTTGTCATCAAGTAAATCTTCTGAAAATCCTGACAGCCGCTGCCATTCAAGTAAAATAAGCTAGCTAAATCTTTTCAAAAATAGGCGTAAGGGCCTAAGCTAAAAAACATAACCCTTATCCCAGTCTCCACAATATATGCTGAGCGCGAACTGACAAAGGTGATTTCACTGTACTTCTCCCCTTGAAAGAGCAGCATGCCAAACATGGTGAAGAACCACTAGCAAGATCACACTGAAGAGAGGAGCAAAACATTACTGAGCACCTACAATGCACTCCTTCCAGTTAGAACCCTTTTGGGTTCCATGTAGAACCTTTTCTACACAGAGTTCAACATGGAACCCAAAAGGGTTTTTACCTGGAACCAAAACGGTTTATCCTATGTGGACAGCTGAAGAACCCTTTTCTTCTGAGAATGTACTTCTGTGTTAGTACAGAGTTGCGCAACCATGGCCTTCCATGAACATGTACAGAAATTATTTGGAATGAGTAAACTGTTGCTTCGGTTGCTTCTCATTTTCACAGTCTACAATACAAATGACGATGAGATATCGGGACAGAGCGTTCTAAGGACATTACGAAACAAGCTCACCCAGTCTTGTAGACTCAATATAGAATAGAACATCATAGAAAATATGATTACATTATCAACCATGTGTTTGGTTTCAGAGGAGAGAGTAGATATATGACTTGGCTCTGGGCTAAGGTCTTCGAAAGCCAAGTCAACAAACAGATCACTGACCATCTAGAATCCCACCGTACCTTCTCCACCGTGCAATCTGGTTTCCGAGCCGGTCACGGGTGCACCTCAGCCATGCTCAAGGTACTAAACAATATCATAACCGCTATCGATAAAAGACAGTACTGTGCAGCCGTCTTCATCGACCTGGCCAAAGCTTTTGACTCTGTCAATCATCATATTCTCATCGGCAGACTCAGTATCCTCGGTTTTTCTAATGACTGCCTTGCCTGGTTCACCAACTACTTTGCAGACAGAGTTCAGTGTATCAAATCGGGCATGTTGTCCGGTCCTCTGGCAGTCTCTATGGGGGTGCCACAGGGTACAAATCTCGGGACGACTCTTTTCTCTGTATACAGTGGGGCAAAAAAGTATTTAGTCAGACACCAATTGTGCAAGTTCTCCCACTTAAAAAGATGATAGAGGCCTGTAATTTTCATCATAGGTACACTTCGACTATGACAGCCAAAATGAGGAAAAAAATCCAGAAAATCACATTGTAGGATTTTTTATGAATTTATTTGCAAATTAAGGTGGAAAATAAGTATTTGGTCAATAACAAAAGTTTATCTCAATACTTTGTTATATATCCTTTGTTGGCAATGACAGAGGTCAAACGTTTTCTGTAAGTCTTCACAAGGTTTTCACACACTGTTGCTGGTATTTTGGCCCATTCCTGCATGCAAATATCCTCTAGAGCAGTGATGTTTTGGGGCTGTTGCTGGGCAACACGGACTTTCAACTCCTTCCAAAGATTTTCTATGGGGTTGAGATCTGGAGACTGGCTAGGCCACTCCAGGACCTTGAAATGCTTCTTACGAAGCCACTCCTTCGTTGCCCGGGCGGTGTGTTTGGGATCATTGTCATGCTGAAAGACCCAGCCACGTTTCATCTTCAATGCCCTTGCTGATGGAAGGAGGTTTTCACTCAAAATCTCACGATACATGGCCCCATTCATTCTTTCCTTTACACGGATCAGTCATCCTGGTCCCTTTGCAGAAAAACAGCCCCAAAGCATGATGTTTCCACCCCCATACTTCACAGTAGGTATGGTGTTCTTTGGATGCAACTCAGCATTCTTTGTCCTCCAAACACGACGAGTTGAGTTTTTACCATATGACATTCTCCCAATCTTCTTCTGGATCATCCAAATGCTCTCTAGCAAACTTCATACGGGCCTGGACATGTACTGGTTTAAGCAGGGGGACACGTCTGGTACTGCAGGATTTTAGTAACTGGTGGCGTAGTGTGTTACTGATGGTAGGCTTTGTTACTTTGGTCCCAGCTCTCTGCAAGTCATTCACTAGGTCCCCCCGTGTGGTTCTGGGATTTTTGCTCACCGTTCTTGTGATCATTTTGACCCCACGGGGTGTGATCTTGCATGGAGCCCCAGACCGAGGGAGATTATCAGTGGTCTTGTATGTCTTCCATTTCCTAGTACTTGGTCCCACAGTTGATTTCTTCAAACCAAGCTGCTTACCTATTGCAGATTCAGTCTTCCCAGCCTGGTGCAGGTCTACAATTTTGTTTCTGGTGTCGTTTGACAGCTCTTTGGCCTTGGCCATAGTGGAGTTTGGAGTGTGACTGTTTGAGGGTGTGGACAGGTGTCTTTTATACTGATAACAAGTTCAAACAGGTGCCATTAATACAGGTAATGAGTGGAGGAGAGAGGAGCCTCTTAAAGAAGAAGTTACAGGTCTGTGATAGCCAGAAATCTTGCTTGTTTGTAGGTGACCAAATACTTATTTTCCACCATAATTTGCAAAGAAATTCATTAAAAATCCTACAATGTGATTTTCTGGATTTTCTTTTCTCTCATTTTGTCTGTCATAGTTGAAGTGTACCTATGATGAAAATTACAGGCCTCTCTCATCTTTTTAAGTGGGAGAACTTGCATAATTGGTGGCTCACTAAATACTTTTTTGCCCCACTGTATATCAATGATGTTGCTCTTGCTGCGGGCGATTCCCTAATCCACCTCTACGCAGACGACACCATTCTGTATACTTCTGGCCCTTCCTTGGACACTGTGCTATCTAACCTCCAAACGAGCTTCAATGCCATACAACACTCCTTCCGTGGCCTCCAACTTCTCTTAAAAGCTAGTAAAACCAAATGCATGCTTTTCAACCGTTCGCTGCCTGCACTTGCACACCCGACTAGCATCACCACCCTGGATGGTTCCGACCTAGAATACGTGGACATCTATAAGTACCTAGGTGTCTGGCTAGACTGTAAACTCTCCTTCCAGACTCATATCAAACATCTCCAATCTAAAATCAAATCTAGAATCGGCTTTCTGTTTCGCAACAAAGCCTCCTTCACTCACGCCGCCAAACTTACCCTAGTAAAACTGACTATCCTACCGATCCTCGACCTCCGCGATGTCATCTACAAAATAGCTTCCAATACTCTACTACTCTACTCAGCAAACTGGATGCAGTTTATCACAGTGCCATCCGTTTTGTTACTAAAGCACCTTATACCACCCACCACTGCGACCTGTATGCTCTTGTCGGCTGGCCCTCGCTACATATTTGTCACCAGACCCACTGGCTCCAGGTCATCTACAAGTCCATGCTAGGTAAAGCACCGCCTTATCTCAGTTCACTGGTTACGATGGCAACACCCACCCGTAGCACACGCTCCAGCAGGTGTATCTCACTGATCATCCCTAAAGCCAACACCTCATTTGGCCGCCTTTCCTTCCAGTTCTCTGCTGCCTGTGACTGGAACGAATTGCAAAAATCGCTGAAGTTGGAGACTTTTATCTCCCTCACCAACTTTAAACATCCGCTATCTGAGCAGCTAACCGATCGCTGCAGCTGTACATAGTCCATCGGTAAATAGCCCACCCAATTCACCTACCTCTCCCCCATACTGTTTATTTATTTACTTTTCTGCTCTTTTGCACACCAGTATCTCCTCCTGCACATTACCATCTGATAATTTATCACTCCAGTATTAATCTGCTAAATTGTAATTATTTGCCTACCTCCTCATGCCTTTTGCACACAATGTATATAGACTCTTTCTTTTTTTTCTACTGTGTTATTGACTTGTTTATTGTTTACTCCATGTGTAACTCTGTGTTGTTCACACTGCTATGGTTTTGAGAACTTGTTCTCAACTAGCCTACCTGGTTAAATAAAGGTGAAATAAAAAGATAAATAAAAAACATTGGTTGCTGCATATCCACTATCCACACCTGACTGTCAGAGAAATGACCCCCCCTCCCTGTGATTTCAGAGAGCCTGCATGCTCCGTATGGAATGTCACCAACATACCACTTGGTCCACATGCTTTCTTTGTGCTGTGGTGTGGTGCTGACAGAAAACTGTGTGTGTGTGTAAGAGAGAAGGAGAAAGATTGCTGTTTGTCTGGACTGTCACGACTTCCGCCGAAGTCGGTCCCTCCTCCTTGTTCAGGCAGCGTTCTGCGGTCGACGTCACCGGCCTTCTAACCATCGCCGATCCACTTTTCATTTTACATTTGTTTTGTCTTTGTCTTACACACCTGGTTTCACTCACCCGATTACTTGTTCATTATTTAACCCTCTGTTCCCCCATGTTTGTTTGTGAGTGATTTTTCGTTGTAAATCGGTCCGTTATTGTGGGCTCGCTATATTGCTTTGCATTTGTGTATTTTGAGTAAAGTACGTTGATTACTCATATCTGCTGTCCTGCGCCTGACTCTCTACACCAGCTACACACAGGACCATTGCATGGACTGACTTATGTTAATGTATTCTTTAAGGAATGCCCTAGATTGATTTTACTCAATCTATTGTCAGTACAATAGTTTTTCTATTTAATTATTTTGAATTTGATCAATCTATTGGGGTAAAAGCAATTGTCAGTACAATGCATTATGGGTTGTGAAGTAGATGGGGTACTAGTGACACTAATTAGCAGAGGGACAACCCTCCAACCCCTTCCTCAGACCTCTTCCCTTGTTATTAAGGCCAAACATGTGTCCCAATGAAACTCTTTGCATCACTAGGAGCTAAAGGGAAAGGACAAAGTCAAATCAACTATTGGCCCAATGTTCAGTCACTGTCTCAAATAAAACAATCCTGTTTGGGGTATTTTATTTTTCTTAGCATTGCTAATATTATAGGTCTGTTTGGCTCTCTATCTATATAAATCTGTGGTCTGTGTGTCAGTTTGGGACACGTTTCAACTGTTCTGTTTTGTAACACTAACCCTAGCCAAGACCACAGAGACTAGACAAACAGATTCCTCTGAAGACTTTATCCGTGGCAAAGGCCCAATCTGGGATATGCCTGGGAGTAGCAGTGTGATTATGTAGATTATGAAGAGTTGGGGTCCCAGCACAGAGCCTTGGTGCACACCCTGTTATTTTGAATGAAATGTCCTATTTATACGTACCACTTATGCCTATAATATCCCCTAGAGTCTATTGATGCACCAGTGTGTCAATCTTTTTTCAAGGCCGGAGGAAGTCGACATTGATGTAAGTCCAACACACTCAAGTATGGCTACTGTGACAGATTTTCCTATGGGAAATACGGTGGACTGTCTTGGGTATGACAGTCTTAGGTATGGTGTAAGCAAGAAAAATATGGATCTTCTATAAACTGAACTATATAATGTACACCATGTACAGCCTGTTCTGACCTTTGCCCTGTGTTGTGTTGACCCCGTGCACAAAGTGAGGTCCATACAGAAATGGCTTGTCGAGATCAGTGTGGAAGAATTTGGCCTGCACAGAGCCCGGACCTCAGCCCAATCGTACACCTTTGGGATGAATTTGAATGCCAACTGCGAGCCAGACCTAATCGCCCAACATTAGTGCCCGACCGCACTAATACTCTTGTGGCTGAATGAAAGCAAGTCCCCGCAGCAAGGTTCCAAAATCTAGTAGAGCCTTCCCAGAAGAGTGGAGGCTGTTACAGCAGCAAAGGGGGGACCGACTCCATATTAATGTCAATGATTTTGGAATGAGATGTTCGACAAGCAGGTCTCCACATTACTTTTTTCATAGAGTGTACAGTTTCTGATCTGATTGTTTCTGTTCTCCTCCAAATCCATCCAAAAAAACCATCAAAATCAGTCAATTTAAGCTAAAGATATCAGTTTTGCATAGGCTGTGTCTCAATCCCTCGCTTCTGCCTATGTTAAATACTGTGTTAAAAAAGTAGTTGTACCAGTGTTTAGTATCTGATCTGATTGTTTCTGTTCTCCTCCTCAGGCCAAGCTGAGCAGGTTGTGGAAACAGGACAAGGTTGTCCGGACGCAGGAGGACAAGCTACAGCAGCTACACAGAGAGAAGGTAATGGATCTGTCTACAATACACCCTGCTGATGTGCTGTCTCCTCACCACTTACTTAACAAAGCCTAACACATGGAGTGGACCCAAAATAGATGTGTCCTGATGCTTTATGGCCCTGTAAAATCCACGCTGCGGATGGAATCACAGAATCCAGACATTGAAATGGAATTCAACAATATTTAAAAATGTATTGGACTTAGTAGGAAATCAACTAAATGTATTGAACTGATTAGAAAATGAAAATACATTTTCCCAAGTTAATCATAAGACATGAACAAAATGCATCAGTGATGAGTATTTTCCCGCAACTTTCTGAAGCGGCATTGGAATGCAGGAATGCTTTACGTAGCCGTTAGCGATTATGCTAATGATAACCTTCTTCTGGTAGAGATGGAAAGGCTTTGTGTGTTGTTGTCTCTAATGGTGGTCCCCTCCACAGCATACCCTGGAGATGGCCCTGCTGTCGGCCAGTCAGGAGATAGAGATGAGCTTTGAAAACCCAGCCACTGTACATGGTGTCATCCAGCAGAATGAAGTGCTACAGAGTGGCCTGCTTAGTACCTGTAGAGAGCTATTCAGAGTTAACACTGTGAGTATATGTATACACTACA
The DNA here is from genome assembly GCF_034236695.1 of Oncorhynchus nerka. NCBI lineage: Eukaryota > Metazoa > Chordata > Actinopteri > Salmoniformes > Salmonidae > Oncorhynchus > Oncorhynchus nerka. The sequence goes on from NC_088420.1 coordinate 54,791,927, forward strand.
TGCAGATACACACACACGAACACACGAACACTGCATGCCTGAGAGAAGATGCTGTATGATTTGAAGCAATGTCATTGCCTCTCTTCCTCTCCCCAGGAGTTGGAGCGGTCATGGAGGAACTATGAGAAGATGGAGAGAGACGTTTCATTGGCCAAGAACAACCTGCTGGAGCAACTAGAGGCACTGGGAAGCCCTCAGGTACACAACAACAACCACCATTAACCCCTGCCTTACTCTACCTTACTCTTTGGGAGAATGTAGATTATGAAGATTAGGGGTCCCAGCACAGAGCCCTGGGGCACACCCTGTGTGACTTTGAGAGTGTCGGAGGGGTACCTAATTGAGAGGGATGAATAGTTTCTTATTTAGTGAGGTAGGATCGGATGCGTCCCGCCGTGCATCCATCCATCCATTCATTCCTCTCAATCTCTCACTCCCAATCTCTCACTCCCTCTCAATCTTTATGTTCAACTGTTATAGTTATGTTATAGTCTGTGTGTGTGTGTGTTCAGACAGAGCCACTCTTTTTACATGTATCTCTCTCTCTCTCTGTCAGACGGGGCCCCCCAGCCAGCAGCATGTCCACATCCAGAAGGAGCTGTGGAGGATCCAGGACGTGATGGAAGCCCTCAGCAAGAACAAGGCCCAGAGGAGCTCAGACACACAGGGATACTATGGCTCCACGCCCATCTCCAACAAACAGAAGAGTGAAGTGAGGAACACACATGTACTGTGTGTACAAAACATGAAAAACACCTGCTCTTTTGATGTTACCTGCTAATTCTTAGGGCTAGGCGTCCTGCCAGCTGCACATTTGTCGACAACTTCCGGTGAAATAGGAGGGCGCGCAATTCAAATAAATAATAATAAAAATGATGGATATTAATCATCTAGGTACATACAAGTGTCTTATATCAGTTAACCTCTCTAGGGTATGTGGGGACACTAGCGTCCCACCTGGCCAACATCCAGTGAGATTGCAGAGCGCCAAATTCAAATACAGAAATATTCATTATAAAAATTCAGAAAAGATACAACTATTTTACATAGGTTTAAAGATTAACTTCTTGTGAATCCAACCACGGTGTCAGATTTCAAAAATGCTTTACGGCGAAACAATTATTTGAGAACATAGCCCAGCAGACAAATCATTACAAAGAGTAACCAGCCAAGTAGAAGAGTTAAACAAGTCAGAAATAGAGATCAAATGAATCACTTACCTTTGATGATCTTCATATGGTTGCACTCAGAAGACATTCATTTATTCAATAAATGTTCCTTTTGTTCGATCAAGTCTCTCTTTATATCCGAAAACCTCCGTTTTGTACGCACATTTTCTTCAGTAATCCACAGGCTCAAACGCAGTCTCAACAGGCAGACAAAAAATCCAAATTGTATCCGTAAAGTTCATAGAAACATGACAAACAATGTTTTTAGCCTAAATAATCGATAATATTTCAACCGGACAATAACGTGGTCAATATAAAAGGTAAACAAGAAAGGCACTCTCGGTCGCGCGCATGAAAAAGCTCTGTGACACGGCAGGGTCCACTGATTCAGACTGCTCTTATTCCCTCATTTTTCAGAATACAAGCCTGAAACAATTTGAGTCCTAAATCAATGGATACTGTAATGGCATTGAATAGAAAACAAAAAAATCTAATAATCCTACTTCCTGAATGGTTTTTCCTACCTAGGTTTTCGCCTGCCAAATCAGTTCTGTTGTACTCACAGACATTGTTTTAACAGTTTGGGAAACTTTAGAGTGTTTTCTATCAAAATCTACAAATTATATGCATATCCTATCTTCTGGGCCTGAGTAGAAGGCAGTTTAATTTGGGCACACTTTTCATCCAAAATTCCAAATGCTGCCCCCTACCCTAGATAAGCATAAATTCTTGTTAATCTAACTGCATTGTCCGATTTACAATAGGCTTTACAGTGAAAGCAGCGAAAAGCATGAAACCTGGGAAAAAAGACTGTTGACATCTAGTAGAAGCCATAGGAATTGCAATCTGGGAGCTGGAATTGCTTTCCAATGTAGGAGCATGGGCTCTCAAAAAAAATCCTTTGGATTTTCTCCTACCATATCTATCGTGTTATAGTCTCATACATTTCTATGAACTTCAAAGTGTTTTCTATCCAATGGTACCAATTATATACATATCCTGGTTTCTGGGCCTGAGTAACAGGCAGTTTACTTTGGGCTTGTCAGTCATTTACATTTACATTTAAGTCATTTAGCAGACGCTCTTATCCAGAGCGACTTACAAATTGGTGCTTTCACCTTATGACATCCAGTGGAACAGCCACTTTACAATAGTGCATCTAGGTCTTTTAAGGGGGGGGGTGAGAAGGATTACTTTATCCTATCCTAGGTATTCCTGTCAGACAGGTTGTGGAGAAAAATAGACCCTAGCCTGAAGAAGATTTATTAAATCCACTTAAAATCAGTGTAGATTAATGTGTTAGGTTCTTATTTTTCAAAGTAAATGACTCACGGACACTAGAGAAGCTTTAACCAAGTTTAATCATCCCCAAAGGTTCTGTACAGCTGTGACCAGACAGCAAAACATTTCAGACATCACAATTTCTATACATCCCACTTAAGACACTCCTCTTTCTCTCCAATCCTTAGATTTTATGGCTCTACAGGAAGCCAATAAAGAGGGTAACAGGATTCCAAACATGTATTAATCTGTCCTCACCTTCTGACCTTAACCCTCTTTCATCTAATACACAATGTCCATCTGTCTTCCCTATATCAACCCCTCGCTCTCCTCTCCTCCATCAAACACATTCCAAAGCCTTCTGTCTTTCTTCAGAGAAGCATTAACTTCTAAAATAACACCCAGTCTCTTTCATTTCCTATCATTCATTGAATATCTCAATGTTCAAAGTTTAGCCGATTCCAACAAATTGGATGAGGCATGGGTTGTGTATTTGTGCCATTCAGAGAGTGAATGGGCAAGACAATTATTTAGAGCCTTTGAACGGGGTATGGTAGTAGGTGCCAGGCACACCGGTTTGAGTGTGTCAAGAACTGCAACGCTGCTGGGTTTTTCATGCTCAACAGTCTCCCGTGTGTATAAAGAATGGTCCACCACCCAAATGACATCCAGCCAACTTGACACAACTGTGGGACGCAATGAAGTAAACATCTCTGTGGAATGCTTTCGACACTTTGTAGAGCAGGGATCGTCAACTAGATTCAGCCACGAGACAATTATTTTGTTGAGCTGCTAGTCGGAGGGCCGGAACATAATTACAAATAATTTGTAGACTGGAAAATGACCACAAGAAGCCCAAACAGATGTAATATTTGACGAAAACATAATATTTTCTAACCTTGCTTACATTTGTATATGATCACCTGTCTCTCTATTATACATGGAAATACTTGGGAACAGATTTCCCAAATTAAAATAACTTGGAGCTTATTTCCTGGTGTTTTTACAGTTTATGTCCAACAATGAAAATTGAACCAACAAAATAAAACCACCCGGTGGGCAAAATTCTGCTCGTGGGCCGCCAGTTGGGGAACCCTGTTGTGGAGTCCATGCCCCAACGAATTGAGGCTGTTCTGAGAGCAAAAGGGGTGCAACTCAATAATAGGAAGGTGTTCTGAATGTTTTGTCCACTAGACTGCCTGTATGTACAGTATCTAGTTTGTGAGAGGCTTTACTCAGGAGGCTCTATCCTTTCTCTCTTGGTGCCATAGATGGTTGGAATTCCTCTGAGTGGGCTGTCATGTGCAGTGTTAGATGTGTAACTCAGTGACCTTATCCCTGGGTGATGTACTGTGACTCTTTATAACGAGATCCGAAGTCCTGTCCAAACCAGCAACTCTACCATAAAGGCCTGATTGGCAGTGTTGCAGATATGGTTGTTCTTCTGGATGTTCTCCCATCTCCACAGAGGAACTCTAGAACTCTGTCAGAGTGACCATTGGGTTCTTGGCCATCTCCCGGCCATGGTCCTTCTGCCTTGACACAATCCTGTCTCAGAGCGCTACGGACAATTCCTTTGGCCTCATGGCTTGGTTTTTGCTCTGACATGCTCTGTCAACTGTGGGACCTTATTTAGACAGTTGTGTGCCTTTCCAACTCATGTCCAATCAATTGAATTTACCACAGGTGGTCTCCAAACAAGTTGTAGAAACATCTTAAGGATGATCAATGGAAACAGGATGCACCTGAGCTCAATTTCGAGTTTCATAGCAAAGGGTCTGAAAACCTATGTGAATAAAGTATTTAAAAAAAACATTTTTACTTTGTCATTAAGAGGTGTAGATTGAAGAGGACATAAAACATATATATATTTAGAATAAGGCTGTAACGTAACAACATGTGGAAAAGGGGAAGGGGCCTGAATACACTGTTTGTGTATTTATATAATTTTAAGTGATGTTGCTGAGCGATGCCATGTTGAACAGCTCTATCTTGTGAACAAGATATCTCAAACCGGTTTGAGCCCAGCCTGTCAGCTTCTGACACCGATGTGTTCTGGAAGTCCCGTTGGGAGTGAAAAAGTTAGTCCTGTCACAGGTTTCTGTTGTGTATGATGTGTACCTGTCATAACGTTGTACTTCCGGGTTGGAGCGAGCGGTCGCATCTGCACTCGGTCCGCAGGTAGTATTACATTTCATTACATTTCATTATAGTACAACGGTTTGATTTGTCTAATCTTATCAATTTCTTCTTAGCTAGCTACACAGCCGTCTTTGTATCATAGATAATTGCGTAATTATCGTATTTCGTCGTCCTAACGCAGTCTACACTGCCCTGCAGCTAGCCAGCTAGCTAACGTCCACCGTTAGCTAGTCCACCGTCTACCGATTAGCAGCACAACTATTACACTCAACTGAACGACTTGATTAGTGTAGTGTTAGCTAGCTACATAGTTGTCTTTGCTGTCTTCGTACCCAATATAATTGTGTAGTTTAGAGTGTGTAGTTTTATGCCGTCCTTAACATAGGAGACTCTGCTAGCTAGCCAACAGCTAGCCAACGTCTACCGAACAGAACTTCTGCACTCAACAATCCGGTCGCATTTAAACCTTCGCTCCACAGGTAGTATCACATTTTTCATTTCATTTCATTACAGTACAACGGCTTGATTTGTTTGATCGTAGCTAGCTACATAGCTAGCTACACAGCCGTCTTTGTATCAAAGATAATTGTGTAGTCTAGAGCGATTTCCTAGGTTAGTTAGCCAGCTATTGTCGTTCTTTTAGCAACGTAACGTAATCAACACTGCTAGCTAGCCAGCTAGCCCCGAATAGCAGCACAGTAGAAACTATTACACTCAACGGAACGACTTGATTAGTGTAGTGTCAACAACGCAGCCAATGCCAACTAGCCTACTTAGTCAACAACGCAGCCTCTGCCAGCTAGCCTACTTCAGCAGTACTGTATCATTTTAATCATTTTAGTCAATAAGATTCTTGCTACGTAAAGCTTAACTCTCTGAACACTCGTGACGTGTAGTCCACTTGTCATTCAATCTCCTTTGCATTAGCGTAGCCTCTTGTGTAGCCTGTCAACTATGTGTCTGTCTATCCCTGTTCTCTCCTCTCTGCACAGACCATACAAACGCTCCACACCGCGTGGCCGCGGCCACCTAATCTGGTGGTCCCAGCGCGCACACGACCCACGTGGAGTTCCAGGTCTCCGGTAGCCTCTGGAACTGCCGATCTGCGGCCAACAAGGCAGAGTTCATCTCCGCCTATGTCTCCCTCCAGTCCCTCGACTTCTTGGCACTGACGGAAACATGGATCACCACAGACAACACTGCTACTCCTACTGCTCTCTCTTCGTCTGCCCACGTGTTCTCGCACACCCGAGAGCTTCTGGTCAGCGGGGTGGTGGCACCGGGATCCTCATCTCTCCCAAGTGGTCATTCTCTCTTTCTCCCCTTACCCATCTGTCTATCGCCTCCTTTGAATTCCATGCTGTCACAGTTACCAGCCCTTTCAAGCTTAACATCCTTATCATTTATCGCCCTCCAGGTTCCCTCGGAGAGTTCATCAATGAGCTTGATGCCTTGATAAGCTCCTTTCCTGAGGACGGCTCACCTCTCACAGTTCTGGGCGACTTTAACCTCCCCACGCCTACCTTTGACTCATTCCTCTCTGCCTCCTTCTTTCCACTCCTCTCCTCTTTTGACCTCACCCTCTCACCTTCCCCCTACTCACAAGGCAGGAAATACGCTCGACCTCATCTTTACTAGATGCTGTTCTTCCACTAACCTCGTTGCAACTCCCCTCCAAGTCTCCGACCACTACCTTGTATCCTTTTCCCTCTCGCTCTCATCCAACACTTCCCCACTGCCCCTACTCGGATGGTATCGCGCCGTCCCAACCTTCGCTCTCTCTCCCCCCGCTACTCTCTCCTCTTCCATCCTATCATCTCTTCCCTCTGCTCAAACCTTCTCCAACCTATCTCCTGATTCTGCCTCCTCAACCCTCCTCTCCTCCCTTTCTGCATCCTTTGACTCTCTATGTCCCCTATCCTCCAGGCCGGCTCGGTCCTCCCCTCCCGCTCCGTGGCTCGCGACTCATTGCGAGCTCACAGAACAGGGCTCCGGGCAGCCGAGCGGAAATGGAGGAAAACTCGCCTCCCTGCGGACCTGACATCCTTTCACTCCCTCCTCTCTACATTTTCCTCTTCTCTCTCTGCTGCTAAAGCCACTTTCTACCACTCTAAATTCCAAGCATCTGCCTCTAACCCTAGGAAGCTCTTTGCAACCTTCTCCTCCCTCCTGAATCCTCCTCCCCCTCCCCCCTCCTCCCTCTCTGCAGATGACTTCGTCAACCATTTTGAAAAGAAGGTCGACGACATCCGATCCTCGTTTGCTAAGTCAAACGACACCGCTGGTTCTGCTCACACTGCCCTACCCTGTGCTCTGACCTCTTTCTCCCCTCTCTCTCCAGATGAAATCTCGCGTCTTGTGACGGCCGGCCGCCCAACAACCTGCCCGCTTGACCCTATCCCCTCCTCTCTTCTCCAGACCATTTCCGGAGACCTCCTCCCTTACCTCACCTCGCTCATCAACTCATCCCTGACCGCTGGCTACGTCCCTTCCGTCTTCAAGAGAGCGAGAGTTGCACCCCTTCTGAAAAAACCTACACTCGATCCCTCCGATGTCAACAACTACAGACCAGTATCCCTTCTTTCTTTTCTCTCCAAAACTCTTGAACGTGCCGTCCTTGGCCAGCTCTCCCGCTATCTCTCTCAGAATGACCTTCTTGATCCAAATCAGTCAGGTTTCAAGACTAGTCATTCAACTGAGACTGCTCTTCTCTGTATCACGGAGGCGCTCCGCACTGCTAAAGCTAACTCTCTCTCCTCTGCTCTCATCCTTCTAGACCTATCGGCTGCCTTCGATACTGTGAACCATCAGATCCTCCTCTCCACCCTCTCCGAGTTGGGCATCTCCGGCGCGGCCCACGCTTGGATTGCGTCCTACCTGACAGGTCGCTCCTACCAGGTGGCGTGGCGAGAATCCGTCTCCACACCACGTGCTCTCACCACTGGTGTCCCCAGGGCTCTGTTCTAGGCCCTCTCCTATTCTCGCTATACACCAAGTCACTTGGCTCTGTCATAACCTCACATGGTCTCTCCTATCATTGCTATGCAGACGACACACAATTAATCTTCTCCTTTCCCCCTTCTGATGACCAGGTGGCGAATCGCATCTCTGCATGTCTGGCAGACATATCCGTGTGGATGACGGATCACCACCTCAAGCTGAACCTCGGCAAGACGGAGCTGCTCTTCCTCCCGGGGAAGGACTGCCCGTTCCATGATCTCGCCATCACGGTTGACAACTCCATTGTGTCCTCCTCCCAGAGCGCTAAGAACCTTGGCGTGATCCTGGACAACACCCTGTCGTTCTCAACTAACATCAAGGCGGTGGCCCGTTCCTGTAGGTTCATGCTCTACAACATCCGCAGAGTACGACCCTGCCTCACACAGGAAGCGGCGCAGGTCCTAATCCAGGCACTTGTCATCTCCCGTCTGGATTACTGCAACTCGCTGTTGGCTGGGCTCCCTGCCTGTGCCATTAAACCCCTACAACTCATCCAGAACGCCGCAGCCCGTCTGGTGTTCAACCTTCCCAAGTTCTCTCCGTCACCCCGCTCCTCCGCTCCCTCCACTGGCTTCCAGTTGAAGCTCGCATCCGCTACAAGACCATGGTGCTTGCCTACGGAGCTGTGAGGGGAACGGCACCTCAGTACCTCCAGGCTCTGATCAGGCCCTACACCCAAACAAGGGCACTGCGTTCATCCACCTCTGGCCTGCTCGCCTCCCTACCACTGAGGAAGTACAGTTCCCGCTCAGCCCAGTCAAAACTGTTCGCTGCTCTGGCCCCCCAATGGTGGAACAAACTCCCTCACGACGCCAGGACAGCGGAGTCAATCACCACCTTCCGGAGACACCTGAAACCCCACCTCTTTAAGGAATACCTAGGATAGGATAAAGTAATCCCTCTCACCCCCTCCCCTGAAAGATTTAGATGCACTACTGTTCCACTGGAGGTCATAAGGTGAATGCACCAATTTGTAAGTCGCTCTGGATAAGAGCGTCTGCTAAATGACTTAAATGTAAATGTAAATGTATAACAATAACAAAATTGATCACAGAAAAATTAGTACATCCTGTATAAATAAAGGTTAAATAACATCTCCAGGAGGAGGAGTTGGAAGTGGAGAACCTCTCAGCTCCCCCGTGGCCACCCTTACCCCAGGCTTACGAGCCGAACCAGCCCAACCTCCCTGCCATACCCCCCCTGTCCTCTCCGGTTACCACCATCTGGCGACCGCCACAGCCACCACATCGGGGTCCCGAGGATAGGGACCGGAAAGCCAGCCAGAGGAACGGAACACACAGCGTAAGCTGTTGATCGCTGACCTATGTCATTACCCCTGCGGTGCTGTCATCACGCATGATCACATTGATCCCGCTCTTGTTTTTTTTTCAGTATCATTTTGGTGCTTATTTTTGGATCATTTTCAATTTTTCCTCATCATAAGGGCCAATATGTTTATGATGTTCCTTCATCCGCTTGCTTTGTGAATCATCCAGATGTCCCCTCTTTCCATTTCATTATTAAAATAGTATTTTGGTGGACGTATTATTATTTTGGGAGTCTTTTGAGTTTCCCCTCAAACCTTACTTGTCATAAATGTGGATATATTGGTTGGGTATTTTTATTTTCTTCATAAGAAGCTTCATCAGCTTTCTTTGTGAGTCATTCACATTTCTTTGTTTTATTTTGTTAATTAGTTTGTCGTTTTGGAGGTTATTTCAGTTAACTACACTGATTTTGTTCATATTGTTTGGTTGGTTGGTTTGTTGTCCTCTCATTTCTCATTTTGAGCTTCGTGATTTATGAACACTTTATTGTCCATTTCTTTAGCAGATCATGGAAATATATCATTTCGATTTGAACTTGTCAGCATGTCTTTATTGTGAATAAATCATTTTTTCACCCATCTCTTCTGATGTCAGTGCGTATACTGATCTTTCACCTGTCATATATATCTGTGTAGTAACTGATCTCTCTCTCTCATGTCCCCCTGTAGGGTCCAGACTACAGGCTGTATAAGAGTGAACCAGAGCTCACCACTGTAGCTGAGGTGGATGAGACCAACGGAGAGGACAGATCTGAACAGTCTGACAGAGACCCCTCTGACACCAAAGGTACACAGTAGAAAACACTCCCAAATGGAATGAAAACGGGACGGACTATTTTACCTTGTCCAATTAGATTTTTTTAAATTACCGCGTGCCCTAATGAACACGACCCTGGATAGAGGTGCTACTCTGTTAGCTGCATTACTAAACTATTAGCAGAACTAGCTTCACCTTTCAGAAGCTGTATGAGCGCAGATGTGTTACATAACTTTAATATTTATGTTCTCCCTCCAGGATTGTCATACCCCATTGGCATCGTTCCCCCCAGAACCAAATCTCCCATAATACCAGAGTCTGTCACCCTGAGGAAGGGCAGGAGAACAGACCCACACATGGAGTGCCAGTGTGTGTGTGTGTGTGTGTGTGGCATGATCAGTGTAGTTACCCAAAGGAAGGTCAGGAGGCCAGACCCACACATGGCGAGTGTGTCTGCGATGTATGGACATAATCAATATAGTTAAGGAGTTGGATATTAGATCATATCTAAGTAGAATTGAAGTGAAATCGGTTAAGTGGGTGATATTAGGCTAAGCGTTGAGGTTAGGCATACAGTGGGGCAAAAAAGTATTTAGTCAGCCACCAATTGTGCAAGTTCACCCACTAAAAAAGATGAGAGAGGCTTGTAATTTTCATCATAGGTACACTTCAACTATGACAGACAAAATGAGAAAAAAATAAAATAAAATCCAGAAAAACACATTGTAGGATTTTTTATGAATTTATTTGCAAATTATGGTGGAAAATAAGTATTTGGTCACCTACAAACAAGCAAGATTTCTGGCTCTCACAGACCTGTAACTTCTTCTTTAACTTCTTGCGTCGAGCCAACCCGGATCCGGGATCATGACTACAGCCTCAAGTCCATTACCATAACGCAACGTTAACTATTCATGAAAATCGCAAATGAAATGAATTCAATATGCTTGCTCTCATGCTTAGCCTTTTGTTAACAACACTGTCATCTCAGATTTTCAAAAATATGCTTCTCAATCATAGCAAACTAGCATTTAGCATTTAGCGTTAGCATTTAGCGTTAGCATTAGCAGGCAACATTTTCACAAAAACCAGCAAAAACATTCAATAAATCATTTACCTTTGAAGAACTTCGGATGTTTTCAATGAGGAGACTCTCAGTTAGATAGCAAATGTTCAGTTTTCCTGAAAGATTATTTGTGCAGGAGAAATCGGTCCGTTTTCTGCGTCATGTTTGGCTACCAAAAAAAAACGAAAATTCATTCATCCAAACGCCAAACTTTCTTCCACATTAACTCCATAATATCGACTGAAACATGGTAAACGTTGTTTAGAATCAATCCTCAAGGTGTTTATCACATATCTCTTCATGATATATCATTCCTGGAAGTCTCCTCTCTGTCTCAATCACATGGATGAATGTGAGCAGCTTGGAGATTACGCAACAATTTCAACAAAGGACACCGGGCGGACCCCTGGTAAATGTAGTCTCTTATGGCCAATCTTCCAATGATATGCCTACAAATACGTCACAATGCTGCAGACAACTTGGAGAAACGATAGAAAGGGCAGGCTCATTCCTGGCGCTTTCACAGCCATATAAGGAGACAATGAAAAACAGAGCCTCAAAAATCCTGCTCATTTCCTGTTTGAAGTTTCATCTTGGTTTCGCCTGTAGCATTAGTTCTGGGGCACTCACAGATAATATATTTGCAGTTTTGTAAACGTCAGAGTTTAGTCTTTCCAAGGCTGTCAATTCCATGCATGGTCGAGCATATTTTCGTGACAAACTATTGCGCTTAATGCAACCGCTGTGTTACATTTATTTTTGTAACGTTACAGAATTCGTTCACTAGGCTATAATATGAGACGGCGCTCAGAAATTAGCATTATGTCTCCTCTATGTTGAAGTCCACAGAAACCCAAAATTACCACATAAATATCCTTTGATGTTCTTCGATCAGAAGACGTGGAAGGAGTCATACTTACCAAAAACTGCGTTTGGTTTTCTAGTCTGTGTCTTTAGGTTATCAAACGCGACAAATTCCGGTTGAAATGCAGCCAAAATTCTAGTGGATGCGCATCAAAACTTCAAAATTACATATTATATGTCGACTAAACTGGTCAAACTAAGTGCAGAATCAAGCTTTAGCATGTTATAAACGTGCAAAACAATCCTTAGCTCGAACAGACACACCAACATCGTTTGGTCAATCCTGGAAGAAAGAGATGCTCTGGACCCGACGCGCGCATGAAAGTACATGTATTTTCGCGTGACCCGAAGGTTTCAGCCCGCCAAACGTCGAGGGGGCGGGCGATTCTCACAATGACAGGCCCCACTGAAAGGAGACATCGCGCTGAAGAGATACAAACTGTTCCCAGATCCGTAGCTGGTTGGGAAGGGTTGGGGCGATGACGTCAAAGTTGGGCCAACTTTTCTGATGACAAGAGAGAGTTTGGGAGAATGGCTGCCCTGAGAGTTCTGCTTTACATACAGACATAATTTGAACGGTTTTAGAAGCTTTAGAGTGTTTTCTATTCAATAATAATTATTATATGCATATATTAGCAATTTTGGACAGATTTTTTTTCTGTTTAGTATGGGCACGCAATTCCTCCAAAGGGGGCAGTAGTCAGCCCTATCTTTAACAGGTTTTAAAACGGGCACGTCTTTTTATCCAATAATGACATAGCGCCCCCATAGGTTGAAGAGGTTAACCTCTTGCGTCTACTGAGACGCTTGCGTCCCATCCAGAGCTCTGGAAATGCAAATGCGCTACGCTAAATGCTAATAGTATTAGTTAAAACTCAAACGTTCATTAAAATACACATGCAGGGTATTGAATTAAAGCTACACTCGTCATTTCCTAATAATTGCTCCCACAGTTGATTTCTTCAAACCAAGCTGCTTACCTATTGCAGATTCAGTCTTCCCAGCCTGGTGCAGGTCTACAATTTTGTTTCTGGTGTCCTTTGACAGCTCTTTGGTCTTGACCATAGTGGAGTTTGGAGTGTGACTGTTTTAGGTTGTGGACAGGTGTCTTTTATATTGATAACAAGTTCAAACAGGTGCCATTAATACAGGTAACGAGTGGAGGACAGAGGAGCCTCTTAAAGAAGTTACAGGAAAAACTGATCACTGAAAATGGAAAAATATATTGCTGCGCGACTTGAACCCATTGATAAAGGTGAACCACAATTAATGAGGCTGAGGTTGCAGTACCTACAGCTTCCACACGGTGTCTAGAGTCTTGTCATTTGCCTACGATTTGTTTCTTGGTCAAACAGATGCAAGGCAGCGCAGTTCTTCAGGTCTAGGACCAGATATTTTGGTTGAGTTTCTAGCCGGACATTTTTCCAGACGGACAGCTATAGAATATACTTCGTCTTGTGATTAATTTGATCGCTTATTAACGTTTACTAATGCCTAAATTTGCATTACAAAAGTATTTTGAAGTGTTTTGTGAAAGTTTATCGTCGACTTTTTGAATTTTAAAAAATGACGTTACGTTATGAAACGCTGTTTTTTTTCGTTGATCACACAGTCTACATATAACGATATCTAGGCTATATATGGACCGATTTAATCGAAAAAAAGACCCAATAGTGATTATGGGACATCTAGGAGTGCCAACAAAGAAGATGGTCAAAGGTAATGAATGTTTTCTATTTTATTGTGCGGTTTGTGTAGCGCCGAATATGCTAATTATTTTGTTTACGTCCCCTGCGGGTCTTTTGTGGTGTTACATGCTATCAGATAATAGCTTCTCATGCTTTCGCCAAAAAGCATTTTAAAAATCTGACTTGTTGCCTGGATTCACAACGAGTGTAGCTTTAATTTGATACCCTGCATGTGTATTTTAATGAACTTTTGAGTTTTAACTAATACTATTAGCATTTAGCGTAGCGCATTTGCATTTCCAGAGCTCTAGTTGGGACGCAAGCGTCCCAGGTAGAGGTAAGAGGTTAAAAGACAAAACGGTCCCAGAGCTGATCGACCCAGAATGGAAATGGCACCTCGCATTTTTAACAGACGTGACAGAAATACTTAACAGCCTTAACTTGCAGCTACAAGGCGAGGGGAAACTCATTTGCGACATGTATTCACACATAAAAGCATTTGAGGTGAAATTAGCGCTGCTTTTGGAACAAGTGAAAAAGCGCAACTTCGTCCATCTTCCTGCTACCCAAAACCTGTCGACAGAGAACCCAGCGGTCCCGTTCCCAGCTGAAAAGTGCCTGGAAGCACTGGAAATGCTGAAGGCGGAGTTCGGTGTGCGATTCAGTGAACTACATGTTCATGCAAAAGAAATCCGTCTTTTTCAGAACCCCTTTGTTGCCGACATTGATGAAGCCCAGCCTTCATATCAGTTTGAGTTGGCTGAGTTACAGAACTGTGATGTTCTGAAAGACGCATTCAAGCCCAACAGTCTCATTGACTTCTATGCCGCCCTCCCAAACGACACATATCCAAACATCAAAAAACACGCAATGAAAATGTCCACAGTTTTTGGCAGCACGTATATCTGCGAGAAAACCTTTTCTCGCATGAAACTGCTGAAAACCCCAATGAGATCAAGATTGACAGATGAACATTTGCATCAGTGCTTGAGACTGGCTGTAACTAGAATGGAACCTGATATTCAACTTCTCACCAGCCAGATGCAGGCCCACAGTTCACACTGATGAACATACATAGGTAAGCTCACTTTTCTGACTTGAATGAGTCATTCTGAGCATAAACAAATATAATCATAATAAAATCTACTGGGATAAAATCCATCTTTACAACCATACTGGTAGTGAAATGTATTGTGCTGTGTAGGTGCTGTATCACTTAGTTCAGTTTCTCAACCTGCTTCTTTTGTGGTTTTCACAGGGAAGTTGATGAGAGAGAGCTGCAAACAGCGGTGTCTACAAGCCTACTGGAACATACAAAAGGATTATAAGGAAGGAACACAAGAACTTTAAGAGACTGCTCATATGTGTCAGAGAGATTCTGCTCTGACAACTGAGCTGAACTTTTATCTGTTAAGATTGTGCATGGCACGACAGAAAGTTAATGTTCCATGGCTTTTTTTTCTATGAAGAACCCAGAGAGAGTTATTTAGTTATTATTTATTTCCTGTTTTTTCTGTGAAGAACTCAGAGAGGGTTATTTAGTTATTATTTATTTAATTAATAGTGTTATTATTTGTTTCCTGACTTTTTTTCTGTAAAGAACCTGGAAAGGGTTATTTGGTTATGTGTGGCTTTCTGGAAAACAATAAATTTTTTAAGCTCCCCTACGATCGTCACACTTTTTCTGTTACAAACTGACACCGGCCCCCCATCAGAGAAGGGAAAAGTTATGTGGCCCTCACAGGAAAAAGTTTGGGGACCCCTGGTGTAAAGGAAAGAATGAATGGGGCGGGGCCATGTATCGTGAGATTTTCAGTGAAAACCTCCTTCCATCAGCAAGGACACTGAAGATGAAACGTGGCTGGGTCTTTCAGCATGACAATGATCCCATTTCAAGGTCCTGGAGTGGCCTAGCCAGTCTCCAGATCTCAACCCCATAGAACATCTTTGGAGGGAGTTGAAAGTCCGTGTTGCCCAGCAGCAGCCCCAAAACATCACTGCTCTAGAGGAGATCTGCATGGAGGAATGGGCCAAAATACCAGCAACAGTGTGTGAAAAACTTGTGAAGACTTACAGAAAATGTTTGACCTCTGTCATTGCCAACAAAGGTTATATAACAAAGTATTGAGTTAAACTTTTGTTATTGACCAAAAACTTATTTTCTAGCATAATTTGCAAATAAATTCATTAAAAATCCTACAATGTGATTTTCTGGATTTTTTTTCTTCTAATTTTGTTTGTCATAGTTGAAGTGTACCTATGATGAAAATTACAGGCCTCTCTAATCTTTTTACGTGGGAGAACTTGCACAATTGGTGGCTGACTAAATACTTTTTTGCCCCGCTGTAGGTTTAACAATCCACAATCCAGAACCATTCAATATCTTGCTTAACCCACAAATGAAAGATAACATTTAAATGATGCATGCATCATTCGCTTTCCCGGTGTGCCCCACAGGGGCATGTTCATTTAAAAGGTGGCTAGTCATTATGGTTCTGCATAGAAAGCAGGTTGTAACAATAGTAAATGTAATAACACTGGTAAAAGTAATAACTTCTCTATTGCTAATGTAATAAACCTAGTGAATGTAATAACTTGCCGGTAAACATAATAAAATGTTGAACGTTACACAACTTATTACATTCAGCAGAAAAAGTTATTATTATTACATTTACCGGTGGTTATTACATTAACAGGTTAGTAACAACTTTTTAAAATAAATGTTGTGATAACTTCAACCAATCATCTAAGAACATGTTTTTATGTACTTCTTCCCTCAATTTGATGCACATACCAACGCCCACTGCCAATTACAACACAAACAAACTCATGCACATACTACAGGAATACTCATACATAGAGACCCTCACAAGCTAACATTAAAATGTACATTCATGCACAGTCACACACACACACACACACACACACACACACACACACACACACACACACACACACACACACACACACACATAGCTTATTATAATGTTATCCGTTGGTTATTACATTATCAGTTCAGTAGCAACTTTCATGATGAATAACATAACAACTTCAACCGATCATGCAATAACATACCAAAATCAATGTCTTCATGTATTATTTTCTTTTGATGGACATAGTAGTAGTAGTTCTATTGTAGAATAGTGAAGACATCAAAACTATGAAATAACACACATGGAATCATGTAGTAACCAAAAAAAGAGTTAAATCAAAATATATTTGAGATTTTATGGTCTTCAAAGTAGCCACCCTTTGCCATGATGACAGCTTTGCACACTCTTGGCATTCTCTCAACCAGCTTCATAAGGTAGTCAGCTGGAATGCATTTCAAATTGACAGGTGTGCATTGTCAAAAGTTAATTTGTGGAAATTATTTCGTTCTTAATGCATTTGAGCCAATTAGTTGTTGTGACAAGTTAGGATTGGTAAACAGAATTTGGTAAAATACCAAGTCCATATTATGGCAAGAACAGCTCAAATAAGCAAAGAGAAACGACAGTCCATTATTACTTTAAGACATGAAGGTCAGTCACTCCGGAAAATTTCTTTAAGTGCTGTCGCAAAAACCATCAAGCGCTATGATGAAACTGGCTCTCATGAGGACAGCCACAGGAAAGGAAGACCCAGAATTTCCTCTGCTGCAGAGGATAAGTTACAGTTACCAGCCTCAGATATTGCAGCCCAAAGTAACAGACACATCTCAACATCAACTGTTCAGAGGAGACCGCGTGTATCAGGCCTTTATGGATGAATTTCTGCAATGAAACCACTACAAAAGTATACCAATAAGAAGAAGAGACTTGCTTGGGCCAAGAAACACGAGCAATGGACATTAGACCGGTGGAAATCTGTCCTTTGGTCCAAATTGGAGATTTTTGGTTCCAACCGCCATGTCTTTGTGAGACGCAGAGTAGGTGAACGGATGATCTCTGCATGTGTGCTTCCCACTGTGAAGCATGGAGGAGGAGGTGTGATGGTGTGGCGGTGCTTCGCTGGTGACAATGGCTGTGATTTATTTAGAATGTAAGCACACTTAAGCAGCATGGCTGCCACAGCATCCCATGTGGTTTGCACTTAGTGGGACTATCATTTGTTTTTCAACAGGATGACCTGGCCTCCACAGTCACCCAACCTCAACCCAATTGAAATGGTTTGGGATGAGTCCTACCGCAGAGTGAAGGAAAAGCAGCCAGGTGAAGCTGGTTGAGAGAATGCCAAGAGTTTGCAAAGCTGTCATCAAGGCAAAGGGTGTCTACTTTGAAGAATCTAAAATATATTTTTATATGTTTAGCACTGTTTTGGTTACTACATGTTTCCATATGTGTTATTTCATAGTTTTGATGTCTTCACTATAATTCCACAATGTAGAAATAGTATTTTTATTAGATAAACCCTGAAATGAGTAGGTATGTCTAAACGTTTGACTGGTACTGTACTCAGGTATCATTTTATTTCAAAATAAAAGTATTTTATAATAGAAACTAGAGGTCGACCGATTATGATTTTTCAACACCGATACCGATTAATCGGGCAAATTTTTAAAATGTATTTGTAATAATGACAATTACAACAATACTGAATGAACACTTATTTTAACTTAATATTATACATCAATAAAATCAATTTAGCCTCAAGTAAATAATGAAACATGTTAAATTTGGTTTAAATAATGCAAAAACAAAGTGTTGGAGAAGAAAGTAAAAGTGCAATATGTGCTATGTAAGAAAGCTAACGTTTCAGTTCCTTGCTCAGAACATCAGAACACATGAAAGCTGGTGGTTCCTTTTAACATGAGTCTTCAATATTCCCAGGTAAGAAGTTTTAGGTTGTAGTTATTATAGGAATTATAGGACTATTTCCCTCTATACCATTTGTATTTCATTAACCTTTGACTATTAGATGTTCTTATAGGCACTTTAGTATTGCCAGTGTAACAGTATAGCTTCTGTCCCTCTCCTCGCTCCTCCCTGGGCTCGAACCAGCAACACAACGACAACAGCCACCCTCGAAGCAGCGTTACCCATGCAGAGCAAGGGGAACAACTACTAGAAGGCTCAGAGCGAGTGACGTTTGAAATGCTATTTAGCGCACGCTAACTAGCTAACCATTTTACTTCGGTTACACCAGCCTCATCTCGGGAGTTGATAGGCTTGAAGTCTTAAACAGAGCAATGCTTGACGCACAACGAAGAGCTGCTGGCAAAACGCTCGAAAGTGCTGTTTGATTGTTTACGAGCGCCTGCTTCTGCCTTCCACCGCTCAGTCAAATACTTAGATACTTGTATGCTTGTATGCTCAGTCAGATTATATGCAACGCAGGACAAGCTAGATAATATGTGTAGTTAACTAGTGATTATGATTGATTGTTTTTTATAAGATAAGTTCAATGCTAGCTAGCAACTTACCTTGGCTTACTGCATTCGCGTAACAGGCAGGCTCCTTGTGGAGTGCAACGAGCGAGAGGCAGGTCGTTATTGCGTTGGACTAGTTAACTGTAAGGTTGCAAGATTGTATCCCCCGAGCTGACAAAGTGAAAATCTGTCATTCTGCCCCTGAGCGAGGCTGTCCACCGTTCCTAGGCCGTCATTGAAAATAAGAATGTGTTCTTAACTGACTTGTCTAGTTAAATAAAGGTATAAATAATAATAAAAAAATATAATAATAATAATAATAATTCGGCAAATCGGCGCCCAAAAATACCGATTTCCGATTGTTATGAAAACTTGAAATCGGCCTTAATTAATTGGCCATTCCATATGCACAAAAAGTTTATTGCCCTCAAATTGTGTGTACACATTTGTTTACATCCCGGTTAGTGAGCATTTTATCCTTTGTCAAGTTTATCCATCCACCTGACAGATGTGGCATATCAAGAAGCTGATTATTATACAGGTGCACCTTGTGCTGGGCACAATAAAAGGCCACTCTAAAATATGCAGTTTTGTCAAACACCACAATGCCACGGACGTCTCAAGTTTTGAGGGAGTGTGCAATTTTATTTTATTTCAGGAATGTCCACCAGAGCTGTTGCCAAATAATTGAATGTTAATTTCTCTGCCAACGTCGTTATAAAGAATTTGCTGGCCTCACAACTTCAGACCACGTATACCAACGCCAGCCCAAGACCTTCACATCCGGCTTCTTCACCTGCGGGATCATCAGGTGGGAGGGAGGGTGGAGCAGAAATGCTCAGAAGTATTTCTATCTGTAATAAAGCCCTTTTGTAGTGAAAATCGTGTTCTGATTGGCTGGGCTTGGCTCCTCAGTGGGACTGGCTGGCTCCCAAGTAGGTGGGCCTATGCCATCCCAGGCCCACACATGGCTGCGCCCCTGCCCAGTCATGTGAAATCTATAGATTAGGGCCTAATTTATTTATTTCAATTGACTGATTTCCTTATATGAACTGTAACTCAGCAAAATCTTTGAAATTGTTGCATTTTGTGTTTATAATTTTGTTTAGTATAATATGAACTGGATGCTGTTCCCTGTTTTGCTCTATGACCCCCACAAGTGTCACAGGGGACTCGTCTGAAGGTTAACCCATACAAATCTGGTGTGTTATATTTGCTCATTGTGAATGTTATTCGTCAAGCTCTGTTATTCAAAAATTTCAGAGACACAAAAAACAAAGCATGTTACAAAGAAACGCTGCTACGTTTTGATGTGTGGGTTGTCATTTGTCAGGGAATGGTCCAAATTCACGTTTTGCCACCCCCATTTCTATGATGCGTGCTGGCTAGCCAGCTAACTAGCTGTGTCAGAGTACTTGACGGCGTTCACTGAGGTTTAGTGCTCCCTAGAATCCTTGAGACGTCGATACACTAAACCCTAACCCTTACCCTAACCATAACCCGTAACTAACCTGAATCCTAACTCTTACCCTAACCACATTTCAACTTCAATGGGGTAGGGACACCCAAGTATCCCGAAATAGCAGGGACAGTTCACTGACACAATGCTTGAGGCTAGAGGCAGCGATGGTCCAGTGGCAAATTTTGTGATGGATGTTTTTCTTTTCAAGTGACAACTACCAGAAATTCCCTGGCTACAGCCCTACAATCAACAAAGAAATTGCTAAATACCAATACATAGAAAATGTCCTATGTCATTGTTTTCCAGCTGCAGAGAATGAGGCAGCTCAGTCTTCAGAGCCTAGGCAAATTTTGGGCTGGAATCAGTGCAATTCATCATCCTTTCACTAGAGCATATTTCAGGTGCTCCTAAAATTTATGCAATGTTTATATTAATGTTATTTCCTCTAATTTAAGAAATCATATTTCTGTTTTAAACACAATCCATACAGATGATTGTTTTCATTCCAGCTATAATAATAAAATATTGGTTGTCTGTGAATATTTCCACTGTAAAATCAGAAACGTATCAGTTAAAATAATCCCATATCGGTTGCGCTGTATATATGTGTATTCCTGTATGATGTGCAGGAGTTAGTTTTTTTGTTATTGGCAAGGGGGGTGTGGTATGTGCTTGTAGTTGTACAACCTGTTTTAGGCTATTTGTATGAACATTTTAATTAATTAATTAATAATACACAGCTGTTTTCAAATACAGTCTATGCCTTTCTAATTTAATTTAGCCTTGGCAAGAACATTTTAATTAATAAATAACTAAACATGGCTGTCTACAAACTCAATAATTCACCTCTAGATTACTTGTTTGGGCCAGACCGTGGCCTACTCAAAGTGAGCCGCTGCTGTTGGGAAGTCAAAACTGTCCACTTCCTTGGAGCAGCTTGCGATGCGCATCAGCGTTGTTACTTTGTCCACAAAATGTGCAATTTTTGCAGAGAGAATCTCTACTCGGCGGGCACACTGGAAACGGGTAAATCAAAATCACACATTTTGCCCAGTCGGGGTAGACTTATAATAAACAGTACCAGTCAAAAGTTTGGACACACCCACTCATTCCAGGGTTTTTCATTATTTTTTACTAATTTCTACATTGTAGAATAATGGTGAAGACATCAAACTATGAAATAACACATATGGAATCATGTAGTAACTAAAAAAAAGTGTTAAACAAAACAAAATATATTTTAGATTCCCCAAAGTAGCCACCCTTTGCTCAACATATGTGGGAACTCTTTCAAGACTGTTGGAAAAGCATTCCAGGTGAAGGTGGTTGAGAGAATGTCAAGAGTGTGTCAGAGCTGTCATGAAGGCAAAGGAATGCTAAAATATAAATATATATTGATTTGTTTAGCAATTTTTTGGTTACTACATGATTCCATATGTGTTATTTCATAGTTTTGACGCCTTGAATGAGTAGGTGTGTCCAAACTTTTGACTGGTACTGTATAATGTACTAAACATTAGGAACACCTTCCTAATATTGAGTTGCACCCCCTTTTCCCCTCAGAACAGCTTCAATCCGTCAGGGCAAGGACTCTACAAGGTATTGAATGCGTTCCACAGGGATGCTGGCCCATGTTGACTCCAATGCTTCCCACAGTTGTGTCAAGTTGGCTGGATGTCCTTTTGGTGGTGGACCATTCTTAATCAAATCAAACTTTATTTGTCACATGCGCCGAATACAACAGGTGTAGGTAGACCTTATTAACGTGAAATGCTTACTTAAATGCCCTTAACCAACAATGTAGTTCAAGAAAGAGTTAATAAAATATTGACCAAATAAACTTAAGTAAAAATGATAAGAATTAACACATTAAAATAACACTAACAAGGCTATATACAGGGGGTACCGGTAACGAGTCAATGTGCGGGGGTACAGGTTATTCGGGGTCATTTGTGTATGTAGGTAGGGGTAAAGTGACTATGCATAGATAATAAACAGTGAGTAGCAGCAGTGTAAAAACAAATGGTGGGGTCAATGTAAATTGTCCAGCAATCTTATGGCTTGGAGGTAGAAGCTGGTAAGGAGCCTTTTGGTCTTAGACTTGGCTCTTCGGTACAGCTTGCCTTTCGGTAGCAGAGAGAACAGTCTGACTTGGGTGACTGGATTGTCTTAGACAATCTTTGGGGCTTTCCTCTGACACCGCCTAGTATATAGGTCCTGGATGGCAGGAAGCACTTGGCCCCGGTGAGGTACTGGGCTGTACACACTACCCTCTGTAGCGCTTTACGGTCAGATGGCGAGCAGTTGCCATTCCTGGCGGTGATGCAACCGGTCAGGATGCTCTTGATGGTGCAGCTGTATAACTTTGAGGATCTGGGGACCCATGACAAATCTTTTCAGTGTCCTGAGGGAGAAAATGTGTTGCTGTGCCTTCTTCACGACTGTCTTGGTGTGTTTGGACCATGAAAGTTCGTTGATGATGTGGACACCAAGGAACTTGAAACTCTTGACCTGCTCCACTACAGCCCCATCGATGTTAATGGGGGCCTGACGGCCCTCCTTTTCCGTAGTCCACAATCAGCTCCTTTGTCTTGCTCACATTGAGGGAGAGGTTGTTGTCCTGGCAGTGTCTGACTTCCTCCCTATAGGGTGCCTCATTGTTGTCGGTGATCAGGCCTACAACCATTGTGTCGTCAACAAATTTAATGATGATTTTGGAGTCATGTTTGGCCACACAGTCATGGGTGAACAGGGATAAAAAGATGGGGCTAAGCACGCACCGCTGAGGGGCCCCAGTGTTGAGGATCAGCTTGGCAGATGTGTTGTTGCCTACCCTTACCATCTGGGGGCGGCCTGTCAGGAAGTCAAGGATCCAGTTGCTGGGGGAGATATTTAGTCCCAGGATCCTTAGCTTAGTGTTGAGCTTTGTTGGCACTATGGTGTTGAACGCCGAGCTGTAGTCAATGAACAGCTTTCTCACATAGGTGTTCCTTTTGTCCAGGTGGGAAAGGGCAGTGTAGAGTGTGATTGCATCATCTGTGGATATGTTGGGGAGGTATGCGAATTGGAGTGTGTCTCGGGTATCCAGGATGATGCTGTTGATGTGAGCCATGACCAGCTCTTCAAAGCACTTCATGGCTACCGACGTGAGTGCTAATGCATGTTATTCATTAAGGCAAGTTACCTTCGCTTCCTTGGGCACAGGGACTATGGGGTCTGCTTGAAACATGTAGGTATTACAGACCTGGTCAGGGAGAGCTTGAAAATGTCAGTGATGACACTTGCCAGTAGGTCCGCGCTTGCTTGGAGTACATGTCCTGGTAATCTGTCTGGCCCCCCGGCTTTGTGAATGTTTACCTGTTTAAAGGTCTCACATCGGCTACTGAGAGCATTATAGAGGGCAAAAAAGTATTTAGTCAGCCACCAATTGTGCATGTTCTCCCACTTAAAAAGATGAGAGAGGCCTGTAATTTTCATCATAGCTACACTTCAACTATGACAGACAAAATGAGAAAAAAACAAGTATTTGGTCAATAACAAAAGTTTATCTCAATACTTTGTTATATACCCTTTGTTGGCAATGACTGAGGTCAAACGTTTTCTGTAAGTCTTCACAAGGTTTTCACACACTGTTGTTGGTATTTTGGCCCATTCCTCCATGCAGATCTCCTCTAGAGCAGTGATGTTTTGGGGCTGTTGCTGGGCAACACGGACTTTCAACTCCCTCCAAAGATTTTCTATGGGGTTGAGATCTGGAGACTGCTAGGCAGCTCCAGGACCTTGAAATGCTTCTTATGAAGCCACTCCTTCGTTGCCCGGGCGGTGTGTTTGGGATCATTGTCATGCTGAAAGCTGATAGAAGGAGGTTTTCACTCAAAATCTCACGATACATGGCCCCGTTCATTCTTTCCTTTACACGGATCAGTCGTCCTGATCCCTTTGCAGAAAAACAGCCCCAAAGCATGATGTTTCCACCCCATGCTTCACAGTAGGTATGGTGTTCTTTGGATGCTACTCAGCATTATTTGTCCTCCAAACACGACGAGTTGAGTTTTTACCAAAAAGTTATATTTTGGTTTCATCTGACCATATGACATTCTCCCAATTTTCTTCTGGATCATCCAAATGCTCTCTAGCAAACTTCAGACGGGCCTGGACATGTACTGGCTTAAGCAGAGGGACACGTCTGGCACTGCAGGATTTGAGTCCCTGGCGGCGTAGTGTGTTACTGATGGTAGGCTTTGTTACTTTGGTCCCAGCTCTCTGTAGGTCATTCACTAGGTCCCCCCATGTGGTTCTGGGATTTTTGCTCACCGTTCTTGTGATCATTTTGACCCCACGGGTGAGATCTTGCGTGGAGCCCCAGATCGAGGGAGATTATCAGTGGTCTTGTATGTCTTCCATTTCCTAATAATTGCTCTCACAGTTGATTTCTTCAAACCAAGCTGCTTACCTATTGCAGATTCAGTCTTCCCAGCCTGGTGCAGGTCTACAATTTTGTTACTGGTGTCCTTTGACAGCTCTTTGGTCTTGGCCATAGTGGAGTTTGGAGTGTGACTATTTGAGGTTGTGGACAGGAGTCTTTTATACTGATAACAAGTTCAAACAGGTGCCATTATACAGGTAACGAGTGGAGGACAGAGGAGCCTCTTAAAGAGGTTACAGGTTACAGGTCTGTGAGAGCCAGAAATCTTGCTTGTTTGTAGGTGACCAAATACTTATTTTCCACCATAATTTGCAAAGAAATTCATTAAAAATCCTACAATGTGATTTTCTGGATTTTTTTTCTCTCATTTTGTCTGTCATAGTTGAAGTGTACCTATGATGAAAATTACAGGCCTCTCTCGTCTTTTTAAGTGGGAGAACTTGCACAATTGGTGGCTGACTAAATACTTATCTGGCCCACTGTATCTGACCTGAATCAAGGTTGGTTCACACACCAAGTTTCCTGGATGAAAACTTTCAGAAACAGAGACTTACTGAGACAACGATGTATCTGAAACAGAGACATATCTGAACTATCCAATAAGACATTTTCATCTTCCGTTTTAAAACAGTTTGCTACGTGTACCTTGAGGATCAGACCCTTTTTAAAAAATGTTTGCCTAAAATGACATACCCAAATCTAACTGCCTGTAGCTCAGGACCTGAAGCAAGGATATGCATATTATTGATACCATATGAAAGGAAACAGTTTGAAGTTTGTGCAAATGTGAAATTAATGTAGGAGAATATAACACATTAGATCTGGTAAAAGATAATACATAAATTTGGGGGGGGTTATTTGTTTTTACCATCAATTTTGAAATGCAAGAGAAAGGCCATAATTGTCACGATCGTCTAATGAATGAACAGACCAAGACACAGCGTACGTAGAGTTCCACATGTTTAGTCAAATGAAACTCACAACAACAACAAAGAAGAATAAAGGATACGTGAAGCTCAAGCCGTGCTCACAAGCAACTACACAGAAACAAGATCTCACAAAACACTGTGGGGAAATGGCTGCCTAAATATGATCCCCAATCAGAGACAACGATAAACAGCTGCCTCTGATTGGGAACCATACCAGGCCAACAAAGAAATAAATGCACTAAATCATCCACCCTAGTTACACCCCGACCTAACCAACATAGAGAATAAAAAGGCTCTCAATGTTCAGGGCGTGACAGTACCCCCCCCCCCAAAAGGTACAGACTCCGGCCGCAACACCTGACTCTATAGGGGAGGGTCCGGGTGGGCGTCTAGCGTCGGTGGCGGCTCCGGTGCGGGGCGAAGTACCCACTCCGCTTGTGGTTTCACCAGCATCGGTGGAGGCTCTGGTGCGGGACTTTGCCCCCGCCCAGACCACGGGTCCGGCCATGGTTCCGGGTAAAAGCCGTGCCCAGACAGGGCCCCGGCGCCGAAGAAGGTTCCTCCCATGGAGCTGGACCGTGGACCGTCTCAGGAGGTTCCGGACTGTGAAACGTGGACTGGGGACCGTCGCTTGAAGCTCTGGACTGGGGACCGTCGTCTGAAGCTCTGGACTGGGGAGGTGCACTGTAGGCCTGATGCGTGGGGCCGGCACAGGTGGCACCGGACTGGTGACATGCACTTCGGGGCGAGTGCGGGGAGCAGGCACAGGACGTACCTGACTGGGAAGGCGCACTTGAGGGAGAGTGCGAGGAGGAGGCACAGGACCTACCGGACTGGGGACACGCACTTCAGGGAGAGTGCGAGGAGGAGGCACAGGACGTACTGGGCTGTGGAGGCGCACTGGAGACCTGGTGTGTAGAGCTGGCACAGATGGTGCCTGAACGATGACACACTCCGCACGGTGAGTGCGGGGAGCTGGCGCAGGACGTACTGGGCTGTGCAGGTACACTGGAGACCTGGTGCGTAGGGCTGGCACAAATTGTACCGGAACGGTGACACACACTTCAGGGCGAGTACGTGGAGGAAACACAGGATGTACCGGACTGGGGAGGTGAACTGGAGGCCAAATGCATGAAACCGGTGCAGATGACACCGAACTGGTGTCACGCTCCTCAGCACGCCCACACTGCAGCACTCTCATCGTCACCACCTCTCTCCTGAATCTTTCATCGAGTTCCTCCTTCGACTCGCTGACGCTCTCTGGCTCATGCTAATCACATTAGCCTACGTTAGCTCAAACGTCCCGCGCGCGGGGGGGAGGTTTATCCTGTAGAGGTTTAATGAAAAGAACCCAGGGCTCATTTAATTTCCTGTAATAGGTAGAATTTACAATTAAGAGTCATATGTTGTGTTCCAGAACCGTCGTCAGCGTGACGAGGTGATGAGCAGTGACATCCTGGAGCTGGAGGCGTCAATCAGAGAACAGGAAGTGTTCAGAGAGCAGGAGACACCTGCCGAGGAAATAGCACGACTCAAAGAGGCCTCGCACACTGACCACTACAACATGGACAGAGAGGTAGGAAAGGGGGGGGGGATTAATGTCTGTCACCTGGTCCCAAATCATTCCCTTCCCCTTGGCTCTAAGATCTGTAGATCTGAATGGTTTGGATTGGTATAAGCAGTGTAGTGGTGGAGCTTACACCATATCGCTTCAACCTTACCGTATTAAAGCCCTCATCGCCAAATACAGGTACTTTTCGCTTTGTCCTTGACAGTTTGGTTGCAGGTACTATGGTGGATGTGCATTCAGACCAACACAGTACAGTTTGGCTCAGCTTGGCTCCTCAGTAGTTTCAAAAGGGTATTACTGTGGTAAAGAAACGTGACCTAGGACTCAACCACATCTACTTATCTTTCCCAGGTATCTGAATCACCCTGTGTAAGGTAATTTATTACAGCTGGTCAGGGTTGATGTTTACCAGTGCACAGTACACAGCAAATACTATATACAGTGTAGAAAGAGAGTTCTGTGTAACTAGTGCTCTCTCCGGAATAGCTGGATATCAGGACAGGCAGGCTCAAATGAGTCCCCACCACACATGCTTCCTTCCTGGTCAGTGCAGATCAGTGCATAGAAAAACCATGCTATTTTCCATTAGCTACATTCTACATTCTAAATATCAGACACAAGAAATGAACCAATTTGAAGTGTGTGTGCGTAACAAACAAGGTCATCTGTGTCTCAGTTCTTGGTAAAAATGGGGAAGGTTGTGGCTGTGGGTTCAATCCCTGGCGAGATCAAACTCACATGTACTCACTATACTTTGTCCCTTTGGATAAAACAGTCTGCTAAATGCCATATGTCTGCCCAGTATGCAGAATGTGCTCTCACCTCCCAGTGGGGTGCTGAGCCCAGAGGAGGAGGCTGAGGAGGAGGCTACAGATCAAGAACAGGAGAAGATGATCAACATCTCCTATGAACTGGCTGCTGAGGCTTCCAAACGCAGCAAGCTGGTCGCAGGTACAGTACAGCACATGACAGTATGAAGTATGGGAGGAGGTAGAGCAGGACCAACTAAACTAAATGACAAAGATGGCGGAGATTAGACCTTTGAATCACAAATTATTGCAATCCTCTTTAATCTGTCCAGTTCTTTTTATAATAAGCGATCCATGATCATCCTGCTAATAGCAGTATTCATTTGATTTAGATCAAATGTATTTCCTTTACTTGTTTTATCATTCATTAACTTCCCGCAACTTGTTTGTATTTGCCATTGTGTGTGTGATTATGTGTGTATGGTCCACGTGCGTCCTGTGTGGTCCTGTGTGGTTTGCAGTGCACAGCTTGTCCTCCTCCTCACCTTTTCCTGAGCCCCAATCTTCCTCATCTCCACCTCCTAACACACAACCACCACCCCAGCTCACTGATGGGTCCCACTTCATGTGTGTGTAATAGGAGTGGCATCAGTAATTGTGTGTAGGATTGCCCGTAAGAGCCTCCATCTCTACACAGTCTCTCCTCTCTGTTCAGACTCTCTTTACATTTGCCGCCTCTCAGGCTTTCAATTGCTGTCAACATTTTTGGCATAAATCTTTCCAACTTTTCTCTCTCTCTGTCTGACCTGTCTCTCTCTCTCACACAATTTTTATTTTGCTCTTTTTATTCTCTCCCTCTCGTTTTAGCCCAGGCCCTGGCTTCAGTGAAGACCTACAGGTGAGAGATGTGACACAGAGAGATGAGGAGGCTCCTGTTTGCTGTAAAGAAGACCTCTACACAAGGACATGATACACCCAGCACAAAGTGTAGACCAAGAGAACTGTACTCGACAGACAGATAGTTGGACCACGCCATGAGCTGGGCCTTATATGCTGTCTTCTCAATCTATGCCTCAGTGTGACATCACATCCTCCTGTGCCATGGTGTCACTTCCCGTGATGTCATCACCCTTTGACATCATCACCACCACAATCTCCCCTCTCCCTCCCTTGCCCCATGGGATCACAACTTTGCAACAAAAAACACAATAATAAGACATCGATACTGTTGTTTGCTGTTAGAGTAGTTATATGGACTGAACCCTTCTGTGATGAGGATGGCACACTGTTATGCCATTGATTCTTTCATAGTTTAAGAGTTCCACTGTTCAGCATTGTTTCATAACTCTTATTGCATTTCAATTCATATTTGAGTTCGTATTGAGTTTACATTTGAGTTTAATCACAGAATTACCCTCAATCTACACACAATACCCCATAATGACAAACCAAAAATAGGTTTTTAGAAATGTTTGCAAATGTAAAAAAAAAAAGAAAGAAGGAAAATAAGGAAATTTACATAAGTATTCAGACCCCCACTCAGTGGTTTGTTGAAGCACCTTTGGCTGCAATTACAGTCTCGAGTCTTCTTGGGTATGACGCTACAAGCTTGGCAGACCTGTATTTGGGGAGTGTCTCCCATCCTTCTCTGCAGATCCTCTCAAGCTCTGTCATGTTGGATTTGAAGCGTCGCTGCACAGCTATTTTCAGGTCTCTCCAGAGATGTTCGATCAGGTTCAAGTCCGACCTCTGGCTGGGCCACTCAAGGACATTCAGAGACTTGTCCCAAAGCCACTCCTGCGTTGTCTTGGCTGTGTGCTACGGGCCATTGTCCTGGTGGAAAGTGAACCTGGTCCTGAGTTCTCTGGAGCAGGTTTTCATCAAGGATCTCGCTGTGCTTTGCTCCATTCATCTTTCCTTCGAGCATGACTAGTCTCCCAGTCCCTGCCACTGAAAAACATCCCCACAGCATGATGCTGCCACCACCATGCTTCACTGTTGGGATGGTGTCAGGTTTCCTCCAGACGTGACGCTTTGCATTCAGGCCAAAGAGTTCAATCTTGGTTTCACCATCAAACTAAGAGTCCTTTAGGTGCCTTTTGGCAAACTCCAAGCGGGCTGTCATATGCCTTTTACTGAGGAGTGGCTTCCGTCTGGCCACTCTACCATAAAGGTAGAGTGCCCCCCCCCCCTTAAAAGATTTAGATGCACTATTGTAAAGTGGCTGTTCCACTGGATGTCATAAGGTGAATGCACCAATTTGTAAGTCGCTCTGGATAAGAGCGTCTGCTAAATGACTTAAATGTAAATGTAAAATGTAAAGGCTTGATTGGTGGAGCGCTGCAGAGATGGTTGTCCTTCTCGAAGGTTCTCCCATCTCCGAAGAGGAAATCTGGATCTCTGTCAGAGTGACCATTGGTTCTTGGTCACCTCCATGACCAAGGCCCTTCTCCCCCAATTGCTCAGTTTGGCCATGCGGCCAACTCTAGGAAGGGTCTTGGAGGTTCCAAACTTCTTCCATTTAAGAATTATGAAGGCCACTGTTCTTGGGGACCTTCAGTGTTGCAGAAATGTTTTGGTACCCTTTCCCAGATCTGTGCCTCGACACAATCCTGTCTTGTAGCTCTACAGCCAATTCCATGGCTATGTTTTTGCTCTGACATGCACTGTCAACTGTGGGAACTTATATAGACAGGTGTGTGCCTTTCGAAAGCATGCCCAATCAATTGTATTTACCACAGGTGGACTCCAATCAAGTTGTAGAAATGACATGGTCATTATAGAGTATTGTGTGTAGATTGTTTAAATTCATTTTTTTAATTTGAGAAAAAGGGTGTGACATAACAAAATGTGGAAAAAGGGTATGGGTCTGAATTCTTTCCGAATGCACATCCATAACAAGCTACAATGCTATTATTAGAGTTGGGATATGAACATTTGCATATGATCTGTTGTATATAATGTTAAATGTTTCTGATATTACACAGTGGTCATTTGGTGGTGGTTACTATTCTGTCATATAGAGATGTATTGAAAATGATTAGTATTTACACCTAACCATCCTAACTGAGGGCTGTTAGACAATACACTATTGTATTGAACAAAATATGCCACATGTAGCACATGGGGATGTTGGAAACTTCCTTCTCAGCCTTCCTTCTCAGCCTTGAGTGTCCCTCTTGCATCGCCTCGTTAGCTAGCTTTTGAGGTGGCGTGGTAGCTAAGAAGCTTGTGTACAGCAGTACAGTGTGGTTGTGCAGAGGTCCCAAGTTCACGCCAGGTAAGGGCGAATCGGGAGGAAGTGGTCCTCACTAAACAAGCAGCGTGATGTCCTTTACACACAGATAGTGTTTTTTTTTTTTTTTTACTTTCCAGTTGCTTTGAGAACAATAAGAAACTCAGGCACAGGTGATCTTGGATGATCCATAAACAACTGAATGGATCTCAAACCAACGCTGAAGTTGTGGCCTAAGAGGTAAAACTGCTTACAGGAGACCATTATGAAGGTCTTAAAAGTGATCACAATCTGCATGTGTTTCCATATGATTTTAAATTAGATGTTGGTCGTTTTTGCACTAGGCATATAACAATGGAATGTCACTGGTATAGTAAGGAGAAGTTCAAAGGAAACCCCTAGAACGGAAGGTTTAAAATTAGAGCAATGGCTCCCCCGTGTGGTCACAGATAACAGCTCTGGATTGGCGTACTGCTACCCGTTTTTAGACCCGTGATTATAAACATTTGCAACTGAGATACAATTGTGCAATGTATCGGCGATTGACCTATCCGTTCAATCTCAAATATCTGCAGGCAGCCTTGCAAACCCGTTTCTCACACACGTGATTTGTCAAGGAGCGAAAATATGACGTCACTATTTATCCCCGCCCCGCTACGCTTCTGTCCAATGTGTACACCAGGCCAGTCGTGCGACAAATGACGATGGGCAGTACAGCAATAGCTGTGGAAATCGTGAACGTAGCCATTGGTGTTCTGCAAACATGGCTACCGATGCTTCTGAGTTGGAGACTCCCGTATTGAGCGAGGAAAACAGCGAAATGCTTACAGAAAAGACCGAAGAGGAAAAGCAGAAATATCCAGAAGCAGTGAAAGATGAGGCAGGTGATAGCTGTGTTGATGCACCGCTGAAAATTGCGGAAGCGGTTGAGGAGTGCGTGCAAGACGGAGAAGTAGGGGATGCGAAACCTGCTGCAGAGGAGGCCGTGGCTGTCGGAGCGGTAGCGGCTGCGGAAGCGGTAGTGGTGGTGAGAGTGGCAACAACAGTCGCAGCAGCAACAAGGGACGCGAATGATGACGTGGTGGTGGGATGCCAACTTGCCAAATCAGAGGAAGATAGCCTGGGCCCGGAGGACGATGTTGATACCAGTGATAATGTTTTTGACGATACGGTAAATGGAATAGAAATGAAACCAGAAGAGCCGAGAGAAGAGCGCCAGTTGCCTGTTATAGTGAGTTGCGTGAAAGGCAAACCCACCAGTGAGGATGCCCCGGAGTCTGCGGAAGAGAAAACAAACACAGGAGGCGGGGGGCTTGCGGTTGGGCACAAGAGGAGAGCCAGTGTAGAAATGTCATCCTCGGACGGAGAGCCACTCAGCCGGATGGATTCAGAGGACAGGTTGGTTCTTCTAATATGTCTAGACAAACATCGGCATATGTTTTGATTTCACACTCAGCTAGAACCCTAATCATATTGAGTGAATGTGCGACCACGAATACTATAAGAAAAGTTTTTCTGCGAAAATGCTGGCGCATTCATGATCCAGTACATTGTATCCAATGCCCTCTCTTCCATGCCACATCTTATGCTAAAGAAATGTACTTAACCTATTTTGCTTCACAAATCATTTCTATGTAGGCTTCATTCGGGTGTGGATTTTGAAGCCCAAGGCAGAGACAGACCAGTTTATAACTATCAAAATGTATTCCCTTTTAATGTCAGTCTCAGCCCAGAGCTGTTTGGCGCTTGAAATTCCCATCACTAGTAAAGTTCTTTACATCACCACATAGAAGACAAGGAGGCAGGAAAATAGATAAGGGGAGAAAGAATATTACTCTTTTAAATTTATTTGATATGATTATTAATACATTATATTTATTGTCTGGGCCCCTCTTAGGATCCTCTTAAGTGCTGCTTGGTGTGTGCCATTTTGTGATTAAGGCTGCTGAGGTTTTCTGCCTGAGTGGTGATCTTCATCAGGTCTGTCCTGTAGTGTTGGGTCTTATCCAGATTTCCATACCTTCATACAGTGCCTGTGTCATCTTGCTGGGATATACGGTATTAGCGGTAGTTCACACAAGGGGGAGCAATTATTATTATTTTTTTAAGCCCCAAAACTTCACTTACCAGAATATGTGGGTGAGCGCATCTCCATCTAGCTGGGAGTCCTTCAATCTTTCTACTTTGACTGAATCGAGTTATCCATCCGGCTATACACACACACACACACACACACGTAAATAAGAGCCGAAAGGTGAAAACAACTTCAGGAGATGAAATAACGTTTTGAACACATCAACAGCGTCATTGTGCAAAATAGTATGCAGCATCATCTGGATATGTGTGCAACAAAAGTTCAACATTCACCTTCTGCTACCATTTCTGTCAAGCCGTCTACACAAGCCGTCTACACATGCCGTCTACACAAGCCGTCTACACATGACGCATTCGTTCAATAAATCTAACATCTGCACCCCACCGAATGCACTGCAACACAATGTCGCAAGGCAAAAGCAGCGTTTCATTGGAAATTGATGTAATTCTGGTGTACCAAAATGCAATGACGCTGTCGGTGTGATCGAAGCGTAAGGACTTGAACCCCAGCCCTCTAGTAGACAACACCCAGAGCAACCAAGACAGCACTCCTTCCCAGGGGCTTCGTCAGGATGTGATCCCCATCGCTGCCAGTCTGCTGCTTGACACAATCACTGATCTCCTTCAAATCATTAGCCCTGCACATCAGAGCTTTAGGCTGCACCCCATACTGCTTCTCCACCAAGTTAAAGTAGTCATGCTTCAGGCTGGAAGTCCAAATTCACCCAAGGCTGAAAAATGGCCAAAGAATTTTGGCTGAGTTGGAACACTAGCGCGATGCCTTAGCAAATGAATTGAAACATACCTTTGCAGAGCCTCTTCTGACTGGAGTGATGCTTAGAATTCCATTTCCCCTAAATTGCACAAAAAAATCTGTCTTTCAAAGATAATTCGTAAAAATCTAGCCATGACCCGGCGGCATGGGAACTCAAGTTAGGATGGAAGAGTCCATTATAAATATGAACCAGTCCATGGGTGATTGACACATATTTCTACTCTATGAGAAAAACATTGATTATATTGATATGAAATGTATGGAAAAACATTGATCTATTATGAATTATTATTCGGCTATATGGATTAATTTACTTTTTTGGAGGCCTTTTGTCAACAGTATGGCCTTGGTGGCTATTTTAGCATGTACATTTTGGTGGCTCAAACTCTCCCCAAAATATTGGGGACACATGCCAGCAAAGCCACAACACGACACTAAAAAATGCACTATAACAGAGACAAACGGTGCCCACAAACTGTTAGGGCCTACATAAAGCCCAATAGCAGAGTACCAACAGCAGTCCCAACATATTACCACTGCTACACCTGGCTATCAGCAGAGACTTGTCTAGCAGCAAAACAGTTAATTCAGCCTCATTTACTGCCTTTTAAAAAACATAGCTGATATGGCTATGTGGTTTCTACTGACAATTGAAATATACAAACTATGCCTTAAGGGGGCGACGAGCGGATAAAAGGCAATCCGTAATTTAAATGAAGACATTAATGAGAGAGCAAGGACGGACGTAGTCAATGTAAGTATTTGTTCAACACTTTTGAAATGTACAAAGACTGAATTCAGAACATGGGCCGTTCTTACTGTGTTCTCCCTGTACACCAAGTCAGCACCGTAGGATAAATAAAGGGGGCATATAAAGCAGACAATAAACTCTTACAATATTCGATAATTACATTTCTCTAAAACAGGCTATAGGCTACATGTTTACCACCAAGTCAGAACAGTAGGCGAAATTATGAGGAGAAAAGTGACCAAAATATTCGGGTGAGCCACATGGGCTACTAACAGCTTACTAAACAACATACACTTAGTATGTTTGGTAGCTTTGGAATCACCTTGTTGTGCTGTTCTCACTTGAACAGGAAAGTGGTGCGGCGGTCCTTCGTGGGCAAATTTTGTCATTAAACTTTGTCATCAAAATCTGGGATTTTCTGGATTTATGGTGCTTTCAAGACAACTGGGAACTTGGGGGAAAAAAACAAGGTTGAATCATGATACGTCAGTGATCTTCAGGTCAGAGCTCTAGAAAGAGTTCCTGACTTGCAATTCCCTGTTGGATGACCATTCAAAACATATTTTCCCGGTCGGAGCTCGTTTTCTTTCAGAGTTCCTAGTTATCTTGAAGTCACTGATGTCAGATTTCCCAGTTCCAAATTTCCAGTTGTTTTGAGCGCGGCAGAAGTAATGCTGGATTAACAGCATGGCCAATTTTGAATGTTTATCCTTATAAACTTGGAAAAGAGCCACTTAAACTCAGACTTTTTAAATTGTATTTTTATTTCACCTTTATTTAACCAGGTAGGCTAGTTGAGAACAAGTTCTCATTTGCAACTGCGACCTGGCCAAGATAAAGCATAGCAGTGTGAACAGACAACAACTCAGAGTTACACATGGAGTAAACAATAAACAAGTCAATAACACAGTTGAAAAAAAAGAGTCTATATACATTGTGTACAAAAGGCATGAGGAGGTAGGAAATAAATAGGCCATAGGAGCGAATAATTACAATTTGGCAGATTAACACTTGAGTGATAAATGATCAGATGATCATGTGCAGGTAGAGATACTGGTGTGCAAAAGAGCAGAAAAGTAAATAAATAAAAACAGTATGGGAATGAGGTAGGTAAATAGGGTGGGCTATTTACAGATGGACTATGTACAGCTTGGGACTACACACCCACTCCACTGAATATCAGGCTAGTGATTACTTTGCAATGCGTGCAGTTAGCCACTGATTCCTTCTAAACCACTCATTGTTGAATCTGTGATTTCCAACTTATTGTATAATGTTCATCTCCAATGGCTGATGATTAACGATACTTTTTATCTATCATTTCTCTTCAATATGACAAGGATTGAGAAATATTTGCCAGTAGATTGTCCACTTGATTCATGATGACTGCTAGCTTGCTAGCATAACGTGATTTGACGTAATTTTATCTCTGGTTAATGACCTTGAGCCTTCTTGAATGGGCACTTCCAATGTAATTCTATGGCAAGTGCCTCCCAAGTGGCACAGCTGTCTAAGGCACTGCATCTCAGTACAAGAGGCATCACTACAGTCCCTGGTTAGAATCCAGGCTGTATCACATCCGGCCGTGATTGTGAGTCCCATAGGGAGCACACAATTGGCCCTGCATCGTCTGGGGTAGGCCGTCATTTTAAATAAGAATTTGTTCTTAACTGACTTGCCTAGTTAAATAAAAAAGTTAAACGTAGCATCCAAGAGGCTTGAATTTTCAAGCTCTACCCTTCGATTTGGTGGTGACGTAGTGTCCCCATGAGTGACAGAACACTGAACCAATCATGGCGCGACTAGAAAACATTATCAACCCTTATGCTCTGTATTTTCCGCTGGCTACCCCACCACAGAAAGCACTGAGCTAAGCTGAAACACCTGCTTTTTGGAGCTGCCTTGTTTGTATGCGGCTTTATTAACTCAATAATATATATTTTTTTAAACATGGTTTGCAAACTGATACAGTGGGGAGAACAACTATTTGATACACTGCCGATTTTGCAGGTTTTCCTACAAGTAGAGGTCTGTAATTTTTATCATCGGTACACTTCAACTGTGAGAGACGGAACAAACAAAAATCCAGAAAATCACATTGTATGATTTTTAAGTAATTAATGTTAAATATAATGCATTACATAAGTATTTCATACATTCGGTGCCCAAAAATACCGATTTCCGATTGTTATGAAAACTTGAAATCGGGCCCAATTAATCGGCCATTCTAATTAATCGGTCGACCTCTAATCTCTACCGCTCTTGCTTTCTCTAGAGAGTTGAAAACAGCAGATATGGGACAGGTAGCACGTCCGGTGAACAGGTCAGGGTTCCATAGCCGCAGGCAGAACAGTTGCAACTGGAGCAGCAGCACGGCGAGGTGGACTGGGGACAGCAAGGAGTCATGCCAGGTAGTCCTGAGGCATGGACCGTAGCGTACGTGTAGGTATGTACGGCAGGACCAAATCAGAAAGATAGGGAGGAACAAGCCCATGTAATGCTTTATAGGTTAGCAGTAAAACCTTGAAATCAGCCCTTGCCTTAACAGGAAGCCAGTGTAGGGAGGCAAGCACTGGAGTAATATGATCAAATTTTGGGGTTCTAGTCAGGATTCTAGCAGCCGTATTTAGCACTAACTGAAGTTTATTTAGTGCTTTAAACAGTAGCCGGAAAGTAGAGCATTACAGTAGTCTAACATAGAAGTAACAAAACCATGGATACATTTTTCTGCATCAATTTTGGACAGAAAGTTTCTGAGTTTTGCAATGTTACGTAGATGGAAAAAAAGCTGTCATCGAAAACGTCTTGATATGTTCGGAAATATCCATTAGCAATGTTGAAAGAGGGGAGATCTAAAAATGCAACAACTATCATGGGGTGCTAATATGACTAGGATAATGCCTTTGGCTGCTAGACAATGAAAGAAAGTTGGAGAGAAAAAACAATAGAAGAGGAATTCTTAAATAATTGTTTCTATGGTGGTGATTTTGGCTATAGGCTACTTTGAAGCAAGGTAAGACATGACTCATAATATGAAGTAAAATGTATTGGTTTCAAACGATTTAAGGGACAGGAAAAATATAGGTATGCTAATGACAGACCTAGCTGTGGAAAGGCTTTCCCAAAAACCTTCTTATTTAAATGTTAACTAGCTACAAAGTAGCCTTTGCCTACCTGGCAGATTAATATCATAATTGTCTGCATCAATCCAGTGGCCATTTGTTTTGCAATCTCTACAGAAACATGATAACCAAACAGTGCTAGGTGCCTGTGCACTTGAATTAAAGGGTAACTGCACACAAAAACCTAAAATGATCATTCCTAGACCTCAAGAGGTCTCCTGGTGTGGTTTAAGCATTGTTATGGACTTAGGAAATCAAGTGTTTTTGTTGTTCTATTAAGAAAGCATGACATTGAGAGCGAAAACCCGGGGGAAAAATATATCTGAAACCTGTGAATTTATGACACTGTCTCATTTCTGTTTCAATAGTAGGCCCACTATTAACCTACTTGCACAGTACAGCTTGAGTTGGCCTGACTGTGGAAAAACCAATATGGGATTTATCATTCAGCTTGTGTGTCACTGTTCCTCATAGAATGTTTCACACAGGGCGCCTTTTCTTCCCTGGGTGTACTCTAATTGGCAAAATTAGGGTATACTCACTTCTCCAGGCACCACTACACCACTGCGAATGACCATGCTTTGTAATGTTTCTGAAACAAGAAATATATTAGTAAGAAGTAATGTGGTAGGCTATATTGTTCAATTTCATTAAATTTTTTTGTGACCTGAATCTTTTAATCAAAATATCAGATGAGACAAAAAAACTCTAACCAATTTACTTGCACTAGCAGAGCTGGTTAGGCTGTTTTTATGTTATCCAGAGTGTTGGTGACTGCAACTGTGCTTCTGGAAACAATTTTATTACGCTTTCTTTTGCTAACGTTTACTGACACAGGCCATATTCAACGGGTGTTGACCGTTCGTAAATTAGTCAGTTAATCCTCTCTCGAATATACCAGCTACATCTATCAGCAGTTGTCGCAGTGACATCCATTAATATTCTATTGAAATGGTTACTTGCTTAGTTGAGTCTTTTGTTAAGACATGTAGCTAGTTAGCTAAACAATTAACCATAATCCCAACTCATGACGTTACTACCTTGCATGAATATGCAGGTAGATAACCAACCAGGTTCAATGTTAGCTAGCTAAACTAGCAAAACAAATGGATCTGAGATATTAGTAATATTACTTCACAGATCATACGTTAGCTAGCTGACCTAACAACAGCAGTCAAGCACCCAGGCAAACTGGCTGATGTTGGCTAGTTTGCTAGCTACTTCCAGATGCAAATGAGAGAACAGCTCACTCTGAACCTTTTACTCGCCTTAGCAGAGCTGGTTAGTCTGTTTTTATGATATCCAGAGTGTTGGTAACTGCAACTCTGCTGCTGGCAACAATTTAATTACTGAACATTTATACAGTAACATTTTTCCCAACGTTTACTGACACCGGCCATATTCAACGGGTGTTGAGCCATTGAAATAGTTACTTGCATAGTGGAGTCTTTTGTTAAGATATGTCGCTAGCTAGCTAAACAATGAACCATAAACACAATTCATGACGTTATTACCCACCATGAATCTGCAGGTAGCTAACCAACCAGGTTCAATGTTTGCTAGCTAGCATTAGGCTATAACTAGCAAAGCAAATGGCTCTGAGATACAAATAATATTACTACACAGATCATACACATAACGTTGACTATTGAGTCAGCCAGCTATCGTTAACTAGCTAGCTAACTGCTTTAACTTGAAATGAAAACAACTTTCTGACACTTATAAATGTGTAATATCTGAAAATGTCGCTAGCTACACTATCATACCCCCGTATACATGGATGGACGCTTCTACCTCTGTCACGGATGCCATGGTTGCCCTTAGTTTGAAGATGTAATCCATCTCCTTAGCTATCATACTCTAACTCCACTGATTTCAAAACGGGGTCCTCCAGAAAGTGGAGAGCAGCACTTATGCAGATCTACTATGTGATATCTGTCACATCTACTCCTGCTCCTCCCCTCCGGTGTTCGACGTTGCATGTTTACTAACCACCTGTCCTGTAAACCATCATTACGCTCACCTGGCATCAATCATTATGCGCACCTGCGCTTCATCATGAGGCACGACCTGGATTCCATTACCTTACTAATTGCCTCCCCTTTATCTGGCACTCCCTTAGGTTCTTTCCCCAGGCAGTACTGTTTCATGTCAAGATGCTACTCCTATGTTGTATCATTCCATGTTCTTTGTTATATTAAACTTACCACCTGCACCTGCTTCTCGACTCCCAGAGTCTACGTTACAATATCTTTCAAAACATGCCGTGATAGAAAAGATTACCCTACACATACTGATCAGTTCAAATAGACAGAAGCATGCTCCATGGCAGACCAGTCCAAACCCATCTCTCGGCATGTCCAGCCCACTCGTTTTCTCAGCCAATCATGGCTAGCGGGAAGGATGCTAACTTTTTCTGTGGCTAAACCAACTAGGCTCATAATAAATAAAATAAATAAAAATATTTGTATTTCCAGATAGCATACAAGTTTGTTATTAAGGCACATGAAAGTTTTAAAAAACACGCTTTTGCCAACAATTTCTTTTTTTACGTTCAAATGGCTCTCCTGTGGAGTAGTGACGGGCGACATATGCCTTGGGTCCTGAAACGAGTCACAAATGTTCAGCTTCCCCTTTAAGGGCGGGAGATTACCGTGGTTACGGGGCAGTCCTATTGTGTGTGTAGTGAGATTTTGGCTCTAACGAGTAGTAGCTGTAATTTGTTATCGGTTGAAGCATCAGACTCAAACTAACATCGAGAAACAACCAAGCTTGTGTACAAAACATTGTAAATAACCAAGAAACATGAGGACAAAGTCTGACTTTGAAGAATTTCAAGTCATTTAGACTAACTTTTAGGCCTGTGCATTGCACCTCTAAAAATGTATCTATCAGTATCAGCACTTAACTCAGTGCGCACTGCTCCCCAGCCAGGCATGATTTATATTTCTTTGTGTGATTAGCAGGTATGAAACAAAACAGCAGATATGCAGTACTTTTATATTTTTCTGCTATAAATCACATATTCCACATGTGCTCATACTTGATCATAACTCATACTTTACTTTTTACTCTATTTTATTTTTATGATTGTAATGCTCGCACTGTAGAGCCCTAATAATTGACCAGTTTGTGAAATAAACGTTCTTAACAGCCAATACCTATGTTTAGCCGCATTTGGTGGGTGGCGGGTGTTCATGTTATGCCCTGACCATAATGCATGTCTAAGACCCCCAGAAATGGCATGTGTATCAAATCAGCCGCTGCAGCAGGTGCATGTACAGCTTTGAGTACACACCCACACACACAATCTGTTCCATTAGAAACAATGCTCCACCATACTGTCAATCTTTACACACCTGTTCTTTACTGTCATGTATAGAATACAGATGTCTACTTCTTTTGCACTCTTAATTCTTAGTAGTGGATCACAGTCTAAAGACAGAGATAATATAGAGATGGAGACTACCAGAACTGCTGGACTGTTTTGCTCTGGTCAGTTTGCTACAGTGATTAATTGTAACATCTCTTTAACCTCTCAATCACTATTTGTCTCATTCTCTTGCTCTCTCTCAGTGTCAGCAGTACCCTAATGGACATGGAGAGCACGGTATCCAGCGGGCGTTCCACCCCAGCCATGATGAATGGACAGGGCAGTGCCGCCCAGTGCCACTCCACTACCAAGGGCCAGGCGGTTGGCTATACCTGTTGTTGGGACCAGTGTGGCCTCTGCTTCACCTGCAGCCCTGACCTGGCTGAACACATCAGGGGCATGCATGTCGATGGACAAAGAGGAGGGGTGGGTAGAACCAGGGTAATACAGGCTGTTCTGTAGGCTACAAGTATTTAAGCTTTGTGTGTCTCTGTGGGATCACTCTCCCTCTCTGTATTCCTCTTTTAGACCCATGTGTTTAGCCCGCAAACGGCTGTCTGGAGAAGCGACTTCTTCTAAAATAGTTTTTGCTTGTCTGATCTTTATCTCGCCACCATATCCAACTCTTTCTCCCTCTCTCTTTTCTATCTCTGTCTTCTCTGTCTCCTCTCTCTCAACTCTCTTGCTCATGCCATCTCGCTCTCTCTTTCTCACTTTCTCACACTCTTCCTCCAGGTGTTTGTGTGTCTGTGGAAGGGCTGTAAGGTGTACAACACCCCTTCCACCAGTCAGAGCTGGCTCCAGAGACACATGCTGACACACAGCGGAGACAAACCCTTCAAGGTAATTTAATAATATATTCCACTAGGCAGACACTTTTATCCAGAGTACAGTGAGTGCATATATTTGTTTGTATATGCATGCGATCCCTGCAGAAATTGTAGCATTGTTACCAGATGGTGACCTGCTTGTCACTGACCCTTGCTCTCGCTCTCTTTCTCTCTTCCTCTCTCTCCCACTGTAGTGTGTGGTCGGGGGCTGCAATGCCAGTTTCGCGTCCCAGGGGGGGCTAGCGCGCCATGTTCCCACCCACTTCAGCCAGCAGAGCTCCTCTAAGCTGTCCAGTCAGGGCAGGCTGAAGGAGGAGTCACCCTCTAAGGCTGGGCTTAATAAGAGAAAGAAACGAATCCTGATGAACAAACGCAGGCGCTCCCTACGTATGTACCCACTACAGTGTGTGTTTGTGTTCTGGAAAATGTTTTACTACAATATGCCTTCATGTACATTTTCTATAACTAGTTATAGCCTACTTTATATTTGATCTATTTTATTGAAGGAGAATACATGGTAAACTTTATTAAGGAATAGCAGTGGACTTATTTATTTATTAGTGTGTGTGAGTAGTTGCTGTGTGTGCAAGTGGTTTCTGTGTGTGTGTCACTCTAAAAGAGATGTTTTAGCCTGCTTTTAGTCCTCTGGGAAGAGAGGTTAGAATTGGACTGCACATACACACATAAAGTGCCTTCAGAAGGCATTCATACCGCTTACTTTATTCCACATGTTGTTTTTACAGCCTGAATTCAAAATGGATTAAATCAAATCAAATGTTATTTGTCAAATGCACCAAATACAACAGGTGTAGAGTTACTGTGAAATGTTTACTGACATGCCCTTAACCAACAATGCAGTTTTAAGAAAAGATAGAAAACAGTAACAATAAAATAACAATAACGAGGCTATATACATGGAGTACCGGTACCGAGTCAATGTGTGGGGGTACAGGTTAGTAGTGAGGCTATATACATGGAGTACCGGTACCGAGTCAATGTGTGGGGGTACAGGTTAGTAATGAGGCTATAAACATGGAGTACCGGTACCGAGTCAATGTGTGGGGGTACAGGTTAGTAATGAGGCTATATACATGGAGTGCCGGTACCGAGTCAATGTGTGGGGGTACAGGTTAGTAATGAGGCTATATACATGGAGTACCGGTACCGAGTCAATGTGTGGGGGTACAGGTTAGTAATGTGGCTATATACATGGAGTACCGGTACCGAGTCAATGTGTGGGGGTACAGGTTAGTAATGAGGCTATATACATGGAGTACCGGTACAGAGTCAATGTGTGGGGGTACAGATTAGTAATGTGGCTATATACATGGAGTACCGGTACCGAGTCAATGTGTGGGGGTACAGATTAGTAATGTGGCTATATACATGGAGTACCGGTACCGAGTCAATGTGTGGGGGTACAGATTAGTAATGTGGCTATATACAAGAAGTACCGGTACCGAGTCTATGTGTGGGGGTACAGGTTAGTAATGAGGCTATATACATGGGGTACCGGTACAGAGTCAATGTGTGTGGGTACAGGTTAGCCAAAGAAATGTATGTTTTTCTCACCCATCTACACACAATACTCCATAATGACAAAGTGAAAACATGTTTTTAGAATTTTTTGCAAATGTATTGAAAACGAAATACAGAAATGTGTATTCACATCCCTTTGCCCC
The DNA here is from genome assembly GCF_034236695.1 of Oncorhynchus nerka. Taxonomy (NCBI): domain Eukaryota; kingdom Metazoa; phylum Chordata; class Actinopteri; order Salmoniformes; family Salmonidae; genus Oncorhynchus; species Oncorhynchus nerka. The sequence continues at coordinate 54,835,569 of NC_088420.1, forward strand.
GACCCTCCAAATTGAGCAAAGGTGCATCCAACTTCCTTTGATCATCCTTGAAATGTCACTCCAACTTGATTGGAGTCCACCTGTGGCCAATTAATTATTTAGACATGATTTACAAAGAAACACACCTGTCTATATAAGGTCCCTATTAGGTATGAAGTTAAGACCCAGATGCAGACCACGTCGAACCATGTTTCAACAGGGGCAGGCGATTGACAGGTCAAGGCAGGCAGTGGTAAGTAAACCAGAGGTGGGGCAAGAGTACCAGACAGCAAGCAGGGTCAAGGTTAGGCAGAGTGGTCAGGCTGGTGGGCTCAGATTCAGGACAGGCAAGGGTCAAAACCAGGAGGGCGAGAAAAGAGAGACTGGAAGGCACAAAACGCTGGTTGATTTGAACAAACAAGACGAACTAGCAACAGACAAATAGAGAACACAGGCGTAAATACACAGGGGATAATGGGGAAGATGGGCTACACCTGGAGGGGGGTGCAGACGATCACAAAAAAAAGGTGAAACAGATCAGGGTGTGACAGTCCCACAGTTGACAGTACATGTCAGAGCAGGATCTATACCATACAGTCCAAGGAACTGTTCTTAGACCTGAGATATAATTGTGATGAGTCATATACAGTGGGGCAAAAAAGTATTTAGTCAGCCACCAATTGTGCAAGTTCTCCCACTTAAAAAGATGAGAGGCCTGTAATTTTCATCATAGGTACACTTCAACTATGACATAAAAAATGAGAAAAAAAAATCCAGAAAATCACATTGTAGGTTATTTAATGAATTTATTTGCAAATTCTGGTGGAAAATAAGTATTTGGTCAATAACAAAAGTTTATCTCAATACTTTGTTATATACCGTAATTGCTGGACTATTAAGCGCACCTGAATATAAACCGCACCCACTGAATTATTAAAAAATATGTATTTTGTACATAAATACGCCGCGCCGCACATGTCTATAAGCCGCAGGTGCCTACCGGTACATTGAAACAAATGAACTTGGTCACTATCTTCCTCCTCCTGTAAACTGAAACCACTGAAGTCATCTCCTTCGGTGTCGGAGATGAATAGCCTCAGAATTGCTTCATCCGATGTTGGATCGTTTTCATTGTCACTCTCGTCACTTTCATCCGGAGGCAAATACCCCGCTGAGCTCATGCTGCCCCTTCAACACGCAGCAGTCCAGTCTTTCGAAACCCGTTGATGATAGTGGATTTTTTGACAATGCTCCACGCTGTCAGGACCCACTGGCAGACTTGACCATAAGTTGCTCTTCGCATGCAGCCCGTTTAAGTGAAGGATTTCTCCCCACTTGTCATCCAAGCCTCCCACTGAACAAGGAGCGCCACCTTAAATGCACGATTTACACTGATGTCGAGTGGCTGCAAATACTTTGGGCCATCTGCTTTTCTTCCCTCTGAAAGCCTTTGTTGTCTTTTTGCACTGAGTCAGTTCCTCACGCTGCTGTTTCCAACGTCTTATCATCGACTCATTAAGGCCAAGCTCCCGTGCAGCAGCTCTCTTTCCTTTTCCAACAGCCAGATCGATCGCCTTCAACTTGAAAGCTGCATCATATGCATTTCTCCGTGTCTTTGCCATGATGAGGGTGACAAAATTACTACCGTAATCAGAATGATGGGAAATTTGAGCGCGCTCGATTTTACGTCACATTATGTGACGGTGCTCAGTTTTTTGGCGGCATGAATCTTGTGAAAGCGGGAAAAATCCATAAATTAGCCGCGTCATTGTATAAACCGCTAGGTTCAAAGCGTGGGAATAAAGTAGCGGCTTATAGTCCAGCAATTACGGTACCCTTTGTTGGCAATGACAAAGGTCAAATGTTTTCTGTAAGTCTTCACACACTGTTGCTGGTATTTTGGCCCATTCCTCCATGCAGATCTCCTCTAGAGCAGTGATGTTTTGGGGCTGTTGCTGGGTTACACAGACTTTCAACTCCCTCCAAAGATTTTCTATGGGGTTGAGATCTGGAGACTGGCTAGGCCACTCCAGGACCTTGAAATGCTTCTTACGAAGCCACTCCTTCATTGCCCGGGCGGTGTGTTTGGGATCATTGTCATGCTGAAAGACCCAGCCACGTTTTATCTAAAATGCCCTTGCTGATGGAAGGAGGTTTTCACTCAAAATCTCACGATACATGGCCCCATTCATTCTTTCCTTTACACGGATCAGTCGTCCTGGTCCCTTTGCAGAAAAACAGCCCCAAAGCATGATGTTTCCACCCCCATGCTTAGGTACAGTAGGTATGGTGTTCTTTGGATGCGACTCAGCATTCTTTGTCCTCCAAACACGACGAGTTGAGTTTTTACCAAAAAGTTATATTTTGGTTTCATCTGACCATATGACATTCTCCCAATCTTCTTCTGGATCATCCAAATGCTCTCTAGCAAACTTCAGACTGGCCTGGACATGTACTGGCTTAAACAGGGGGACACATCTGGCACTGCAGGATTTGAGTCCCTGGCGGCATAATGTGTTAGTGATGGTAGGCTTTGTTACTTTGGTCCCAGCTCTCTGCAGGTCATTCTGCAGGTCCCCCCGTGTGGTTCTGGGATTTTTGCTCACCGTTCTTGTGATCATTTTGACCGCACGGGGTGAGATCTTGCGTGGAGCCCCAGATCGAGGGAGATTATCAGTGGTCTTGTATTGTCTTCCATTTCCTAATAATTGCTCCCACAGTTGATTTCTTCAAACCAAGCTGCTTACCTATTGCAGATTCAGTCTTCCCAGCCTGGTGCAGGTCTACAATTTTGTTTCTGGTGTCCTTTGACAGCTCTTTGGTCTTGGCCATAGTGGAATTTGGAGTGTGACTGTTTTAGGTTGTGGACAGGTGTCTTTTATATTGATAACAAGTTCAAACAGGTGCCATTTAATACAGGCAACGAGTGGAGGACAGAGGAGCCTCTTAAAGAAGAATTTACAGGTCTGTGAGAGCCAGAAATCTTGCTTGTTTGTAGGTGGCCAAATACTTATTTTCCACCATAATTTGCAAATAAATTCATAAAAAATCCTACAATGTGATTTTCTGGATTTGTTTTCTAATTTTGTCTGTCATAGTTGAAGTGTACCTATGATGAAAATGTATCTCTCATATTTTTAAGTTGGAGAACTTGTACAATTGGTGGCTGACTAAATACTTTTTTGCCCCACTGTATCTGGGGAAGGGTGTAAAAACAATTTCTAGAGTGTTGAAAGTTTCCAAGAGCACAGTGGTCTCCATCATTGGGAAATGGAACAAATATGAAACTACCCAGACTCTGTGTAGAGGTTGCCGTCTGACAGAACGGAGCTACCGGACAAGAAGGACCAAGAACCCAATGTCCCAATGACCACTCTGACTGAACTACAGAGTTCCTTGACTAAGATGGGAGAGCCTGCCAGAAGGAAATCAGTCTCGACAGCACTTCACCAATCTGGGCTTTATGGGAGTGTGGCCAGAGAGAAGCCACACCTAAGAAAAATACATGTTTGCAATAGGCACGTGAAAGACTCTGATCATATGGCAAAATATTCTGTGGTCTGATGAGGCATAATTGTAAGTATTTGACCTGAGTGCAATGCGCTACGTCTAGAGAGAACCAGGCACAGCTCATCACCCGTTTAACACCATCTCTACCGTGAAGCATGGGGGTGGCAGCATCATGCTGTGGAGATGCTTTTCAGTGGCAGGGACTGGGAGACTGGTAAGGGTAGAGGGAACAATGAATGGAGCCAAATACAGGTAAATCCTGGATGGAACCTGCTTCACAGTGCAATCAACCTTAGACTGGGGTTAAGATTTACATTCCAACAGGACAATGACCCCAAGCAATGCTGGAATGGCTTCAGAAAAAGATTTTGAAAGTCCTTGAGTGGCCCAGACTTGAGTCCCATTGGGAATCTGTGAAATACTTGAAGATTGCTGTTCTCCATCACTCCCCATCAAACTTATCAGAGTTTGAGAAAAATCTGCACGAAAAAATGAAAGAAAATCTGATACAGGCATACCAAAGACGACTCAAAGCTGTAATCGCCGCCAATGGTGCTTCTACAAAAATATTGATTCAGGGGTGGGAATATTTGTGTAAATTTAAATATTTCTGTATAAATTAGCAAATCTTTCTAAAAACATTATTTGTCATGTTGTCATTATAGGGTATTGTATGTAGATGGGTGAGATGTATCATGCCTTTTGCACACAATGTATATAGACTCCCCCTTTTTTTTCTCTACTGTGTTATTGACTTGTTAATTGTTTACTCCATGTGTAACTCTGTGTTGTCTGTTCACACTGCTATGCTTTATCTTGGCCAGGTCGCAGTTGCAAATGAGAACTTGTTCTCAACTAGCCTACCTGGTTAAATAAAGGTAAAATAAAATAAAAATCATTGTTTTTAATCCATTTTGAATTCAGGCTGAAACAACTAAATTAAATGTGGAGTAAGTCCATGGGTATGAATACTTTCTGAAGGCACTGTATAGACAGACAGACAGACAGACAGACAGACAGACAGACAGATTTCCTGACAGATTTCCTGACAGACAGATTTCCTGACAGACGGGTTGGAAGGGTTTGTTACTTCAGGCACCTCCTTCAGCTTGAATGGGCCATTCTCGGGCAAACAGGCTTTTTGAGCTCGTCTAGACTTCTAAGAAAGATTGATAAAGGGCCGTATAAAGTCAAGATGGGTCAAAATATTACTTCTGACTCGGGACAGCACTTGGGAGGAAGTTTGGATGGTGTCTGGCTCTTTGTCAGGAGAGAGAGAAATGTGAGAGTAGGACAGACAACACTTTCCTAAATATATTTTAACATGAAAATGCCCTTGATTAATTTTCAGCCAGTCAGCCAACACATTCTCTCTCAACGATATCCCTGCTCTCTAGAATAATATGTTCAGCTCATAGTAGTAATACAGTAAAAAAGCAGCAAGGAACCATTCAGCAAGTTGTCCTATTTCACACTGTTTCATAGTAATCATCTTCGTGAGGAGACGGTAGTGTTGGTGCTGGCCTGGTCTCACTGCTGTCTCACTTGTCTACATGGTGTCTCCTCACCTCTCATCCCAGACTCTCTCTGCTCTCATCCCAGTGTCTCCTCTCCCACCAGCGAGGCCCCATGACTTCTTCGATGCCCAAACCATGGACGCCATCAGACACCGGGCTATCTGCCTTAACCTGGCCACACACATGGAGAGCACAGGCAATGGACACAGTGTGGTGTTCCACAGCACGGTTAGTCCGTAAAGGGCATACAGACACACACGCACACACACACATACATACACATACAGAGATCACCGGCAATGGACACAATGTGGTCTTCAACAGCACGTTTAGTCTATTAACCCTTGGGATCCTGCTACACCAGGCCTGGCCACAAGGCACAAGGCCTGACCACAAGGCCTGAACACAAGGCATGGTACATAACCCCAAATTAACCTCCTAGTCCTTACCCCCTAGGCACTGGTGTAGATCTGAGAGGATTGGATATGAATCTGTAAAATGGCAACAATTCCACTTGGACTATCAAGGGCAAGAAGTGTCTGGGCGTTAGGGTTTAATGGTTGATTTGGGATTCAGAGGTAGAGATTCTCTCATCCTGAAAGTGTTCTTAAGTCTGTCTGTGCTGGGGGTTTTTATCAGTCTTTTTCACTTTAGCCCTAGGGGATGTCAGAGACCAACATTTTACAAAATTGTCTCTGTTCTCACTGAAGATGTTCTCAATGCACTTGTGAATGCCCCTAGGATTGATTCAATACTTTTTGAATTCCTAGCTGGGTACACAGATAGACAATGGGTCTGTTTTGTTATTTGATGCTTGATGTAAGTAATATATTATGAATGAGTTATAACTGCATTAGCACTTTACTGCCTCCGGGGGTGTTACATTCCAAATGGCACCCTATTCCCTACATAGTGCACTACTTTTGACCAGGGCCCATAGGGCTAAGTTTAAAAAAAAAATAGTGTACTATATAGGGAAAGGGTGCCATTTGGGATGCAGTTAAGGAGTGGACCGACCTCACCTAGGCACTTCTTTGATTTCCGTATTTTAAAAAATTACCAGATAAGGCTGTTTCTGTTTTGCTGACTAAGGCTTTCACCTCTTGTGTGGCGATTGGTTGACTTTTCAGCCATGTATTAATAGATGCATATTGAATAGTGATTGTCAGTGTGCATATGAATGGTGGACTGAGTTTTGTGAATGACTGTCTGTAATATCGTAGAGCATCACCAGGGGGCAGTTTGTCCCCTTCATTAAAATGGTTGTAGGTTGGTTGGTCTCTTCCTTAAAAGCAGAGGAAAGTAAAGGGAATCACAATCAACTGTGCTATTTTATCGCTCATCAGTAGCTGACTGATTCCTAGTTTGCAGAGGAATGGCACTTGTCACTGGGCAGTATCACAGGGCACCCATGCATCAGTGAGTTTGCCTGCACACACTCTCACACTCAAATCAAGTCAAATCAAATTGTATTTGTCACATACACAAGTTTAGCAGATGTTATTGCGGGTGTAGCGAAATTCTTGTAATGCTCTCATTACAGTACTCAAATGTGCAGGTGTAGACTTTACTGTGAAATGCTTACTAAAAAAGTAAGACATTTTATAAATAGAAATAGGAAAGGGGTCACATTTACGCAGAATTCTGCATTTTCAAAATAAATATCATAGCACTTCTGTTGTCATCTGATGAAAATTAAGCTATTTTCTGCTGAATGTGTTGCACTAATGTATATTCTGTGAAGGCAAAAAATATATATATATATATTTCACCTTTATTTAACCAGGTAGGCTAGTTGAGAACAAGTTCTCATTTGCAACTGGCCAAGATAAAGCGTAGCAATTCGACACATACAACAACACAGAGTTACACAGGAAAAATAAACAGAACATACAGTCAATAATAGAGTAGAAGAAAAGAAAAGAAAAAGTCTATATACAGTGAGTGCAAATGAGGTAAGTTAAGGAAATAAATAGGCTATGGTGGCGAAGTAATTACAATATAGCAATTAAACACCGGAATGGTAGATCGGCAGAAGATGAATGTGCAGGTAGAGATACTGGGGTGCAAAGGAGCAAAATCAATAAATAAATACCAGTATGGGGATGAGGTAGGTAGATAGATGGGCTGTTTACAGGTGGGCTATGTACAGGTGCAGTGATCTGTAAGCTGCTCTGACAGCTGGTGCTTAAAGCTACTGAGGGAGATGTGAGTCTCCAGCTTCAGAGATTGCTGCAATTCGTTCCAGTCATGGGCAGCAGAGAACTGGAAGGAAAGACGACTAAAGGAAGAATTGGCTTTGGGGGTGACCAGTGAGCTATACCTGCTGAAGCGCTAGCTATGAGTGGGTGCTGCTATGGTGACCATGAGCTGAGATAAGGCGGGGCTTTTACCTAGCAGAGACTTGTAGATAACCTGTAGCCAGTGGGTTTGGCGACAAGTATGAAGCGAGGACCAAACAACGAGAGCGTACAGGTCACAATGGTGGGTAGTGTATGGGGCTTTGGTGACAAAACAGATGGTACTGTGATAGACTGCATCCAGTTTGTTGAGTAGAGTGTTGGAGGCTAATTTATAGATGACATCACCGAAGTCGAGGATCGGTAGGATGGTCAGTTTTACAAGGGTATGTTTGGCAGCATGAGTGAAGGATGCTTTGTTGCGATATAGGAAGCCAATTCTAGATTTAATTTTGGACTGGAGATGCTTAATGTGAGTCTGGAAGGAGAATTTACAGTCTAACCAGACACCCAGGTATTTGTAGATTTGATTTGATTTGTCCACGTATTCAGAGCCGTCCAGAGTAGTGATGCTGGACGGGCGAGCAGGTGTGGGCAGTGATCGATTGAATAGCATGCATTTAGTTTTACTTGCCTTTTAAGAGCAGTTGAAGGCCACGGAAAAAGAGTTGTATGGCATTGAAGCTCGTCTGGAGGTTAGTTAACACAGTGTCCAAGGAGGGGCCAGAAGTATACTGAATGGTGTCGTCTGCGTAGAGGTGGATCAGAGAATCACCGGCAGCAAGAGCAACATCATTGATGTATACTGAAAAGAGAGTCAGCCCGAGAATTGAACCCTGTGGCACACCCATAGAGACTGTCAGAGGTCCGGACAACAGGCCCTCCGATTTGACACACTGAACTCTATCAGAGAAGTAGTTGGTAAACCAGGCGAGGCAATTGTTTGATAAACCAAGGCTGTCGAGTCTGCCAATAAGAATGTTGTGATTGACAGAGTCGAAAGCCTTGGCCAGGTCGATGAATACGGCTACACAGTAATGTCTCTTATTGATGGCGGTTATGATGTTTAGAACCTTGAGCGTGGCTGAGGTGCACCCATGACCAGTTCTGAAACCAGATTGCATAGCGGAGAAGGTACGGTGGGATACGAAATGGTCGGTAATCTGTTTGTTAACTTGGCTTTCGAAGACCTTAGAAAGGCAGGGTAGGATAGATATAGGTCTGTAGCAGTTTGGGTCTAGAGTGTCACCCCCTTTGAAGAGGGGGATGACCGCAGCAGCTTTCCAATCTTTGGGAATCTCAGACTATACGAAAGAGAGTTTGAACAGGCTAGTAATAGGGGTTGCAACAATTTCGGCAGATAATTTTAGAAAGAGGGGGTCCAGATTGTCTAGCCCGGCTGATTTGTAGGGGTCCAGATTTTGCAGCTCTTTCAGAACATCAGCTATCTGGATTTGGGTAAAGGAGAAATGGTGGGGGCTTTTGGCGTGATGCTGTGGAGGGTGCCGGGCAGTTGACCGGGGTAGGGGTAGCCGTAGCCATGTGGAAAGCATGGCCAGCCGTAGAGAAATGCTTATTGAAATTCTCAATTATAGTGGATTTATCGGTGGTGACAGTGGTTCCTAGCCTCAGAGCAGTGGGCAGCTGGGAGGAGGTGCTCTTATTCTCCATGGACTTTAGTGTCCCATAACTTTTTTGAGTTAGTACTACAGGATGCAAATTTCTGTTTGAAAAAGCTTGCCTTAGCTTTTCTAACTGCCTGTGTATATTTTTTCCTAACTTCCCTGAAAAGTTGCATATCACAGGGGCTATTCGATGCTAATGCAGAATGCCACAGGATGTTTTTGTGCTGGTCAAGGGCAGACAGGTCTGGAGTGAACCAAGGACTATATCTATTCCTAGTTCTACATTTTTTTGAGAGGTGCATGCTTATTTAAGATGTTGAGGAAGGCACTTTTAAAGAATAGACAGGCATCATCTACTGACGGGATGAGGTCAATGTCATTCCAGGATACCCCGGCCAGGTCGATTTAGAAAGGCCTGCTCCCAGGGAGTGTTTGACAGTGATGAGGGGTGGTCCTTTGGTCGCAGGCAATGAGGCAGTGATCGCTGAGATCTTGATTGAAAACAGCAGAGGTGTATTTGGAGGGCGAGTTAGTTAGGATCACATCTATGAGGGTGCCCGTGTTTACTGATTTGGGGTTGTACCTGGTAGGTTCATTGATAATTTGTGTGAGATTGAGGGCATCAAGCTTAGATTGTAGGATGGCCGGGGTGTTAAGCATGTCCCAGTTTAGGTCACCTAGTAGCACGAACTCAGAAGATAGATGGGGGGCAATCAATTCACATATGGTATCGAGGGCACAGCTGGGGGCAGAGGGTGGTCTATAGCAAGCGGCAACAGTGAGAGACTTGTTTCTGGAAAGGTGAATTTTTAGAAGTAGAAGCTCAAATTTTTGGGGTACAGACTTAGCCTGCAGAGTTCTGTATTACTATCTATCTTTGCAGTAGATTGCAACACCGCCCCCTTTGACAGTTCTATCTTTGCGGAAAAAGTTATAGTTAGCGATGGAGATTTCAGGGTTTTTGGTGGTTTTCCTAAGCCAGGATTCAGACACGGCTAAAACATCTGGGTTGGCAGAGTGTGCTAAAGCAGTGAGTAAAACAAAATTAGGGAGTAGGCTTCTAATGTTAACATGCATAAAACCAAGGCTTTTACATTTACAGAAGTCAACAAATGAGAGCACTTGGGGGGTGGAAGTGGAGCTAGGCACTGCAGGACCTGGATTAACCTCCACATCACCAGAGGAACAGAGGAGAAGTAGAATAAGGGTACGGCTAAAGGCTACACAAACTGGCCGTCTAGCACGTTTGGAACAGAGAGTAAAAGGAGCAGGTTTCTGGGCACGATAGCATAGATTCAAGGCATAGTGTACAGACAAAGGTAAAGTAGGATGTGAGTACATTGGAGGTAAACCTAGGCATTGAGTAATGATGAGAGAGATATAGTCTCTAGAGAAGTTTAAACCAGGTGATGTCATCGCACATGTTGGAGGTGGAACAACATGGTTAGTTAAGGCATATTGAGCAGGGCTAGAGGTTCTACAGTGAAATAAGACAGTAATCACTAACCTGGACAGTAATGAACGAGGCATATTGATATTAGAGAGAGGCATGCGTAAACAAGTGAACATATGAGTGGTTGGGCTGGCTGGGGACACGGCGATTCAGACTGTTAGCAGGCCGATGCTAACAAGCTAACTGTTAGTAGGCCGGGGCTAAACAAGCTAGCAGTTAGCAAGCCGGGTTAGCAAGCAAGCAGTTAGCAGGGGCTAGCAGTTACAGACCGGGCAGGCAAGCTAGCAGTTAGCAGGCCGGGGCCGGCAAGCTAGCAGTTAGTAGACCGGGGTGAGCTAGCAGTTAGCAGGCCGGGTTAGCAAGCAAGCAGTTAGCAGGGGCTAGCAGTTGGCAGACCAGGCCCGGCGAGCTAGCAGTTAGCAGACCGGGTTAGCAAGCAAGCAGATAGACCAGTCGTGACCAAATAGCTCTAGGTAGCTAGCAGGCCTAGCATAATGGGCCTTCAGCGGGCGTCGCGCCTGGGGGGCCTGTTGGAGTCCTTGGGCAGATTGTCGCTATTCCAGTCGTAGGGGATCTGCGGGGTTCCATGCCCCGTACCGGCTGTAGAAGGGGTCCGGATATTGTAGCCCAAGAGTATGCTTCGGTGGTAGCACAGGAGCCCTGGCTGGGCTAGCTTCAAGCTAATTGGTGCTTGCTCTGGGATGGAAACGCTAGCCAGGAGTAGTCATCTGGGATTGCCGTTAGTTAGTTGTGAAGATCCAGATGAAAATGTTCAGTTTGCGGTAGGAATCCGGGGATAAAAATAATAGGTCCGTTATGCTCTGGTTAGAGTCATGTTGTTCGAACTGGCGAGAGCTTTCCGAGCTGAAGGTTAGCTGATGACCGCTGGCAATGGTTTGCTGACTGATAGCTGGTAGTTAGCTGGCTAGCTTCAGTTGAGGGATTCCAGATCCGAAGTAAATATAAATACTTTAGAAAAAAAAGAAGATCCACGCTACATTGGGTGAGGCGGGTTGCAGGGGAGTATTTAGATGTTGAGGTTTAGCAAAAAAAAAAAGATGTAAAACGATATATACAAGGGACACAACAGGACAAAGACGTCTGACTGCTACGCCATCTTGGATTCTTCAAATGGCTATTATAATAATGTTCATGGTGTCCAGGTCAGGGTAAACAAAACATTTCTTCATTAAAACTATCAGAAAGATTGTTGGTACTTATTTATTTTGATCAAAGCCATGAATGAGTGAGTCACTTAGCTTTGTGTCATCAACCTGATAATATATAACAATATTTTGGAGGTTATTTTGCTTTCAAAAAAACAATAGAGAGCGATTGTAATCTGAATAAAGGCCCAAATAAAATTTGTTGAGGCCAAAACATTTATTTCTGTTTTTAGAGGGAGAGAAACGCTGGTCCAATTGTGCGCCGCCCATAAAGGCCAAAATATAGCCCTGCTAATAGCTATAATGGCGCTATACAACGTGTTTGAAAAACTAATTGTTGCTTACTGGAAAATATTCTATCTTCATTAGACAACTTTGTTCCAATATTATATGCAGACAATTACATTGATGGAAGCAGCATTCTTTCCGCAATTTGAAGCTGATCCACCCCTAAGAAAAAAAAGGAAAAAAACTCCAATATTTCTGTAATTCAGTGATATTTATTCTCATAGTAATTCATTATGAATCCGTGGCTAAATAAACATCAGCATTTTGAAAGAGTATTTTTATCATTATTTTATTAACAAAACCATAAAGATGTTGATGAAGAAATACTGTACTGCTGTTTTGAGTTAGAAATGTAACACTTCAGAGTACTTAAGCATCGAATACATTGCCGGTAGGGGGATGTTCACACCTACAGTAGCCATAAAGAGTCTATTGTCCTGCTAATCGGGCTACAAGTGTTTGAAAACCTGTTTTTAAAAACCCACCAGCTGTCCATCACTACTGTAAATTTACATTTACATTTAAGTCATTTAGCAGACGCTTTTATCCAGAGCGACTTACAAATTGGTGCTTTCACCTCACTCAGCATCAAGGAGATAGATTAGGGGTAAGGGCCTGCGATAGACTAGCGTGCTGTCCAGGAGGAGTACTTGTATATCAAGCTGCCTCACGCTACAGATGAGTAATGTACCCAGATGCACCTATGAGCTGTTCCAGCTTGTAGAAGTCAACGCTTGTGCAAGTCTACTTAGGAGTTGGCAAACCAGTACAAACTGATCTGGGACCAGGCTACCATAAGGGAGCTTGAGACACTCCAATAAAAATTTGAATGAAAAGTACCCCATGGAGTAGAGATATACTGAATTCCAAACCTACTGCCTAGCCATGCCTGTAGATCTGAACACAGACAGGTGGAAGCAATAGCTATTACCATACTGGTTATATTTATCTAATGCTCTCAGGAGTGCCTAGGCTGTAGGTGTCCTTTTGGATCAGAAATGGTCATCTTCACTGAAGATGCCAGAGGTGAATAAACACAACATGGTATGATATTATAGAGGAAGTATTCATTCACAAACATGTTGTCAGAGAAGGTCAATGTTGAGAGGTCAACCATCCTGCTTCATCTGCTGCTTATGATGACCCCTTCTTTAAAAAAAAACACCAGACATATGAAATATGACAAGCTGGATCAACGCACTCAGGACATTTGATAACAAGGAATTAAAATAACACAAGAGTTAGGAAAGACAGACTCTCCAGTGAATGAATATAGAATAGGCCTGCATACACAGTCCTGAACATTCACTGACAAGACTATAGGTCATTAACATAGAAATAGAATAATAGAATGGACATTAGTAATTATATTTCTATGGTCACGATGCCCAAAACGGTAGCTATGAGAGGTTCTAGAGTTAAACAACATATGGACAGTGTAACAAATGACAAAGTGACATATATTTAGACAGCATTGAATCAAACCCATAACAAGGACTGGATGGATGTGTGGGGGGGGACACAACAGAGAACAAGAAATGTGCCATGAACTCCCTAATGGTCTCTACATGAAGGTTGGATCAGCTATTAGTTGGTCTATTAGTTGATGACCATTCCCTAACAAGGTAGTCCAGGAGCTAGCGAGCTACAAGCAGTAGCAACAGAACCAACTTTGAATGAATCTGAGTGGTTCAAGACCACAAGGATGCATGTTCACCGTTGTCCTTAAAATAACTTAAATGTCCATAGTATAACCTGGTTGGCCAATGAACACTGAGGCTGCTTGTGGAAGAAGAGTGTCCTAGGTTACTGATCAGTATTCTGCCCTACCAAGCAAAAACGCAGTAACTGCTCATTTGGTCAAAAATGAGTTAATGTCATTTTCTGCTACATTAAATACATGCTTAATCGTGTGGACAAGTATCATGCCTCTATTGTATTGTATTTTGGAGAAAATGGGGGTCATGTTAGCAGTAACTGCATAAAGTTACTGTGAAACCAAGGTAAATAAAAGCCATATTTATCAGTTCCACGCTATGAGCAGTTACTGCCTTTATGCTTGGTAGGGCAGAATTGCCCAATGGTGAGCTTCCACAAACTCTCAATGGTAAAAAATCTAAGCCAGGGGAACATATTGGTTTGACCAAGCCAACCTTACATTGAGTGTCCATGGATCATTCACCGTCCCAAAAATACTAACGCAGCATCTTGTTTACATTATTTCTTACATTGTTAGCCCAGAAAATCTCAAGTGTTAGTTCTTCCCAGCTGTATGTAATAAAAGCGATGTCAACTTACGACCAGGAATACAATACGTCTTTCCCGAAGCAGACCTCCACCCTGGACATGCGATCTTATCCCAGAGGCCTTCCCAAAACAGCGCAGTCACCACAGGAGAGGCAGACAGAGCGGCCGACTGGTCAGACTCAGAAGGCGAGCACACCATCCACCACTTCCGAGCATTTTACTCGCCAATGTCCAATCTCTAGATAACAAGGTGGACGAAATTAGGGCACGAGTTGCCTTCCAGAGGGACATAAGAGATTGTAACGTTCTCTGTTTCATGGAAACATGGCTCACTCGGGATACGTTATCAGAGTCGGTACAGCCACCCGGTTTCTTCACGCATCACACCGACAGAAACAAACATCTCTCTGGTAAGAAGAAGGGTGGGCGTGTATGCCTTATGATAAACGACTCATGATATAATCACAACAACATACAGGAACTCAAGTCCTTTTGTTCACCCGACCTAGAATTCCTTACAATCAAATGCCAACCGCATTATATTCCAAGAGAATTCTCTTTGATTATAGTCACAGCCGTGTATAATCCCCCAAGCAGATCCCTTGTCGGCCCTGAAAGAACTTCACTGGACTCTATGTAAACTGGAAACCATAAATGCTGAGGCTGCATTTATTGTAGCTGGGGATTTTAACAAAGCTAACCTAAGAATGATACTTCTTAAATTCTATCATTATATCAAATGCGTGACAGGGGCTGGTAGCTTTCTGGATCATTGCTACTCTAACTTCTGCGACGCACACAAAGCCCTCCCCCGCCCTGCCTTCGGAAAATCTGACCATGACTCCATTTTGTTGTTCCCAGCCTATAGACATAATCTAAAATGGGAAACGCCTGCGTTCAGGTCAATACAACGCTGGTCTGACCAATCGGATTCCACGCTCCAAGATTGCTTCGATCATGTTGACTGGGATATGTTCCGGATAGCCTCAGACAATAACATTGACGTATACGCTGACTCAGTGAGCGAGTTTATTAGCAAGTGCATCGGATATTCTTCTCTGCAGATCCTCTCAAGCTCTGTCAGGTTGGATGGGGAGCATCGCTGCACAGCTATTTTCAGGTCTCTCCATTGATGTTCGGTAGCGTTCATGTCCGGGTTCTGGCTGGGTCACTCAAGGACATTCAGAGACTTGTCCTGAAGCCACTGCGTTGGTTTGGCTGTGTGCTTAGGGTCATTGTCCTGTTGGAAGGTGAACCTTCGCCCCATTCCGAGGTCCTGAGCTCTCTGGCGCAGGTTTTCAAGAATCTGTACTTTGCTCCATTCATCTTTCCCTTGATCCTGACTAGTACCCCAGTCCCTGCCTCTGAAAAACATCCCCACAGCATGATGCTACCACCACAATGCTTCATTGTAGGGATAGTGCTAGGTTTCCTACAGTTGTGTCGTTTGGCATTCAGGCCAAAGTGTTCAATCTTCGTTTCATCAGACCGGAGAATCTTGTTTCTCATGTTCTGAAAGTCTTTAGGTGCCTTTTGGCAAACTCAAGCAGACTGTCATGTGCCTTTTACAGAGGAGTGGCTTCCGTCTGGTCAGTCTACCATTTAGGTCTGATTGGTAGAGTGCTGCAGAGATGGATGTCCTTCTGGAATGTTCCCTCATCTCCACAAAGGAACTCTAGAGCTCTGTCAGGGTGACCATTGGGTTCTTGGTCACCTCCCTGACCAAGGCACTTCTGACCTGATTGCTCAGTTTGGCCAGGCGGCCAGCTTTAGGAAAAGTATTGGTCGTTCCAAACTTATTTCATTTAAGAATGATGGAGGCCACTGTTTTTAGGACATTTTTCGGTACCCTTTCCCAGATCTTTACCTTGACACCATCCTGTCTTGGAGCTCTACTGGCTTGGTTTTTACTCTGACATGCACTGTCAGCTGTGGGACCTTATATAGACAGGCGTGTACCTTTCCAAATCATGTCCAATCAATTGAATTTACCACATGTGGACTCTAATCAAGTTGCAGAAACATTTCAAGGATGATCAATGGAAACAGAATACACCTGAGCTCAATTTCGAGTCTCATAGCAAAGGTTCTGAAATCTTAAATAAGGTATTTCTTAAAACCTGTTTTCACTTTGTAATTATGGGGAATTTTGTGTAGATTGATGAGGATCTTGTTTTATTTAATCCGTTTTAGAATGAGGCTGTAACGTAACAAAATGTTAATGGATCTGAATACTTTCCGAAGGCAAATATGTATTTCTGAGATTATATGAACATGACTGGGCATTCAAACATTTCTTTATCTATTAATCATCATTAATAGTGTCTCCCTGGTCTTCATCACATTTTTTTTTACATGTTTTGTGTCATCGGGAAAAGACTCCAACCCCTGATACAGTTTGGAAATCAACTTTTAGAAGTTTGTCAGACTCCCTTAAAATATTTCAAATCTGTAGAGCTTCTGGCTTATCCAGTGTTTGCTGCACAGAGAGAATAAGGTGTTGCATCTGCAAAAGTTCATCTTAGCGCCACCACAGACTGGTCTTCCCTGATTGCCTGACCCTGCTGAGACCCCTGTCACCATCTGATCCTGCTAAGATGATGCATGACAAAGAATTACATTCATTATATTTTCCGGTAAATGAAGTCAATGGCTCATTAATTGAAATTACCATTTATTCCCAGATCCCAGACAGTAGCTTTAAACTAATGTCATGTAGGCCTACCCATCAACTCAAAATGGAACTTTTATCATTCACTGGTTGGTATAATATATAAAATTCACCTGACCTCCGTAGACTGGTTTTCCCTGGCTGTCTGACCCTGCAGGGACACCTGTCACCATCTGATCCTACTAAGACATGATGAGCATAGTATTGTGTAGTGTGTACTGACTGTGCACCATGACAGTGAAGCTTGTAGAGCTGTTTATGCCGTGTCAGTGTGAAACATAGGGAATTGGCTAGGGAAACTGACAGCTCAATAATGTTACATACTGCCTCTGATAAAAAAAACTCACATTGTGCTGTCGGAAAACTTCATAATATCGGTCTTCAATTGTTTGGCTGCTAGTTTCATTGTTTGATTCAGGTCTAGTGTGATTGATGCAAAAATAACAGCTGAAGTTTGAGCTAACTAGGTACATCAACTGGCGAAGACTAGCCAAGTTAATATACTTCTTTTAAAACGGGACAAAACAAAGACTACAAAACCTTTCCATACACACAACAGCTATTAGATACTGCTACCTGACAGACACTGAGATAGTTAGAGCCTAGAGCTAAACTGGCTGTGGTAGCTACTAGCTAGCTACTTTAGCTAGTTCATTCACTTCAGACAGAACTTCAGTTGAGAGGGGATGAAACATTAGCTAACGTTTACATGTCAGTTACTACACTACTGTCATGGAAATGTTCAGTCAATAATATTGCTCAAATACTGGAGCCGGTGAGTTCAAATCGACTTTATTACAAAGTAATATAAGCTAAACTGGTTCATGAAGCAACTGACTTTCCAGTCTTGGCACACACTTTTTATACAGGTTTCATCCTTAAGTCACACACACAGTACCTCCTCTTTATGTTAATGATTAATCCCCTCTGGCATTTAGCCACCATTATCTTTTTGCCTTGCACTAATTTTACCTTGGTTTCACATTAGGGCATAAATGATATTGGTGGTGTAACCATAGCAACAGTCAACATTAGGCCATAGCAATGGTAAAAAAATAAACAGACATGGCCACTCCTAAGACAGGTGCCTTTCTAATGGTGCCTAATGACCTAGACACACACAGAGAGTGCACTTATTGTGTGCATGTCTAAGCTGTATAATGTCCAAGCATGTACTGGAAAATTCCCAATATATTCCTCCTCTGGGGCGTACTAAGTCCCAAACCTTAAAGTTTGTTCCAGTACAAGTGAGAAGGAAAGCACCTTCTATGTTGCTAAGGAGACAATCTGCCTCCCTTTCACCTTATCAACCTTTGCTTCACTTTCTCATTCATACTGGGGAGTCGGGACCAAACATCTCCTTTCACATATAGCTAGAAGGAAGTAAAAGATCCCTCCTCAAGCCAAGTGTTCTTTAACATACAGTGTATGCGTGTTTTTAGCACTGCCCGAGGTTCTCGGTTATGTAAAATATAAGAATAACAAAAACATAAAAAAATAATAAACTAAACCTCATAAACCTTTATAATGATGTTCTCAATATGACACAACATATGGCCCTCCCTCACAGACACCTCTCTAACAACTATTTGGTCATAAGTGAAAAAACCTGTTAGAGGATTAAGGGCACGGTCCATGGACTCTTGTAACTGGAAAACCCTATGTCACATACATGTCTAGGCGAACAGATATTCAGAAGGTCTAACATCATTTATCATTCAGCAACTGTTACATTGAGTACATGGTTATATTCTGTTGTACTATGTGCACACTTTAAACACATTCCACATCCCAACATAAGGGGCAGTCCCCCTTTTGGCACATGACACAGAAAATTGGGTCAGCATGATGAAAATGTCCAAGTTTCACATCATCTAGTTTGCACCATTTTCACAAACCTCAAACATTGCAGGTTCAGGTACTGTTAATATTCCTGTCACGGGGGATTTGCTACACAGTATACAATTGTCCATTCTATGTGTTTGGGCTGGCCCACTTATACCAGCCATTTTTTGTTGCTTTTCTCAATTTTGGGTCAATGTTTGATTCTGGGGTGGTTTCTTCATTGTGGCTACCCCAGTTTGTAACAGATGTCCAGATTTTCTGTAGCAACCCACTTTCTTGTGGTTTCATCATCTGTCCTGGTTTCCACTGTCTGTTAGGAGGACCATGTGAGGGCAGAGAAGTCGATGGTAGGGAGTCTCCTTCCCATTCTCCTGACGTTATTTCTCCGTCCCCTTGGACAGTGCCTCCGTCAGGGATATCTGCAATGTAGGTATGTCATCAGGAGTAACAGGCATGTCACTCCTCTTTATCCCTGGACTCTGGATATTCAGGAGAGAGGGTCTGTTGGCTATTGGGAGATGCACCTTGGTCCTCTTCTCCTTCTGTTTCCTCCAGGCTCCTGCCTGGTGTATCAGCATCCTCTTCTTCCTCATGGCTCGATGGTGGCTCGCCGATCCCCTCCGGAACTCTGGTACAGTGGTTTAAATGGTACCATGTAGTGCTTCCTGTCACCTGGACGGCTGTTGGTGTTGCTAGGACCACTTCGTAGGGACCCTCTCACCTTGGCTCGTTCCACTTCCTCCGAAACACTCTGATGTAGACCTGGTCCCCTGGGATCACCGGACAGGGAGCCTCTGGTCCTGATTCAGATTTTCACCTTTTTTCCGTGAGGTTTTCAAACTCAGAGACTTATGGCCTCTGTTCTATGGTGACACCATACATAATCTTATTTCCATCTCTCATCACACAACAAAATGACATTCCAGTTGAAGCTGGTGGATTCCTTCACTTCAGCTGGGCTGCTTTTAGTCTCTCCACTTTCTCCTTCTGGTTCCTAAGAGATTGGTAGCATAATAATAAGTATTGGAAAGCAACGAAAAACACAAAACATAACAGTTTTAGCAATGTAAGTTATGCATAATTATATATGCATGAAGACCAAAGACTGAGACCATGACAATTCCCACTCTCTCTTCACCGGACTCTATACCGCCAGGATACTTTTCTGCTGGACACCACAAAAATGAAGGCCCTAAAAAGGTTCCGAGAGGTGTACCCAAGCTATGTCATTTCACTTTGTTCCCCATCTCCTTCATTGCCACTTGATAGGCACGTCACCTGATAGGAAAGTGTGTATCCCTAATCAACGCTACATTCTTTTGAGGTAACTCAGCACTGCATATGCTTTCACATAAATGCCTTCAAAATATTATTTAGAATGCAATTACCTCTACATCTATCCTCGTTCATATGATGCATTAACCAATAAAGCAGCTAACCCAACTATGATGTTAAAGTAGCTCCCAGACCCAAACCATCTGCATGTCTACAGTGGAATCTAGTCTCTCTCTTTGGCTCCGCTTCCTCTGTCATGTCTTCAAGCTCACCCATTATGCAGCTGGACCTTTCTTCTCGTGAGAACTAATGCACCCACCGAGGAGAGACATGACTATCTTCACCGCTGCAGGTGCTGTAAGGAGTACTGTGTGTGGACCAGAACAACGATGCCTGGTGTATCTTGATGTACACTCAATCTCCAGAATTCAGCCCATGCCCTTGGTTATCTCTGGCTCCTTATGTGCTGCTTTCACCTGAGGACATACACACTGCAACACATGGGTCATTTCCTGACAACATAGACTCTCCTCCAATGGCAAGATCACTAATTTGTGATATTTAAATAACAGCCCCCCCTGTACTCCCATCGGTGTCCCAGTTTCCAAGCGATGTGGCAGAGGTCTTCATAAACTGATATCCCAACAATGCTACTAAAATAACCCCTGCTACTACTAACATGGCCCATGCCTATGCCTCAATTACGGCCCCTAACGCAGCTGCCGTAAGAATAATTCCTGCATGTAATCTGTCAAGTGTGTCAAGAATATCCAATTTAACAAAAGTCTGAGCCACAGGTTTCTTGAAAGTTTACCATAGTGTCTGAAATGCCACCACTATCTCTTTTACTCTCACCATGCTCTGGGTATGTGTAATTTTCAATTTAACTTCATTAACTCCCTATATTGTGCACAGTTGGCTGTCCTCCCTCTCCTATGAGCTATCTCCTGTAACGATATACAGTCTCTGGGAATGACACTTCTATATCACCACAACCTTAATTTATGAGCCCCCACAGATCTTTACTGCAGTCACGTTCAATCCCACTTAACAGCCTTGTGTAAACATTCTGTCTCAAACACCTCCTGCTACAGATACATTTGCACATATTTCAGTCCATCAAACCCATAACACACTAGTCACTACTCCTAATGCACTTCTTCAGTTCTAAACATACTACAACATTCTCAAGTCAATTAGTCAATATACATCAGTCCCTCCTCTGGAACAATAATCACTCTTATGGTGTTAAATGCTGAGCTGTAGTTGGCGAACAGCATTCTTACATAGGTATTCTTCTTGTCCAGATGGGTTAGAGCAGTGTGATTGCGATTGCGTCGTCTCTGGACCTAAGCAAATTGGAATAGGTCTAGGGTGTCAGGTAGGGTGGAGGTGATATGATCCTTGACTAGTCTCTCAAAGCACTTCATGATGACGGAGGAGAGTGCTATGGGGCGATAGTCATTTAGCTCAGTTACCTTAGCTTTCTTGGGAACTGGAACAATGGTGTCCCTCTTGAAGCATGTGGGAACAGCAGACTGGGATAAGGATTGATTGAATATGTACATAAACACACCAGCCAGCTGGTCTGCGCATGCTCTGAGGGCGCGGCTGGGGATGCCGTCTGGCCTGGCAGCCTTGCGAGGGTTAACACATTTAAATGCTTTACTCACGTTGGCTGCAGTGAAGAAGAGTCT
This sequence comes from Oncorhynchus nerka, assembly GCF_034236695.1. NCBI lineage: Eukaryota > Metazoa > Chordata > Actinopteri > Salmoniformes > Salmonidae > Oncorhynchus > Oncorhynchus nerka. The sequence continues at coordinate 54,857,082 of NC_088420.1, forward strand.
GCAGGTTTTGTTAGCGGACCATGTCGTTGGCACTGCATTGTCCTGAAAGTGAGTCCATTATTTATTTTTTTGTAGTCTATGATTGACTATAGACCCTGCCACATACCTCGTGTGTCTGAGCCGTTGAATTGTGACTCTACTTTGTCTCTATACTGACGCATAGCTTGTTTGATTGCCTTTCAGAGGGAATAGCTACACTGTTTGTATTCGGTCATGTTTCCGGTCGTCTTGCCCTGATTTTAAAAGCAGTGGTTCGTGCTTTCAGCTTTGCACGAATACTGCCATCAATCCACGGTTTCTGGTTGGAGAAGGTTTTAATAGTTGCTGTGGGTACAACATCTGTCGGTGCCGGACAACAACATCTGCTAACCATGTGTATGTGACAAATACATTTGATTTGATTTTGAATATGGCTGAAAAAAACTTGCTAAATAGATATTTTCTTAAATTAACTTCATGACAAAAATATGCACAATCGTTTGTCTCTACATTAACCAACATATTCCTCTCAATTGTACATTTTTTGCTTGACTCGTTATGACGTTATAACTACATACATTTGCTTCCCCGTAATGTTTTGTCAGCCATCTTTGCTGAAGTCACCAGGGACGGGTGGCCCGCGTTAAATTTGTCATTGGAACCATTCGATCTGATTGGTCATATAAAAACCTTGTGATCCAATTGCATAATGACTGCTATAACTCCCCCTTGTGGTGGTCTGGAGCAATGAAGCTGTGACGCTGGGTACCTCTAAGTCCGCGGTGTAAGCTCGCAACTTTTAAATGAGGAACTACTGTATATTCACGTCATCAAATAATTGATTATAACACACTGTTTTGCAATGAAGGTCTACAGTAGCTTCAACAGCACTCTGTAGGGTAGCATCATGGTGTAGGCTAGCATCTGTCCGCCTCTGGGTACATTGACTTCATACAAAACCTAGGAGGCTCAAGGTTCTCACCCCCTTCCATAGACTTACACAGTAATAATGACAACTTCCGGAGGACGTCCTGTCCTGCTACCTGTACCTGAGTAGCCTCAACAGCACTCTGTAGGGTAGCAACATGGTGTAGACAGAGGACAGCAAGCTTCCGTCCTCTGGGTACATTGACTTCAATACATGGTTCTCCCTTCCATAGACCTACACAGTAATTATGACAACTTCCGGAGGACGTCCTCCAACCTATCAGAGCTCTTGCAGCATGAACTGACATGTTGTCCACCCAAGCAAAGGATCAGATAATTAATGTACACTGCTCAAAAAAATTAAGGGTACACTTTATCAACACAATGTAACTCCAAGTCAATCACACTTCTGTGAAATCAAACTGTCCACTTAGGAAGCAACACTGATTGACAATAAATTTCACATGCTGTTGTGCAAAAGGAATAGACAACAGGTGGAAATTATAGGCAATTAGCAAGACACCCCCAATAAAGGAGTGGTTCTGCAGGGGGTGACCACAGACCACTTCTCAGTTCCTAAGCTTCCTGGCTGATGTTTTGGTCACTTTTGAATGCCGGTGGTGTTTTCACTCTAGTGGTAGCATGAGACTGAGTCTACAACCCACACAAGTGGCTCAGGTAAGTGCAGCTCATCCAGGATGGCACATCAATGCGAGCTGTGGCAAGAAGGTTTGCTGTGTCTGTCAGCGTAGTGTCCAGAGCATGGAGGCGCTACCAGGAGACAGGCCAGTACATCAGGAGACGTGGAGGAGGCCGTAGGAGGACAACAACCCAGCAGCAGGACCACTACCTCCGCCTTTGTGCAAGGAGGAACAGGAGGAGCACTGCCAGAGCCCTGCAAAATGACCTCCAGCAGGCCACAAATGTGCATGTGTCTGCTCAAACGGTCAGAAACAGACTCCGTGAGGGTGGTATGAGAGCCCGACATCCACAGGTGGGGGTTGTGCTTACAGCCCAACACCGTGCAGGACGTTTGGCATTTGCCAGAGAACACCAAGATTGGCAAATTCGCCACTGGTGCCCTGTGCTCTTCACAGATGAAAGCAGGTTCACACTGCGCACGTGACAGACGTGACAGAGTCTGGAGACGCCGTGGAGAACGTTCTGCTGCCTGCAACATCCTCCAGCATGACCGGTTTGGCGGTGGGTCAGTCATGGTGTGGGTCTTGGTCAAACATTTCGGGTAGCCTTCCACAACCTTCCCACAATAAGTTGGGTGAATTTTATCCCATTCCATTCCTCCTGACAGCTGGTGTAACTGTGTCAGGTTTGTAGACCTCCTTGCTCCCACACGCTTTTTCAGTTCTGCCCACAAATGTTCTATAGGATTTTGGTCAGGGCTTTGTCATAGCCACTCCAATACCTTGACTTTGTTGTCCTTTAGCCATTTTGCCACAACTTTGGAAGTATGCTTGGGGTCATTGTCCATTTGGAAGACCCATTTGCGACCAAGCTTCAACTTCCTGACATATGTCTTGAGATGTTGCTTCAATATATCCACATAATTTTCCTGCCTCATGATGCCATCTATTTTGTGAAGTGCACCAATCCCTCCTGCAGCAAAGCACCCCCACAACATGATGCTGCCACCCCCGTGCTTCACGGTTGGGATGGTGTTCTTCGACTTGCAAGCCTCCCCCTTTTTCCTAAAAATATAACGATGGTCATTATGGCCAAACAGTTCTATTTTTGTTTCATCAGACCAGAGGATGTTTCTCCAAAAAGTATGATCTTTGTCCCCATGTGCAGTTGCAAACCGTAGTCTTGCTTTTTAATGGTGGATTTGGAGCAGTGGCTTCTTCCTTGCTGAGGGCCTTTTGGGTTATATCGATCGATTTAGGACTCATTTTACTGTGGATATAGATACTTTTGTACCTGTTTCCTCCAGCATCTTCACAAGGTCCTTTGCTGTTGTTCTGGAATTGAAAGTACGTTCATCTCTAGGAGACAGAACACGTCTCCTTCCTGAGCAGCATGACGGCTGCGTAGTCCCATGGTGTTTATACTTGCGCACTATTGTTTGTACATATGAACGTGGTACATTCAGGCGTTTTGGAAATTGCTCCCAAGGATGAACCAGACTTGTGGAGGTCTACATTTTTTCTGATTTCTTTTGATTTCCCCATGATGTCAAGCAAAGAGGCACAGAGTTTGAAGGTAGGCCTTGAAATACATCCACAGGTACACCTCCAATTGACTCTAATCATGTCAATTAGCCTATCAGAAGCTTCTAAAGCCATGACATAATTTTCTGGAATTTTAAAATCTATTTAAAGGAACAGTCAACTTAGTGTATGTGAACTTCTGACCCACTGGAATTGTGATACAGTGAATTATAAGTGAAATATTTTGTTTGTAAACAATTGTTGGAAAAATTACTTGTCATGAGCAAAGTAGATGTTCTAACCGACTTGCCAAAACTATAGTTTGTTAACAAGAAATTTGTGGAGTGGTTGAAAAACGAGTTTTAATAACTTCAACCTAAGTGTATGTAAACTTCTGACCTCAACTGTAGTAGCCTAAACCTATCAAAGTTACATTAAACGGGGTGAATGGAACATGATTGATGGTCATAGAATATGCTGTAATAGAAATAAGGCCATGTTCATAAAAAAATGATCATCCTCCCTCATCTTTAATGGCACCGACCGCCACTGATCAAAATGCATATTGGGTTCATTCCAAAACATGTGAGTTTTTCAGTTTAATACATTGATAAGAAACGTGTTTAATATTTTCTGCCACTAATGGTCCCTTTTCTCTCTTTGTTCACAAGAGATCCTTTTTCTTGTGCCCTTTCCAGGGAGCAAGGTCATGAAGGCAGGGGGGGGGGGACAGATGAGCGATGGTCTTTGGTGGCCTTTATGGCCCCTTCATACAATGAAGCACATTCCAGCTCTTGTAACCCAATGGTAGGAAGGGTGACCCTGGATCCTGTTTGAATGTGACATTTTAAATGTCCTCCTCGTGGGCCCTCGTCACAACACCTGTCTTCCATGGCATGGGCCTGTGCCAAGTTGTGGTTTCTGGTTGGTATTATGCTTGGGTAGTATACCGTATACCAGGGTATTTGGAAATAGCCACAGGATGTGTTTTGTATACCATTAAAACTATTTATTTGAAGTTTTTATATACATTATAATATCTGTTGCTACTTTTTAAGTAAATATCTGCATTCAGCTGTGCAATATGTGACCCACCACCTGGATTCGGGTCCTATGTAGCAAAATAAAAAATACTGCAAAGTTGGTTAGGAGCCAGGAAACCGGCGACCATGTCTATCGGCACCATCTTGTCCCATCTAAAGTGTCTTCAGAAAGTATTCACACCCCTTGACTTTTTCAAAATGTTGTAGTGTTACAGCATGAATTTCAAATGTTTAGATCACTGGCCTTTGTTCACGCCCTCTTAATACTTAGCCCCACCCACCTCTTTAAGGATTCATTTGTGAGGCCCTGTGCTAAACAGAGTGAGTAGTGTAGTAAATAACCAAAGATTTCAAGACTAAAAGTGGTGAAAGTAGTAGCTTACAATAAGGGAAAACTTATAATTTATCAAGTCCTTGGCATATATCCTAATCTGACTTTGGTGAAGGTCATGTTGTTCTTCACATTAGTCTCTGGTTAACACACACTATATCAATCAAATCTAGGTTTATTTGTCACATGCACAGGGTACGGAAGGTGTGAACGGTACTTTAAAATGGTTACTTGCATAGTAGCAATATCAAAAACAGAAAGTGTCCAGATAAAAATATGTTATAATTAATTTATGACGCTTTCCCAGACACACTTGTCTAAATTGTTTGGTCATGTGAAAGAAATGCTGTAACCACCCCATGCCACATCTAGCTAAGTGAATGGGTCACTATTGTCTAGACATTTACACGTGTAAAATACAATAGATGGCCGTACTCACCCCCAGCCAAACCTGGCTAACTTGATGGGTCATGTAATCATCGGAAGAAGTGGAGTCTTTTGTTTAGACATGTAGCTAGCTAGCTAAACAATAAACTGGCATAGTCCCAACTCATTCTACTACCACCAACCCAAACTGATTGTCATAGCTGTAGTATGAATCTGCAGGTAGCTAAAGCTAACCAACTAGGTTCAATGTTAGCTATATAGATAACATTAGGCTATAACTAGCAATGCAAATGGATTTCTGATTCAAATAATATTACTACCGTAATTGCTGGACTATTAAGTGCACCTGAATATAAAACGCACCCACTGAATTATTAAAAAAATATGTATTTTGTACATAAGCCGCACATGTCTATAAGCCGCAGGTGCCTACCGGTACATTGAAACAAATTAACTTTACACAGCCTTTAAACGAAACATGGCTTTTAACAAAAATAAATAGGCTTTAACGAAACACAGCTTGTAACAAAAATTAAACAGTAGCCAACCAAGAAAGTCATTGGTCACTATCTTCCTCCTCCTGTGCACTGAAACCACTGAAGTCATCTCCTTCGGTGTCGGAGTTGAATAGCCTCAGAATTGCTTCATCCGATGTTGGATCGTTTTCATTGTCGCTCTCGTCACTTTCATCCGGAGGCAAATACCCCGCTGAGCTCATGCTGCCCCTTCAACACGCAGCAGTCCAGCCTTTCGAAACCTGTTGATGATAGCGGATTTTTTGACAATGCTCCACGCTGTCAGGACCCACTGGCAGACTTGACCATAAGTTGCTCTTCGCATGCGGCCCGTTTTAGTGAAGGATTTCTCCCCACTTGTCATCCAAGCCTCCCACTGAACAAGGAGTGCCACCTTAAATGCACGATTTACACTGATGTCGAGTGGCTGCAAATACTTTGGGCCATCTGCTTTTCTTCCCTCTGAAAGCTTTTGTTGTCTTTTTGCACTGAGTCAGTTCCTCACGCTGCTGTTTCCAACATCTTATCATCGACTCATTAAGGCCAAGCTCCCGTGCAGCAGCTCTATTTCCTTTTCCAACACCCAGATCGATCGCCTTCAACTTGAAAGCTGCATCATATGCATTTCTCCATGTCTTTGCCATGATGAGGGTGACAAAATTACTACCGTAATCAGAATGTAATCAGAAAGTTTGAGCGCACTCGATTTACGTCACATTATGTGACGGTGCTCAGTTTTTTGGCGGCATGAATCTTGTGAAAGCGGGAAAAATCCATAAATTTGCCGCGTCATTGTATAAACCGCGAGGTTCAAAGCGTGGGAATAAAGTAGCGGCTTATAGTCCGGAAATTACGGTACACATATTATACATGTAACATTAGCTAGCGAGCCAGCAAGCTAACGTTCACTAGCTAGCTAACAGTATGCTTTAACTTGCAATGAAAACCATATATCTTTATGAGCTGGACTGGATGTTTTTGCAATTATTATTTTTGCAGTCGTTAGCATATTTAGCTAGCAGCCTCCATGGAAATTGTTATTACTTGTGCTAATGTAACGGATGTGAAACGTTAGCTTAGTTAGCGGTGGTGCGCGCTAAATAGTGTTTCAATCGGTGACGTCACTTGCTCTGAGACCTTGAAGTAGTGGTTCCCCTTGCTCTGCATGGGCCGCGGCTTTTGTGGAGCGATGGGTAACGATGCTTCGTGGGTGACTGTTGTTGATGTGTGCAGAGGGTCCCTGGTTCGCGCCCGGGTATTGGCGAGGGGACGGTCTAAAGTTATACTGTTACACTAATTTTCTTAGCATTCTGGTAATAGACGCCCAATAGGCTTTTTTGTGCCTTGTGTACTAAAATGGTAATACCGTAAATCCCGGGATGAGAGAAGGATGGTATGATGTTATGAAAATCTGGATACTGCACAACCCAATTTGGTGTCAGTGTGCCACTTTGGTTCCTGCCACCCTGTTCCCACTGCAGCAGTCTCCCAGCAATCTTCCAGGCAACAGGGTGATCCTCATTCATTACCGTCCCAAACCAATTCCAGAACTTCCTGGCATGGTGCTCTGCCAGGCTGTGGTGTCTAGTGTCTCTCTCAGTGTGCCTCTATCCCATGAAACAGATGGCTTCAGTTTATGCAGAATTACACAGAGAGAGAGAGCTGCTGAGTCTGGTCTGGGCACTCAAGGCTAGAGAGGGGGATGGAGACAAGTGTACAGGACGTTGTGAAAGAGAGGGAAAGTTAGAGCCAGGTGGGGAGGCGGAGAGAGGGAGAGTTGCAGGAAGATAAAAAAGTAGGAAGAGGTGGACATGGTTGTTAAAAGGAAACATTGAGAAACTAAGATAAGGTACTCTGTGGTGGGCAGAGATGTGAAGACAGGAGTGTGGAGAGAGAGATTCTAGGTCCCTTTCCTTCGCTCTTCACTCTTCCCCCTCACTCTCTCTTTTCTCTCTCCCTCTACTCCCCCTCTCTTTTTCTCTATCTCTCTCCCTCCTCCTGTCCTTCAACCAGTTTGCATGAATGCCTCAGCCATTTCCTGGAGTGGGGAGAATCATTTAAAATATTCTCGTGACTAGGACAAGTTCTTCACATACTGTATGAGCAACACTATAAAAAGACTTAACCGAATAAAAAAATAAAGCACTTTGACGCAAGAGTTTATATCTGCAACTATTTTTGAGCATTCTAGTTCTTCTACTCTCCCTCTCCGGCCTACTCCCCACTGACAATGTTTGGGTGAGTGAATTCCAGATTTCAGAACTGTTACTGGAAACTTGAGTCCTTTTGATCTAGTGTTTTTACAAAAAAAAGTGTGCCAAATGTTCCAACAAATCGTATGATTGACTGTATTTTTGGTGGGACGGTGGATTTCTTAGCCTGGTCTTAGATCTGTTTTTGGCATCTTGTCAACTTTTTTGGGTCATTGTCATGCCAAACCAGACAGAGATGGCAAGACAATTCAAAGAGACCTCGTTCCAAGCTATAGATTTCTGGCTTCATTAGGCTGAAACATGATGAATGAGTCAATTTATATTTTCCAAATTCAAATGTCCCAACCCCAGGACAGTATGTGTGTGCGATCTGTGTGGGATTTGAACCCACAAACCCATTTGAAGTATCTACTCTACAGGACTGAGATTCTCCACAAACATCAGAGTTTTTATGAGGCTAACTGCTCACTGTCTCTCTAGATTCCTGCGTCTGTTTCTAGCACCGTGGAATGGGAACTATGTGATAAGAATTCCTTTAGCATCAGCCCTGGAATGGAACCTGAGATATTCCAAGATCTCTGGCTTCTGTCTGTCTGGATTGTGAAATACCATGTTCTTCTTACTGTACTGTACATCACAGAAAGGGGAATGTAGGAGAGATTCCATTCCAAAATATAACTGTTATGTCTTCACTTCACTCATTCATCCCTATCAAACTATTAAAGACTTTCGACTTCCGTCTGTCTTTGCTCATTTTCTCCACTGTGCCCCAGCTCTGCTGAATGTCATTTATCTCAGTCAACATTTTGCTCCACCAGTGTTGTGTTTTGGTATTACTTTAATCATCTAATGAATATTACAGCATTCCTGACTCATCTTCTCCATTCACCAGGTGATAGCCAGGAGGAAAGAGGGCTCTGGGAAGGTAAAGGTGCTGCTCCACTGGACTCCAGAGGACATGTAAGTAGTATGGACTATCTTGGACACCCTAATTGACTCTGAAGCAAAGCAAATAGTCTGGGTAGCCATTTGATCAGCCTCTTGAACCTAGACTTGGTGCTCTGGTACCGGAGAGAACAGAACAGCAGAGAGAACAGTGACTAGGGTGGCTCGAGTATTTGACCATTTTTAGGGCCTTCTTCTGACACCGCCTGGTATAGAGGTCCTGGATGGCAGGAAGCTTGGCCCCAGTGATGTACTGGACCGTTCGCACTACCCTCTGTAGTGACTTGCGGTTTGAAGGCTGAGCAGTTGCAATACCAGGCAGTGATGCAACTCTCGATGGTGCAGCTGTAGAACCTTTTGAGTATCTGAGGACCCATGACAAATCTTTTCAGTCTCCTGAGGGGGAATAGGTTTTGTTGTGCCCTTTTCACGACTGTCTTGGTGTGGTTGGACCATTCTAGTTTGTTGGTGATGTGGACACAAAGGAACTGGAAGCTCTCAACCTGCTCCATTACAGCCCCGTCAATGAGAATGGGGGCGTGCTCAGTCCTCCTTTTCCTGTAGTCCACAATCATCTCCTTAGTCTTGGTTACGTTGAGGGAATAGTTTTTTGTTCTGGCACCACCCGGCCAGGTCTCTGACCTCCTCCCTGAAGACTGTCTCGTCGTTGTCGGTGATCAGGCCTACCACTGTTGTGTCGTCTGCAAACTTAATGATGGTGTTGGAGTCGTGCCTGGCCATGCAGTCATGGGTGAACATATGTGTTGCTACCTACCCTCACCACCTGGGGGTGGCCCGTCAGGAAGTCCAGGATCCAGTTGCAGATGGAGGTGTTTAGTCCCAGGATCCTTAGCTTAATGATGAGCTTTGAGTGTACTATGGTGTAGAATGCTGAGCTCTAGTCAATGAATAGTATTCTCACATAGGTGTTCATTTTGTCCAGATGGGAAAGGGCAGTGTGGAGTGCAATTGAGATTGTATCATCTGTGGATCTGTTTGGGCGGTATGCAAATTGGAGTGGGTTTCTGGGATAATGGTGTTGATGTGAGCCATTACAAGCCTTTCAAAGCACTTCATGGCTACGGACGTCTGTAGTCATTTAGGCAGGTTGCCTTCGTGTTCATGGGCACAGGGACTATGGTGGTCTGCTTGAAACATGTTGGTATTATCGACTCAATCAGGGGCATGTTGAAAATGTCAGTGAAGACACTTGCCAGTTGGTCAGCACATGCCCGGAGCACGTCGGCTATGGAGAGCGTGATCACACAGTCATCCGGAACAGCTGATGCTCTCATGCATGCCTCAGTGTTGCTTGCCTCGAAGCGAGCATAGAAGTGATTTAGATCGTCTGGTAGGCTTGTGTCACTGGGCAGCTCGCGGCTGTGCTTCCCTTTGTAGTCTGTAATAGTTTGCAAGCCATGCCACATAAGACGAGCGTCGGAGCCGGTGTCGTACGATTCAATCTTAGCCCTGTATTGACGCTTTGCCTGTTTGATGGTTCGTCGAAGGGCATTGCAGGATTTCTTTTAAGCTTCCGGGTTAGAGTCCCGCACCTTGAAAGCAGTAGCGCTACCCTTTAGCTCAGTGCGAATATTGCCTGTAATCCATGGCTTCTGGTTGGGGTATGTACTCGAGGTCAACAGATTATGGTTTTTCAACGCCGATACTGATTATTGGAGGACAAAAAAAGCCGATACCGATTAATCGGACGATTTTTAAAATGTATTTGTAATAATGACAATTACAACAATACTGAATCAACACTTATTTTAACTTAATATAATACATTAATAAAATCAATTTAGCCTCAAATAAATAATGAAACATGTTCAATTTGGTTTAAATAATGCAAAAACAAAGTGTAAAAGTGCAATAAGTGCAGTTAAGAACAAATTCTTATTTTCAATTTTCAGAAACATTATGTACAAAATAAGTTACAAATAATGAGAAAAAAACACAATAGCACAATTGGTTGTGTAATGGTTTTCTTCCTGGGAAGGAGAGGAGGACCAAAATGCAGCATTGTTATGGTTGAACATCTTTAATAAAGATGATAACGTGAACAATATACATATACAAAATAAGAAAACGTGGAAAAACCGAAACAGTCCTAACTGGTGCAAAACACAGAGACAGGAAACAACCACCCACAAAATACCCAAATAATATGGTTGCCTAAATATGGTTCCCATATTGAGAACCACTCTAGGCAACCATAGACTCACCTAGACAACTACACTGAACACAACCCCATAAATCGAATAAACCCCTAGACAAGACGAAACACAAATAAATCACCCATGTCACACCCTGGCCTAACCAAAATAATAAAGAAAACACAGAATACTAAGGCCAGGGCGTGACAGTACCCCCCCCCCCCCAAAGGTGCGGACTCCTGGCCATACAACTAAACCCATAGGGGAGGGTCTGGGTGGGCGTCTGACGTGGACCCCACTCCAACATAGTCTTAGTCCGCTTTCTCCGCGTCCCTTGAGTGGCGACCCTCGCTGCCAACCTTGGCCTAGTAACCCCAGCAAAGGGCCCACCTGGACTGAGGGGTGCCTCATTACTGAGGTAGCTCAGGCCTGAGAGGTAGCTCAGGCAGGTTGACGGCTCTGGAGGATCCTGGCTGACTGGCGGCTCTGGAGGATACTGGCGGCTCTGGCGGATCCTGGCTGACTGGCGGATCCTGGCTGACTGGCGGCTCTGGCGGATCCTGGCTGACTGGCGGCTCTGGCGGATCCTGGCTGACTGGCGGCTCTGGAGGATCCTGGCTGACTGGCGGCTCTGGAGGATCCTGGCTGCTCTTGCGGATCCTGGCGGCTCTGGCGGATCCTGGCTGATAGGCGGCTCTGGAGGATCCTGGCTGACTGGCGGCTCTGGCGGATCCTGGCTGACTGGCGGATCCTGGCTGACTGGCGGATCCTGGCTGACTGGCGGATCCTGGCTGACTGGCGGATCCTGGCTGACTGGCGGATCCTGGCTGACTGGCGGCTCTGGAGGATCCTGGCTGACTGGCGGCTCTGGAGGATCCTGGCTGACTGGCGGCTCTGGAGGATCCTGGCTGACTGGCGGCTCTGGAGGATCCTGGCTGACTGGCCGCTCTGGAGGATCCTGGCTGACTGGCCGCTCTGGAGGATCCTGGCTGACTGGCGGCTCTGGAGGATCCTGGCTGACTGGCGGCTCTGGAAGACCCTGGCTGACTGGTGGCTCTGGAATATCCTGGCGGGCTCATGACAGACGGGAGACTCTGGTGTCTCATGACAGGCGGGAGACTGGCGGCTCTGGACAGGCGGGAGACTCTGGCGGCTCTGGACAGGCGGGAGACTCTGGCGGCTCTGGACGGGCGGGAGACTCTGGCGGCTCTGGACGGGCGGGAGACTGGCGGCTCTGGACGGGCGGGAGACTCTGGCAGCTCTGGACGGGCGGGAGACTCTGGCGGCTCTGGACAGGCGGGAGACTCTGGCGGCTCTGGACAGGCGGGAGACTCTGGCGGCTCTGCACAGGCGGGAGACTCTGGCGGCTCTGGACAGGCGGGAGACTCTGGCGGCTCTGGACAGGCGGGAGACTCTGGCGGCTCTGGACAGGTGGGAGACTACTAGCGCTGGAGGGGAGGAAGGCTCTGGCAGCGTTGGACAGGCGAAGCGCACTGTAGGCCTGGTGCGTAGTGCTGGCACTGGTGGTATGGGCCGATGAAACGCACCTCAGGGCGAGTGCGGGGAGCTGCCACCGGAGGGCTGATGCGTGGAGGTGGTACTGGATAGACCGGACCGTGCAGGCGCACTGGAGCTCTTGAGCACCGAGCCTGCCCACTCTAGCCCGGCCGATACGAGGAGCTGGTATGTACCGCACCGGGCTATGCACCCGCACTGGGTGGGGACACCGTGCTCTCCACAGCATAACACGGTGCCTGCCCGGTCTCTCTCTCCCCCCGGTAAGCACAGGAAGTTGGCGCAGGTCTCCTACCTGGCTTCGCCATACTCCCTCTGTGCCTCCGCCCAAGACATTTTGGGGGCTGACTCTCGGGCTTCCATCCTCGCCACCGTGCTGCCTCCTCATACCAGCGCCTCTCCGCCTTCGCTGCCTCCAGCTCCTCTTTGGGGCGGCGATATTCTCCTGGCTGTGCCCAGGGTCCTTTACCGTCCAATTCGTCCTCCCATGTCCATTCCTCTTTGAGCTGCTCCTATTGCCGCTTCTCCTGCTGCACCTTGGGGCGGCTACACTCCCCTGGTTTAGCCCAGGGTCCTCTCCCGTCGAGGATTTCCTCCCATGTCCAAGAGTCCTGTGTCTTTGGCCGCTGTTGCTGCTGCCCGTTACCACGCCGCTGTTGCTGCTGCCCGTTACCACGCCGCTTGGTCCTGTTGTGGTGGGTGGTTCTGTAACGGTTTTCTTCCTGGGAAGGAGAGGAGGACCAAAATGCAGCCTTGTTATGGTTGAACATCTTTAATAAAGATGATAACGTGAACAATATACATATACAAAATAAGGAAACGTGGAAAAACCGAAACAGCCCTAACTGGTGCAAAACACAGAGACAGGAAACAACCACCCACAAAATACCCAAAGAATATGGCTGCCTAAATATGGTTCCCAATCAGAGACAACGATAAACACCTGTCTCTGATTGAGAACCACTCTAGGCAACCATAGACTCACCTAGACAACTACACTGAACACGACCCCATAAATCTAATAAACCCCCAGACAAAGACAACACAAATAAATCACCCATGTCACACCCTGGCCTAACCGAAATAATAAAGAAAACACAGAATACTAAGGCCAGGGCGTGACAGGTTGGGCGCCCGTAAAAATGCTGCCATTTCTTCCGGCGTCATCTTACATTTTACCACAGGTGGACTCCAATCAAGTTGTAGAAACATCTCAAGGATGGAAACTTAATTTTGGTATTGGTGTTTTTTATTTCTAATACATTTGTAAAAATGTCTAAAAACCTGTTTCGCTTCATTATTATGGGGTATTGTGTGTAGATTGATGAGGAAATCTATTGAATCAATTTTAGAATAAGCAACAAAATGTTGAAAAAGTCAAGGGGTCTGAATACCCTCATTTAGCCTAATTTATCCCTCATTTACTGAAGTGTTTCCTTTATTTTAGGAGTTACCTGTAAAATGGATGGAGAGTTATCGCTTAGGTCGCAACAAAATGAAATATGATGTAGCATAGGTAGCAATGGTCTGAATACCCTCATTTAGCCTCATTTATCCCTCATTTACTGAAGTGTTTCCTTTATTTTAGGAGTTACCTGTAAAATGGATGGAGAGGTATCGCTTAGGTCGCAACAAAATGAAATATGATGTAGCATAGGTAGCAATGGTCTGAATACCCTCATTTAGCCTCATTTATCCCTCATTTACTGAAGTGTTTCCTTTATTTTAGGAGTTAACCTGTAAAATGGATGGAGAGGTATCGCTTAGGTCGCAACAAAATGAAATATGATGTAGCATAGGTAGCAATGGTCTGAATACCCTCATTTAGCCTCATTTATCCCTCATTTACTGAAGTGTTTCCTTTATTTTAGGAGTTACCTGTAAAATGGATGGAGAGGTATCGCTTAGGTCGCAACAAAATGAAATATGATGTAGCAATGATACAATTTTATGTGTACAACATCTAAAGACCTTTGCCGTTATTAAAAGGACGTATTTGGGTGTTTTTGAAGCCTTTGTTCATGTTTTTTCACACAGAATAAGGATGAATAATTGATTTGGGTATGTTTCTTGAAAACAAGTGAAATAACAAAAAAGGTGTGTGGACCTTTCTATGACATTCCATTCACATCAAAAATAGAGATTTGGTTGTAAAAAAAATTACTTGCCCATTCAGGATTTTAAAGGATATCACCCAGCAGAGCTGGGGTCAGCATGTCAGCGATGCTAGCATGTCACAGAAATGGGTCCTCTGTCTCCAAGATCTCATGTCAGGCTATGTACGATTCACTTAGTATAAAGCTAGTTGTGTATTATTTGTCTTCGGGAACTGTCCAACTGGCAACAGCTCTGGTGGACATTCCCTACCTTTGTTTTTACACTGCTGCTACTCTCTGTTTATTATCTATGTATAGTCACTTTACCCCTACCTACATGTACAAATTACCTCAACTAACCTGTACCCCCGCACATTGAGTCAGTGCCGGTAACCGTTTTTGGATTTGTTTACCAAACGCCCTAACAAAATAATATATTTGGACATAACTGATGGACATTATCGAACAAATCAAACATTTATGGTGGAACTGGGATTCCTGGGAGTGCATTCTGATGAAGATCATCAAAGGTAAGTGAATATTTAAAATGCTATTTCTGAGTTATGTTGACTACCCAATATCTTTTTGGCTGCTTTGTTGTCTAAAGGCTGTACTCAGATTATTGCATGTTTCCTTTCTCCGTGAGGTTTTTATGAATATCTGACATAACGGTTGCATTAAGGAGAAGTTTATCTCAAGTTCCATGTATAATAGTCGTATCTTTATCAATGTTTATTATGAGAATTTCTGTAAATTGATGTGGCTCTCTGCAATATCACCGCATGTTTTAGAACTACTGAACGTAACACGCCAATGTAAACTCAGATTTGTTGATATAAATATGAACTTTATCAAACAAAACATGGTGTCATCTGATGAAGATCATCAAAGGTTAGTGATTAATTTTATCTATATTTCTGCTTTTTGTGACTCCTCTCTTTGGCTGGAAAAAATGGCTGTTTTTCTGTGGCTTGGTGGTGACCTAACAATCATTTTTGGTGCGTTCGCTGTAAATCCTTTTTGAAACCAGACACTGTGGCTGGATTAATGAGAATTTTATCTGTAAAATAGTTGTATGCTTGAGGAATTTTAATTATGAGATTTTTGTTGTTTTGAATTTGGCGCCCTGCACTTTCACTGACTTTCACTCCCAGTCCTAGACAGGTTAAAAGTGCTTTCCTCACCATCTTAAATAAGCATGCCCCGTTAAAACAATTCAGAACTAAGAACAGATATAGCCCAAGGTTCACTCCAGACGTGACTGCCCTTGACCAGCACAAAAACATCCTGTGGCATACTGCATTAGCATTGAATAGCCCCCGCGATATGCAACTTTTCAGGGAAGTTAGGAACCAATATACACAGACAGTTAGGAAAGAATAAACTAGCTTTTTCAAACAGAAATGTGCATCTTGTAGCACAAACTCCAAAAAGTTCTGCGACACTGTAAAATCCATGGAGAATAACAGCACCTCCTCCCAGCTTCCCACTGCACTGAGGCTAGGAAACACTGTCACCACCGATAAATCCACAATAATCAAGAATTTCAATAAGCATTTTTCTACGGCTGGCCGTGCTTCCACCTGGCTACCCCTACACCGGTCACCAGCTCTGTACCCCCCACAGCAACTTGCCCAAGCCTCCCCCATTTCTCCTTCAACCAAATCCAGATAGCTGATGTTGAGAAATTCTAAAAGAGCTGCAAAATAAGGACCCCTACAAATCAGTTCGGCTAGACAACCTGGACCCTCTTTCTAAAACTATCCACTGCAATTGTTGCAACCTCTCTTACTAGCCTGTTCAAACTCTCTTTCGTATCGTCTGAGATCCCTAAAGATTGGAAAGCTGCTGCGTTCATCCCCCTCTTCAAAGGGGGAGACACTCTAGACCCAAACTGTTACAGATCTATTTCCTTCCTGCCCTGCCTTTCTAAAGTTTCCGAAAGCCAAGTTAACAAATAGATCACCGACCATTTTGAATCCCACCGTACCTTCTCCGCTATGCATTCTGGTTTCCGAGGTGGTCATGCCACGCTCAAAGTACTAAACAATATCATAACCGCCATCATTAAAAGACAATACTTTGCAGCCATCTTCAGCAACGTGGCCAAGGCTTTTGACTCTGTCAATCACCACATTCTTATCGGCAGACTCAACAGCCTTGGTTTTTCAGATGACTGCCTCGCCTGGTTCACCTAGTACTTCTCAGATAGAGTTCAGTTTGTCAAATCGGAGGGCCTGTTGTCTGGACCTCTGGCAGTCTCTATGGGGGTGCCATAGGGTTCAATTCTCGGGCTGACTCTTTTCTCTGTATACATCAATGATGTCGTTCTTGCTGCTGGTGATTCTCTGATCCACCTCTATGCAGACGGCACCGTTCTGTGTAATTCTGGCCCTCCTTTGGACACGGTGTTAACAAACCTCCAGACGAGCTTCAATGCCATAAAACACTCCTTCCGTGGCCTCCAACTGCTCTTAAATGCAAGTAAAACTAAATGCATGCTCTTCAACCGATCGCTGCCCGCACCCACCCGCCTGTCTAGCATCACTACTCTGGACGGTTCTGACTTAGAATATGTAGACAACTACAAATACCTAGGTGTCTGGTTAGACTGTAAACTCTCCTTCCAGACTCAGATTAAGCATCTCCAATCCAAAATGTAATCTAGAATCCGCTTCCTATTTCGCAACAAAGTGTCCTTCACTCATGCTGCCAAACACACCCTTGTAAAACTGACTATCCTACCGATACTTGAATTCGGCGATGTCATTTACAAAATAGACTCCAATATCCTACTCAATAAATTGGATGCAGTCTATCACAGTGCCATCCGTTTTGTCACCAAAGCCCCATATACTACCCACCACTGCGACCTGTATGCTCTCGCTGGCTGGCCCTCGCTTCATATTCGTTGCCAAACCCACTGGTTCCAGGTCATCTCTAAGTCTTCGCTAGGTAAAGCCCTGCCTTATCTCAGAACACTGGTCACCACAGCAGCACCCACCGGTAGCATGCGCTCCAGCAGGTATATTTCACTTACCATCCCCAAAGCCAACTCCTCGTTTGGCCACCTTTCCTTCAAGTTCTCTGCTGCCAATGACTGGAACGAATTGCAAAAATCACTGAAGCTGGAGTCTTATATCTCCCTCACTAACTTTAAGCATCGGGCTGTGTACAGGCTCTGACAGCTATCTGTAAATAGCCCATCCAACTACCTCATCCACATGTTGTTATTTATTTTTTATCCTTTGCACCCCAGTATCTCTACTTACACATTAAACTTCTGCACATCTATCACTCCAGTGTTTAATTGCTAAATTGTAATTATTTCGCCACTATGGCCTATTCATTGCCGTACCTCCCTAATCTTACTACATTTGCACACACTGTATATAGATTTTTCTATTGTGTTATTGACTGTACGTTTGTTTATCCCATGTGTAACTCTGTGTTTGTGTCACACTGCTTTGCTTTATCTTGGCCAGGTCGCAGTTGTCAATGAGAACTTTTTCTCAACTGGCCTGCCTGGTTAAATGGAGGTAAAATAAAACAATTCATGAAAATATATAAATATATCCAGTCATACTTTTTCAAAAGCCTTTTCAAAGTCAGCTATGAATACCAGGCGTGATTTCCCAGATGTTTCATAATGTTCTAATGTTTCCCGTACTTGTCTTATATTATCTCCAATGTATCGTCCATGTAAAAAATCATTAGGATGAGTAATATCCGATAATACCTTTTAAATTCTATGCGCTATGCATTTTGCAAGAATTTTTGAATCACAACACTGAAATGTAAGAGGCGTCCAATTTTTTAAAAGGACTGGATCTTTATATTTCCCAATTGTATCCTGTTTCAGTAATAATGAATCATAAGGTTTGGTATACCTCCACTAGTATGCCATCCAGTCCTGGACTTTTCCCAGACTTAAAGGCTTTAATTGCATCAAGAAGTTCCTCCTCTGTAATTTGGCCTTCACACAAGTCTTTCTGTATAGCTGTTAATTTGATATTATTTATAGAAAGAAAATCCATACATTTATCTTCGGTTAGTGGAGATCCCCCATCGTCTCTTGCCAACTCTCCCTTCCCCTCTGTTCCGCCATCTTTCTCATTCTCCTCTTACCTGCTTACCATCTATCACCCCTTCTCCCCTCTCTCTCTTTTTCTCCAACCACATGTTCTAACAAAGCCCATGCTCTAACCACATGTTCTGTGTCTCTCTCCCTCTGTGTTTGTGTGTCGTCCTGCAGCCTGCCTGATGTGTGGGTGAACGAGACGGAGCGTTGTCAGCTGAAGACAAAAGTGGTTCACTTATCCCAGCTACCACAAGACACCGCTATGCTACTAGACCCCAACATCTACAGGTCAGTGTGCGTGCGTGTGTGCGTTGATCAATAAGTTGTGATCACAATAAAATCTGGATGCCCCCAAAATAAAGTACACTACATGGCCAAAAGGATGTGGACTCCCCTCCAATTGAGTGGATTCGGCTATTTCAGCCACACCCGTTGCTGACAGGTGTATAAAATCGAACACACAGCCATTCAATCTCCATAGACAAACATTGGCAGTAGAATGGCCCGTACGTAAGAGCTCAGTGACTTTCAACGGGGCACTGTCATCGGATGCCAACTTTCCAACAAGTCAGTTTGTCAAATCTCTGCCCTGCTAGAGCTGTTCCGGTCAACTGTAAGTGCTGTTATTGTGAAGTGGAAACATCTAAGAGCAACAACGGCTCAACCGCAAAGTGGTAGGACACACAAGCTCACAGAATGGGGCCGCGAGTGCTGAAGCGAACAGCGCATAAAAATTGTCTGTCCTCCGTTGCAACACGCACTACAGAGTTCCAAACTGCCTCTGGAAGCAACGTCAACACAAGAACTGTTCGTCGGGAGCATCATGAAATTGGTTTCCATAGCCGAGCAGCCGTACACAAGCCTAAGATCACCATGCGCAATGCCAAGCGTCAGCTGGAGTGGTGTAAATCTCAGCGCCATTGGACTCTGGAGCAGTGGAAAAGCATTCTCTGGAGTCATGAACTACGCTTCACTATCTGGGGAAGGCCTTTTCCTGTTTGAGCCTGTGGAGGCTGCTGAGGGGAGGGTGGCTTATAATGGCTGGTGTGGAGTGGTATCAACCACATAGAAACCACGTCTTTGATTTGTTTGATACCATTCCATTTACTCCATTCAGGTCATTATTATGAGCCGTCCTCCGCTCAGCAGCCTCCACTGGTTTCAGCATGACAATGCCCCCGTGCACAAAGCGAGGTCTATACAGAAATGTTTTTTTTTTAGATCGTTGTGGAAGAACTTGACTGGCCTGCCCAGAGCCCTGACCTCAACCCCATAGAACACATTTGGGATGAATTGGAACACCGACTGCCAGACAGGCCTAATCGCCCAACATCAGTGCCTGACCCCACTAATACTCGTGTGGCTGAATGGAAGCAAGTCCCTGCAGCAATATTCCATCATCAAGTGGAAAGCCTTACCAGAAAAATGGCTGTTATAGCAGCAAGGGGGGGGGGGGATCAACTCCATATTAATGCACAGGATTTTGGAATGAGATGTTCAACGAGCGTACTACTTTTGGCCATGTAGTGCCTTAATACCATAAGTTCTGAGTGGCCATAGAGAGGCCCCTGTCCGTCATCTGTGCCATCTCTCTGCACGTTACTGCTACCCACCAGGTGGCGCCAACCCTTGACTTCTCTAGAAAACCAGGCCACGAAGAAACACTGAGCCTCTTCACATTCACACCACTCACCAAGAACAAAATGATGTCAAGCCCCCCAAAAAAAGAAGTGGTTATGAAACTGCCATTTCCCATGTGAGATGTGTGTTCTCTGTGTATGTGAAGAGGCAGGTGTCCTATGCTCATAATTGTTGTCCCAGCCTTCTCCAATGCTATTGGCTGCAGTGAAAGCTGGAGAGGAATATGAGGTGAGGTATATAAGCACACTGCCATTAGAACTAAGGGCAAGGTTCACCATGATAATGCATGGTCAAGTGGCTTTGGCTAAGACCTGAAGGCACTATAGCCCCCTCAGAGTGACCAGGCTAGCAGCTTGAATCTCCCTCATAGTATCCATTATATTAAGATTTCTGCAGCACTGTGCAGGGCAGGGCTATCCTTCACTGCGGCGTACTTCCATAGCCACGGCAAGGTAATGGAAAATAAGGTTAGGTTTATGACCTGCCATAAAAGACTGAAAATTATTACTGAAACAATGTGCCTAAAATAACAAAACGGCCATTAATTAGGAGATATGTGGCACACAACAGAGGCACGGCTCCAGTCCTGTCCCAGCAATTTTAGGGAGAGTGGGGGCAGGTACTGATGATTTTAACTTTGCATGATAGCGCGACAGAAAAAAAAGACTTCCGGCCAATGGATGTAAAGGACTTTATAATCCAGTTTACCCCACCCGTCGTCGTCTGACTGTCTTTATCAGGCACATTCATACTATCTGACACACACACACACACTCCCTCTCTCTCTCTCTCTCTCTCCCCTTCTCTCTCTCCCCTTCTCTCTCTCTCTTTCTCTCTCCCCTTCTGTCTCTCTCTCTCTCTGTCTCTCTCTCTCTCTCTCTGTCTCTCTGTGTCTCTCTCTCGCTCTCTCCCCCTCCCCTGTATGGCTCACTTGGTAGAGCATGGTACTTGCAAAACTGCCGTTGTTGGTTCGATTCCCACAGGGGTCCAGTATGAAAATGTATGCACTCTACTGTAAGTCGCTCTGGATATTAATGTCTGATAAATGACTAAAATGTAAATGTCTTCACATATGCTCTGTTATGTCTCCCCAGAGCGTTACCACAGAAGCAGCTGAAGCGAAGGTAAGCATTACATGTCGAGCTGATCCTTTCATTGTCCCTACAGTCTGAACTACTGGTGAGGTCATATCTACAATCTCACATATTTTTCCTTATTTGCAGTCTGTAAGGAGTCTTCTGTGGACAGAGGACTACAGAAGGGAAGAACTCCTGTTCTTAGGATGTGGGTCTATATGGGAGCCTCTACGTCTGTCGTTCCTTGAAAGGAGGAGACTAGCGGAAGGGACCGTGGACAGAGGAGAGATGTTACATCCTTTTTCTGGGTAGAGTAGAGAATGTTTCTTCTTTCCTCTGTATTTTTAAACCCACCACTGCATCAGTCTGCAGTGAAAGTGGGTTAACCATTTAAAATGGTTCTGTTCTTTAAAAGGTAATGAATGTTTTATATTAAGTGCTAAACTTGAAAAGAAAAACATGTATAAATGATTTTAAGTGTACTACTAAAACTATGGTTTGGTTGTTATACACAACTGCGTAAAGAAATAGTTTAATTGTGTAGAAAGTAACATACAGCATTTTTTGTAGACATTGTTCATCTTGTAAATATTTTTTGCAGATTTGTTATTTTTATACCATGGAATACTGTAGTTTATTGTGAATTTTTTATTTTTAAGCATAATGTGTAATTATTGTTTCAATGTGAAAGCTCTTTTTGTAACCTATTATTGTTGAAATGTCAAATTAAATCATCAATCCATATAATGTTCATGTTGTCTCCGATGATTAAAATTAAGATAATATTAAGATAAATATTAAGATAAAATGGGTAATGATGACTTGTATAGGCAACCCATTATTGCATGACAGTGCTTATTCTTGGGCTCTCTTGCTGTTGTCAACAATTTGATAGTGTCTATCTTCACTAGTTACCACAGCCACAAAGTCATAAACTCTGGCCATTTCTACAATTTATCTCCTTACAATTTGATTTTAAACCTAACCTTAAACCATAACCACACTGCTACCCTTATACCCAACCCTAACCTTAAATTAAGACCAAAAAACCCATTTTTGTTTTCATTAAGTTTTACGATATAGCCTATTTTGACTTTGTGGCTGTGGTAACTAGTTGAAACCGATCGATACAAACGTGTACATTGAAGCATGACCTCTAACCTTCTAGCACCTGTGACCACTAACTACATTAGTGTTAACTAGAACTCCTGAACCCCAAGGCATGGTTAATTCATGAGTATGGTAATACATTTGTGTTATCATTATAGACTATTTACCATGTGTATGTATACAGTTCAACATTCAATATGAGGACTTGTGAACTTAAATTTCACTCTGTATGTTGAAAGTGGAATATATCACCAATAAAACAAAGACAGAAAGGTAAAAGGATCTTGTTGAACAGCACTAACTATTGCTGTGTGTGTGTGTGTGTGTGTGTGTGTGGTAGGAAGAGAATGATCACATAGTGAAATATAGTTCAGAATTTATGAGTTAGTCTTTAGGATTTAAAATAATTTCTGTGTCTTCTTCTTGGGAACATCATGGTTTGATATTTTAAGGACACCGCTGTCATGGCTGGCTGTTCCTTTCTAGGAAAAGCCTTGTTGGGTAGACACACAAACAAACACACAGTACTGCAAACAATTTTACATCCGGGGTAAATCGAACATGATTTAGACCTTGTTTATGGAAAAGTGTTTCTATCTGTATTTCAATGTTGCAACTTGCTGAAAATTGTCCAGTGTTCCTATCATCTCGAATAAACAGTACTGCAAAAAGAAATTCACTTACAGAGTGCATCAAACATGATTTAGACCTTGTTTTTGGAAAAGTGTTTATTTCTGTATTTCTTGGTTGCAACTTGCTGAAAATTGTCCACAGTGTTCCTATCATCGAGTTTAAACAGTTCTGCAAAAAAATTATCAAACATGATTTTAAACCTTGTTTATTGAAAAGTGTTTTTTTTCTGTATTATTGGATGCAACTTGCTGAAAATAGTCCAGTCGAGTTTATCATCGAATTTAACTTTTATGGCTGCAGGGGCAGTAATTGAGTAGTTTGGATGAAAAGGTGCCCATATCAAACGGCCTGCTCCTCAGTCATAGTTGCTAATATTTGCATATTATTAGTAGTATTGGATGGAAAACACTCTGAAGTTTCTAAAACTGTTTGAATGATGTATGTGAGTATAACAGAACTCATATTGGCAGGCAAAATCCTGAGTTGAAATCAAAACAGGAAGTCAGAAATCTGAGCTTGTATGTATTCACCAGAGGCCCCAATGAAATCCCCTTGACATATGAATGATGTTCCACTGCCCAGGGGTTCCACTAGATGTCAACCATCAATGGAAATTATAATGTGGCTTCTATGTTGTTGTGGGAGTGAATGAGAGCAGAATATATCAGCTGTCCATCAAGCAGCCATTTTGTGATCCCACTTTTTCCTCATGGTAGTCACTTGCGTTCCATTGCTCACGAAGACAAGAAAGAATACTCCTGTTGGAACTTTATTGAAGCTATATGTTAAAAACATCCTAATGATTGATTCTGTACTTAGTTTGAAATGTTTCTTCGACCGGTAATATCACTTTTTGAAGTTTTTGTCCGATATAACGCTGACCAGAATTAGCGTTTGGATATATATATATACTAAACGCGCTAACAAAAGAAGGTATTTGGACATAAATAACGGACATTTTCGAACAAAACAAACATTTATTGTGGACCTGGGATTCCTGGAGTGCTTTCTGATGTAGATCATCAAAGGTAAGGGAATATTTGTCATGTCATTTCTTGTTTATGTTAACGCCATCTTTGCGGCTGTGGTGTTTTTAAAGTTTTTTTTAAATCTGACAGCGGTTGCATTAAGGAGAGGTATATCTATATTATCATCTACATTTATGAGTATTTCTGTTGAATGATGTGGCTATGCAAAATCACTTGATGTTTTGGAATTAGTGAATCTAATGCGCCAATGTAAACTCCGATTTTTTTTATATAAATATGAACTTTATCAAACAAAACATGCATGTATTGTGTAACATGAAGTCCTATGCGTATCATCTGATGAAGATAATTCAAGGTTATTGATTAATTTTATCTTTATTTCTGGTTTTTGTGAAGGCTATATTTCGCCTGCCAAATCAGTTCTGATATACTCACATACATTGTTTTAAGTTTTGGAAACTTTAGAGTGTTTTCTATCTAAATCTACCAGATATATGCATTTCCTATCTTCCAGGCCTGATAGAAGGCAGTTTAATTTGGGCATGCTTTTCATCCAAAATTCCAAATACTGCCCCCTAGAGAAGTTAACTGTTGAAAATTCTTATTTTCTTGCCAGGGAAGGATGCCCCCGGACCCCCCTACTGGCTCTGGGCTAAGCCCAAAATGTTTAGAAATCCTAGAAAAGCCCCAGGGCATGTTCATAATGACACTCACATTCAGTCAAAATCACTAAATAAACCCACTTGTGTTTTGTCAAGGCATATATATCTGCAAAGTTTACCAAAAAATATAGGTTAATATAACAAAAATACATGTTTCTCTTTATTTAAGCATACAAACCATATGACATTTAATACTGTTTGATAGCAAATTATCTTCAGTTTATAAACATTCACACATTAAGCCATCCTTTGCTACACAACAATCCCTTTCTATTGGTCGAACAGGGTCTTGGGACCAATCAAAATACTTTGAACAACATGACTTGGAACACGTCTACAGTACACATAGAGATCGATAGATGGCGCACTGCCCATGCAGTTACAGAAACAATTAATGGCAAAATATAGGAGTGCCCTCTTTCCAACTCTGCAAAGAATTACTATTGCAACAACACATCATCAGTAGGGTAAAACTAACCTGTCTCACGACAGTCTAAACCCAGCTCACGTTCCCTATTAGTGGGTGAACAATCCAACGCTTGGTGAATTCTGCTTCACAATGATAGTCACTAGTCACAGACAACTTTCTCTAAACAGTAACAGTTAGGGTTAATAATTTTTAAATAAAGGTTGAAATCGTATTTTTTACTTATAGGGAGAGAAACTTCTTTGCATGTTTTTTGTGCACATTAGGAGAGGGGGTTCGTTCTACAGTCGTGCAGCGGAGCAGGGTGGCGGTGAAATGGGGGTCAGGGGTGAGATTTCAAGGGTTGGAGAACAGAGTTCTTTTAGGGCACAGCTACTTTGAAGGGGCTGCCAGGAACACTGTCATCCCCCCACTTGACGATAATGGTGTAGTTGTCCTTGTCTTTGACAGTGTAGGTGACGTTGTACAGGCGGTTGCCCATGTGTTTAACGTACACCTTTTCACAGGGCGTCCTGGGGCCGTGCACTCCCACAAGCAACATGTTAGTACCTGGAAGAGGGGAGGGTTAGGAATGGTACTCGAGGAGTGTGTGTATGTGTGTGTTACATATTGGTGTGTGTGTTACATATTCCTCGAGTCTGTTCTTCTCACCTGCTTTGTTGCAGTCCACATTGAATACATTATTCTGTCCGACCAGAGCCTTGGTGAGCCCGCCGCCTCGACACACCACCTTGCTGGCGTCAGAGGTCAGTTTTGAGGAGGACGAGGTACTGTACGCTCCTGCTACCTTGGACGTCTTAGTAATCGTCTGTACCAGGACCGAGGACGTCTCGTGAAGGCTGTGACCACCAGACAGACGGGTACCTGAGGGAGGTTACAATGTTACAAAAGAGCTGCAGTAACAACTCAAACCAGACATTACATAATCTAACACCTCCCCTCCTCAGAACAGACAAGAGCACCATGAATGGGGGTTTCTTATGAGAGGGTGGGTGGCTACTTAGAACAACACTGTTAACCTGTAGGCTACTGTTTTCCCCATCTCAACATATTCATACAACATAGATTCCTCATACTCAGGGGGATTCTTTGTAACTTCACAACAACATACAGTATCTAGCCTTATTTTCTACATTTTGCCGGTGCTTCAGAGGATGCACTCAGTCTTCAGCACTGACGTCAGTGACTATTCAATTTACAATCCCGACGAGATGTTTTTTTTTACTTACGTATGTTGTTGTGAAGTTACAAAGAATCCCCCTGAGTAACATTTACGTAATTTGTTATTTATATTACATTACATTTCTAGGTGTGAGTGAGTGTCTCGTTTTATACCGAAAACCTTGAACATCCTTTTCATCAAGATCTGTCAGTCATGCTGCACACACACGTCACACACCGAACACACACCTGTGACTTTGGCTTTGAATGGGCTGCCCACTATATGGTTGGGTCCTCCATATTTGATGGTGATGAGATAGTTGCCGGGGGCCATGGGTGTGTAGATGACCTTGTAGCCATCAAGGCAATCGGAACAGTCCATCTTCACCTTAGAGGGACCGTCGATGGTCACGGACAGGGCACCCGACCCTGCGTTACAGGTGTTCACTACAAACTCTGAGGCTACACCTAGAGGGAGAGAGAAAGACTACATGGTGAGGAAACCTAGCATTCATATAATGCATCATTTTAAGACAGCATCACAACTAGGGCTGTGGTGGTCACAATTTTCGTCAGCCGGTGATTGTCAAGTAAATAACTGTCGGTCTAATTGGTAATTGACCGTTAATTATCGTAAACACATTTAGCATCTCCTAGCTTCCACACATACCCTACAAGCCACTGATGCAGACCTTTGGAACATGTACATTTAGAAAAGTCTAATAAATCGATGTAATATAGCCTACACCTCAATAAATCCATTATTTATTTTAGACAGGTCTAAAGAAGCATGATATGAAGAAAATGTAGTCTATTTCAGAAGAACAGAATAGCATACTCTGAGTTCTGAGGTCCTGATCTGGCTATGCCAAATGGCTGTGGGCTACACTAGTTCATTTAGAAGACAAGATTTACTTAGAATTCCATGACATTATTTTATAGTATGAAGAATACTATAAATGTATGAAGAATACAATTACAAATAAAATAGAAAGGATATTCCAGGTGACTCCACTGATGTCTAATGAAGGTGACAGGTGTGCATAATGATGGGCAGCCTGGCGCGAGAGGGTGAGCGGGAGCAGGCGTGATATTTGAGAGGTTTTTGACAATACACTCTAGATGTATGTGTTCCAGAGTAGAGAGTGCTCCAGAGTAGAGAGACCCACGGTAGTTACTGTAATTGAGTACTGGCAGTGTCTGCTGTGGCATGTTCTCCCACTTAAAAAGATGAGAGAGGCCTGTGATTTTCATCATAGGTACACTTCAACTATGACAGACAAAATGAGGAAATAAATCCAGAAAATCACATTGTAGGATTTTTTATGAATTTATTTGCAAATTATGGTGGAAAATATGTATTTGGTCACCTACAAACAAGCAAGATTTCTGGCACTCACAGACCTGTAACTTCTTTAAGAGGCTCCTCTGTCCTCCACTCGTTACCTGTATTAATGGCACCTGTTTGAACTTGTTATCAATATAAAAGACACCTGTCCACAACCTAAAACAGTCACACTCCAAACTCCACTATGGCCAAGACCAAAGAGCTGTCAAAGGACACCAGAAACAAAATTGTAGATCTGCACCAGGCTGGGAAGACTGAATCTGCAATAGGTAAGCAGCTTGGTTTGAAGAAATCAACTGTGGGAGAAATTATTAGGAAATGGAAGACATACAAGACCACTGATAATCTCCCTCGATCTGGGGCTCCATGCAAGATCTCACCCCGTGGGGTCAAAATGATCACAAGAACGGTGAGCAAAAATCCCAGAACCACACGGGGGGACCTAGTGAATGACCTGCAGAGAGCTGGGACCAAAGTAACAAAGCCTACCATCAGTAACACACTACGCCGCCAGGGACTCAAATCCTGCAGTTCCAGACGTGTCCCCCTGCTTAAGCCAGTACATGTCCATGCCCGTCTGAAGTTTGCTAGAGAGCATTTGGTTGATCCAGAAGAAGATTGGGAGAATGTCATATGGTCAGATGAAACCAAAATATAACTTTTTGGTAAAAACTCTACTCGTTGTGTTTGGAGGACAAAGAATGCATCCAAAGAACACCATACTCCTTTTCTCGCACAATTGCATAGCCTATAGAAATGTTGCGCAACATGAGCTCATGGGCTTTCATGAAATGTTTGATCAGATTTTTGAATACATTTGAATTGATGTCAGAGTGATTAGAGGGACAATAGAGTACCAGGCAGTTAGCACGTTTGGTAGACTACTAATGACCAGGAGAAGCCTAATTACCGTGACTAAACGGTCATGTGGAATTGACTGCCTTCATGACTCATGAAAGCCTGTGTGGCAGTAATACGGTCACCGCAACAGCCCTAATCACAATAGGCAAAACTGGTTGAAATGATGTCACTGCAACCAGATTACAACCAATGATTAATATACTGTATGTATATTAATCATTGATGACAAACCTCTCCTACATGTGTTGTCAGTAGCAGAGGGTCTGTGTACAGCGGGAGTAAGAAAATAAGAAGAAGATATAGAGTAGTGTATGTACCTGTGGATCCTCCATCCAGTCCAGGCCCATACACCGTCACCATGCCTGGGTCTCCAGCCTGTCCGGCCTCCCCCACCCTCACGTTGAACGGACTTCCAGGGATGTGGCTGCCATTGAACTTGACGTCGATGGAGTGCACGCCATTCTCACGGGGAATGAAGCGGATGGCGTTCTTGTCTGGTGAATATGAGTGATTAGATATAAATAAATCTAACGTTATAAAATTAATGTTTTGTTCAACATTAAGTAACACATTTGTCCCCATCTCTCCCATTTGATTTTGGTTAGTGGTGGCTGTAGTTAGCTGAAGTTAGAAATAGTGTGTACAGAAATCCAAACCTCAAATTAGTCTCTCTAGGCCCATGGACTACTTTCAGGGTAAGGAACCATATAACTGTGAGGTCTAACACCAAACCTATCCTTATATCTTACCACTGTCCAGGTCTGTGATGTAGCACTCCTCTGCTGAGCCAGAGGGGGTATGGACCTTAGCATCAACCACGCCCCTTGCCCCGTTACACTGTACAGCGAACAACGCTTCCTGGTTCACCTTCAGGTCCTTCTCCTGAGGGGAGGAGGAAGGAAAAACAGGGTCAGGGCCTGGTAAAGCTCTGTAAGCTTGCCTTGTGTGTGTAGAATGTGTGTTTTTAACTGTGACTCATCTTGTATATGAAACTACAATAAGGAGGTAAGTCGAGAGATTCCCGGGCTGGGTGTGTGTAAGAGGGAGAAGGTGTTAATGTGTTTCCTAGTGGGGGGTGATAGGCAGTACTGATAGCCATGAGTAAGACCCCACATCCCTCTCACTCACCATTAAACAACAACACATTCAAATAGCCTTGGTTACTGCTATAGCCCACGCCTCCAGTTACACTTCCAAGGACAAACAAAGCCTGACCAACAAGCGACTATTGTTATGCTAAATTATGGTCTTGTGACGAGTGTTCTAACACAATACATAATTATGTGATTGTGTGTGTGTGTGTGTGTGTGTGTGTTCCTACCTGCAGGCTGGTGACAGTGAGTCGGCATGCCTCATCAGACAGCGTTGCTATGGGAACAACAAAGGGGCTGTCGGGGATGTGCTCGTTGTTGAACTTGATTGACACTTCATAGTCACCTGAGGACACACAGCGGAACCAGGGAGTTAGAGACAAATAACAGTGATCAGTTGATTGAAATCTAGTAGTAGGAAAGGAGAAAAACATGGCGTAAATTACATAAAAAGATCTCAGTTTAGTATGATCAGATCAATAGCTGTCATTGTCTCTGCTGAATATGAGAGCGTATCTGTTTCTTTGATAAACTGTGGGAAAGACTGACGCCTTGTAGTCCGTGTGTTTGTTTCTTACTGTGTCCTCATCCCTCTAACTGGGGACAATTGCTATGTAGCTTTTTAGACCAACTACTGCCTAGCCTACTGCTAAGTAGCTTCTTAGTGCTATGTAGCTTCTTAGTGTTATGTAGCTTCTTTGGATTTTAAATGATACAATGTGGGTGACCCATTTAGAAATTACAGCACTTTTTGTACATGTTCCCTTCATTTTAGGGAACCAAAATAATTTAGACAAGTTTACTTATATGTGTAGTCAAAAGCTTAGTATTTGGTCACAAATTCCTAACACGCAATGACTCCATCAAGCTTGTGACTCTACACATTTGTTGGATGCATTGGCAGTTCGTTTTGGTTGCGTTTCAGATTATTTTGTTCCCAAGAGAAATAAATGGTAAATAATGTATTGTGTCATATTGGAGTCATTTTAATTGTAAATAAGAATAGAATATGTTTCGGAACACTTCTACATTAATGTGGATGCTACCATGATTACGGATAATCCTGAATACACATACTGTATAAGTGAATTTGTTCAAATACTTTAGGTTTCCAAAAATGAGGGGACTATCAACAAAAGTGCTGTAATTTATAAACAGTTCCCCGATATAGATGAAAATACGCTCAAATTAAAGCTGACAGTCTGCACTTTAACCTCACTCTCATAGTATAATTTGAAAGTGCTGGTGTACAGAGCCCCCCCCCCCCCTCAAAAAAAAGTTTCACTGTCCAAATACTTTGTTAAATTTTTGGTCCTTGGAGCTGGATGGGGTTTTTCTACCCTATCTCACCTGGATCCTGTACAATGTAGACCACCCTACAGGATCCATCCTTCCTGTCTTCAAAGGAGATCTCAGCCTTACTGGGCCCCTCTACAGCGATGGACAGACCGCCTGCACCGGCCTCCCGCGTCCAGATACTAAACTCAGCTACGGGGAGGGAGAGAGAGAGAGAGACGGGATTAACCTGGTTCAACTAAAGTAGGCAAAAAAATCACATATTGATAGTAAAACATTCTTCAAAAATATATGTGCTATATGCAAAATCAGTGCTAGTTAGTGTAAAGGAAAGGACAAATACAACAGTTTTTTTTTTTCAAAAACAGAGAGGGTCAGGTCAGACTACTTACTTGATGCTCCTGCCACTCCTCTCTCCAGCCCAGTGCCTCCGGCCCGAACCTTGTGGGACCCTCCTTCTCCCAGGGGTCCCACTGTAAACTGGAAGGGACTACCGGGGACATGCTGTCCGCTGTACTTCACGTTGACCGTGTGGGCCCCCATCTCCTGGGGCACGAAGCGGACACTGTAGGTGCTGTCCCCTCCATCTATGATCTCTGCCTGTTCTGTTTTACCCCCAGGGCTGGTAACCTGGGCCATCATACTACCCTTGGTAGCGGTTTCACCTAGGGGAGGGAGGAGCGAAGGATAGGGGGTGTCAGACTGGCTGGGAGAAAAAAGGTTCTTCGGCTGTCCACATAGGAGAACTCTTTGAAGAACCCTTTTTGGTTCCAGATACAACACTTGTGGGATCCATGATCCCTTTTCACAGAGAAAGGAACCCAAAAGAGTTCTCCTCTGTGGACAGCTGACGAAACCTTTTGTTATCAGTTTTCTTTTACGAGTGTAGTTGAAACAACCATATATCGATTATGATCATTGCAAGTAAAACCTTGTTCAATATTGTCGCTATCTGTAAAATCAGTCAAAGAAAAACAAGTACAACCGTTGAGTGTTAGTACATTTGTATTTTTATCTTCATTCATTCTCACCTGGTGTGACTGTAGCGGGTATCCCAGCGAAGCTATCCAGACTCTCTCTGCCCAGGAACTCTCCAAAAACATCTTTGAATGGACTGGCTCCTCCTGTTCCTCCCGTCTGGGTGCTCTCTTCAACCCTCACCTCCCTCTTCGTCTCGCCGCCCCGCATCTTGCTGATCTCCGTGCGCTCCTTGCGTGTGTATGTGTCGCTGCTGCGTGTGAATGTGCGCGTCATCCTCTCCTGGGCTGACACCATCTGGAACCAGTTTCCTATTGGTGGAGAGAGAGCAGGGATGGTTAGTCTTAGATGCAAGCTATACTTGAAGACTTGTGCTAGCTATCTTAGCTTTAAAGCCAGCGAGCAAAATGCTGTATGAAAGTTGATTGAGAGTCAAGTGATAGGGGTAACAACCACTGTAGTGTTCATTCTATAGATGATATTAACACACTTCAGCACCATGAGAGTAATACTTGACCACATTGTGACCATGTTTAAAATGAAATCAAAAATCTAAATGTGTTTGTCACATGCTTCGAAAAACAATGCTTATTTACTGGTACTTTTTCAAAAATGCAGATTTAAAGAAAAAATGTTAACAAAAAAAATGAAATAGTGACAAGAGGAATAAATACAGAATACTGAATAACAATGACGAGTAAAACTAACATGGTTATATACAGGGAGTACCAGTAGCACGTCGATGTTCAGGTGTAGGATGTTATTGGATTAGCTATGTACAATACAGTGCATTGGGAAAGTATTCAGACCCCTTGTCTTTTTCCACATTTTGTTACGTTACAGCCTTATTCTAAAATTGATTAAAAAAAAAATCCTCAATCTACACACAATACCCTAAAATGAAAATGGATTTTTAGAATTTTTGGCAAATTTATGAAAATAAAATAAATATTATTTACATAAGTATTGAGACCCTTTGCTAAGAGACTCGAAATTGAGCTCAGGTGGATCCTGTTTCCATTGATCATCCTTGAGATGTTTCTACAACTTGATTGGAGCCCACTTGTGGTAAATTCAATGGATTGGACATGAAATGATTTGGTAAGGTCCCACAGTAGTCAGTGCATGTCAAATCAAAAACCAAGCCATGTTGTCGAAGGAATCGTTCGTAGAGCTCCGAGACATTATTGTGTCGAGGCACAGATCTAGGGAAGGGTACCAAAAAATGTCTGCATGTCCACCAAGACTCTAGAGCTAGCAGCCAGGCCAACCTGAGCAATCGTGGGAGAAGGGCCTTGGTCAGGGAGGTGACAAAGAACCCGATGGTCACTCTGACAGAGCTCTAGAGTTCCTCTGTGGAGATGGCAGAAGCTTCCAGAACGACAACCATCTCTGCAGCAATCAGGCCTTTTTGGTAGAGTGGCGAGACGGAAGCCTCTCCTCAGTAAAAGGCACACGACAGCCCGCTTGGAGTTTGCCAAAAGTCACCAAAAGGACTCTCAGGGCATGAGAAACAAGATTCTCTGGTCTGATGAAACCAAGATTGAACTCTTTGGCCTGAATGCCAAGCGTCACATCTGGAGGAAACTTGGCACCATCCCTACGGTGAAGCATGGTGGTGGCAGCATCATGCTGTGGGGATGTTTTTCAGGAGCAGGGACTGGGAGACTAGTCAGGATTGAGGGAAAGATGAATGGAGAAAAGTACAGAGAGATCCTTGATGAAAACCTGCTCCAGAGTGCTTCGGGACAATGTCCTTGAGTGGCCCAGCCAGAGCCCTGACTTGAACCTGATCGAACATCTCTGGAGAGACCTGAAAATGGCAGTGCAGCGACGCTCCGCATCCAAACTGACAGAGCTTGAGAGGATCTGCAGAGAAGAATGGGAGATACTCCCAAAATACAGGTGTGCCAAGCTGTAATCACTGACAAAGGTGCTTCAACAAAGTACTGAGTAAAGGGTCTGAATACTTAAGTAAATTGGTATTTTTTAAATATTTGCATAAATGAAAAAAAAACTGTTTTTGCTTTGACATTATGGGGTATTGTGTGTAGAGTGATGAGGAAAACAATGTGACAAAGAGGTGACAAAACAATTTAATCCAAAGAGAAAAACAATTTAATCAATTTTAGAATAAGGCTGAAGCGTAACAAAATGTGGAAAAAGTTAAGGGGTGTGAATACTTTCCAAATGCACTGTAGGTGGGATAAAGTGACTAGGAAACAGGATAGATAATTGACAGTAGCAGCAGCGAGTAGCCATTTGATTAGCTATTTTGCAGTCTTGTTTGTTTAGCAGTTTTATGGCTTGGTGGTAAAAGCTGTTCAGGGCCCTGTTGGTTCCAGACTTGATGCACTGGTACCATTTTCCGTGCGGTAGCAGAGAGAACAGTCTATGGCTTGGGTGGCTGGAGTGTTTGACAATTCTTTGGGCCTGCCTCTGACACCACCTGGTATGGAGGTCCTAGAAGGCAGGGAGCTTGGCCCCAGTGATGCAATGGCCATACTCACCACCCTCTGTAGCAGTTGCTGTACCAATTAGTGATGCAGCCAGTCAAGATGCTCTCAATGGTGTAGCTGTAGAACTTTTTGAGAATCTGAGGGCCCATGCCAAATATTTTCAGCCTGCTGAGGCGGGAGAGGTGCTGTCGTGCCCTCTTCACGACTGTTTGGGTGTGTGTGGATCATGTTAATTCCTTAGTGATTTGGACACCAAGAAACTTGAAGCTCTCGACCCACTCCACTACAGCCCCATCGATGTGGATGGGGGCGTGCTTGCTCCTCAGTTTCCTGTAGTCCATGATCAGCTCCTCTGGGCTCCCTGCCTGTGCCATTAAACCCCTACAACTCATCCAGAACGCCGCAGCCCGTCTGGTGTTCAACCTTCCCAAGTTCTCTCACGTCACCCCGCTCCTCCGCTCCCTCCACTGGCTTCCAGTTGAAGCTCGCATCCGCTACAAGACCATGGTGCTTGCCTACGGAGCTGTGAGGGGAACGGCACCTCAGTACCTCCAGGCTCTGATCAGGCCCTACACCCAAACAAGGGCACTGCGTTCATCCACCTCTGGCCTGCTCGCCTCCCTACCACTGAGGAAGTACAGTTCCCGCTCAGCCCAGTCAAAACTGTTCGCTGCTCTGGCCCCCCAATGGTGGAACAAACTCCCTCACGACGCCAGGACAGCGGAGTCAATCACCACCTTCCGGAGACACCTGAAACCCCACCTCTTTAAGGAATACCTAGGATAGGATAAAGTAATCCCTCTCACCCCCCCTCCCCCTGAAAAGATTTAGATGCACTACTGTTCCACTGGAGGTCATAAGGTGAATGCACCAATTTGTAAGTCGCTCTGGATAAGAGCGTCTGCTAAATGACTTAAATGTAAATGTTAAATGTCTTGCTAACATTAAGTGAGAACTTGTTGTTCTGGCACCACTGCCAGGTCTCTGACCTCCCCTTATAGGCTCCCTCATCGTCGTTGATGATCAGTCCTACCACCGGCGTATCATCAGCAAACATGATGGAGTCGTGCATGGCCACGCAGTCCTTGGTGAACAGGGAGTACAGGAGGGACTAAGCACACACCCCTGAGAGACCCCCGTGTTGATGACCAGCGTAGTGGATGTGTTGTTGCCTACCGTCACTGCCTAGGGGGCAGCCCATCAGGAAGTCCAGGATCCAGTTGCAGAGGGAGATGTTCAGTCCTAGGGTCCTGAGCTTGGTAATGAAGTTGGAGGGGACTATGGTGCTAAATGCTGAGCTGAAGTCAATGAACAGCATTCTTATATTTCATGGCAATAGATGTGAGGGTTACAGGGTGATATTCATTTAGGCAGGTTACCTTGGTGTCCTTGGGCACGGGGGTGTGGACTATGGCACTGGGACTATGGTGTTCAGCTTGAAACATGGTATTGGTATTACAGACCCAGTCAGGGATAAGTTGAAAATTTCAGTGAAGACACTTTCAAGCTGGTCAGTGCATGCTCTAAGTATGTGGCCTGGTATTCCGTCTGTCTCCGCAGCCTTGCGAATGCCAACCTGTTTAAAGGTGTTACTCACATACGGAGAGAGAGATCACACAGTTGTCTGGAACAGTTGGTGCTCTCATGCATGACTCAGTGTTGTTTGCCTCGAAGCGAGCATAGAAGGCATTTAGCTCATCTGGTAGGTTTGTGTCACTGGGCAACTCACAGCTCAGTTTCCTTTTGAAATCCGTGATAGTTTGCAAGCCCTGCCACATCCGTCGAGCATCAGAGCCGGCGTAGTGGGATTCGATCTTAGTCTTACATTGATGCTTTTCCTATTTGATGGCTCCTCAGAGGTCATTGCAGGATTACTTATAAGCGTCCGTATTAGTGTCCCGCTCCTTGAAAGCGGCAGCTCAAGCCTTTAGCTCAGTGCGAATGTTACCTGTAACCCATGGCTTCTGGATCGGGTATGTAAGTACTGTACAGTAACTCTAGGGGTGATGTCGTCAATGCACTTATTAATTGAAGCCAGTTACTGATGTGGTAAACTCCTCAATGTTATCGGATGAATCCTGGAAGATATTAAAATCTGTGCTAGCAAAACAGTCCCGTAGTTTAGCATCCGATTCATCAGACCACTTCTGTATTGAGCGAGTCACTTGTACTTCCTGTTTGAGTTTTTGCTTATAAGCAGGAAGCAGGAGAATAGAGTTATGGTCTGGTGATGGTTTTTGTGTGTGGAATAAAGGTGATCTAGAGTTTTGTCACCTCTAGTTGCACGGGTGACATGCTGGTAAAAATGAGGTAAAACGGATTTAAGTTTTCCTGCATTAAAATCACTGGCCATGACAAACACTGCCTCAATGTGCATTTTCTTGTTTGCTTATGGCCCTATACAGGTTGTTGAGTGTGGTCTTAGTGGCAGCATCAGTTTGTGGTGGTAAATAGACAGCTACAAAACATATAGATGAAAACTCTTGGTAAATAGTATGGTCTGTAGCTTATCATGAGGTATTGTAATTCAGGCGAGCAAAGACCTGAGACTCCCTTAACATTAGATATCGCGCACCAGCTGTTGTTAGGCTGTGCTCACCAGGGATTTTGAGGTTGAGGCCACAGGCGCTGCCGACAGAAGCGATGGCGGGGGCAGTTCTCTTCCTGGTGATGCTCTCCTTCATCCTTCCTTCTCCTGTCACCTTCACTGTGAAAGGACTTCCTGAGGATCAGCCAATCAGAGAGTACCAGCAACAGCCAATTAGTGAGGTCAGGGAGAAGTGTATTAGCCAAGGAGAGGTCCGAAACCGGAATTGGTGCAGGAAAGAAATCACAGGTAACAGTGATTGACAATGTTGTTCGATAATGAAACGCAATCTCACCTAAACCAAGTTAATTTACGGATTTTACACATTTTTGATAACATTTACAAAACTGAAGTAAGACAAAGAAACACTAACCTGGGATGTGCTTGTCAGAAAACTTGATGTTGATGATGTGGTTGCCTGGCTCTGTGGGGCAGTAACTGACTCTGCACGTCCCACCCTCCACAACCTCACAGTTAATATCCACTTTACTCGGACCCTCGATCGACAACCCCAGACCACCATAACCTGAAGAAAAAGCGAAAGATGTAAGGCAATGGAGAGAGCATTGTATCTGTCAATGAACTTGAGCAGATATGGGTTAGATTAGCTTAAAAGAAAGATATACCCATTTTGAATGTTGATGCGAAACTCGTCATACCGGCTGTATTTCTGCCTGCTTGAACGGCGAATAGCTCAGACACACGTGAACACTTGAAATGACTCTGGGAATCGATAGAACATCACTTAGTGATGCACAAGAACTATAAACATTCAAAATGGGTGAATCTTTCCTTTAATATGTCTAACATGCCTTACCTGCATCCCTAGTGTCCACAAAGAACTCAGCCATTTTGAAGGTGTGTGCCTCCACCAGTCCTTTACCAAAGGCCTTGACCCTACTGGCCTCGCCAATATCTGACTGGCCAACCTGGATCTTGAAAGGGCTGTTGGTCACGTGCTTACCGTTCTTCTTCACGCTCACCTCGTGCTCTCCCACCTCCTTAGGGGTGAAGGAGATACCTGCAAGATGGAGAGATGGAGGAGAGGAGTGTGTAAGTAGATATTTTAACAGAATATTTAAACAGGGATTAGTTAAAGGATTCATAAATTCTGACAGTGCTGTCATCATTTTATGCTTCAAGAAAGTTGAACTCAGTGCTGTCTGTCTGTCTGTCTGTCGTGAGTCCCAAGACTGATGGTTCACACGGAGAAAAATAGACTTTGCTTCAGAGTAAGGAAACTAAACCATTTATTCTACCCACCAGCGCCATGTTATTGAAAGTCTCTAGCTCAGGCCAGACTAGTGGGTAGTATCTCACCTATGTGTCTGCTGGGCAGTCTCTTGAGCAAACACGGCTCTTCGTTGCCTGATGGAGCTCTGATATTAGCCGTCAGCAGACTCAGGTCAGACTCTGTGATCTTCAGTGACAAGTCTGCTGCTGTCCCCACGTTGAGCTGGGATGTCCTGATAGAGTCATCACCTTGATAGAGAGAAATGGAAAATAGATTGACAAACCATTTATTAACATTTACTAACTACATAATAACATGTATTAACCATTTACTTACCATTAACTAACAGTTACTAACATGTACAAACAATTACGAACATTCACTCACAATGACTGACCATTTACTTACACTTACAAATCATTTGCTAACCCTTTACTAACCATCCCGAATACCATTTTACATAGAGCCCTACAAAATATATGATTGATCAATATACCAGTGATTTCAAGGCAAAAGTATGAGTGGCATTGTGACTATATGTGGGTGCACCCCTGAGTGTTCTGGTCCAGACCCACTCACC
The DNA here is from genome assembly GCF_034236695.1 of Oncorhynchus nerka. Classification (NCBI taxonomy): domain Eukaryota; kingdom Metazoa; phylum Chordata; class Actinopteri; order Salmoniformes; family Salmonidae; genus Oncorhynchus; species Oncorhynchus nerka. The sequence continues at coordinate 54,895,568 of NC_088420.1, forward strand.
AGTGATTTTAGCAGTGAAGGGGCTGCCGGCTATGTGTTTGTTGTCAAACTTGACAATGATCTTGTAGTCTCCTGGTGAGGTGGGCAGGTAGGATACAGTACAGGTTCCATCCTTATTGTCTTTACAGGTGATCTTTGCCTTAGAAGGACCCTCCACCGCTAGGGATAAACCACCTGTAGGGGGGGAGAGGGAAGAAAGAAAGAAAAAGAAAGAAAGAAAGAGAGAGAGATTTACTCAACTGTCTACATAGGATTAGATGGAGAAATGTTTTCCCATCATTGTGGACAGGGGGGGGGGGGGGGGATACAAGTCAATAAAACTGTGTTCCAAAAGTATTGGTTTAAATAAGAAAAATAGTCAGAAGAAGTACCTTCTCCAGCGTTCTTGGTGACCACAATGAAGGTGACAGGTTTGTTGATGGACCCTTGACAGAGACCAGGGCCGTATGCTGTCACCAGACCACTGTTCATAGCATCCACATAGAACTGGAGGGGGCTTCCTGTGAGGGGGAGAGATTTAATGGAGTGAATGGACCATCAGAAAAAAGTTTATTTAACATTCATTTAACATTCATTTACATAAATACGCCTGTTTAAACACCTGAGCTGTCACGTGTGCTCCCTTTCTGGCCTCTAGGTCACCAGGCTGCTCGTTATGGTGTACACCTGTCATCATCGTTACGCGCACCTGGGCATAATCAGACTCACCTGATTATGATTATCACTTCCCTGATTATCTTCCCTATACAAGTATACGTCACTCCCTTTCGTACCTTCCCCAGGTGTTATTGTTTCTGTTCCTGTCAGTTCTGTGCGTTGTTGTTCGTGTTTCTTATTTTTGTATTATGTTGGGTTTATTTATTAAAACACTCACTCCCTGAACTTGCTTCCCGACTCTCAGCGCACATTGTTACAAAATAACGCCTTACCTAAGGGAAGCATCATTCTTTTGTTTTTTTTGTTTTGGTGGGAATTTGGTCGGGTCTGGGAGCCGCTACAGGCTCTCATGCCTCAGACAGATCTAAAGGCTACCCTGCCTCCGTCGGTTCGTCAGGCTCTCATGCCTCAGCTGGATCACCAGGCTCCGCTGCCTCAGCCGGCTCGTCTGGCTTTCATGGTTTTGCCGGAGAGCCCGGCTCCCCTGCTTCTACCGGCTCGTCAGGCTCTCATGCCTCAGCTGGATTGCCAGGCTCAGGTTCCAGCGCCCCAGAACTCGCTGGGGAGGGGGTACTGTCACGTATGCTCTCTCTCCGGCGCTCTAGGTCGCAATGCTCCCGCTTCTCAGCCGGACTGACAGGTTTCCTGCGCCTCAGCAGAAGTGACCGGTCTGCTCCTGATCCGCGGGATCATCATTTTGGTCGGTGTCCTGCGGCTGGAGCCACGAGTCGGGGAGGGGATACTGTCACATGTGCTCCCTCTCTGGCCTCTAGGACACCAGGCTGTTCATTCCCCAGGCATTATTTATTAAGACACATGAGCTGGATTTTTTGTTGTTGAAATATAAACATAAGAGTCTGAATTGAGCATAACTACTTAAATTGAGTCTGGGTTTAGTTTGAAGACAGGCTAACACAAGGTGTTTTCTCCTCTGGTTTTGACAGACACCTAGTACCTGTAACGGTTGTCGTCTTCCTCTTCTTCTGAGGAGTAGGAAATATCGGACCAATATGCAGTGTGGCAAGTGTTCATCATATTTATTACACTGAACACAGGAAACAAATGAACAAGCGAATAAAGAAAAAACAAAACAGTCCCGAATGGTGAAAAACACTGAAACGGAAAATAACCTCCCACACCCAAGAGTGGGAAAACAGGCTACCTAAGTATGGTTCTCAATCAGAGACAACGATTGACAGCTGCCTCTGATTGGGAACCATACCAGGCCAAATACATAGAAATATAAACACAAGAACAAAACATAGAATGCCCACCCCAACTCTCGCCCTGACCAACCTAAAGTAGAAACATACAAAAGGAACTAAGGTCAGGACGTGACAGTACCTGGGATGTGATTACCTGGGATGTGATTTCCTTCATACTTGATGTCCATCTCGTGCAGACCGTTTTCAGTAGGGTTGGATTTAACTGTGATGGTCCCATCATTGTCATCTATTATGTAGGGATGGGCAGTCTTACCGTAGGGCATACGCACCTCACCTGGAAATTCCAGGAAAGGAAAGTGAGTGTGTCATTGTGTCCGAAACAGTGAGAGTATCTACAGGTACCAGTGTACTGTTTTATGTGTTAATGAGTATCTGTTAAGATTACAACATTCTGTAAAGTTCCCCAAATTTCCCCCAAATCCTGATAGGATAATCTTTGCACCCTTGCATAAGCAGAGAGAGAATCCTTTAACTGGGGTTTTGGGGGGAAACCTGGGAAATTTGGGAAAGTTTCCGGAAAAGTCCCTGTACCTGTGATCGGTCCCTGCTGTACAGTGAACGGGATGACCAGGTTGAGAGGGCGGAACTGATCCATGCCGTCACTAAGGACAATGGGCTCATTTGTTGCCTAAAAGGGCATATGATACATGTACGAGTAACTATAGCAAGCTATGTCTATACAAAGTAAAAATCTAACTTTAATGCAGCCTTTTTGACTCAGTTAAAATGTTGTTAAACACTTATAAGACATTATAAAGATTCATACATGATAACAACAAGTTATAAAGCATTAAGTGAAGTATTACCCAATGTTAGTATTGTCCCCCAGAATGCTCCACACCACTCTCAACAGACCCCCTTCACCCCAATTCGTGTCTCTGATTCAGGAGAAATGTATTTCTATTCCTGTGATACCCACCTAGCTACTTAAGATCAATACACTAACTGTAAGTCACTCTGGATAAGAGTGTCTGCTAAATGACTACCTGAAAATTACATTGACATTTTAATCAAATTTTTGCTATTTTGTAGCTTTGGCAACTATGTGTCTGTTTTCTATCCCAGTTCGCTCCTCTCCCTGTAGGCTATACAGACACTCCCCACTCTTTGGCTGCTACCCTAATTTAGCATAACCCATGTGGAATTCCTGGTCTCTGGTAGCGTTTGGAACTGCCGATCTGCAGTCAAGAACGCCCGAGTTCATCTCAGTCTGTACTGTGCTTCAGTCCCTTAACTTTTTGGCCCTGATGGAGACTTGGATCACCCCAGACAACACTACTACTCTAGCTGCTCTCTCTTCATCTGATTATGTTGTATTTCATAGTCCGAGAGCATCTGGTCGTCGTGGTGGTGGCACATGGCTACTCATTTCTCCTAAGTTAATATTTTGGATTTTTCTCCCTCTCTCATCTGTCCATCCCCTCATTTGAATTCCATGATGTCACTGTCACTTGTCCACTCAAGCTTAACATTGTTGTCATCTATCGCCCACCAGGTGCCCTTAGAGTTCCTCAATGAGCTTGACACCATGATAAGGTAATGTCCTGACGATGGCTCACCGCTCTTCATACTTGGTGACTTCAACCTTCTGACGTCTGCCTTCGATTAATTTCTTTCCAACTCTCTCTTTCCCCTCATTGCCTCTTTTGACCTCAACCTTTCCCAGACCTCTCCCACTCACAAGGCAGGCAATACGCTTGACCTCATTTTTACTAAAGGCTGTTTGCCTACTAATCTCACTGCAACCCCGCTCCAGCTCTCTGATCACAACTTTGTTTCCTTTTCTGTCTTCCTCTCCTCCAAACCTAGCCACTCAGGCCCTAGCCAGATGGTCCTACGCCGTCGCAATCTTCGCTCTCTCTCTCTCCCACTACTCTCTCCTCTTATCCTATTTTCTCTCCCTTCTGCTAAAGTATTATCCCTCCTGTCTCCTGATTCTGCTCTTCAACCCTACTCTCCTCCCTTTTTCTCATCCTATGACTCGTACTGTCCCCTTTCTTACCAGCCGGCTTGGCCCTCCCCTCCTGCTCCGTGGCTGAGTGACTCATTGCAAGCTTACAAAACAGCATGTGGGCAGCTGAACAAAATTGGAGGAAAACTAAAATTCCAGAGGATCTATCATCCCTCCACTCCCTCCTATCTACCTTCTCTTCCTCTGTATCCACTGTTAAAGCCACTTTCTACTCTACATTTCAAGCTTCTGCCTCTAACCCTAGGAAACTCTTTTCCACCTTCACAGCCTTCCTTAGTTCTTCACCTCCTCCCCCTCCCTCCTCCATCTCTGCAGACTTTGTCAACCACTTTGAAAAGGTTGACAACATCCGCTCCTCATTCACTCAGCCTATTGAGTCCACTGGTCCCACTCACACAGAACTACCCTACTTCTTGACCTCTTTTCCCCCTCTCTCTCCAGATTAAATCCTGCAACTAGTGTGGTCCGAACGCCCGACAACCTACCCGCTCGACCCCACCCCCCCTCCCATTTCCAGACCATCTCTGGAGACCTTCTCCCATTCCTCACTTCCCTCATCAACTCATCCCTGACCACTGACTCCCCTCTGACTTCAAAATGGCCTGAGTCACTCCCCTCCTCAAAAAACCAACACTCGACTCCTTTGAGGTAAAAACTACATGCCGGTATCCCTTTGTTCTGTACTTTCCAAAATACTTGAGCATGCTGTCTCTAACCAACTCTCTCGTTATCTCTCTCAGAACAACCTTCTTGACTCTAACCAGTCATGCTTCAAGATGGGGCACTCAACCGAAACTGCTCTTCTCTGTGTCATGGAGGCTCTCTGCACTGCCAAAGCTAAATCTCTATCCTCTGTTCTCATCCTCCTAGATCTATCCACTGCCTTCGACACATTGAAACATCAAATCGACCCTCTCAGGGCTGGGCATCTCTGCACACTCTTGGGTTGCATCCTACCTGGCAGGCCGATCCTACCAGGTGATGTGGAGAGGATCTGTGTCTGCACTACGTACTTTCACGACTGGTGTCCCCCAGGGCTCGGCCTCTTCTCTCTATATACCAAGTCACTCAGCTCTGCCATATCCTCACATAGTCTCTCCTATCATTGCTATGCGGATGACACTCAACTACTTTTCTTCTTCCCCCCTTCTGACACTCAGGTGGCGACACGCATCTCTGCGTGCCTGGCAGATATATCAGCTTGGATGTCGGCCCACCACCTCAAGCTCAACCTCGACAAGGCGAAGCTGCTCTTCTTTCCGGGGAAGGCCTGCCCACTCAAAGACCTCTCCATCACGGTTGACAACTCCAAAGTGTCCCCCTCCCAGAGTGGAAATACTTTGCCGAGACCCAGGACAACACCCTGTCGTTCTCTGTCAACATAAAAGCAGTTACTCGCTCCTGCAGGTTTATGCTCTACAACATCCGTAGAGTACGACCCTACCTCACACATGAAGTGGTGCAGGTCCTAGTCCAGGCACTTGTCATCTCCCATCTGGACTACTGCAACTCGATGTGGTCTGGGCTCCCGCTTATGCCATCAAACCCCTGCAACTATTCCAGAATGCTGCAGCCAACCTGGTGTTCAACTTTCCCAAGTTCTCCCATGTCACCCCACTCCTCCGCACACTCCACTGGCTTCCAGCCGAAGCTCGAATCCACTACAAGACCATAGTACTTACCAACTGAGTAGCAAGAAGAACTGCTCCTCTCTACCCTTCAGACTATGCTCAAACCCTACACCCAAATCCAAGCACTCCTTTCTGCCACCTCTGGTCTTTTGGCTCCCGCTCTTACCAGTCCAAGCTCTTCTCTGCCCTGGCACACCAATGGTGGAACCAGCTTCTCCCTGTAGCTAGGACAGCAGAGGCCCTACCCATATTCTGAAAACATCTGAAACCCTATCGTAAATAATCCCACAGCACCCTCCGTCGCACTCGCTTACTATGACTGTGATATGTGGTTGTCCCAACTAGCTACAGTATCTTAATAAGATGAATGCACTAACTATAAGTTGTTCTGCGTAAAAACGTCTGCAAAAGACACAGACGTTTCTTCTGAAACTTGTCAGTCTATTCTTGTTCTGAGAAATGAACGCTGTGTACTACTCCCTTCACAGAACAGCGCAAACTGGCTCCAACCAGAATAAAAAGAGGAGTGGGAGGCCCCTTTAAACAACGGAGCAAGCCTTAATTTCTCAGAACAAGAATATATTGACAAGTTTCAGAATAAAGTTATTTGTTTCTGGCCATTTTGAGCCTGTAATCGAACCCACAAATGCTGATGCTCCAGATACTCAACTAGTCTAAATAAGGCCAATAATTGCTTCTTTAATCAGGACAACATTCTTCAGCTGTGCTAACATAATTGAAAAAGGTTTTTCTAATCATCAATTAGCCTTATAAAATTGGAACACATGAGTGATGTATGCCTACGTACAGACGCCCATTAGGTAGATATTCCATAAAAAATCTGCCGTTTCCAGCTAAAATAGTCAATTACAACATTAATAATATATACACTATATATGTGATCAATTTGATGTTATTTTAATGGACAAAAAATGTGCTTTTCTTTTAAAATCTTAGTGACCCCAAACTTTTGAATAGTAGTGTGTATATATATTAATTAACACACATCTACTGTATATTACTAATATGTACTCAACCGTAACATGGAAGGGGCTCTTGGGTATGTGCTGTCCTCCGAAGCGGATGGTGATGACATATTTTCCTGGTTCTGGAGCGGTGTAGTAGATGTCGAAGGTTCCATCACGGTTCTCCTGCACACCCATGTCTAGCTCCACCCCCTCTGGGGTCATGACCGAGCAGGTCACCTTGCTCTTCCCAGCAGCCTTTGTGTCCACAGAGATGATGGCCTCCTCGTGCACCTGCATCTTAGTCAGACCTGATGCCAGGGCATGTCCTCCGATAGACACTGGGAATAAGGAAAGATAAAATTGTCAGACTATTGAAAAGAGAAAATAAAATAGAAGAGAAGGGAAGGGAAAATGAGAGGTGTACCAGTGAGCAGACACTTGCTGGCGTCTCCAGTGGGCAGGGCTAAGATATGGTAGGGAGAGTAGGGGATCTCATCGCCTCCATACTTGATCATGATTGTGTAAGGGCCGGTGGAGTCTGCTACGTAAGACACTGTGTAGGTCCCATCTCTGTTATCATAGATGGTAGCCTTCTTTGGCTTGCATTCTTGGTCCTACAGGGGAAGAGGATGTTAATGTGTGTGGGGTGTGTGTGTGGGGGTGGGGGTGGATTGGGGGTGGGGGGGTTACCCACCAGTATTTGTACAGTGAGCAGTCCCTCTCCTGCGTCGCGGGCATCAATGGTGAACTCCACTGGCAGGCTGGCGGGCACACCTGACTTGTCCAGACCTGGACCGCTTGCACAAACCTTACTGGCATCATGACCAGGCTGAGATCTCACCTTGAATGGACTGTGGACAGCGAGAGAGAGAGCAAAAAAATATAAATACAGTATATATATTTCATGACCCTATTGAAAATGTATGAAATGTCTACAGAAAAGTAAATGAGGATATTACAGTAAGGGTTTCCGGTAAATCTAGTTTTGTCCAGTCTGTCTCACCTGCGAGGAACCTCCTGGTCTCCATATTTAACTGACACAGTGTAAGGGCCATCATGAACTGGAGTGTAGTTGACTGTGTGTGTACCATCGCTGTTATTTTTTACAGCAACAGGCTCTGAACCTATGGGGAAAAGAGGACAGATTAGCTACATTCAAATAAGTCACTATATGTAAACATTCATGTGTATGTGTGTGTGTGTGTGTTTATGGGTGTTTTTTATGTTTGAGCGTGTGTATGTGTGAGTAAAGTCAAGTATGTAGAGTTCCTCTTACCTGATGGTCCTATGAGACTGACCTCCAGATTTGCCTGTCCTGCCTGTATAGTGTCCACAGTAAAGGTCTGAGGTAGGTGGGCTCTGACTCTGTCACCCAAACCTAGGCCTGAACATTTCACCTTACTGGGATCCACCACATCCCTCACTGGCACGCGGAACGGACTGCCTGCAGAAGACACATGGAGAGACACTGTATGGTCAGCTTTTTTATCAGGATGATAGGGAAGAAGGCAATCAGAGGCAGCCAGTGGAAGAGAGAGATATTGCGAAGTATTGGAAATTGTGTTTTTGTGGTGTTTTTATCGTGAGAGCTGGGGTAAGATTTTCACTATTCATTATGCATAGCAAATAAACTTGAAACTTGTATTATGGTGATGATTCTGCTGCTTCTTCTCCATGCAGTGTGTAAGTGTATGTGTTTGTATGTGTGTTTATGTGGGGACTATTAATTATTGGACTATCAATTGTTCCTCCCTGTATTATACTCACGCTAAAATGTTTATTCTATTCTACCGAGCCATTCACTTTATGTTAGGAGTCTTATCTGTTATTAAATCTTATTGTTGTTGCATTGTCGAGAAGGAAACTGCAAGTAAGCATTTCTTTGGACGGTGTAAACCAAGGATGGGCAACTGGCAGCCCGTGAACCGTTCTTTTGTGGTTCTGCGGATCAATTTTCAAAAACTTCACATACACACACACAAAAAAAAATTATATATATATATAGTGCCTTCAGAAAGTATTCAAACCCCTTGACTTTTTCCACATTTTATTAGGTTTCAGCCTTAATCCAAAATTGATTAAATAAAAAAAATGCTCAGCAATCGACGCACAATACCCTGGTATGGTATAACCACATAATGGTTAAGCAAAAACAGGTTTTTAGAAATGTTTGCAAATTTGTCAAACTAAATAAATAATTAGGGAAATAGCTTATTTAGATAATTATTTGGTTGCTTTGCTATGAGACTCGAAATTGAAACTTGATTGGAGTCCACCTGTGGTAAATTCAATTGATTGGACATGATTTGGAAAGGCACACATCTTGCCTATATAAAGGTCCCACAGTTGACAATGCATGTCAGAGCAAAAACCAAGCCATGAGGTCAAAGGAATTGTCTGTAGAGCTCAGAGACTGGATTGTGTCGAGGCACAGATCTGAGGAAGAGTACCAAAACATTTCTGCGGCAAGGTTTGAGGAGGGAAAAAAACAATTACATCAATTGTACAATAATGATGTAACGTAACAAAATGTGGGTTCTGAATACTTTTCGAATGCACTGTATACATTTAAAGTGTCGGTCCCATGTTTCATGAGCTAAAAAAAAAGTCCCAGAAATGTTCCATATTCACAAAAAGCTTATTTTCCCAAATTTTGTGCACAAATGTGTTTACATCCCTTTTAGGGAGCATTTGTCTCAAGATAATCCATCCACCTGACAGATGTGGTATATCAAAGAAGCTGAATAAACAGCATGCTCATTACAAAGGTGCACCTTGAGCTGGGGACGGTAAAAGGCCACTTTAAAATGTGCAGTTTTGTCTCACAACACAATGCCATAGATGTCTGAAGTTTTGAGGGAGTGTGCAATTGGCATGCTGACTGCAAAAATGTCTGCCAGAGCTGTTGCTAGAGAATTTAATGTTCATTTCTCTACCATAAGCCGCCTCCAACGTAATTTTAGAGAATTTAGCAGTGCGTCCATCCAGACTTACAAACGCAGACCACATGTAACCCTGCCAGCCCAGGACCTCCACATCCGGCTTCTTCGCCTGCGGGATTATCTGAGACCAAGCCACGAGACAGTTGATGAAACTGTGGGATTGCACAACCGAAGACTTTCTGCACATACTATCAGAAACCGTCTCAGGGAAGTTCATCTGCGTGCTCGTCGTCCTCACCAGGGTTTTTCCTGACCGCAGCTCGGCGTCATAACCGACTTCAGTGGGCAAATGCTCACCTTCCATGGCCACTGGCACGCTGGAAGAGTGTGCTCTTCATGGATGAATCCCGTTTTCGTCCTGGCGTATGGCGTCCTGTGGGCGACCGTTTTGCTCCTGTCAACGTTGTCAAAAGAGTTCTCCATGGTGGTGGTGGGTTTATGGTTTGGGCATGTATAAGCTAAGGACAACTTAATCCGCCTCCATCACCTCATCATGTTTCAGCATGATAAGGCACGGCCTTGCAGTTATATCTATCTTAGACGATTTTCAATGTATTTCTGATATTTTATCACGAGTGAACCTTTCTTCCTAAGATTTGTTCCGATAATGAATGAGACGTGGTAACTATGGAGATGTGAGACTAATCATTAATACACAAAAATAACACATCTTCCCCCCCGTTGTTATACCGTAATAACATTAACTTGACAGAACTCTATTAATACCTCCAGCTAGCCATTACTCCTGTATCTGAGAGAAGAGGCTCAGAGAAGGACAGAGCAGAGCATATATACCTGTTCTGTTCCAGCACTAACTCTATTTATAAAGCCCTCTCCCCTCTCTGCCTCTCTTCTCTAAACCCCTCAGATCACCTCCCCTCCCTCATTCTGTATTTATACCCTTTCTATCTACTCTATCTATCTAGTCCTACATGAACCCTCCGCTCAAACACCTGCATTGTGTCCAGCCACCCACCACCCACCACCCGCCAACCCCTCTTTTACGCTACTGCTACTCTCTGTTCATCATATATACATAGTCACTTTAACCATATCTACATGTACATACTACCTCAATCAGCCCGACTAACCGGTGCCTGTATATATGTTATGGGATTTTTATGAATAATGACTAAATGATGTATACATTTAACGTAGAACTATAACTAACATAATTCTATCCTGTCTGATGAAGAATATTTGTACATAGGCAAAGCGGAAGTGTTAACAGACTACTTGTGACAGACAACTTGTGACCACAGTGAAACTAACAACAGGAAAGATGTCTTGCCCCCACCCAGGGAGGGGAGAAACCATTGGACTTGCAGTAGATTGTGTAACATGTGGTAGCATATGATAAGCAATATGTATGTGTTGGAATGGAATTGAAAAGCAGCTTTGACATTGTCTGAGAGGAGGAGGGACATTTATGACGAAATGAGAGGTGTACATGAAATGATGGGCAGAGCTCTCGAGAATAAACGTAACTGACTATTGTGGACTGGTCTGTATCTCATTAATTTCAACCAGAACCTTACAACTTCTGGGTCACAGACTGAGGATTCTAATTGAAGTTCAGCTTATGAACCTTGAGAATATATTTCTCCTAACAATATAGCTTCCCTACTGTTATTCTTCACTGTATTTTTACTGTTGTTATTATTTCTTTACTTACCTATTGTTCACCAAATACCCTTTTTGCACTGACGGTTAGAGCCTGTAAGTAAGCATTTCACTGTAAGGTCTACAACCTGTTGTATTCGGCGCACGTGACAAATAAACTTTGATTTGATTAGAAAATATCTCGCTATCACTCTTTTCAAGGATTCCTTGTTGAACAAAACTGAATAAAAGAACAAGTAACATGTGATGGGCTTGCCCTCTATACATCTACGTTGTCCCTTTATGGTCCTTGGAGTCGGATAGCTATTAAACATATCCTACCAAGCAACCTAACTTTAGCTATCAGAAAGCTTTCAGAAAATTTTTCATCTTCTACATGTTCTTACCGTCCTCATAGGCGGTGTATTCCACTCTGAAGGTTCCGTCTCCCTTGTTTGTGATATAGGTGTCTGTGTTGGTGCCTGAAGGGTTGATGATGCATGCTTTCAAGTGGTCACCAAAGGTCTTGGGCATTTTGCGGGCATCCACAATGAAGTGAGTGGTAACCTCCTTGATGACACCTACAGACATAGAGGATCGCAAGGAAGGATCACAAGCTACTGTAATTGTTAGCATGTAATTGTTAGCTACAGTAGTGTTAGTAACCTTTTCCAGTAAGCTAAAGTATACTTTAGCTATAGTAGCTTTTTGCCAGTATGCTATAGTAGCCTTAGCTACAGTATATGGCCTTAATCAGTAAGCTATGCTTCGTTTTGCTCGTAAACTACTGTGTATAGTAGCTAGCTAGCCTTAGATTGAGGCATTTACCAAATTATAGTTAAATAGCTTAAGTAGCCTTTAGCTATAGGAGCCTTTGCCTACTTTGCCTACCTAAGCAAGGGTAATATGCCCTAACCACTCCACAACTACTCCACCTTACCTCTGGGCTGCACTCCTGGTCCATAGACCTGCACTCCGCCGGTATCAACAGCCGGCTCCACTTGGATGAGCGCAGGGAAGTTGGGAACCACATGACCCCCGTACTTAATGGTGATGGTGTGTGTGCCGTGGAAAGGTGGAATGTAGGTGACAGAGAAGGATCCCTCGGCTGCCTTCTGGATGTGGACCTCGGACTCAGCCCCGGACTCTGCGACAATCTCGATGGTGAGCTCGGCCTCTCCGGCACTGGTGCAGTCCACTGTAAAGTAGGCTGGTTCCCCTGCCTTGGCTTTATCTAGGCCTGGACCACTGGCGGTTACCTGTAGGTTTAGTTGATATTTTTTAGAGATGCAGAAACATACACACAATCTCAAATTGTATGTCATACATTCCTAAAGAAAACATGGAAAATATATAAACGATATAATCAGCCTGAATACACAACCAATAGGCATGTCAATAAATCAATAACTTGGCATATCGAAGGCATAAAGTATATTAAATAAAGTATCATCTCACCTGGCTGGGGTCCAGGCATGGCTTAACAGCTGCCTTGAAAGGAGACCCAGGGATGTGCTGCTTTCCAAACAGGATATTGATGGCATACTCTCCAGCCTCGGTAGGCAGGTAGGACACCGAGAAGGTACTGTGTCCATTGTCCTGGCACTCGATCTTAGCCTTGCACGACCCCTCCACAGTCAGGCCCAGCCCGCCGGGGCCCGCTCCATTGGTGTCAATGGCAAAGGGGGCTGGTTTACCCACAATGCCTCCCTTCAGGCCTGGGCCGTATGCACGCACCTGAAGGATAAAGTTAATAGATGTTAGAGAGACTCATAATGTCATGAAGAAGAAAGAAGAAGTCGATGCCAGTAGTGTAAACATTAGGACAAAAAACATCCATAATGCTTCACTAAGCTTCAGTACAGATTACATTTTGGAGTATCAGTCAGCGGACAGTTACTGCCTTTCCATGAGCCTCGCATTAAAATAGATCCCACTGAAGCTCATAGGGTCAAATGTTGTAGTCACTTTTACCTTTGATGGGTCAGCAGGCATCACTCCCTCCACAGCGAAGGGGGATCCAGGGACGGGGTTGCAATCATAGCTGACGTCCACCTTGTAAGGCCCCTCCTCTGGGGGGATGTACTTCACCGAGTGGGCTCCATTGGCTGTGTCCGAATCCAGCTTGTAAAGGATTGGTCGGCCAGAGGGTGAGGTCATCTTGACAGCCACCTCGCCCTTTCCTCCGGCTCCCTGGGTGTTGATGTAGAACTCTTGATCCTTGCCAACTTCCACCTCTGTAAAATAACAAGAACAAACATGCTTAAATCTTAAATTCATCAGTTTTAACAGCTACTCATTGAAACTATTGACAACACCATTGCAAATAAGAATTAGCTATGATATATAGCTATAATCTAAGGCAATGTCAGATGTACATGGTCCTAAGAAGAAGAAAATGAATAAGATAACAAGACCCGGTTTTCAAATTAATTACATTTTGGGCTCTACGTTGCAAAGTTACTGTGTCCAATGTTGAGAACTTACTGGTGTCCAGTCCTGTAACCTTGACCTTTCCCAGATCTACAGGAGGAGCCACAGTAATATTGAAGGGGCTCTTGGGAATGGGGTCCCCTCCATGGGTGACGGAGATGGTCATCTGACCCTGATGAACAGCGGTGTACTTAACGGTGTAGGAGTAGTCATGGTTGTCTATGATCGCAAAGTCCCTGACAGCCTCTCCCTTCAGTTCTGTTGCTGTGAACTGGACCTTTGGCTTGGCCTTGCCAGCTCCCTTTGTGAAGATGGTGAAGTGGGTCAGAGTGCCCGCCTCCACGCCTGTCTTTTTGAGTCCTGGACCCTCAGCCCTCACATTGCCAGCATCATGGGAACGATTCACCTTCACTCTAAACGGACTAATGGGGATTTCCTGTAACATAAATATGGAATGGTTTTGCTGCTGTATGATTTTTTATAAAAATTCTAACATAAATCGAGATCCCAACTACGGCAACTATTGTACCATTCGGGTCATCCTTAGAATGAATAGTTATAATTATTATAGTTCTAATGCTAAGCCACATAGCAACAGTAGGCAGGGCAAACCTGTTTTGGTGATTTCTGGTATATCATCAAAATAAATAAACCATAGCACATTTTTGGACTCATTCAGGAGTTTTTACCCGATCAGGTACAATAACACTGGAAATTAATGCTGAATGTTCAATTTATATTCCTAAAACTTAAGTTGAAAATGATGCTGTCGCTGCTTCCTGTTGAGAAGACATTTTTGATAAGAATCCCAATGTTAAAACAGAAACAGAAACAGTTTGTGATATACTGTATTGAAAAGCTAAATATAAAATGTAGTATCTACACATGAAGTAAATGTGCAACAATAGTAATCATATTACATGTGTTTTTGTATAAACTGCACACGCACCAAAAACCCTATCGAATAGGGTTTAAAATCAGGTTGTAGGCATTGCTGAAACTAACACAACTAAAAAAACACATGGAAACTGGAGTTATTATTTACATCGCTGGTTAGAGAACAACCTGCAGATGACAGTCAGCTACATTTTGGAGGGATGCATTTTGATTTGGGGGACGCCAAAATGGAAAGAGAAACACAACACCTATTTGTCAATCACTCATGTCGATATCATGTTGAGTTCAATGGCGCTAGAGGGAGGAGATGAGGTTGCACGTCTTGTTAAAACTAATAAAGCTCAAAAACCACACGGAATCTCAAAATAATGTGTACATTACTGGTTAGAGGACAATTTGTAAAAGACAGCTAGCTACATTTTGAAGTGTTGCATTTGTTTTTAGGTGGCTCGCAAACCGGGTAAGTGTAACACAACACTTTTTTTTGTTAATCACTTCCATTGATATTACGCCAAAATCTATAGAACAGGGAACAAATGTTTGGGGTGTTGCACTGTTTAAACTAACACTATTCAAAGGGCACATGGACACTTGGAATAACCTATGGTTGGTTAGATGAGAACTTATATCTATATTTTAATTTTGGATGTTGATTTTGGGAGGCTGCCATCACGGAAAAGGGAACAGACCACTTTTTCTGTTAGTTAACTTCAACATATCACGATGCGGCATAGGATATCAACAGTGACAACGGTTGGTTGCTATTTAACTGCTAGTTTGACTGTCAAAACCTTCTTTTGGTGTGTGGCCAGCAACTTTTATAGAGAGACCACCCACTAATTTTCTGTGCCATTTCCTGGCCACTCTGCGTTCCTAAGTCCGATGCGTCCCAGCACGTGTGACAAACTCAACGGATATTGATATTGATCTGTTTTAAGTAATCAATCTTATGTTATCATGATGACTAAACTTTTATTCTAACATCACCAATCTGAGGTAAAAAGGATGTTGAATTCCACTTAATTTTATGGTGAAAATGCAAGATTGTGTAAGGTAGTAAAACAAATGTCCACATTAGGGAAATTAGTGCAAAATATACAATAATTGAATATGGCAAAATAATTCAACATGTCAATTTAAGATGATAGTATATGTTGCCCACTCACAAACTATTGCAGCAATGACATATATTTCTCGCTCATTTAACCATTTAGAGAGTTAAAAAATGCGCTCAAACACAATTTAACTGGGCGCTCTAGATTAGAGCCTCCATAGTGTCTCCACATTTGATGTCCATTGTAACAGTAACTCTCTACTGAGGGACCCTGGGTAGTGTAGTTTTAGTCTCACCTGTTCAGCGAACAACACCATGATGGTGTATTTCCCTGCACCGGGGGGGGTGTACTTGACAGTGAAGGTGTCATTGTCGTTCTTGATAATGTCAAAGTTGATGTCAGCCTCAGCTGGATCCACCACTCCTGGAGCACACTTGATCCCAATACTGATGTCTCCTGTGGGAGGTCAATATATATGTATATCTACCGGTACATATGAAGAAATCTCATAATACTGTGCCTATCAGTATCAATAACTTTCTGATCTTTTACAGTTGCAGGCACTAAAGTTAGGTTGGTATTGGCAGAACAAGTGCAAGACGATGCTCGTTCATATGGCGGCGCACAATAGGCCCAGCGGCGTCCGGGTTACGGTTTGGCCGGGGTAGGCCATCATAAGAATCTGACTTGCCTAGTTAAATAAAGGTTAAATAAAAAATAAATAAACTGCCTTCTCAATGGAAGAAATGGTTTTAAAAGGGTTCCAGCAGGGTGAAAATGTTATACCTGGAACTCTACAGGGTTCTTCTACAGGAAGAAGCCGAAGAACACTTTGAGTAGTATTTCCTATTAACACACATACCTTGTCCAGCCTCTGCGCAGTCCACAGTGAAGAAGTTGGGCTCGTTTGCCTTGAGTCCTGTCTTCTCCACTCCTGGACCATACACCTTGACCTTGTCTGGGTGGCAGCCCTCTCCAACAATCACCTATACACACACAGTGTTATTCAGACATAGGCAACACTTGACACACAACACTATTGTTGCTACCTAAAGTACTCATATACTCCTTTCTAGTGGAGTATCATTTTCCCTAAATAAGAGTAGGCTAGCTGGGCTTATGTAAACTTGTATGAGACCTGAAGACTTGTATTGGCTCCCCGTCCCTTACCTAATGCCTAGTCTTTAGCTCAGTGGGCTAACACGGTTTAGTGACACACAGGAGATCCCGGGTTCAAATCCCAGTGGTTCGGTCCTACTCACCCTGAAGTGGCTGTTGGGCACTTTGACATCTCCCCAGGTGATGATGATGGTGTGTTTGATGGGCTTGATGGGAACGTACACACACAAGAAGGTCCCGTCTCCCTTATCAGTTATCTTAATGTCGATGGTGACGCTCTCTGTATCCTTGGCGTAGATCTTCAGATGGCCTTTGCCAGCCCCGCGGGCATCGATGGTGAACTCTGCTGGTTTGTTTACGATGACCCCTATGGGCTCCAGGCCTGGACCGAAAGCTTTCACCTACAACAGAGAGGTAAACATTAATGTGAGTTGCATAAAGGTACAATTACATGTGTGTGTTGTTTGTACATCAGTGTGTTTTTGTGTGTCATAAAAACTACTCCTGTAAGGGTGGAGCTAGGCTGGTGTGGTGGGAGGAGCTAACCTTATCAGGGAAGCAGTCATTGGTTGCAGAGAGGATGTGGGCCATGAAGGGGCTGCCCTTGATGTCTTCGTCATCACATATGACATGGACAGCATAGTAATCTGGCTTTGTGGGCCAATAGCGGATATCGCAGGAGCCGTCACCTTTATCATCACACTCTATCTTAGCCTGGGATGGACCCTCGATAGAGAAGCCTGGAGAGAGAACGTTTGACTTTAGTCTCCCAATCACTCAAGAGGCATATAGGTCATTTTCCTCTGCACACCTGTTAGAATACCAACTGAACTTGTGACTATAAAGAAGAAGTAATGTGCCTTTTCTTAGAAAATGTAAAGATAAATTCCACTAAAGAAGTTTGATTTTGTTACTGTCATCTAATCCATTACTCTATTAACTACTTTACCCATAATGCCCCTCATGTCTTGGCTTACCCAGAGTTCCCACTTCCGTGCCGATGGCCTCCACCACGAAGTCAGCCGACTTGCCCACCCGGCCGGTCAACAGACCAGGACCCCAGGCTCTCACCTTCTGAGGGCCTGCCACCTCACTCACCTCCACATCGAAGGGGCTGAAAGAGACACACAGAAATAGGTAAAGAAAAGGAAAGGAGACGTTGCAGTTGCAGTAGACTATGTAGGTGCAGGACATTGGGAAGTGTAGTAAACACATTATGATAACTTTATAAATACTTTCTATGCTATTATTAATTAGGATTTAATAATTAACAAACACTAATAGAACATTAAAAAAGCATTATAATTAATAAGCATTTCTACACATTTCTAAGCATTTAAAACAGCTTATTGAAAGTCCTTACCTGTGTGGGATGGGCTGTCCTCCCCAGGTGATGTTAATGGTGTATTTACCAGTCTGGTTAGGAAGATATTCACATTCATAGACACCATCACCAATATCTTTTACTTTCACTGGCTCCTCATCTCCACATGGTCCAGTCACTGAGACCTTGAGCTCTCCGTTGCCAGCTCCCTTGGTGAAGACCTTGAAGTCTGCCACCTCCTTGACCCGCACGCCTTTTGGCTGAAGGCCTCTGCCCGTGGCACGACACGTGTCGGCATTGATGGCTGGAGAGAAGGAAAGGGGTGGAACCTGTTGCGACTCTAGGGGCAGTATTTTCATTTTTTGAAACAAAATGTTCCCGTTTTAAAAGGGATATTTTGTCAGGACAAGATGCTAGAATATGCATTGACAGCCTTGGATAGAAAACACTCTAACATTTCCAAAACTGTAAAGATATTTTCTGTGAGTATAACAGAACTGATGTTGCAGGCGAAAGCCTGAGAAAAATCCAATCCGGAAGTGACTCATGTTTTGAAAGCTCTGCGTTCCGATGCGTCCCTATTGAGCAATGAATGGGCTATCAACCAGATTACTTTTTCTACGTATTCCCCAAGGTGTCTACAGCATTGTGACGTAGTTTTACGCATTTATGTTGAAGAATAGCCGTAGGCGGCTACATTGCGAAAGTGGTCACCTGATGGCTCCCAGGGTGACTCTCGAGTAAAATACAGAGGTAGCCATTACTCCAATCGGTCCTACTGAAAAACAAATTGTCCCGACGGATATATTATCGAATAGATATTTGAAAAACACCTTGGAGATTAATTATAAACAACGTTTGCCATGTTTCTGTCGATATTATGGAGCTAATTTGGAATATTTTTCTCAGTTTTCGTGACTGAAATTTCCGGGCGATTTCTCAGCAAAAGGTGAAGAACAAACGGAGCTATTTCGCCAAGAAAAATAATATTTTTGGAAAAAAGGAACATTGGCTAGCTAACTGGGAGTCTCGTGAGTGAAAACATCCGAAGCTCATCAAAGGTAAACAATTTCATTTGATTGCTTTTCTGATTTCCGTGACCAAGTTACCTGCTGCTAGCTGGACAAAATGCTATGCTAGGCCATCGATCAATTTACACAAATGCTTGTCTAGCTTTGGCTGTAAAGCATATTTTGAAAATCTGAGACGACAGGGTGATTAACAAAAGGCTAAGCTGTGTCTCAATATATTTCATTTATGATTTTCATGAATAGGAATATTTTCTAGGGATATTTATGTCCGTTGCGTTATGCCAATTAGTTTCAGGCGATGATTACGCTCCCGCATGCGGGATGGGGAGTCAGTAGAGGATTTATTAAGGAGAGTGGTACACAGACTGACAGATTGACAGACTAACCTGGCAGGAGCATTCACATACGAAACAATGTCGTATGCAAACATGATGCAGGCAAGAGGCTATAATGAATTTCATTATTAAGGTCAATGAACATAATCAGTCAATCAATTCCATATGATGCTAGCTTTGAACGTTGACACAATGCAGTATAGGAATATCACAAGAGAGAATGCCAAGACTGTGCAAAGCTGTCATCAAGGCAAAGGGTGGCTACTTTGAAGAATAAAAAAATATAAAATATATTTAGATTTGTTTAACACTTTTTGGGTTACTATATGATTCCATATGTGTTATTTCAGAGTGTTGATGTCTCCACTATTATTCGACAATGTAGAAAATAGTACAAATAAAGAAAAATCCTTGAATGAATAGGTGTGTCCAAACTTGACAAGTACTGTATATCAATACAACCATGTATTGCTTGCAGCATGAAGAAACTAATTGAGCTTCCAGGCAACAACTGACTTAACAATTTGTCAGTCTAATAGAAACATTGATTGCAGGCTTGGTTACACTTAAAAGTTTGAAGCAATCACACCTATGAATACTAACTCAAATCAAGGAAACACAACAAGCCAAAACATTTAAAAATGCAACATTTCATAATGCAATCTGGGAAGCACTGACTCACTTAGACTAAAATCACTTTCCTGGAAAGTTTCCTACTAGTCAAGAACATTCACTTGGCTGCATAATAGAAATGTATGAGATATCTGTCTCCAACACCAAGCTGCCACAGGCAAGGCAGCAACTGCCCGAGCAAGGCACTCTTTCTTGGCCCTCAGAGGGCATGGCATTGCCACAGGAAGCATACAGGGCATCGGGAAAATGGCATAGGGCACAGGACATAGGTATGGTGGGGCCCGGCTAGCATACCAATGGGCGCAGGCCTCCACCTAGACAACCCATACTAACTTGGTCTGCACTTTTTGCCTCTGAGGGTAGGGACACCACCCTTCTTGCCCTCTGGGTTCTTCTCCCCACCGGGAGAGGTGAATGCAGACTGGGGATTTATCTGAACTGGAAGAGGACCCACGATAGAGGGAGGAGCGAAACATCACAGACAGGAAGTTGGTTTAACTTCAACATAACACTGACTGGTCACCGTGGCGACATGTTTGCTGCGGCGAGTGATTGAAATAACTGTGGAACTAGAGAGTGATAGATCAACATCAGAATGACACAATGCAACAGTAGTGCCAACAACAGTGATTTGTGTAGTGACAGTTGGTAACTGTTAGTGACAGTTGGCTCAGTGCTAACTTACCCTCTGTGATTTGAACCTTGAAGGGGCTCTTAAGGATCTCCTGACCGGCAAACAGGATATGGATGGTGTGGGGGCCTTCCAACATGGGCCGGTAGGTGCAACGGAAAACACTGTCCCCCTTGTTTTCCAAGATCAGTTTCACCGTGTCTTTCTTCCCCTCAGGGTCCACGATGACAACGCTCACATCACCGTTACCAGCACCTAGACAGGATAACAGGAAGAGATCAATCAAAACACTGTTAAAACCAACCATGTGATCAAAACAAGGAAACATGGGACATTGTTTTGGGCCCTCACAGTAAATTCCTTCTCTAGTTTTAGCAGTTTTGAAAGGAACTCATCTGATCACTGCTACTAATGTGTTCCTTGTCTGGTATGTCCCCACTCCTTACCTGCAGTGTAGATGTCAAAGTAGGTGGGTTTGTTGGCCATGTTGCTGGTAGCTTCCAGCCCTGGTCCTCTGGCCTGGACCTTGTTGGGATCACCTATTGCCTTGGCCACGTTCACTGTGTAGGGGCTCTTATCAACATCCTGCCCAGCAAATAGCACTTTCACCTGAGGAAAGAACCAGTAAAATGTTCCTTTGAAGGTCCAATGCAGACTTAAAAAATATATATATATTTCAAATAATTTCTGGGTAACAATTAAATAGCTTACTGTAATAGATTTACATTGGCAAAATTTGGGAGTGGTGTGAAAATGAGCTGTTATTGGCAGAGATTTGGAACTTTGTTATTGGTTTATTAACCAATTTACTGCATGGTGATGTCACCATGGAAAGCTGAATCTCCCGCCCATGCAAACCTGGTGATTAGAAGGTCCTGTGTAGATTGTATTTTCAACCAGCAGCTATCAGGAAATAACACTGATCACATATTTTCACACTTTTACAGTGTTAGTTTCATCAACTGTTGTACAATATGATACAAAACAGGGGGAAATTACTTTTGACTGCATTGGGCCTTTAAGTTTTCCTTTAAAGAGTTTCAATGGGCTAGTAGTACATTGTGATGATGAGATGTGTGTATAGTAAAGTCAAGTCAAGTAAGAATGTAAAGTTAAGTAAAATAAATCTATATGGGATATTGATGGTAGTGATCAGTTACCTTGTGGGCGCCCTCAACCCTGGGGATGTAAATAACAGTGTGGGTCCTGTTCTTGTCGTTGTTGAAGACCACCTTAGCCTCCTCAGTGTGTCCCTCAGGATCAATGACATACACCAGCACCTCAGCCTGACCTGCCTCTAGAGTTTCCACTGTGAACACTGCTGGCTTCAGAACCATGTTACCATTTGCCTCAATACCTATGGGAGAGAGAGGAAGATTACTTCATTGTACAATGTCCATGAATTTCCAGCAGAATTTATAGTTAGAAAAATATGTGTAAAATAGAGAGTTGGTGTAAGAAGTGCGTGACTGGCTGCAGGGAAGTCAGGCGCAGGAGAGCAGAACTGGGTAAAAACCGGAGCAGTTTAATAAGCAAAACCAACGGCACCCAGAACAACAAAATATGGGTACCAAATAACCCGTTGCGAACCAGTCATAGTGCACAAACACTTGACAACAAACAATTTCACACACAGACATGGGGGGAACAGAGAGTTATATACACGGAATGTAAACCAGGTGTGTGGCAAAACAAGACAAAACAAATGGAAAATGACAGGTGGATCGGCAATGGCTTCAAGACCGGTGACGTCAACCGCCGAATGCAGCCCAAACAAGGAGAGGAACTGACTTCGGCGGAAGTCCTGACAGTTAGATGTGTTTGGGTCTATGGGCAGTATATGAAACAATAAATTATGCTTATCAGAGATCCTGATTCACTTACATTACTTTAGTCATTGGGCAGATGCTTTATCCCCAAGTGCATTCAACTACAGTAGGTAAAACAACCTCACAACTATCGCAAGTAAAACTTTCTTTATCTACTAAATCAGTGCTAGATTCAACTCACCACTGTGGTAAAGTATGGTCCCTATCCCAGTGGTACCCACCTGGTCCGTAAGACTTGGCTTTTTTGGGGTACAGCTGAACCCCTTTAGGTTTGAGGGGAGCGCCAGGCCTCAGTTTAGACTTGGGGAACTGGGACAGGTAAGTCATCATGGACTGTTCATCCACTTCCGGATCTACAATCTCCTCAGGGTTGATCACCTAGGCCACAAGGAGAGTGTGAAAAATTACTTACCTAGTCAACAAGCAGAAAGTCATGGGTTAGGGAAGTGATTTTTAACCGGTGCCTTGAGGAACTCAGGTGTGCCACAAAAGTCTTCCTGATCTTGTAAATTTGTTGGAACACACACCACGTGACCTGTGGAATGCATATGGAATTTTGACTTGGGAGCAACAGTGCCACTACATTGAATGGTACATGGTTACTTCTGTATCACTGTTTCAAGTCTGGTGCATTGTTGTTTCATTATCATTTGAGGGGAGCGCATCATGAGCAAAGGCTGTCATTTTACATTAGCACAGGCAGGTCTGATTAGGCTGATTAGGCTTAGCTGAGTGTCCGTGATTGCACCCCAATGCACAAAACCGCTCGTCTGTAGCCCAAAACGTTCAAAACTAAATTACTTTTTTACCAGAGCTAAACAAATATCTTCCATAGTGGGGATTCACGGGACACTCTTAAAGAGGTACACACAAATTAATCTTCATGAGTAAGGAACTATGACAATAGTTGAAATAAACCCTATTTAATCTGTAAAAAAATATTTGTCACTGAAAATAGAGGATTTGCAGTATGGATCTGCCAAGAAGGAGGTCATTACCACTAAATTAATTTATAGGAACATTTTAGGTGTGCCACATAAAAATAAAAATAAATGGTTGGCAAACATTGGGTTAGGGGTCAATATAGCCACAATTGTCTTACTTGACTTAAACACTTTTGCCCCATGGGAAGCATAGGTCAAAGCACATCTGTATTTACCCTTAAAGAGGATTGTTGTCTGGTCTTTACTGTAAATAGTTTTAAAGAAATCGATACAGGACTAAATGACTTAGTAGGCCTGGAAGATAGTCTGTCTACTTCGCAAAAGGTAGAACTTTGTTTAAGGACATAGACATAACAGACAGGCATAAAATAAACCAATGTGAAGGCACATTTCCACATTGCATAGATTCTATTTATATTCTATTTCATTGACTCCCTCCTCCACTCTCTTTCTCCCTCCCTCCCTGTTTTTGGCCATATCACAGTGTGGTGTAAATATCTTGACCCCAGTACAGCAGGGTTAAGCACTGAGGCCTCAGTAAGCCATGATTTAGCCAGAGCCAAGCCCTCTCCCACACCTCATCTACAGCTCTCAAGACAGCCCTCAGCCCGGGGAGAATTCAGCCCCCTAGTCCTGGGACCTGGGTATCCAAGACACATACCTTTGGCCTTATCTCTTACTACAATACACACGCTAGGCCAGCTCAATATACAGTATAACCTAGGCCAGTGTAACAGTATAACTTTAGACCGTCCCCTCGCCCATACCCGGGCGCGAACCAGGGACCCTTTGCACACATCAACAACAGTCACCCACAAAGCATGGTTACCCATCGCTCCACAAAAGCCACGGCCCTTGCAGAGCAAGGGGAACCACTACTTCAAGGTCTCAGAGCAAGTGACGTCACCGATTGAAACGCTATTTAGCGCGCACCACCGCTACCTAAGCGTGATCCGCATCAATGTAACAGTATAACTTTAGACCGTCCCCTCGCCCATACCCGGGTGCGAACCAGGGACCCTCTGCACACATCAACAACAGTCACCCACGAAGCATGGTTACCCATCGCTCCTTAAAAGCCGCGGCCCTTGCAGAGCAAGGGGAACTACTACTTCAAGGTCTCAGAGCAAGTGACGTCACCAATTGAAACACTATTTAGCGTGCACCACCGCTAACTAAGCAAGCGTTTCACATCTGTTACACCAGCTCAATATTTAGTGACTCCCCATCCCGGGTCCGGGAGCGTAATCCTCAAATGACCCTAATTAGCATAATGCAACACTCATAAATATTACTAGAAAATATTCCTATTCATGAAATCACAAGTGAAATATATTGAAACACAGCTTAGCCTTTTGTTAATCACCCTGTCATCTCAGATTTTCAAAATATGCTTTACAGCCAAAGCAAGACAAGCATTTGTGTAAGTTTATCGATAGCCTAGCATAGCATTATGTCCAGCTAGCAGCAGGTAACTTGGTCACGAAAATCAGAAAAGCAATCCAATTAAATTGTTTACCTTTGATGAGCTTCGGATGTTTTCACTCAAGAGACTCCCAGTTAGATAGCAAATATTCCTTTTTTCCAAAAATATTATTTTTGTAGGCGAAATAGCTCCGTTTGTTCTTCACGTTTGGCTGAGAAATCGACCGGAAATTGCGGTCACGACAATGCCGAAAAATATTCCAAATTAGCTCCATAATATCGACAGAAACATGGCAAACATTGTTTATAACCAATCCTCAAGGTGTTTTTCAAATATCTATTCGATAATATATCCACCAGGACAATTTGTTTTTCAGTAGGACCGATTGGAAAAATTGCTATTTTACGCAAGAATCACTCTGAGAGCCATCAGGTGACCACTTACACAATGTAGCCGCTTACGCTTATTCTTCAACATAAAGGTGTAAAACTACGTCACAATGCTGTAGACACCTTGGGGAATACGTAGAAAAAGTAATCTGGTTGATAGCCCATTCATTGCTCAATAGGGATGCATCGGAACGCAGAGCTTTCAAAACATGAGTCACTTCCGGATTGGATTTTTCTCAGGCTTTCGCCTGCAATATCAGTTCTGTTATACTCACAGACAATATTTTTACAGTTTTGGAAACTTTAGAGTGTTTTCTATCCTAAGCTGTCAATTATATGCATATTATAGCATCTTGTTCTGAAAAAATATCCCGTTTACTTTGGGAACATTATTTTTCCAAAAATGAAAATACTGCCCCCTAGTCACAAGAAGATACACCCTAAGCCATCTCAGCATGAATCCCACCCTTGGGTGATGCCTTGTCATGAATGGCCGTGCTTCACTGAGACTATGCACGTGTTGTATCAGATAAACAAGTGAACAACTAGATAAACAAGCACTCAAATTGTACATCTGACAGTGTCAGTATTGGAATTGAATTTGGCAAATCTATATCTCAGCATATAAATCTATAATATGCTATAATCATGCACCTACTCATGCACCTACTCAACACTCAAACAAATTAAAAGGGGGAGGCTTGCAACCTGAAGAAGACCATCCCAACCGTGAAGCACGGGGCTGGCAGCATCATTTCGTGGGGGTGCTTTGCTGCAGGAGGGTGTGGTGCACTTCACAAAATTGATGGCATCATGAGGTAGGAAAATTATGTGGATATATTGAAGTATCATCTCAAGACATCAGTCAAGAATGAACCAGACTAGGGGGCGCTAGAGAGCGTGCTATGGAGTAGACGTGCTTTGCTAGAGCTCCGCTCCATTTTGAAACAAATGAGTATTTATCTTAACCTCTCACGACCTATATCTTCAAACAAATATGACAAAGGGAAAAGGCACCAGAAAAGGGAGCGCTAAACAAGATAATTTGAATGAGATAGACAGCGAACCAATTTCAACGTCGCCAACCCACGAGGAGTTAGCTGAAGAGGCTAGCTTCCAAGAGTCCCCCACAGAGCCTACGCAAAGTGACATACTGGCTGCCATAAACTCACTAAGCAAGAAGGTGGACACAAGGTTGGCTGATATCTCAAAGAGTATTGGGACTTTGGCCGAAACTGTGAAGGCAACTCAGAGAAGGGTGCATGAGGTTGAGCAAACGACAGTCGATCACGAGGCCAGGCTACAGGACATAGAGAAACAGTGCGCAACGTTCAAAAATGACAACAAAACCCTGAAAGCCCGACTGGAAATGCTCGAGTCGCATTCAAGACGCCAGAACATCCGAATATGTGGCATCCAGGAGGACACTGAGAAAGGGAAACCCACTGAATTAGTTTCGGAGCTGATACGGGCATTGCTGGGGAGTGAACACTTCAAAACGGCCATCCTGATCGACCGCGCACACAGATCTCAGGCAACGAAGCCGGCCAAGGGCGGGCCACCAAGGCCATTCATTGTACGGCTGCACTATCCCCAACCCGGGATCTCATCCTCAAGCTGGCTAGTCAAAAGTTCCCCCTTAACTTCAACGGAGCCAGGGTGTCTTTCTACCCAGATCTTACCTTGGAGGTGAGGAACCAACGGAAAGAGTATGATGAGGTACGCAACAAATGCAGGGCGGCCAACATCCGATATGGATTCCTCTTCCCAGCCCGGTTTAAGGTGACAGTCGAAGGATCAACACGTACGTTTGACAACCCAAAAGAGGCCGATCTGTTCTTGACAAGCAAGCTCCCTGGCTGAGGATACAGAACGGCTGTGTCAGCCGGCTAAATGACCAAATACAGGCCAGGAATTTGTTTGGATTTCCGGACTATGGCTTTTCGATTAGAAGATCAGAATTTGGGACTTATGATTGGTGAGATGTTGTGGCTAATATAGCATTGTTTGGCACATCATGTTTTAGCGCCACTCACCCCCTAACGTGAGAGTTAAGTGTTAAGTGTTATTTAATATTAGTTTATATGCGGAGTATCTATAGACGAGTTAGGGTGTCTAGACATACAGCTTGAACTAAGGTTTGTGTGTTAGCCAAGGAGTGCTTCGTTTGGGGAAGTCACTCAGTAAAGGGACGGGAGGGGGGATGGGGTCTGTGTTTTATGTTCACGTTTATTATTAATACAGGTGGAATGACAAGCTCCCGCACGGCGGGACGTTTTTCTTCTGAGTTTTATATGACAGCAACAATTTGCTCTAAAATAAGAAATGCCACATAGTGACAGAGCACAGAGTAGACCAGGTGGAATAAAGATAGTCAGCTGGAACTGTAATGGCTTAGGGTATGTGGTGAAGCGAGCTAAGGTTTTCTCTCATCTTAAATCACTGGGTGCTGACATAGTGTTTCTTCAAGAAACTCATATTAAACGCTCCGCTCAGGCCAAGCTACGAGTCGGCTGGATCGGTCAGATGTACCAGTCTAACTTTGATGCAAAAGCGAGAGGGGTAGCAATCCTGATAAGGAAAAACATTCCGTTTGTTTACTCATCCTCGATTTCAGATCCTAATGGTCGGTATATTATTGTGGCTGGTACACTGAATTCGAAACCAGTAACCTTGGTCAATTTATATGGACCCAACTTCGATGATCCATTATTTTTTCAAAGGGTATTTAAGGACATACCAAATATCTCAGATACAGGTGTTATTGTTGGAGGGGACTTTAACTGTACGTTAGATCCTCTTTTAGATAAACAGCTATCAAGGTCACTCCAACAATCAAATGCCAGTGTCTTTCTAAATACATTGATGACAAACTTTAACATTGTCGATATTTGGAGACTGACACACCCAACAGACAGGGATTACTCTTTCTTTTCATCAGTTCATAAATCATATTCCAGAATTGACTATTTTGTGTTGGACTCCAAACTAATTTCAGCAGCTGAGTCGGTTTCCTATCACCCTATTCTAATTACGGACCACTCTCCTGTGTCCATGGTGCTGAAACTCAACAATATGTCGACAGGTCGGTGAACATGGCGCTTAGACGCATACCTGCTGAAAGATCAGGCTTTTTGTCAGTATTTGAAGGAGCAGATTGCCTTTTTCCTCGGAACTAACGACACGGGGGATGTTGACGACTCCACCCTTAGGGAATCTCTAAAGGCTGTGGTTACAGTATTTCTTATACATCAGAGACGAAGAAACGCGCCAATACTAGGCTAAGAGAAATTGAAAGAGAGTTAGGGGAACAGGAGAACGTTTTTAGGACGAATTCCTCATATACAGTCCTTGAGAAGATCACAAAGTTAAAATATGAATACAATACCATCCTTTCGAAACGGGTGGGCTCTTTACTTGCTAGAACGCAACAAAGTTATTTTGAACTGGGTGACAAACCACATAAATTATTAGCAAGACAGCTAAGGCATGTACAGGCATCTAGAGCTATTCACAAAATAAAAGACAAGAAGGGTAAAATAGTAACAGATCCGCAGGATATTAATAAATGCTTTGCGCAGTTTTACTCAGAGCTATACCAATCAAAATACGATGCTACTGATCCAAAAACGATGGAACACTTTCTCGCTGAATGTGAACTTCCTAAACTAGACAGGGGGGCAGCTTCTGCACTCGATGCAGGGATAACTTTGGAGGAAATTAACACAGCGATAGCACAATTTCCAAATAGCAAGGCCCCTGGGCCCGATGGATATGTAATAGAATTCTATAAGAAGTACTGCGCCAGTCTAGCTCCACTTACGTTGCGAATGTTTAAACAATCCAAAGAAAATGCCAAACTCCCGCAAACACTGTATGAGGCTACAATAGCACTGATCTTGAAAAAAAGATTGACATTCCATGGAGATGTCGTCTTATCTCCCCGTGTCGTTACTCCCCATAGAAAACAAGGTGTTGACAAAGATATTGGCAAACCGATTGAAAACATATATTTCTGACATCATACACCCTGACCAGACAGGTTTTATCCCGGGCCGACATATACACTACAATTTGATACGTCTTTTCAACGTAATGTATCACGATCATAAGGTTGAGGCAGTGGTAATAGCTCTGGATGCAGAGAAGGCGTTTGACCGGATTGAGTGGAAATATATGATGTCGGTTCTGGAGAACTTCGGGTTCGGAAAGGAATTTATTAATTGGATAAGAATTATTTATGCACACCCAATGGCGTCCGTGGTAACCAATCAAGAAATGTCGCAGTCATTCCGCTTGTTCAATGGGTGCCGACAGGGGTGCCCTATTCCGCCTGCTCTCTTCGCTATAGCCATAGCTATAGCTATAGCCTTGCTACTCGCATTCGGGCATGTGTCAATATAGCTTCTGTTAAAATAAAGGACACACAGCACAATTTTTCCCTATATGCAGACGATGTTCTTTTGTTTTTGTCCAAACCTAAAATTCTATTCCACCCTTACATAACTTGATAAACACATTTGGCTCCTTCTCTGGCTACAAGATAAACTGGCAAAAAAGTGAGTTGATGCCAATATCACGGCCTGTGGATATGCAATTTCTGCTATCTACCCCGTTTAGAACAGTGATGGACAAGTTCACAAGCCTTGGCATTGTAGTGACAAGAGACCTTGATCAGCTATTGAAAGTGAATTGGGACATGAAAATATATCAGCTTAAACAAAATATAGATTTTTTGGAAAACTCTGCCTATCTCCTTGGTTGGTCGTATAAACGCTATTAAAATGGTTGTCCTACCCAGGTTTCTTTACCTCTTCCAATGTCTACCCAATTTCATACCACAAAGCTATTTTAAGAAACTGGATTCAATAGTAACTCCATTTTTATGGGATAACAAGGCAGCCAGAATTTCAAATAAGCATTCATGCAAGTAGAAAATAGAGGTGGACTTTGGCCTTCCTCACTTTAAACTGTATTATTGGGCTGCTAATCTGAACATTGTGTCTTTCTGGAGGGAAAGCTTACCTGCGATGAGACAGAAGGATATGCCTGCATGGCTTTTGATTGAGCAGGCCTCCTGTCAACGTTCCTCACTCCCTGCACTTGTTAATAGCCCATCATATGTGAAAAAATCCACTTATGACTCTAACCCAGTCATTTGTCATACGCTTAGGATCTGGAAACAGATTAGGTATTTTCTTAACATACCCACTGTATACATTGACAGCCCGATTTGCCTGAATCATGCTTTCCACCCCGCATTGGATGATGTGGTGTTTTCACAGTGGAGGTAGAAGGGGCTCACAACAATTGGTAATCTATACATAGATGGTCAGTTAGCTTCATTTCAGCAAATACAGGGAAAGTTCAACATGCCAACAACACATTTTTTCAGATACCTCCAAATCAGGAATTTCGTAAGGACACATATCCCACAGTATGGCATGAAGCCAAATAGTCCTACATTAGATAGCTTGATCCTTGTCAAACCCCATTCAAAAGGGTCGGTCTCTAGACTGTATGATGTGCTACAGGCCCACATAGAGGTATCCACAGATACCATTAAAAGGGCTTGGGAACAAGAACTTGGTTCAGAAATCTCAGATGAGGACTGGGTAGAAGCTCTCAGGAATATAAACCACAGTTCAGTGAATGCCAGACACAACCTTGTACAGTTTAAGGTGATACACAGGTTACATTACTCAAAAGTAAAACTGCATAAAATATTCCCGGACACCTCACCACTGTGTGAGAGGTGCAAGCAGGATGAGGGGACATTGACCCACTTATTCTGGACATGTCCTAAGTTACATGTTTACTGGGCTCTCATTTTTGATTATTTATCTAGAGCCTTTGATAGAGTTCTAGCCCCAGACCCATTGATCGCTGTTTGGTACAGTTGATGGGAATAACCACGAAGGGAAAGCTGTCTCTCTTTGTACTCTTATTAGCCAAAAGGCTCATATTGCAATTTTGGAAACTGGAGACTGTACCTACCTTTGAAATGTGGTTACGGGATTTAGGGAATGTAATACATATGGAAAAGATTCGATACAATACCTCCAATAGAAGTCCAATGTTTTACAAAATATGGCAGCCGATACTGGATAAATGGTCTAGTCCCGCTTCATAACTGGGTTGACGATCTGCTGCTACTCTGTGCTGTACTCCACTCAATACTTATTTTTGGCTTAACTACACTGCTTGTAATGACTATATGCTGTCTTCTTATACATGTACCACCTAATAGGATTTTGTTTTATTTTGTGTATGTGTGAGTTAAGTTTTGTTTTGTCCTCTAAATTGGCCATCCCATTCAACAGTACAATGAATGTCATTGTTAGTATTGCTGTCTTTTTTATTAGATTTTTTATTGTAAAATAATAAACATATTATTTTAAAAAAGTTAACTTGTGGAGGTCTACGAAAAAAATTCTGAGGTCTTGGCTGATTTCTTTTGATTTTCCCATGATGTCAAGCAAAGAGGCACTGAGTTTAAAGGTAGGTGTTGAAATACATCCACAGATACACCTCTAATTGACTCAAATTATGTCAATTAACTTATCAGAAGCTTCTATAGCCATAACACCATTTTCTGGAATTTTCCAAGCTGTTTAAAGGCAGAGTCAACTTAGTGTACGTAAACTTCTGACCCACTGGAATTGTGATACAGTGAATTATAAGTGAAATAATCTGTCTGTTAACAATTGTTGGAAAAATTCCTTGTATCATGCACAAAGTAGATGTCCTAACCGGCTTTCCAAAACTATAGTTTATTAACAAGAAATATGTGGAATTTTTGAAAAACGAGTTTTAAAACTTCTTAAGGCTAGGCGCCCCGTTAGCGGGACAACTTTCGATGAAACTGGAGGGCGTGCAATTCAAATAAATAATCAGAAAAATTATGGATTTTAAACATTTAGGTACATACAAGTGTCTTATATCGGTTGAAAGCTTAAATTCATGTTAATCTAACTGCACTGTCCGATTTACAGTAGCCATTACATCGAAAGCATGCCATGTGATTGTTTGAGGACGGCGCCCCACATCAAAATATTTTACTGACCGACAAAGGCTTCATAAATTCACAAATAGCGATTAAATATTCACTTACTTTTTCAAAATCTTCCTCTGATTTGTCATCCAAAGGGTCCCAGCTATAACATGTAGTGTCGTTTTGTTAGATAAAATCCTTCTTTATATCCCAAAAAGTCTGTTCAGTTGGCGCCATCGATTTCATTAATCCACTCGTTCAACATGCAGAGAAAGGAATCCAAAAATGTACTGATAAACTTTGTTAGAACAAGTCAAAATACTTTTCTATTTACTCCTCAGATACCCTAAAATGTAAAAGAGGAAAGAGGTATGTTCAATGTGTCTCCTCTTCTTCGGGCGCGCATACACAAATTTCCAAGACCATGTCCCTGTAGTAAAACTCATTATTCTTACTCGTTTTGGAAGAAACAAGCCTGAAATCTTGAGCATTGAGTGTTGACACCCAGTAGACGACATAGGAATTGCATACTGGGAGATAGATTTAATTTTTTCCCTGTACTTTCCATTGTAAAAGCATGGGCTCTCTGGTTTTTCTTTGGATTTTCTCCTACCATATCTATTGTGTTATAGTCTCCTACATTATTTAAACATTTCTACAAACTTCAAAGTGTTTTCTTTCCAATGGTACCAATTATATGCATTTCCTAGCTTCAGGGTCTGAGCAACAGGCAGTTTACTTTGGGCACGTCAGTCAGGCGGAAATTGAGAAAAAAAGGACCCTAGCCTGACTCCAACCTAAGTGTATGTAAACTTCCGACTTCACCTGCATGTGGTTTCACTTTTCACGTGTAATATTTT
Source organism: Oncorhynchus nerka (assembly GCF_034236695.1). Lineage (NCBI taxonomy): Eukaryota > Metazoa > Chordata > Actinopteri > Salmoniformes > Salmonidae > Oncorhynchus > Oncorhynchus nerka. Next base: position 54,928,465 of record NC_088420.1, read on the forward strand.
ACATTTCTCATGTGTGCTTTTGTAATTGCCGGGATTAGAACCCGGGTCTCCCACAGGAAAAGCCAAATTCTGAAGTTGCAGGCGGGCCTACTTCATCACGTGACCATGAAGAACCATGGCCGACTCATGTCCACTACACTTTCACATGTGCAATTTTATATTTTTATGTCATCTAGGGCTGTCAAATTATAAAACAATGTAATTGACTTTATCGCAGGACCTGCTGTAATTAATCGCAAATTCATAATTTGCTCAAATTGAGCTGTAATTTAAGCATTACAAGAATATTGAGTAACACATCGCTCAGAAATAAGAAATTATTATTTTTATACTCGTGGAGGCTAAGTTACCTTCTTCCAGAATGGCATTACATACTGTAACATTGCTACTGCAACATGTTAACACCACCTTTTCACATGAGGAGAATAACGCTATTTCATCACTACATTTGAACTTGCAATTACACACGTGAAAGTGAGATTTTCACACGTGGAATTTTCTTACATGTGAAACTGCAAATTAGATTTGAACATGTGATTTACTTTCACATGTGAACTTGGATTTGAAAATGTGATTTGAACATGTTAAACTGCAAATTTGACAAGCCTCAAGGGACAGTAGTCCCCAGAGTAGTGTGTCTTACCTGGGGAACGCCCAGCCAGTCGTCAGCCTGCTGCATAGCCTCTCTGGCATTCTCCACAGGCTGGTTAGGGTCCCAGGCCTGCCAGTCAGGGCACAGACCTACAGGGAAAGAGAGAGGGAAACAATGGGAGAGAGGTAGAGAGGGAGGAAGGAGGGAGGGAGTGACTAAGTGGATTAAGATGGCATCCTCTCAGGGTTAAGATGGCATCCTAAAGCAACAGACGTCCTTTCACTTTCCCTGTCGGACACTGAGGGCTAAAGCAAACAGGCTAAACACTAGAAATATTGGAATTAGCATTCCCATTCAAGTCAATGGGTCTATGATGTGTGGACCGCAATGTAATTCGATTTCTATGTGCTTATTTTTTTTATTTTTAAAGTACCTTTATTTAACTAGGCAAGTCAGTTAATTAAGAACAAATTCTTATGTACAATGACAGCCTACCCCGCCAAACCCTCCCCTAACAGGGACGACGCTGGCCAATTGTGCCCCGCCCTATTGGACTCCCGATCACGGCCGGTTGTGATACAACCCGGGACCAAACCCAGGTCTGTAGTGACGCCTCTAGCACTGCGATGCAGTGCCGTAAACCACTGCACCACTCGTGAGGCCATAAATGATGTGCCTTGTGCTGCTAATGCTTAATTATCTGTTATCAATGCAGTGAGTTCACTGACTCAAAGAACCCAGAGCTCAACAAGTCTAGTATGTCGTTATTACTGACACCGCGGTGCTGCTGTGTTCCTGTAACATTATCGTGACGTTTAAACGTTTACATTACATTGATCTGGCGCTGGAATATTGGCAGGAATATACGAGAAATACTTTCTCAAACAAAGGTGGGGACGACTCTTGTTCTACCTGATTTCTCTATCTGTAACAAAACTATAAGTCTGTTAAGAATAAATACCCTACCGTTCAAAAGTTTGGGGTCACTTAGAAATGTCCTTGTTTTTGAAAGAAAAGCAAATTTTTTGTACATTAAAATAACATCGAATTGATGAGAAATACAGTGTAGACATTGTTAATGTTGTAAATTACTATTGTAGCTGGATTTTTTATGGAATATCTACATAGGCGTACAGAGGCCCATTATCAGCAACCATCACTCCTGTGTTCCAATGGTACATTGTGTTAGTTAATCCAAGTTTATAATTTTAAAAGAATAATTGATCATTTTGCAATGATGTTAGCATAGCTGTAAACTGTTGTTTTGATTAAATAAGCAATAAAACTGGCCTTCTTAGACTAGTTGACTATCTGGAGCGTCAGCATTTGCGGGTTTGATTACAGGCTCAAAATGGCCAGAAACAAAGAACTTTGTTCTGAAACTCGACAGTCTATTCTTGTTCTGAGAAATGAAGGCTATTCCATGTGAGAAATTGCCAAGAAACTGAAGATCTAGTACAACACTGTGTATTACTCCCTTCACAGAACAGCGCAAACTGGCCCTAACCAGAATAGAAAGAGGACTGGGAGGCCCCGGTGCACAACTGAGCAAGAGGACAAGTGTCTAGTATCTAGCCTCATATGTCCTCATCTGGCAGCTTCATTGAATACTACCCGCAAAACACCAGTCTCAACATCCAAATTAAAGAGGCGATTCTGGGAACTTGGCCTTCTAGGCAGAGATGCAAAGAAAAAGCCATATCTCAGACAGGCCAATAAAAATAAAAGATTAAGATGGGTAAAATAAAACAGACACCGGACAGAGGAAGATTGGAAAAAAGTGTTATGGACAGACAAATCTAAATTTGAGGTGTTCGGAACACAAAGAAGAAAATTTGCGAGACGCAGAACATTTTTTAAGATGCTAGAGGAGTACTTGACGCCATCTGTCAAGCATGGTGGAGGCAATGTGATGGTCTGGGAGTGATTTGGTGGTGGTAAATTGGGGAATTTGTACAGGGTAAAAGGGATCTTGAAGAAGGAAGGCTATCACTCCATTTTGCAATGCCATGCCATACCCTGTGGACAGCGCTTAATTGGAGCCAATTACCTCCAACAACAGGACAATGACCCAAAGCACAGCTCCAAACTATGCAATGACTATTTAGGGAAAAAGCAGTCAGCTGGTGTTCTGTCTATAATGGAGTGGCCAGCACAGTCACCGGATCTCAACCCGATTGAGCTGTTGTGGGAACAGCTTGACCGTATGGTACGTAAGAAGTGCCCATCAAGCCAATCCTACTTGTGGGAGTTGCTTCAGGAAGCATGGGGTGAAATCTCTTCAGATTACCTCAACAAATTGACAACTAGAATGCCAAAGGTCTCTGCAAGGCTGCAATTGCTGCAAATTGAGGATTCTTTGACAAAAGCAAAGTTTGAAGGACAATTATTATTTCAATTAAAAATAATTATTTATAACCTTGTCAATGTCTTGACTATATTTCCTCTTCATTTTGCAACTCATTTCATGTATGTTTTCATGGAAAACAAGGACATTTCTAAGTGACCCCAAATTTTTGAACAGTAGTGTACATTACAAAACTAATTCTAAGGATTTGAGCAGGGCAGGATTTGTCAACTTCCTAAATGATATCACATATTCAGTAAGGAACCTGGGCCTTGTATGATCTCAGCTGTAGCTAGTTAGGTGTTTGAAAGTCGCTGTTTCACGTCAGGCTTTCTGAGTCATGTAAACATTCAACCACAGTGTTCTAGACTCCTCTCTCCGTTCTATAACTCAAAATGAGACATTTAAAGCTTTATGTCAGAGGGTCAGATTGTGCAGTAACTTATGGTCAAATTGGAGGCATTTCAAGTCAACAAGTCATCTCTGTGAATCTCCACTCCTCCTCCAATGCTTATCCTCGTGCCATCAATCTCTAGCACAGAACGGCCTGCTTTTTAACACCATGCCAAGCATATAAGCACATCTTCCTTGACAGATGAAGAGGAATCGTGCCCAAATTTGGGGGTGTTGTGTGGGGAGGCTGAAGAGAGCTACTTCACTTAGTCTGGGACAGCTGGTAGGGACGTACTAGAGCTCTTTCTCTCCTCTCTCTGTTGATTTTTCAATCACTCTCTTTCTTCTCTCTCCCACCTTCTCTCTCTGTCCTTGTCTCTGTCACTCTGTATTCCTCTCTCTCCACTCTCTCTCTCTCTTTACCACTGACTAAACAGGTCCAACGAGGCCCACTGCCATTGCCAGGGTGTATAAGTGATACTATATCGAATACAACAACTGACTCATAGCTGACACTGACATCTCACCACAGTAACTTCCCACACATGTGTCTGATGGAAGACGAAATTACCTGGCACAGCACTTACCAGGGATCTACCATTCTCCATTAGTCACATTAATAGCACCAATCTGTTCCCAATTCAGTTCGTACCAGGACACTACCATTGTCCTTTAGTCACATTAACTAGCACTAAACTGTTCCCGAGTCAGTTCTTACCAGGTGCACAGTTAGGGAAATCGGTATCTTGAGCATCCCGAGATGTTACATAGAATTTCTGTCTCTTGGGCCTCCCGAGTGGCGCAGTGGTCTAAGGGACTGCATCAAAGTTGCTGACTGTGACACTAGAGATCCTGGTTCGAGTCCAGGGTCTGTCGCATCTGGCTGTGACTGGAAGACCCATGGGGCGGTGCACAATTGGCCCAGCGCTGTCCGGGTTAGGTGAGGGTTTGGCCGGTAGGGATGTCCTTGTCACATCACAACTCCTGTGGCGGGCCGGGTGCATGCACGCTGACACGGTCGCCAGGTGTACGGTGTTTCCTCCGACACATTGATGTGGCTGTCTTCCAGGTTAATCAGGCATTGTGTCAAGAAGCAGTGCTGCTTGGTTGGGTTGTGTCTCGGAGTATACATGGCTCTCGACCTTTGCCTCTCCGAGTCCGTACGGGAGTTGCAGCGATGAGACAAGTCTATGACTATCAATTGGATACCATGAAAAAGGTGTAAAATTAATAATAATAAAAAAAAGATTTTCTGTCTACCAAAAATGTGTATATTGACCATTCCAAGATGTTATATACATTTCTGCCTCAAATTGAAATTGTTATCTTCAACATTGCGAGATGTTAGGATTTCTGCCTCGACCAGAAATTGACATCTTGATGTTTGTGATGTTTTGTATGTAATTGGGTTCTGATGAAGATATGTTATCCTACCAGGAAGTAAAGTTCCCATGGGAGGAGTGCTGTGTCTGTCAGGGAGGTGTGTCCTGGGGACATATAAGGGGCAACATGAAATCCACATGTACTAACCAGGGGCACAGTTGTCTACCAGAGCTCCTAGGGCCTTGCCGTCCCTCCAGTCACGGTGGAAGTTGTTGATGGGCAGCTCAGGCACCTTGTTCCGGATCCAGCCAAGCAGCTTCTGCTTGGGGGTCAGTTCCTTGGCCTCCTCATCATCCTCGTCCTCCCACATGGGCATGGAGATGGAGTAGTGCAAGATCAGAGTCCAGATCAGACCCAGGATCAACTTCAGGTTCCCATCCACGATGGCCTTGGAGTCTGGAGGGGAGAGAAACACAGATCTAGAATCAGATTTTAGATCCCATTCATCATGGTAAGAAGCAATGGCATGTGTATGGCTTTTTCTCAGGCCAAATGGACTGTTTGGTATCTGAATCTATCTGAGTCTTTAGATAATCAAAATGGCCTTGTGATTACATCTACATTTTAGTCATTTAGCAGATGCTCTTATTCAGAGCTACTTACTATCACATCTATCAAGCCTGACCTGACTTCCACTCTCTCACCCCACCCCAGACACTCCTCTCCAACACAAGAGTGACTGAGTATCCCTGGAATTCCACATACAGACAATGGGGCATGGTTGGGCTCAACAGCTGAGGACATAGAGTATGTTGATATGGAATCCTTCCCTAAGTCAACAGCACTTGCATTTCAATTGCTTTGAAAGTACTTTGGACTTAGTGTGAGATAAATCCAGGAAGATGCACTAAGTAGTAGGACAGTAAAGAGGCTGGTATCATGCCAACAAACTTAACCAGTGTATTCTTAGATCAGTCATCTCTCTTCGTACCTCTTCAAAACTAACCAAACTCAGAGACTATACATAAACCAAACAATAGTCTCATACTTTGATTAAGAGTAGACAAACAAGAGAGGGTAATGTGTACCCTAAACCATTGTCAAATAGGCTAATACATACAGAGTTGAGGTCGGATGTTTACATACACCTTAGAAAAATACATTTAAACTAAGCTTTTCACAATTCCTGACATTGAATCCTAGTAAACATTCCCTGTTTAGGTCAGTTAGGATCACCACTTTATTTTAAGAATGTGAAATGTTAGAATAATAATAGAGAGAATGATTTATTTCAGCTTTAATTTATTTCATCACATTCCCAGTGGGTCAGAAGTTTACATACACTCAATTAGTATTTGGTAGCATTCCCTTTAAATTGTTTAACTTGGGTCAAACGTTTCGGGTAGCCTTCCACAAGCTTCCCACAATAAGACGGGTGAATTTTTGCCCATTCCTCCTGACAGAGCTGGGGTAACTGAGTCAGGTTTGTAGGCCTCCTTGCTCGCACACACTTTTTCAGTTCTGCCCACACATTTTCTATAGGATTGAGGTCAGGGCTTTGTGATGGCCACTCCAATACCTTGACTTTGTTGTCCTTAAGCCATTTTGCCACAACTTTGGAAGTATGCTTGGGGTCATTGTCCATTTGGAAGACCCATTTGCGACCAAGCTTCAACTTCCTGACATATGTCTTGAGATGTTGCTTCAATATATCCACATAATTTTCCTGACATCAATTTTGTGAAGTGCACCAGTCCCTCCTGCAGCAAAGCACCCCCAGAACATGATGCTGCCACCCCCGTGCTTCACGGTTGGGATGGTATTCTTTGGCTTGCAAGCCTCCCCCTTTTTCCTCCAAACATAACGATGGTCATTATGGCCAAACAGTTTTTGTTTCATCAGACCAGAGGACATTTCTCCAAAAAGTACAATGTTTGTCCCCTTGTGCAGTTGCGGTCTTGGAGCCGTGGCTTCTTCCTTGCTGAGCAGCCTTTCAGGTTATGTCGATATTGGACTCGTTTTGCTGTGGATATAGATACTTTTGTACCTGTTTCCTCCAGTATCTTCACAAGGTCCTTTGCAGTTGTTCTGGGATTGATTTACACTTTTTGCACCAAAGTACGTTCATCTCCAGGAGACAGAACACGTCTCCTTCCTGAGCGGTATAACGGCTGCGTGGTCCCATGGTGTTTATACTTGGGTGCTATTGTTTGTAAAGATGAAAGTGGTACCTTCAGGAGTTTGGAAATTGCTCCCAATTGCTCCCAAATTGTAGACTTCCTTGCGGAGGTCTACAATTTATTTGGGAGGTCTTGACTGATTTATTTTGATTTTCCCATGATGTCAAGCGAAGAGGCACTGAGTTTGAAGGTAGGCCTTGAAATACATCCACAGATACACCTCAAATTGACCCTAATGATGTCAATTAGCAGAAGCTTCTAAAGCCATGACATAATTTTCTTAAATTTTACAAGCTGTTTAAAGACACAGTCAACTTAGTGTATGTCAACTCCTGACCCACTGGAATTGTCATACAGTGAATTATAAGTGAAATAATCTGTCTGTAAACCATTGTTGGAAAAATTACTTGTGCCATGCACAAAGTAGATGTCCTAACCGACTTGCCAAAACTATAGTTTGTTAACAAGACATTTGTGGAGTGGTTGAAATACGAGTGTGAATGACTCCAACCTAAGTGTATGTAAACTTACAACTTCAACTGTATATATAAGGGCCATTTTTCAACTTCATATTCATCATCTCCAGCACCAGCCCAACATCAACATATGTGAACATGGCAGGTTTCTATGTTTTGTAGTAAAAAATATAGAGGAAGATACACAGTAATTTACATTTACATTTACATTTAAGTCATTTAGCAGACGCTCTTATCCAGAGCGACTTACAAATTGGTGCGTTCACCTTATGACATCCAGTGGAACAGCCACTTTACAATAGTGCATCTAAATCTTTTAAGGGGGGGGGGGGGGTGAGAAGGATTACTTTATCCTATCCTAGGTATTCCTTAAAGAGGTGGGGTTTCAGGTGTCTCCGGAAGGTGGTGATTGACTCCGCTGTCCTGGCGTCGTGAGGGAGTTTGTTCCACCATTGGGGGGCCAGAGCAGCGAACAGTTTTGACTGGGCTGAGCGGGAACTGTACTTCCTCAGTGGTAGGGAGGCGAGCAGGCCAGAGGTGGATGAAGTAATCCATGTATTGTATACTCAATGTATTCAGGGAGGGAATGGGCAAGACAAAAGATTGATGTTCCTTTGAACGGGATATGGTAGTTGGTGCCAGGCGCATCGGTTTGTGTCAAGAACTGCACCACTGCCTTGATTTTCAAGCTCAACAGGTAGGAGGGTTGTTTGTTTAATACTGCCTATCACCACCTATCAAAAGGTGTGTGCCAGTGACACGTACTCAGTATCACGTACTCAGTTGCTGTGACAACACAGAAAGGTTATTTCATGGTTTGTTTTCACTGTTCACTTAGTGTTGCTGCATCAAGTCTCAAGAGGCAGGCGTCAGGAGAGGAATGACAGCGCTGCCGTTATCGTGTCCCGTTTCTGTCAGACTGACAAGGTTGCAAGTATAAACACCTTCTCTGCCTGCCACTCCCCAACAAACACACTTTGAGGTGGGCATTGTGTGAATGACCCCTAACTTCTTTGCTGACACTATACTGCAGGACGTTGGGACATTCCAGAGGTATGAGGTCCATCGCTCTCCATAGAGACTACCCCCGGGCATCACGACACACACGCCATGCCCTTCACAACCACCCGCTCAAAGCGGCGGTCACACTAGGAATTTCATCGCGCAGTGTGGGGAGAGAAATCAGTCACCAGTGTCATGGGTTTAATAACCCATCTACTTAATGAAATGTGAGTCTGGAAAACGCTAGCTATGCTTCTCATAGTCCTAACCCTTATCATATCATAAGATGGTTATGTAAACATACTGTACAGTAGACAAAATTAAAGAAATAACTAGCCAAGGTGCTTAAAGAGCACTTTTCATGTCTCATTTGTTAGGTGTCTCTTCAGCAGTCAACTACAGTTAAGGGCATATTTCCTTCTAAACAAAAACCCTCTGTCTGTATCTTTGTGACACATCAATATTGAAATGAATCAAAATGTCAATATGAAGAGATTATTTCCAAAACGCTAAATCCACCAATTTTTCACATTTGTTTTCATCAAAAATGATTACTTATGGGTACATTTGTGTGTGTAAAATATTGCTGTTCTCAGATATATAATTCATAGATTATATTATATTCTTTTTTGCTAAATGCTATTAAGTGCATTCGGGAAGTTTTCAGACCCCTTCCCTTTTTCCACATTTTGTTACGTTACAGCCTTATTCTAAAATGTAAATATATCAAAATAAATCTTCATCAATTTACACACAATACCCCATTCTGACAAAGCGAGAACAGGTTTTTGGAAATTGTTGCAAATTTTTATATACATAAAAAAACAGAAATACCTTATTTACATAAGTATTCAGACCCTTCGCTATTAGACTCGAAATTGATCTCAGGTGCATCCTGTTCCGATTGACAAATTGACATGTTTCTACAACTTGATTGGAGTCCACCAGTGGTAAATTAAATTAATTTGACATGATTTGGAAAGGCACACACCTGTCTATATAAGGTCCCACAGTTGACAATGAATGTAAGAGCAAAAACAAAGCCATGAAGGACTTGTCAAGGCACAGATCTGGGGAAGGGTACCAAAACATTTCTGCAGCATTGAAGGTCCTCAAGAACAGAGTGGCCTCCATCATTCTTAAATGGAAGAAGTTTGGAACCACCAAGACTCTTCCTAGAGCTGGCCGCCCGGCAAAACTGAGCAATCAGGGGATAAGTGCCTTGGTCAGGGAGGTGACAGAGCTCCAGAGTTCCTCTGTGAACCAGAAGGAAGCCTTTTTAATTTTATATATATATATATATTTGTTGTACTTTTTATTAGTAGTTAAAGTCTTGCCCCAATGCTTCAACTCCCATATGGACTCGGGCGAGGCTGTTAAGGTTTTCTTCCGATGAAGGAGAGGAGGACCAAAATGCAGCGTGGTTGTCTTCATACATGTTTAATAAAGATAATGACGATACAATACAAAACAATAAACGTAACGTGAAAAACCGAAACAGCCCTATCTGGTGCAAACAAACACAGAGACAGGAACAAGACATCCAACATAGAATGCCCACTCAGATCACATCCTGACCAAACAAAACATAGAACCATACAAAGCAAACTATGGTCAGGGTGTGACAGTAAACCCCCCCCCCCCAAGGTGCGGACTCCGGCCACAAAACCTGAACCTATTGGGGAGGGTCTGGGCGGGCATCTGTCCGCGGTGGCGGCTCTGGTGCTGGACGTGGCCTAAACTTAAAACTTTGAATGTTCACAGGTATGGCGCCAACATGTCCAGGATGCCCTCTTACCTCATACATACACTTAGGCTACTGTTCAGTATCTCTATATACCTAGTCTCTCGTCGACTGACTATTGAGCATTAGTTTTGGGTTAACCGAGATAACTGTTTATCACAAACTAACTGCTAAGTTTGCCCCCTGCTTATTCAACCAGTACACAACCTGGCCAGTATAAAATTACATTATTTCAACCAGCTCTATCCACTGGAAGTACTGTATGTGTCTATGTCTAGCTAGTAGCTGCTGCTAAGGGAGTCCAGGGTCCACAGAGTCCAAGGTTCAGCAATCTATGCCTCAATCACTCATCCCGGGGTTTAGCTACCTCTTTGAACAGAATACCTTTATGATTATCCCTAACACATCGCACATGCTTGCAGCCAGCCTAAACCTCACCTCATAACCACACCATCCCAGGAGGATGTTAGCCATGCACCCACTGTTCAGCTAGACTGGGCCTAGATCCGCTTTGTATTACAGCCAACTCCTATCATCTTTCTCATAATTCCTCTGATCTACAAAACAATGAACATAGGATTTGGCTATGCAGCCCTAACTGATCTGGGACCACCAGGCTATTTTAGTGTTAAGCAGGCCATAGAGTTAGTGGCTGTCGACATAAACCCATTTCCTGTCCCTCATTTCCTGTCCCTTGGCCTGACTCATCTGATCTTCAGTGAGTGTGATTATGAGGTGCGGGTGTGAGTGCAGACTGAGAGGGGTGTGTGTGTTGTGGGTGTGTCCGTCTGTGCACGCATTGCACAACATCGTTGTGTGTGATTCTCATTAACATGGTCTTACTGAATTCTCAGAGGCCAGAGTGATGGCCTGCCACTGCCCACCTCAGTAGATTTGAGAGTTTAGGATGGATGTCTGGCTTCAGATTTGGCCCTGACATTTTTTAATTAAAACTTTATTTAACTAGTCAAGTCAGTTAAGAACAAATTCTTATTTACAATGATGGCCTACCCCGGCCAAAACCCTAACCCAGACAACACTGGGCCAATTGTGCACCGCCTTGTGGTACTCCCAATAACAGCCAGTTGTGATACGCCTCTAGCACTGAGATGCAGTGCCTTAGACTGCTGCGCCACTCAGGAGCCCCATGGGGGAGTGATCGCAACGGCACCTCCGCTGTAAGAGTTTCCAGAGAGCTGACTAACCCATGCCTACTTTGTGAAAGCCATGCATCAGTAGAGCACCTGACAAACTGGCAGTGGCGTGTATAAATACAATTATAAAATCAGTTATATTCCGTCTCTCTCTGTGTTTACATCCTTTTCAGTGAATTAGCAAGTGGCTGAATCTCACTGGAGAAATCATCCGAGCGAGGGAAAGAGCGCCTCTCTGTCTCAGTATGTGTACCCCGTGTATCTGATGCTATCTGGACCAAAAGAGTATAACATGTTGCCGCCGTAGCATTTGATTGATTGATGCCAGCAAGCATATGGTCTCCCTTTTTTCAATATTTTTTGCCATGGACAGCCACATGATTTTTAGCAACATTGATTAGACAATTTTTTTTTTTTATATCTTTAAGTTTGTTTTTAGTGTATTAAACTAAGCATATATAGTCTTGTTGATTTGATGATGTTTAAATGTTTGAAATGGAATAGCAGAGGCAGTGCTCCTGTTGTCTTTGTGCTGACTTGCGGTAACTCTGTGGTTCTACATCTTGTTTGACCATACTGCAGGTGATATGACTGTTTGGTATGTGCAATATTTGCTTCATGAACTGCTCTCCAGTTTTGTGATGAAACAAACGTATGTGTTGTTGAATTTATTCTGACAATGTGTGACTTGTCTTTTTGTTGTCTAGGCCTTATTGTATATCACGTTGGCGTATGAACGAATAGGTTATAGAGCAAACAACACAATTATCAAAAAACCTAATATGGCTTTTTTACTGACTTGGCTTCATCAGTGATTTTACCCACGCACCTCTACTGCAAACTGGGTTTACAGAGGTGCCATAATACTGCAGTGTGGATGGATGTTTAGTCACTCAGCTGAATGATTCAAATTGGTCTTTCAATAATATGTGGTCGACAATCTAAGATCCACTAATGTGTAAACGCATACTATTACTCTACTGTGTATTAAGTACAAATATTTTGTGAAATGACACTGACAGTCTATAATGAATGTATTATCCTTTGATTAATTAATAATTGATTCATTCATTTCTGTAGAGTCTATATTGTAACCTAAAGAAAATAGATTTATGAATCAGTAAAAAAGCTCTCCTCTCTCTCTCTCTCTCTCTCTCTCTCTCTCTCCCCCTTTCTCTCCCAAAGATGAATAACAATAAATAAAGAATTGTCCCCAAAAGCTTAATTATCACTTACCAATAGACACCAACTTGATGTGTTCCCCGTCCAAGAATTCAAGGGCCACCGACACATTTTCCAGTTTCATCTGTCTGAAGTTGGGTCTATTGTGATGCTTTCTATACATCTTCTTCTGACTCAGAACTTCCAGGAGCCCGATCAGCTTTAAACCGTCGCCAACATCCTTCTGTAAGTCAGTGATGCTCTTGTTGATGCCCTTGAGGTGCTCATTGCACCACCTGGTAAAAGTGTTCTGTTGTATTTTCTTCCATGGCGCATCCTCGGCAAGGTCCTTCTCTGTAGCCGGCATCTCGTTTTCCTTGTCCCCTTCAGAGTTGTCAGTGCCCTGGTAGTACTGTGGTGGGTGGCTGTCGTCATAGTAATGTGCATTATTGCTTGACATGCTGGCAGTTTCTGTGTGTGGCTTTTTATCCCGAAAGATAGACCGATGGCAAAAGATGGCAAAAAAGTTTAGCAGTGTCGATGCCAAGCGTGCGCACTATTCGCTGTTGTAAAAGTTCAAAACTTGGAGAGATGAGTTTTAAAAACTGTTCCCCCAAAGACTTTTCGGATGTGAAGAAGTCACTTCTTGTTAGGTTGGACAATGATGAATTAAATAGTCCGATTTACAGTCCGATTTACAGCCGGTCACTGGTTGTTAATTGGCAGTGGCTTGACAAATGTAGTTTTTGTTTCCTCATAGATAGGCTTAGAGAATAATGTCACTTTCTGAGAAATTATGCTTCAGTTCAGTTCGTTCCATAGCTGGTGAGTATTAAAGCAGCAGTTTCACGCACAGTAGTTCATTGAGTTCTGTATGAAAGTCAGTTAAACTTGAATGGTGTGAGGTGTGCAAGAGTGGAGTATATAAAGGAACCATCGGACTACGTCACACCCGTCGTAGACCACCATGTCATAACTACAATCATAGCCTGTTTTCTATATGTGAATAACGGGAGGGGTCAGAATTGGCCGTAAGGGATGATATGGCAGTGATACATTCACTGTGGGTCAGATCCTGTGCATGCAGCAACAGTTGTGACAGTGCGCTCTATTTTTAGACACTCCGATTTGGGTTGTGGAGCCTAGGACTTCTTGAGAGTGGTTAAACAATTGATCCAGGAGAGGAAAATGATGTATCCTAAAATCAAGTGGCCCTCACCTTCTGCTTAGTTGCAGAATGCATTTGGTATTTTATGGTTATTTTGTACTTGTGTACTTTTGTACCCTTTTTCCCCTTTGCTAAATCCTTGTAATAGCCTAATCTTTCAATTGGTAGGCTATATTATTTTCGCAAAGAGAGAGATTTAGGAAGGCCTCATAAAACATGAGGTCCCATATGCTATTGCTAGTAGTTCATTGAGCTACAAAGCCACTGCATTATGTACAGTTGAAGTTGGAAGTTTATATACACTTAGGTTGGAGTCATTAAAACTCGTTTTTTCAACCACTCCACAAATGTCTTGTTAACAAACTATAGGTTTGGCAAGTCGGTTAGGACATCTACTTTGTGCAAGTAATTTTTCCAACAATGGGTTACAGACAGACAGATTATTTCATTTATAATTCACTGTATCACAATTCCAGTGGGTCAGAAGTTGACATAAACTAAGTTGATTGTGCCTTTAAACAGCTTGGAAAATTCCATAAAATGATGTCATGGCTATAGAAGCTTCTGATAGGCTAATTGACATCATTTGAGTCAATTGGAGGTGTACCTGTGGATGTATTTCTAGCCTACTTTCAAACTTAGTGCCTCAGTGCCTCTTCGCTTGAAATCATAGGAAAATCAAAAGAAATCAGCCAAGACCTCAGAAAAAGAATTCTAGACATCCACAAGTCTGGTTTATCCTTGGGAGCAATTTCCAAATGCCTGAAGGTACCACGTTAATCTGTACAAACAACAGTACGCAAGTATTAACACCATGGGACCACACAGCCGTCATACCTCTCAGGAAGGAGATGTGTTCGGTCTCCTAGAGATGAACGTACTTTGGTGCAAAAAGTGCAAATCAGTCCCAGAACAACAGCAAAGGACCTTGTGAAGATACTGGAGGAAACAGGTACAAAAGTATCTATATCCACAGTAAAACAAGTCCTATAATCGACATAACCTGAAAGGCCGCTCAGCAAGGAAGAAGCCACTGCTCCAAAACCGACATAAAAAAGCCAGACTACGGTTTACAAATGCACATGGGGACAAAGATCATACGTTTTGGAGAAATGTCCCCTGGCCTGATGAAACAAAGATAGGGCTGTTTGGCCATAATATGACCATTGTTATGTTTGGAGAAAAAAGGGGGTGGCTTGCAAGCTGAAGAACACCATCCCAACCGTGAAGCACGGGGCTGGCAGCATGGAGGTGCTTTGCTGCAGAAGGGACTGGTGCACTTCACAAAATAGATGGCATCATAAGGGAGGGAAATTATGTAGATATATTGAAGCAATATCTCAAGACATTAGTCAGGAAGTTGGTGCTTGGTCGCAAATGGGTCTTCCAAATGGGCAATGACCCCAAGCATACTTCCAAATTTGTGGCAAAATGGCTTAAGGATAACAAAGTCAAGGTATTGGAGTGGCCATCACAAAGCCCTGACCTCAATTCCATAGAAAATTTGTGTGCAGAACTGAAAAACCTGACTCAGTTACACCAGCTCTGTCAGGAGGAATGGGCCAAAATTCACCCAACTTATTGTCGGAAGCTTGTGGAGAGGGAGAGACGATGGCTGCCCAAGCTCTGTTGCGCAAGCAAAACTCATGCGAACACCTGACGCGGTTATCTTTCTCGCTCATTTCTCAAAATTAAAGCCTGAAACTATGTCTAAAGACTGTTGACACCTTGAGGAAGCGATAAGAAAAGGAATCTGGTTGATATCCCTTTAAATGGAGTGAAGGCAGGCTATGGAACATGCAACTTTCAAAATAGAAGCCACTTCCTGGTTTGATTTTCCTCAGGTTTTCGCCTGCAATATCAGTTCTGTTATACTCACAGACAATATTTTGACAGTTTTGGAAACGTTAGTGTTTTCTATCCTAATCTGTCAATTATATGCATATTCTAGCATATGGGCCTGAGAAATAGGCCGTTTACTTTGGGAACGTTATTTTTCAAAACATAAAATAGTGCCCCCTAGCAGAAAGAGGTTAACTTCTTCGATATAGGGGGCGCTCTTTTAATTTTGGGATAAAAAAAATGTTCCCGTTTTAAACAAGATATTTTGTTACGAAAAGATGCTCGACTATGCATATAATTGACAGCTTTGGAAAGAAAACACTCTGACGTTTCCAAAACTGCAAAGATATTATCTGTGAGTGCCACAGAACTGATGCAAAAAAAAAAAATACTGCCCCCTAGTCGTAAAAGGTTGTTTATTACAAATCAAATCTCTAGTGATCGATTAGACACACATACAGGTCATCATATTTTCATATCCATATAGAATCCATATATACAGAATCCATATAGAACGTTAGAAATTCTTAGGTACTCACACAGAACCTTAATGATCACCCACACAGGACTTCAAACCCTGTCTATATGTACAAGGAAACCCATAACATTATCTAAATATTACCTAGGGGTCCCAAAACAAAGGGCATAGATGGCTAGCAAATTTAAAATAATTGGATTTCACCACTTCTGAGGGTCACTGAGACACTTTTCAGAACGAGGTCCTTCTTCCAATAACGCTTCACCAAGTACCATGTTTTACACAGAACCAACAGTCACCGTGGCCCCTCGCCCCTACAGACCGCACCAATCTCCACTGTGATCAATTCAGTGTCAGGACGGCTCTAAGACATCCGGTGTAGCAAGTACAGGGGCAAACTGCAGCCGTGAAGACTGGTTGAGGTAATAGGGATGTCAGATCTAAAAGAGAGGAACAATTTTCTTAAGTTAAAATAATTATACAACAAAACAGAGTGATTGATTGAGTGAGTGTGCATACGTGTGTTTGATAATTACCTGGCCCACATCACACTGCTTCAGGTCTACAAGCCTCTGGAAGTTCCAGCGTGCCACTTCAGGCCTGGAACAGCTAGGTGGAAACAACAGCTCGGGACAATAAAAGGCCACTAAAATGTGCAGTTTTGTCACAACACAACCCCACAGTTCCAAGTTATGACATCTCTCCCTACTTCTCTGCTTGACAAATCAAAAATCGGATTTGAAATAGAGCCTACCAATCTGTAACTAGAGCTGTTTTCGTAGCCAATCACCTGTCTCTTTCTAGCTGTTTCTAGCTGCTGTAAATGATTTCAGAAGCAAGTAAATTCATTACTTTCCAAATCACTACCACTAACCCAACAAGTTAGACAAAAATATTTTTTAATCTTCCCCTACTCTGCTTGTGAAATCCGAATTGTTTTTAAAAATCGGGTCTACTATTCTCTAGGAAGCGAGCAATTTAAGTAACCCCTCGCCTGCACTCTTCTAAAAACAGCTCTCTGTGTCCTTATTGAAATTCCAAAACGGAACCGTTGCTAGGATACTGAGGGCCAAAATGATGAGGAGAGAGAAGACAGTGGCTAGGTGAAATCATACAACTTTTTACTCAAATCAGCTAATAATTCCACTTTGCAACCATTTAAAGAAAAAGTTAAATCCTTAACAGCTTTGTCCACCTCTCTGCTACTGAAATCTGGCGTTTGGACAGAATGTTTTTATTCGGATCAAATAACACAATAAAAAGTAATAGATGTGTCTTGGTTTTTATTTATTTATATTTCACCTTTATTTAACCAGGTAAGCTAGTTGAGAACACGTTCTCATTTACAACTGTGACCTGGCTAAGATAAAGCAAAGCAGTGCAACACAAACAACAAGACAGACATCGGTATCAACCTGTCTTTCAGTCAGAGGACTCCATGACCAAATCCTCTCTCCATCTGTCTTCCATCTGTTGAAAATCGAGGTAGAGATGATGAGTGACACATGTATTCATGACACATGCGGTGTTATCTTGTCCGTAAATTCAGTTTGTCTGCCTGTAATTTATGTTTATTGAGTCAAGTTCCTGTGCATGCAAATGTATTTGGCGAATAAAGGTGATTCTGGTTCTGATATTGCTAAACACTTGTGATGTCCTGTCTTATTAGTAATCACCCTTTGTCCCTTCTGAGGTCTTTGCCAGCACCAGTAGATCAGCTCCAGGCCCATCTCATCACAGATACTGGTCATGAAGGAGCCTGACTTACGATCTGACCCAGCTCCAATCACAGAGAAAGAGAGGATGGGAGAGCGAGAAAGACTATCACCATATAGTCATGGAAGCCAACATAAAATACACAGTTGAACATAGCCAACCAGAGATTATGATTCACAGCTAATTCACAAGGGACATATAGCAGCATGGCACTGATTGGTTGGCATTACTCACCCTGGCCCAAGAGTAGTCCATTAAGGCACCATGGATGGGGGGCACCTCCTTACAACATACAAGACACAAACACACACAGCTCTGATTACATTATCAATGGTGGTTATATATGGTGGTTACTCTGAAACGGGACTGGTGTCTGGCCACTGCATCCTTATCTGATGATCATTATTTTTGCCCTAGAAAATACACAATACTGTTGTTGCTTGTTGGCATCTTTTTGGAGGTTAGCTGAAGCCCTAAAGTACTAGATAGCTAGTTGGCCTGATTATTTAGCAGGGATCTTACAGTAGCTAGCCAGTTCGAGTTGAAATAATATTGAAAGCAAGCTAGCAACATGCATCAGACAAATCAGGTTTGCTTGTAAATAAGCTAGCTAGCTAATGTTATGGTTCTTCGAATAACTTATAGGGGTTCCCCCACAGTTTTAATTTGAAGAACCTCTAAAGGATACTCCAGGAATCTTTTATTTTTAGAGTGTATTTTTACTCAAGTAGTATTACTTGAGTCATTTCCTATTTAAGTATCTTTCATTTTACTCAGGTATGACAATTGGGTGCTTGTCCACCACTGCCAGGTTTTCTGAGCAATCTTTCGAATTATTAGGACATGTAAACATTTCCATGTGCTAGCACCAGCAACACGAGCTTCCCTCTTTTACGCGAGTGAAGTGAGTTCAGAAAAACTGAAAGAATGCATCTTAGAAATAATGTTAAAATACAAACTTTATCAAAAATGCTTCCCAAAAATATGCCGGTTTTCTGCATTTATCAGTCCCATCATCAGGTAACCTGATATCAAATGTGTCCATTTAAATAGGAATACTAGATATAATTATTTTTGAAAAGCATGTAAACGTTTAAATCAAACTATTATATTCATCTGACAATTCACAATAATCATATTATTGTGTGCAATGTAACCATACTCAATGACGTCAACTGCATTTGTTCACAATCACAATTGCTACAAGATGGCATAGCAGTCAGACGTCTTTTGTCCTCGTCTTTTCGTGTTCCATATATATATATAATAATATATAATAATTTTGCACGCCCAATTTTTCAGTTTTTGATTTGTTAAAAAAGTTTGAAATATCCAATAAATGTCGTTCCACTTCATGATTGTGTCCCACTTGTTGATGATTCTTCACAAAAAAATACAGTTTTATATCTTTATGTTTGAAGCCTGAAATGTGGCAAAAGGTCGCAAAGTTCAAGGGGGCCGAATACTTTCGCAAGGCACTGTATATATATATATATATATATTTACAACTTTCCTCGCATACATTTTTATATATTTTTTTCATTTTCCGTTAACTCATCTTCAAAACACTCTCCTGCAACCCACCTCACCAATTTAAATATATTTTTTTAAAGTATTATTTACTTACAAATCTGTAATCCTCCATAGAAGCTAGCCAGAAGCTAGCCAGAAACTAATCCAGAAGCTAGCCAGAAGCTAGCCTGAAGCTAACCAGAAACTAATCAGAAGCTAGTTAGCTTCTTTAATGGCTAATCGTTAGTATTCAGCTAACCACGGTTTGTGGTCATCAGCTGTCCTTTAGCTCGAAAATCTATCGCCAGTTTTGTACGGCGCGGCTTGGACCGGAACATACCGGACCTATTTTTCTCTCCATGTCCCGGGATTTCAACCGCTAACTCTGGACATTTATACCTGGATCTCACAGCTAGCTAGCTGCTATCCATGTGACTATCGGCTTAAGTCGATTCCGGAGCAAACATCAATTATTCCAGAGCTAGCCAGCTGAAGAGTTCCATCAGTCACTCCTGGGCTACAGTCACCTATCCGGACCGGTTTTACTGCCAACGCGGAGCCCCACCGGGCCTTCACAACTGGACTACCGACGTTATCTACCAGAGGGAGTTATCCGGCTGGCTCTTCCGTCGAGACGTTACCTGAACGCCCATCTGCGGTCCGCTGATCACTAGCTGTCTTATATGCTGCTATCTGAATAGACCTATCGGACAATTTTTTTTTTTTATTGTTTATTTTATTTTATTGGGCCTCTATAGCTATATCTATTGTTTTTTTTGCGAGTTGGATTGATCTCCTCTACCACACTGAACCCCACTAATCCTACCGACGGAAACGCACGAGGTGGCTAAAAACAGACCTCCATCCTATGCTAGCTTGCTACTGATGGCCCGGCTAGCTGTCTGAATCGCCGTGACCCTAACCAACCTCACTACTCACTGGACTCTTTTGATCACTCTACTAAGCATGCCTCTCCTTAATGTCAATATGCCTTGTCCATTGCTGTTCTGGTGAGTTTTTATTGGCTTATTTCACTGTAGAGCCTCTAGTCCTGCTCACAATACCTTATTCAACCTATTAGTTCCACCACCCACACATGCGATGGCATCTCCTGGTTTCAATGATGTTTCTAGAGACAATATCTCTCTCATTATCACTCAATACCTAGGTTTACCTCCACTGTATTCACATCCTACCATACCTTTGTCTGTACATTATACCTTGAAGCTATTTTATTGCCCCCAGAAACCTCCTTTTACTCTCTGTTCCAGACATTCTAGACGACCAATTCTTATTGCTTTTAGCCGTACCCTTATCCTACTCCTCCTTTGTTCCTCTTGCGATTTAGAGGTGAATCCAGGCCCTGCAGTGCCTAGCTCCACTCCTATTCCCCAGGCGCTCTCTTTTGATGACTTCTGTAACCGTAATAGCCTTGGTTTCATGCATATTAACATTAGAAGCCTCCTCCCTAAGTTTGTTTTATTCACTGCTTTAGCACACTCTGCCAAACTGGATGTTCTAGCTGTGTCTGAATCCTGGCTTAGGAAGACCACCAAAAATTCTGAAATTTTCATCCCAAACTACAACATTTTCAGACAAGATAGAACTGCCAAAGGGGGCGGTGTTGCAATCTACTGCAAAGATAGCCTGCAGAGTTCTGTCCTACTATCCAGGTCTGTACCCAAACAATTTGAACTTCTACTTTTAAAAATCCACCTCTCTAAAAACAAGTCTCTCACTGTTGCCGCCTGCTATAGACCACCCTCTGCCCCCAGCTGTGCTCTGGACACCATATGTGAACTGATTGCCCTCCATCTATCTTCAGAGCTTGTGTTGCTAGGCAACCTAAACTGGAACATGCTTAACACCCCAGCCATCCTACAATCTAAGCTTGATGCCCTCAATCTCACACAAATTATCAATGAACCTACCAAGTACCTCCCCAAAGCCTTAAACACGGGCACCCTCAATGATATCATCCTAACCAACTTGCCCTCTAAATACACCTCTGCTGTCTTCAACCAAGATCTCAGCGATCACTGCCTCATTGCCTGCATCCGTAATGGGTCAGCGGTCAAACGACCTCCACTCATCACTGTCAAACGCTCCCTGAAACACTTCAGCGAGCAGGCCTTTCTAATCGACCTGGCCGGGGTATCCTGGAAGGATATTGATCTCATCCCGTCAGTAGAGGATGCCTGTTTTTTTTTTTAAATGCCTTCCTAACCATCTTAAATAAGCATGTCCCATTCAATAAATTTAGAACCAGGAACAGATAAAGCCCTTGGTTCTCCCCAGACCTGACTGCCCTTAACCAACACAAAAACATCCTATGGCATTCTGCATTAGCATCGAACAGTCCCCGTGATATGCAAATGTTCAGGGAAGCTAGAAACCATTATACACAGGCAGTTAGAAAAGCCAAGGCCTTTTCAATCAGAAATGTGCTACCTGCAACACTAACTCAAAAAAGTTCCGGGACATTGTAAAGTCCATGGAGAATAAGAACACCTCCTCCCAGCTGCCCACTGCACTGAAGATAGGAAACACTGTCACCACTGATAAATCCACTATAATTGAGAATTTCAATAAGCATTTTTCTACGGCTGGCCATGCTTTCCACCTGGCTACCCCTACCCCGGTCAACAGCACTGCACCCCCCACAGCAACTCGCACAAGCCTTCCCCATTTCTCCTTCTCCCAAATCCAGTCAGCTGATGTTCTGAAAGAGCTGCAAAATCTGGACCCCTACAAATCAGCCGGGCTAGACAATCTGGACCTTTTCTTTCTAAAATTATCTGCCGAAATTGTTGCCACCCCTATTACTAGCCTGTTCAACCTCTCTTTCGTGTCGTCTGAGATTCCCAAAGATTGGAAAGCAGCTGCGGTCATCCCCCTCTTCAAAGGGTCCACCTCTACGCAGACGACACCATTCTGTATACTTCTGGCCCTTCTTTGGACACTGTGTTAACAACCCTCCAGGCAAGCTTCAATGCCATACAACTCTCCTTCCGTGGCCTCCAATTGCTCTTAAATACAAGTAAAACTAAATGCATGCTCTTCAACCGATCGCTGCCTGCACCTGCCCGCCTTTCCAACATCACTACTCTGGACGGCTCTGACTTCGAAAACGTGGACAATTACAAATACCTAGGTGTCTGGTTAGACTGTAAACTCTCCTTCCAGACCCACATTAAACATCTCCAATCCAAAGTTAAATCTAGAATTGGCTTCCTATTTCGCAACAAAGCATCCTTCACTCATGCTGCCAAACATACCCTTGTAAAACTGACCATCCTACCAATCCTCGACTTCGGCGATGTCATTTACAAAATAGCCTCCAATACCCTACTCAACAAATTGGATGCAGTCTATCACAGTGCAATCCGTTTTGTCACCAAAGCCCCATATACTACCCACCATTGCGACCTGTACGCTCTCGTTGGCTGGCCCTCGCTTCATACTCGTCGCCAAACCCACTGGCTCCATGTCATCTACAGACCCTGCTAGGTAAAGTTCCCCCTTATCTCAGCTCGCTGGTCACTATAGCATCACCCACCTGTAGCACGAGCTCCAGCAGGTATATCTCTCTGGTCACCCCCAAAACCAATTATTTCTTTGGCCGCCTCTCCTTCCAGTTCTCTGCTGCCAATGACTGGAACGAACTACAAAAATCTCTGAAACTGGAAACACTTATCTCCCTCACTAGCTTTAAGCACCAACTGTCAGAGCAGCTCACAGATTACTGCACCTGTACATAGCTCACCTATAATTTAGCCCAAACAACTACCTCTTTCCCTACTGTATTTATTATTATTTTTATTTTTATTTTGCTCCTTTGCATCCCATTATTTTTATTTCTACTTTGCACATTCTTTCACTGCAAATCTACCATTCCAGTGCTTTACTTGCTATATTGTATTTACTTTGCCACCATGGCCTTTTTTTGCCTTTACCTCCCTTATCTCACCTCATTTGCTCACATCGTATATAGACTTACATTTAAGTCATTTAGCAGACGCTCTTATCCAGAGCGACTTACAAATTGGTGCGTTCACCTTAAGACATCCAGTGGAACAGCCACTTTACAATAGTGCATCTAAATCTTTTAAGGGGGGTGAGAAGGATTACTTTATCCTATCCTAGGTATTCCTGAAAGAGGTGGGGTTTCAGGTGTCTCCGGAAGGTGGTGATTGACTCCGCTGTCCTGGCGTCGTGAGGGAGTTTGTTCCACCATTGGGGGGCCAGAGCAGCGAACAGTTTTGACTGGGCTGAGCGGGAACTGTACTTCCTCAGTGGTAGGGAGGCGAGCAGGCCAGAAGTGGATGAACGCAGTGCCCTTGTTTGGGTGTAGGGCCTGATCAGAGCCTGGAGGTACTGAGGTGCCGTTCCCCTCACAGCTCCGTAGGCAAGCACCATGGTCCTGATCAGAGCCTGGAGGTACTGAGGTGCCGTTCCCCTCACAGCTCCGTAGGCAAGCACCATGGTCCTGATCAGAGCCTGGAGGTACTGAGGTGCCGTTCCCCTCACAGCTCCGTAGGCAAGCACCATGGTCCTGATCAGAGCCTGGAGGTACTGAGGTGCCGTTCCCCTCACAGCTCCGTAGGCAAGCACCATGGTCCTGATCAGAGCCTGGAGGTACTGAGGTGCCGTTCCCCTCACAGCTCCGTAGGCAAGCACCATGGTCCTGATCAGAGCCTGGAGGTACTGAGGTGCCGTTCCCCTCACAGCTCCGTAGGCAAGCACCATGGTCCTGATCAGAGCCTGGAGGTACTGAGGTGCCGTTCCCCTCACAGCTCCGTAGGCAAGCACCATGGTCCTGATCAGAGCCTGGAGGTACTGAGGTGCCGTTCCCCTCACAGCTCCGTAGGCAAGCACCATGGTCTTGTAGCGGATGCGAGCTTGTTTATACTGTATTATTGACTGTATGTTTGTTTTACTCCTTGTGTAACTCTGTGTCGTTGTATGTGTCGAACTGCTTTGCTTTGTCTTGGCCAGGTCGCAATTGTAAATGAGAACTTGTTCTCAACTTGCCAACCTGGTTAAATAAAGGTGAAATAAAAAATAAAATACAATTTGTAAGCAAACGTCACAAGGGGGAGACATTGAGTTAGATTATACTCAGTCACATCCCTTTAAGGAGGATTCAGGCTATGAATCACAGGTGGCAGACGAGGTGTCCATCACACAGTAAGTTATCCTAAACCTCTCATGTCATTAGCCCCCATACAAACATTATCATGAGAGAAGGAAGTACAACACATTCCATGTATAGTGTTGTTATTATAACTATTGGGAGTCTGCCACGGCTATTGCTCTTTTCTATCCATTTTATCACGTGGGGCAGTGGGTTGGAGACTAGGCTTTCTAAATGTCATCTTTTACAATTATTAGTTACCTGCCCTAAATTTGAATCAGTAACCTAACATTTGGATTACCCAAACTCAGTAACGTACTCTTATTACTTTCTGCTTAAGAGGATGTGGAAGAATACAAAAACGATCCATCAAACGCATTGTATGTGTCATCAATAGTGCTCTCTGACTTGTGGTCAGACTCACTCAGGTGGAGCAAACTTAAACTTCCGCCTTTATCCATACTGAATTGAATGTCATTGAGAAAACAGAAATTAATCATAAGTGATTTTTTCCCCCGCAAACATCCTTGATGAATTTAAAAGTATTGCAAGATCTGTAATCTGATTACAATATTTTTGCTGGTAACATAACTGATTACATGGCTGCCTGTTGGAGACTTTTGCATTTTTGTAACACCTGAAACAGTTTTTTCCTGCAATCTAGAGCCATATTCATTATGCTTAATTTTATGTAAAAAAAAAAGGAAATGTTTCTGCATATGTAAGCACACCTCTCAAGCTGTTTGTATCCTTCAGATTTTTTTTAAGAGACTAAATATGCTTCTTTGCATCTCTGCTAAAATATGGGTAAAAGATCGAAGGGAATCTTATTCAGTACATTTAGATATTGTTTGCTTTTCTTAAGTCTACCAAACTTGCCAGCAGGCTTGCCAGTCAGACAAGCTAGCTACACTAACTTGATTGATATCTTGAAATGAGGTTGAGAGATTGGGAACCTATCTGGGCTAGCTAAAACCAACTTCATTCATTTTGCTAGGTGGCTATTATTACTACGGAGAAACAGCAACAAGATTTAAAAATAAATACATTTAACTGGACAAATCTGAGTGGGCACGTACCCCCCTATGGGCAATGTCGCCTCTGATTACAGTTACAGTTTTTGTGTAATTCAATTACATGTAACTACATGTAATCAGTTACACCCCAACCCTGATCATGTTATAGTGTTAGATGTTTACAGCAGCAACAGCCCTGTTAGAACACTGGAGCACAATGCATTAAAGACAACAGGGACAACACAAGATGTGTAGCCTACATAATGTGTATATGAGGCATCCTGGGATATTGTGTTTGGTGCCATTTTTCTGTTTATGTGATGTGACTGGGTTTCAGTGTGATGAAATAGAACGGACCCAAAATGATATCCTCACACTATATAAAAAGGCTTCTGTTCAAGAGTAAAGAAGGGCTACTGGAGGGATTCCTCTGATGATGCACTTGGGCAATAGCACAGAAAAGTCTATGCAGAGACACATTAACCGAGCGTGGCGCGCACTATCGTATCCAAGAGCACAGCAATTACGTTTGCTCTGCATCAACGTGACCTTTAACACTGACAGGTCTGGTATGATTCATATGTAATCACGCAATGTCTACCGGGCACCCCTAAGCTATTTAAATACCGTGAACCTCCCCATGTGCTCCATTGCTGCAGAAAAGCTGCATCCAGCCAGGGGAGAAGAGGCCAGCCGAAGACATTCCAACTCGCTTCTCAGTGTTGTTTCCACATCACTTTCACTAAACCTTCAAGGTGAGACATCAGATTTTGTGATCAAGTAATGGGATGGGTCATTCCTACTTTGCCTGCCTTTTTTGGACCTCAAAACATTAGGGGAGGAAAGTACCTGTTTAATTTTTGGGGGGTATTCTAGCACTTTTTGTGGTCAAGCTCAGGTAGTCCTTAGCTGTGGTATATTGGCCATATACCACATCCCGTGTGCTTATTGCTTAATTATACCAGGCATGGTTGAATACTTGATTCTGATTGGCTTGAAGGGCATTCTATTTCCCTATAATGCACGCTATATCAGCATGGTAGAATTCAATGGCTATAGTTCATTCTTACATGTTCTATTCAGCTGCTTTTGAAAGCAAAAGTCAAATTGAAAACATTATTGGCATTGTTGAATTAGATGCTCATAATAGAAAGCTAAGACTGATGGTTTGGTTAGCTAAACTAGCAAATCTTTATTAAGGGATAATCAAACAAGAGGATATACGTTCTCTGGAAAATAATGCAACTCCGTGGAAGGTTAGTTCCACTTCGCTAGAGCGTCGTGGAGCACACCTTCCACATGGTTCATTATTCTCCAGAGAACGCATAGCCTCTCGTTGATACTGATACTGACCTAACAGGATGGAATTGAAGCACAACAGGGTATTAAGCAAAAAGAAAACATGGTGGAACAACCAATAATGAATACAAGATCCTAACAGGGTGGAAATTTGGAGCCTAAAATAGCTGAATGCTGTTGTAGCTGTGTCATCAATTTAATGTCATATTCTAAACAGGCCCTTTACCACCGTTCTCCCCGAACCAGGAAGTATAAATAGCGCCCATGTTATGACACCATTGCCACCCCATAATAGTTTGTGGTCAGTTAGGCAGGGCAACTGGAAGCAGGAGCAGAAGGGTGCGGGAGAGAGATAGGCATTGCTATGGAGACTCGGTGTTGCTGTAGGTCAAATAGGAGATAAAGATTTTATGCTGGTCTCTCTCTCTCTCTCTCTCTCTCTCTCTCTCTCTCTCTCTCTCTCTCTCTCTCTCTCTCTCTCTCTGTCTCTGTCTCTCTCTCTCTCTCTCTCTCTCTCTCTGTCTCTGTCTCTGTCTGTCTCTGTCTTTCAGATGACTACCAAGGAGAAGCTGATCACCCATGTGTTGGCTGGTGAGCCTGTTGGCTCCCGGAGCAAGGTGACAGTTGTTGGCGTCGGCATGGTTGGCATGGCCTCCGCAGTCAGCGTCCTACTCAAGGTGAGACGAATGGAGGGGGTGGGGGGACCCCCTTACAAAAAACTGCAGTAACTGTTGTCAGAATAAGAGATTTGGGTGGAATGAAAGGGTGTAAGACTTTTAACCAGTGACAGGGGTATTAGGTGTTACAGTGTGAATTGTGGCGGCAGTGGGTAGTGGGAATGAGGGAGATAGAGGACAGAGCTAAGGGGTGTTTAGGTAAAGTGCATGAAAATGAATGAACATTAGAAGTTAGACAGACATGACTAGGACACAATGTCCAGGGGCGTGTTCATTTGGCACCAAACGGAAGAATTACGTACCTAAACAGAGAGGGACTGCATGTACGTGTCCAATATGACATTGTTTTCTGTTGAAAAATGTAAATACAAAAAACAAATCTGTTGCGTGCCCTAATGAACATGACCCAGGCCATTAGCTCCATTGTTCTAACTCTAGTGTCAAACTAAAACTAGCCATGCTTACAGAAAGCAATGTGCCTTTACTCATCAGTTTGGACATATTCTACAATTTAGGAGAGAGTGCGATAAGGAGAGACATTTTTTTACATTCAGCATCACTCCGTCAAGGGAAATATAGTATTATTTCAAACAAATACAGATACATATATTTCAGGATGTTGTATCCCTAGAAATAAATCAGAATTCGTGTAAACATTACAGTTTTGAAAAGATAATAGTCTTTTGGCACAACCTACTCCGGGTATGGTGTAAATTAGGGTAAGTTAAGCTGCCTACACATTTCTGTGCTGAATGAAATATTACCACTACCTTTTTAAAAACCATGTCTACCTTTATTTCCTAACCACAATTTAAAACAATCATAATTGTTTTTTATATTTTAAGCATTTTAAGCATATTTTAAAACAGGCAAAACACCTTACAAATACTTTGTACTTTTTAAAAAGCTTAACATAGGCAATTATTGTAGTATTACTTTAGTGCCCTTTTGCAAACAGGATTTATGTTTTGGAATATTTTTTATTTTGTACAGGCTTCCTTTTTTCACATATTCAATTACTTCTTTTTTTTCTTCTTTTTTGTTTTACCTATCTGCCAAAAGGTGCCTGAACCTCCATGGTCTTTGTGGTTGAATCTGTGTTTGAAATTAACTGCTCGACTGAGGGACCTTGCATGTGTGGGGTACAGAGATGAGGTAGTAATTCAAAAATCATGTTAAACACTGTAATTGCACACAGAGTGAGTCTTATTATGTGACATGTTAAGCACATTTTTCTCCTGAACTTATTTATGCTTGCCATAACAAAGGGATTGAATACTTATTGACTGAAGACATTTGATTTTGTTTTTAATTTGTCAAAACAATTTGACATTATGGGGTATTGTGGTTAGGCCAGTAAGCAAAAATCTTAATTTAATCCATTTCAAATTCAGGCTGTAACAAAATGTGAAAAAAGTAAAGAGGTACTATCTAAGAGATACTATCTAAAGGCTTTGTACCGCTTTATTATTTTCATATCTGATATAGCAACTGAATTAGACTATTCACATTACCAAAAAAGTTGATAAAGCGGCTTTCCCTCAATATTGACACAGCACTGTCTAGAATGAACAACGGACGGGTGTTGGGATGGTCACCCAATACCGCGTCCAGCTCTGACTAAAATGGTTATCGAGCACTCCCGTTCCCACTCCTGCTCTTGCAGTCCTTGGCCTTTCTGCACAATGTTTTCAAATATTCGATTTTGCTCTGGCATTGGACGTGGAATGGGGAACCCTTATTCCCATTCGGGACAATACGTTTTTTTATAAATAGGCCTCTTCATTTTTATGTGCGTTGTCTAATTTCAATTGGACTGTGCATCCGACCACAGTGCCAGTAGGCACTTCCCACAGGGCAAAAACGGGTTGAATCAAAGTTGTTTCCATGTCATTTCGACCCCCAAAATCTATGTGATGGCGTTGAATCGACAGGGGATACTTGATTGCAAAAGTAATCAACATAAGGGCGTCTCATCTTTTTTGGTCACCATGTCATTTGAACCTACAATAAATCCAATGACGTGGTGACATTTGTTGTTGATTTCATGTTAAATTCACGTTAGTTGACAACTCAAGCAAATGTACACTGAACAAAAATATTAACGTAACATGCAACAATTTCAAAGATTCTACTGCGTGGCAGTTCACATAAGTAACTCAGTTTATTGAAATAAATTCCTGAGGCCCTAATCTATGGATTTCACATAACTGGGAATACAGATATGCATCTTTAAAAAATGGTAGGGGAATGGATCAGAAAACCAGTATCTGGTGTGAACACCATTTGCCTTATGCAACGTGACACATCTCCTTCACATATAGTTGATCAGACTGATGATTGTGGCCTGTGGAATGTTGTCCCACTCCTCCGCAAATGCTGTACAAAGTTGCTGGATATTGGCGGGAACACGCTGTCGAACACGTCAATCCAGAGCATCCCAAACATGCTCAATGGGTGACATGTCTGGCGAGTATGCAGGCCATGGGAGAACTGGTACATTTCCAGCTTCCAGGAATTGTGTACAGATCTTTGAGACATGGGGCCATGCATGATCATGCTGAGAGATGAGGAGATGGAGGCGGATGAATGGGCCTCAGGATCTCGCCACGCTATCGCTGAGCATTCAAATTGGCATCAATAAAATGCAATTGTGTTTATTGTCCGTAGCTTATACCTGGCCATACCATAACCCCACCGCCACCATGGGGCACTCTGTTCACA
Source organism: Oncorhynchus nerka (assembly GCF_034236695.1). NCBI lineage: Eukaryota > Metazoa > Chordata > Actinopteri > Salmoniformes > Salmonidae > Oncorhynchus > Oncorhynchus nerka. The sequence continues at coordinate 54,958,406 of NC_088420.1, forward strand.
ACTTTGACACCAGCAAACCGCTCGCTCACACATCTGCCATCGGCCCAGTTCAGTTGAAACCGGGATAAATCTGTGAAGAGCACACTTCTCTAGCATGCCAGTGGCCATCGAAGATGAGCATTTGCCCACTGAGGTCGGTTATGATGCCGAACTGCAGGCAGGTCAAGACCCTGGTGAGGACAATATTCGGTTGTGCAAACCCAGTTTCATCAGCTGTCCAGATGGCTGGTCTCAGACGATTCCGCAGGTGAAGAAGCCGGATGTGGAGGTGCTGGGCTGGCGTCGTTACACATGGTCTGCGGTTTTGAGGCTGGTTAGACGTACTGTCAGATTCTCTAAAATGACCCTGAAGGCAGCTTATGGTAGAGAAATTAACATTCACATATCTGGCAACAGCTCTGGTGGACATTCCTGCGGTCACCATACCAATTGCACGCTCCTTCAAAACGTGAGACATCTCTGGCATGACAAAACTGCACATTTAAGAGTAACCTTTTATTGTCCCCAGCACAAGGTGCACCTGTGTAAAGATCATGCTGTTTAATTAGCTTCTTGATATGCCACACCTGTCAGGTGGATGGATTATCTTGGCAAAGGAGAAATGCTCACTAACAGGAATGTAAAGAAATGTGTGCAAAATAATTGGGAGAAATAAGCCTTTTGTGCATAAGGAACATTTCTGGGATCTTTTATTTCACTCATGAAACATGGGACCACCACTTTACATTTATATTTTTGTAAATCAAAACTAGACATTGAACTGACATCTGTTCCCAGTGGGTTGGTTTTTAATGAAGACCAACGTCTTAATTCTGGAGAAATTGTAGAGATATCCTTGTCCATATCTACTTTCCTCCGACACATTGGTGCGTCTGGCTTCCGGGTTCAGCGAGCATTGTGTCAAGAAGCAGTGCGGATTGGCAGGGTCATGTTTTGGAGGACGCATAACTTTCGACCTTCGACCTTGGTACGAGAGTTGTAGCGATGGGACAAGACTGTAACTTCCTTTTGGATATCACGAAATTGGGGAGAAAAAGGGGGTAAACATTAAAAAAATGAAAAAAGAGCTATAAATAGGGCTCCTGACTATTGCGTCCCAAATAACACCTATTCCCTATTGTACTACCTTTGACCTCACTGGCATAGGTTGTGTCCCAAAACATTAGGAACAACTACTCTTTCCATGACATACTGTAGATTGACCAGATGAATCCAGGTGAAAGCTATGATCTCTTATTGGTGTCACTTGTTAAATTCACTTCAATCAGTATAGATCAAGGGGAAGAGACAGGTTAAAGAAGGATTTTTAAGCCACTCAGATGGTGAATGGGCAAGATTAAAGATTTAAGTGCCTTTGAACGGGTTATGGTAGTAGGTGCTAGGCACACCGGTTTGAGTGTGTCAAGAACTGCAATGCTGTTGGGTTTTTCATGCTCAACAGTTTTTCCCATGAGTATCAAGAATGATCCACCACACAAGTTGACATCCAGCCAACTTGACACAACTGTGGGAAGCATTGGATTCAACATGGGCCAGCATCCCCTTGGAATGCTTTCGTCACCTTGTAGAGTCCACGCTCCGACGAATTAAGGCTGTTCTGTGGGAAAAAGAGGGTGCAACTTGATATTCGGAATATGTTCCTAATATTTCGTACACTCAATGTATTGTCATACACCATGTGGGCCCTGGTCAACAGTAGTACACAATATATATGGAATAGAGTGCCATTAGGGATGCAAACTAAGCCAGTGAGGAAACAAAGGCTGACAGGAAATAGACCTCTGCTGAGAGCTGTGCATGTCAAGTCTGCCGAGATGATCTGAGTGGAGTGAGCCGGAGGTAACTGCTGGGCTGCCAGTGTGTTTTTTCCAGGGCTTGTGTTGTAACCAATCAGTAGAAGGTTATTTTATCCAGTTGTTCAATAGGCCTATTTGGCATGAGACTGGTATCAATGAGACAATGGATTGGAGGGAAGTGGTTTTAGGCCTCTACGTGTGAGATGGTCCTGGTCAGTTGTCAAAATAAAACACAGTGAAAATGCATTTTAGACATAACTAATTTTTATATAGGTTAAATTGTTAAACACTACAAAGTGTACTACTAAATAATGATCATTCCACCATTAAATGTTTAAGTAAAATAGAGCAGGAACAGTTTCCCTGGACACAAATAAAGCATCGTCCGGGACTAAAAAGCAGTTTCAACGGGGAAATAGCTTTTTATGCCAAGATTTTGCCCTAATTTGTGCCCGGGAAACCAGCCCCTTATGTACAGTATAGCCATATACTTTTCTATATGGAGTATATTCCTGAACCATAATATTCCTGGTTTGCATGTGTTGACCAGGACCTGTGCGATGAGCTGTGCCTGATTGACGTGATGGAAGATAAACTAAAGGGTGAGGTCATGGACCTGCAGCATGGCAGCCTCTTCTGCAAGACTCACAAGATCGTGGGTGACAAAGGTGAGTGAAGAGTCATACACTTATGCACACACACTCTGAAACACACATATGCACAAACGAGTTGTGCACACACACAAACATACACGCACAAGTTGAGCAGACACACAAAGGCACACACATACAAACGCACACACACATACAAACGCACACACATACACACACACACACACACACACACACACACACACACACACACACACACACACACACTTGTTGCGGGGGTGCTTCGGAACACTAGGTTGCATTTGTGTGTGTTTAACATGCATCTTATATCTCACTCAAGACTACAGTACGACTGCCCACTCCAAGGTGGTGGTGGTCACAGCCGGTGCTCGTCAGCAAGAGGGTGAGAGCCGTCTGAACCTGGTGCAGCGCAACGTCAACATCTTCAAATTCATAATTCCCCAGATCGTCAAGTACAGCCCCAACGCCATCCTGCTGGTTGTCTCCAATCCTGGTACGAGGAGAGAGGGATAAGAGAGAAGGAGGGAGAGAAAGAGAGAGAGGGATAAGAGAGAAGGAGGGAGAGAAAGAGAGAGATGGATGAGAGAGAGAAAGAGAGAGCAATAGAACAGGAAGGTAGACAGATGGAGAGTACAATAAATAGAAAAGTGGAAGTGAAGGTAATTCAGTTGAACATCGTCTAGTGACTTGATCATTACCCTAGCATTATGATAAGTGATTGATAGGTTTGAATAATGTTAGTCCTGGGCTGGAACAAAAGCCTGCTCATTCCTGTAGCTTTCCATGATCAGGGTCAGGTTACATTACCATTAACAACTCCACGGTCCTATTGCTGACAACTCCTATAAAATGTGTCACTCCTTCACCCCTCCTCCCCTCTCTTTCAGTCCCCACTGTATGACCATCTGCAAAGTCAATATAGGCTATACAGTGAACATTTCTAAAAAGAAAAAATATAATTTTAGGCATAATGTTAGTGATATGGTTAAGGATAGGGTAAAGGTTAGGGTTTGTTTTGTTTTGTTAACTCAGATTGTGCTAATATTTGTCACCCCCCTTCTTCCAACATCCCAGTTGACATCCTAACCTACGTGGCTTGGAAGCTGAGTGGTTTCCCCCGTCACCGCGTCATCGGTTCCGGCACCAACTTGGACTCTGGTCGTTTCCGCCACCTGATGGGCGAGAAGCTACACCTTCACCCATCCAGCTGTCACGGCTGGATCATTGGAGAGCATGGAGACTCCAGCGGTATGTAGGCTATGGCTTCAAATACACTCCATACCGGAACCCGTCTGTCTGATTACAATATTGTGGAAGACTTTCACATACATTGGTACTGTGTCTATGACAGACTGACTGGATGCCTGTCTCTTCTCTTTCTCCCAGTGCCTGTATGGAGCGGTGTGAATGTTGCCGGTGTTTCCCTGAAGGGCCTGAACCCAGACATGGGCACAGACACAGACAAGGAGGACTGGAAGCACGTCCACAAGATGGTGGTCAATGGGTGAGTCTTAGAAACACACATGTTCAACTTTATCTTTACTTATCAAGGGTCATGTTAAATCAGGGATCACCCTTTTAAAAATGTTTGCAATGGGAAATGCGTTACTTAGTGGAGAAGTTCAGATAGTACTCCATTCATATAGTACTCACTCCTTTTTGGCTCGTTTTCTTCCGTTTCATGCCTAATGAACACAATGGTTTTATTTAAAAACAAAATATTTAACCTTTATTTAACTAGGCAAGTCAGTTAAGAACAAATTCTTATTTACGATGACGGCCTACCCCGGCCAATTGTGCGCCGCCCTATGGGACTCCCAATCACAGCCAGATGTGATTCAGCCTGGATTCAAACCAGGGACTATAGTGTCACCTCTTGCACTGAGATGCAGTGCCTTAGACCGCTGCACCACTCGGTAGCCCTAATGGTTGGGTAAAGCAGAGCTCAGAGACTACTGTAGAATGACACAAATATTAATTTTCACAAAGTTTGCTGCTTCAGTATCTTTAGATATTTTTGTCAGAAATGGAATATGGAATACTGAAGTATAATTACAAACATTTCATAAGTGTTAAAGGCTTTTATTGACAATTACATGAAGTTGATGCAAAGAGTAAATATTTGCAGTGACCCTTCTTTTTCAAGACCTCTGCAATTCGCCCTGGCATGCTGTCAATTAACTTCTGGGCCACATCCTGACTGATGGCAGGAGTTTGTCAGAATTTGTGGGTTTTTGTTTGTCCACCCGCCTCTTGAGGACTGACCACAAGTTCTCAATGGTATTAAGGTCTGGGGAGTTTCCTGGCCATGGACCCAAAATATTGACGTTTTGTTCCCCGAGCCTCTTAGTTATCACTTTTGCCTCATGGAAGGGTGCTCCTTCATACTGAAAAGGCAGCATGTTCGTCACCAAACTTTTCCTGGATGGTTGGGAAAAGTTGCTCTCGGAGGATGTGTTGGTACCATTCTTTATTCATGGCTGTGTTCTTAGGCAAAATTGTGAGTGAGCCCACTCCCTTGGCTGAGGAGCAACCCCACACATGAATGGTCTCAGGATGCTTTACATAGGACTGATGGTAAAGCTCACCTTTTCTTTTCCAGACAAGCTTTTTTCCTGATGCCCCAAACAATCGGAAAGGGGATTCATCAGAGAAAATGACTTTACCCCAGTCCTCAGCAGTCCAATCCAATCGCTTTTGCAGAATATCAGTCTATCCCTGATGTTTTTCCTGGAGAGAAGTGGTTTCTTTGCTGCCCTTCTTGACACCAGGCCATCCTCCAAAAGTCTTCACCTCACTGTGCATGCAGATGCACTCACACCTGCCTGCTGCCATTCCTGAGTAAGCTCTGTGCTGGTGGTGCCCCAATCCTGCAGCTGAATCAACTTTAGGAGACGGTCCTGGCGCTTGCTGGACTTTCATGGGCGCCCTGAAGCCTTCTTCACAACAATTGAACCGCTCTCCTTGAAGTTATTGGTGATCCGATAAATGGTTGATTTAGGTGCAATATCCTTGCCTGTGAAGCCCTTTTTGTGCAAGGCAATGATGATGGCACGTGTTTCCTTGCAGGTAACCATGGTTGACAGAGGGAGAACAATGATTCCAAGCACCACCCTCCTTTTGAAGCTTCCAGTCTGTTATTCGAACTCAATCAGCATGACAGAGTGATCTCCAGCCTTGTCCTCGTCAACACTCACGCCTGTGTTAACGAGCGAATCACTGACATGATGTAAGCTGGTCCTTTTGGGGCAGGGCTGAAATGCAATGGAAATGTTTTTGGGTGATTCAGTTCATTTGCATGGCAAAGAGGGACTTTGCAATTAATTGCAATTCATCTGATCACTCTTCATAACATTCTGGAGTATATGCAAATTGCCATCATACAAACTGAGGCAGCAGACTTTGAAAATTAATATTCGTGTCATTCTCAAAACTTTTGGCCACGACTGTACTATTTATATAATTAGAAACCTGATGTAGTGAACTTGCAGCCTGTCATACTTGGAAATACTCTGCTTTTAGGGCCAGTTTCATGGACACAGCCTAGTCCTGGACTAAAAAGCATACTCAATGGTGAATCTCCATTGGAATAGATTTTTAGTCCAGGGTTCGGCTTAATATGGAAACTGGTCCATATAGTTGAACTCCAAATTAATCAGTCTATACTGTATAAATCATTTACACAATGGTTGAGGTAGAGTTAAATTACTAATTACTACAGGCCTAATAAAATCTAATGGACTTTGGTGTAATGGAGGAAGGAATTTGGAAAACATGCTGGACTAACACCGTAAGCACTGACTACGCCAATGACTAAAGCCTTGTTGTTATGGAATGCTGTAGACTGTAATGGCATTACCATTAATTACATGTTTTTACTTGTAATTCACAACCCACTTTATAACTACATTAATGGCATTTGTCCCTGCTGTTTTCAAAATAGACTAAATATACAACACATTCAGAAAGCTACACTGCTCTTTCCATGACATAGACTGACCAGGTGAAAGCTATGATCCCTTATTGATGTCACTTCAATCATGTGTATGTGTGCCATTCAGAGGGTGAATGGGTGAGAAAAAAACGTCAGGCACACCGGTTTGTGTCAAGAACTGCAACACTGCTGGGTTTTTCACACTCAACAGTTTCCCATCTGTATTGTTAGGTTCCAATTATCAGAGTAAGAACTCAACGGACACTATGACTTCTTAAACTAAGTATATTCATCCCAGAAGGTTGAACAGCTGAACCGACAAAAACATATTCATACAAAGCACGGATATTTTTTATTTTTTATTACCCCCCTTTTCATGGTATCCAATTGGTAGTAGTTACTGTCTTGTTACTGTCTTGTCTCATCGCTGTGGGCGAAGGTCGAGAGTCATGCGTCCTTCGAAACACAACCCAACCAAGCCGCACTGCTTCTTGACACAACGCACATCCAACCCGGAAGCCAGCCAATGTGTCGGAGGAAACACTGTACACCTAGCGACCTGGTCAGCGTGCACTGCGCCCGGCCCACCACAGTAGTCACTAGTGCGCGATGAGACAAGGATATCCCTGCCGGCCAAACCCTCCCTAACCCGGATGACGCTGGGCCAATTGTGCGCCGCCCCATGGACCTCGCGGTCGCGGCTGGCTGCGACAGAGCCTGGGCTCGAACCCAGAATCTCTGGTGTTCTTCCTCACTTCATCTGACCTGACCTCTGCCCCAAAGACCTCACTCCTCCCCAACTTACGGCTGTCATGGTGACTGGTACCAGACTGTGTCTCTTCTCCTTCCAGAGGCTCCCTCCAATAGGATCCCTGATGGCTAACAATAACATATCCTGACATAATGTAAAGGTTATATATTAACCTCTCTCCCTCAGTGACATGAATAATTATATTTAATATTCTCAGAACCCAACAGTATCAAGAATGGTCCACCACACAAAGGACATTCAGCCAACTTCATGATCATGCCCATTCCATGATCTCGCCATCACGGTTGACAACTCCATTGTGTCCTCCTCCCAGAGCGCTAAGAACCTTGGCGTGATCCTGGACAACACCCTGTCGTTCTCAACTAACATCAAGGCGGTGGCCCGTTCTTGTAGGTTCATGCTCTACAACATCCGCAGAGTACGACCCTGCCTCACACAGGAAGCAGCGCAGGTCCTAATCCAGGCACTTGTCATCTCCCGTCTGGATTACTGCAACTCGCTGTTGGCTGGGCTCCCTGCCTGTGCCATTAAACCCCTACAACTCATCCAGAACGCCGCAGCCCGTCTGGTGTTCAACCTTCCCAAGTTCTCTCACGTCACCCCACTCCTCCGCTCTCTCCACTGGCTTCCAGTTGAAGCTCGCATCCGCTACAAGACCATGGTGCTTGCCTACGGAGCTGTGAGGGGAACGGCACCTCAGTACCTCCAGGCTCTGATCAGGCCCTACACCCAAACAAGGTCACTGCGTTCATCCACCTCTGGCCTGCTCGCCTCCCTACCACTGAGGAAGTACAGTTCCCGCGCAGCCCAGTCAAAACTGTTCGCTGCTCTGGCCCCCCAATGGTGGAACAAACTCCCTCACGACGCCAGGACAGCGGAGTCAATCACCACCTTCCGGAGACACCTGAAACCCCACCTCTTTCAGGAATACCTAGGATAGGATAAAGTAATCCTTCTCACCCCCTTAAAAGATTTAGATGCACTATTGTAAAGTGGCTGTTCCACTGGATGTCTTAAGGTGAACGCACCAATTTGTAAGTCGCTCTGGATAAGAGCGTCTGCTAAATGACTTAAATGTAATGTAAATGTAACTTTACACAACTGTGGGTGGGAAGCATTGGCGTCAACATGGGCCAGCATCCCTGTGTTTAATGCTTTCGACACCTTCTAGAGTCCATGCCCCGACCAATTCAGGCTGTTTTGAAGGCAAAAGAAGGGGGGTGCAACTCATTATTAGGAACGTCTTTCTAATGTTTGCTATACTTAGTGTATATCTTCCACTAATGGTTTTTAGCATTTACAATAGGAACAACTACCCATATTTCCCCAAAAATTAGATTAGGTTGTTTTAAATGTTTTATGAACGTTATACCTATCTTATAGGTTAAAGAGGTGTGGGTTATGTTAGAGGTGTAGGTTAAAGGTGTGTGTATAAAAGTGTTATGAAGCTTACACATATGTTATATATAGGTTATATAGATGTGTTTAAAGGTGTGTATGTGTAATATACACTATATATACAAAAGTATGTGGACCCTTCAAATTAGTGGATTCAACTATTTCAGCCACACCTGTTGCTGACAGGTGTGTGAAATCGAGCACACAGCCATGCAATCTCCATAGACAAAAAGTGGTAGCATAATGGCCTTACTGAAGAGCTCAGTGACTTTCAATGTGGAACCGTCATATGATGCCAGCATTCCAACAAGTCAGTTCTTCAAATTTATGCCCTACTAGAGCTGCCACTATCAACTGTAAGTGCTGTTATTGTGAAGTGGAAACGTCTAGGAGCAACATGGCTCAGCCACAAAGTGGTAGGCCACACAAGCTCACAGAACGGGACCGCTGAAGTTCGTAGTGCGTAAAAATTTTCTGTCCTCGGTTGCAACACTCACTACCGAGTTCCAAAATGCCTCTGGAAGCAAAGTCAAGACAAGAACAGTCTGACAAGAACTGAGTCCAACAGACAAATCTGGGTTTGGCGGATGCCAGGAGAATGCTACCTGCCCAAATGCATAGTGCCAACTGCAAAGTTTGGTGGAGGAGGAAAAATGGTCTGGTGCTGTTTTTCATGGTTTGGGCTAGGCCCCTTAGTTTCAGTGAAGGGAAATGTTAATGCTACTACATACAATGACATTATAGACAATTCTGTGCTTCCAACTTTGTGGCAACCGTTTGGGGAAGGCCACAGTGCACAAAGTGAGGTCCATACAGCAATGGTTTGTCGAGATCATTGTTGAAGAACTTGACTAGCCTGCAGAGAGCCCTGACCTCAACCTCATCAAACACCTTTGGGATGAACTGGAACTCCGACTGTGAGCCAGGCGTAATCACCCAACATCAGTTGCCAGCAGCATACCACCCTGCATACCACTGCTGGCTTGCTTCTGAAGCTAAGCAGGGTTGGTCCTGGTCAGTTCCTGGATGGGAGACCAGATGCTGCTGGAAGTGGTGTTTGAGGGCCAGTAGGAGGCACTCTTTCCTCTGGTCTAAAAAAAATATCCCTATGCCACAGGGCAGTGAACACTGTGTAGGGTGCCGTCTTTCGGATGGGACGTTAAACGGGTGTCCTGACTCTCTGAGGTCATTAAAGATCCCATGGCACTTATTGTGAGAGTAGGGGTGCTAACCCCAGTATCCTGGCTAAATTCCCAATCTGGCACTCAAACCATCACGGTCACCTAATAATCCCAAGTTTACAATTGGCTCATTAATCCCCATCCTCTCCCCTGTAACTATTCCCCAGGTCGTTGCTGCAAATGAGAACGTATTCTCAGTCAACTTACCTGGTAAAATAACGGATAAATAAGTACTCAACATCACTAATGCTCTTGTGGCTGAATGGAAGCCCCGCAGCAATGTTCTGACATCTAGTGGAAGCCTTCCTAGAAGAGTGGAGGCTTTTATAGCAGCATATGGAGGACCAACTCCATATTAATGGCCATGATTTTGGAATGAAATGTTCGACGAGCACGTGTCCACATACTTCTGGTCATGTAGTGTATGTTTGTATCTTGGATGTTCCCCTCTAACGTCTCCCCTCGTTTCACTCTATATCATATAGTGCCTATGAGGTCATCAAGCTGAAGGGTTACACCTCCTGGGCTATCGGCATGTCCGTCGCTGACCTGGTTGAGAGCATCCTGAAGAATCTCCATAAAGTCCACCCTGTATCCACCCTGGTCAAGGTAAGAAGACCATATGCCCGGAGTCCATCTGCCAAAATAGGACAGATGCAATGTTGCGTCCTCTATCATTGCCTGTGGTTGTAGACTAGGAGTAAAGTCTTTCTTTTAATATTGTTTTTAGTCTCAAACCGACAGGCAATCTATATGCCAAAGCATATACTGTAACCAATGCTTGTTAAGACTGAAGATGTAAGGATTAAGTTGGCACACACATGCTAATACGCACCCTCCCCCACATACACACACCTACCTCTCATGTACACACATGCCCCTCTGTCCACCCCACCCAAACCAACACTCCAGCTGTGTTCGGCCCTTAACCAGTTTCTCTCTTTGCCTCCATCCATCCCCCTCCCTTTCTCAGGGGATGCACGGTGTGAAGGATGAGGTGTTTCTCAGCGTGCCCTGCGTGCTGGGAAACAGCGGTCTGACCGACATCATCCACATGACTCTGAAGCCCGAGGAGGAGAAGCAGCTGAGAAACAGCGCCGAGACCCTATGGGGCGTACAGAAAGAGCTCACCTTGTAAAGAGTCCTGTGTGCCCTTCTTTAACATCCCCAACCCCCAATCCCACCTTCTGTATACCCGTCCTTGTTCTCCCCTATAGTCTTTTAGGCAGGATCAATTATGTACAGTAGCTTAGTTGAAAAGCCAATCGAAGCTCGTTTTGGCCTCCAATAAAAATTATTCGTTTGCACGGGAGAAGTTTCTGGTATGATGTCGAATTTGGAGGAGTCATGGCTTGTACTATGTCATCGATGTTTCTTGTCTCATTCACACTCTTTTCCTGTTAATGTTTTAGAAAGTGATTGAAATTGTGAGCAGGTTGATTTCCACCATTGCACTCTTTGTTTAGTGTGTGCGAGAGTTGGCCAGAGCCATTCAGTTGCAAAACTAACCGTAAGTGCACGGATGCGAGTCTCCCTCAATGAAAGGTGTGTCTGTTTGGTATCGGTAGAAAGTAAGACTAGGACCAGGTCTGAAGAAAGGCAGTGGGTTTGAACACACTGCCAATTGCACTGTACCTGCTGTTTTGTATGTTAATATCTAAAAGCGTTATAAACATTGGAATTGTCTGGGCGCTCACATAAAAAAAAATCTGCTGGCACTTTCGAATGTTATGTTTTGGGTTAAAACCTGACCTGTAAGTAACTGATGGTTACAATCAATGTTCTGTGCACCCTAAATGTCTGCTCAGTTTTTGTTGGAGATGTGGCTTTGGACTGAAGCCTCAGTGGCCCAAACTCCGCTGTGATGGTACTGCGATAAAGGCCTATATAGTTATTATGAGCTGAACTGGAACTACGGCTCTGTACTGTGCTTGTCAAGGCAGCTGGATGTACATATGATTCGATTTTCTTCACCACCAACCAAATAAAACTACCAGGATGAAACAAGCCTCTCTTTTGTCACTCTCTGTGTGTCCGTGCACGTGTGAGCTATACCATGCCTGTATATGGGAGTTGTGTTTACGTGTTAGAATTGCAGCTGATTCTACTGATTCTTCTAGGCAGAGTTGCAAAGAAAAGGCCATATCTCAGATTGGCCAATAAATATAAAAGATTAAGATGGACAAAAGAACACAGACACTGGACAGAGGAGCTCTGCCAAGAAGGCCAGCATCCCAGAATCGCCTCTTCACTATTGATGTTCACTAAAGCCGCTCTTAATTGTTCCAGATGCCAATTGGATCAATATTGACAGAACAGTTGAGATAAATAAGCAAGGGTCACTGGGAGCACAATCCAAGGTCGCCTGCTTCTCCTCAGTCGGCATTGAGGGAAAAATGACCTAGAATTGCACAAGGACTACAGGTGATCAGCCATTGAAGGATATGGCGGTTATTTTCTTCACAAAAGTAACAGTGTCATAGTAATCCATCTAACAGTCTTATACTTACTAAATTACAACATAAATGTAAAAACTGACTTAAGTTGTGGAATTGTTTTATGTTCTCTTTCTTTCTTGTTAACCAGGGTTCCCCAACCGGTTTACAAGGGGGGTGCTCTGTATTGTATCTGAACTAGCGGGCTGGAGTCAGCAACATGAATGTCATGGTTAATCTCATGGTGAACCTTATCCTCTTTCACCCCTCTACTTCCCTCCTAGTGCAGCTCTTAAGGGGTAAATGTCTACCCAGAGGTTAAATATAGCTCAGTGTCCTGAGGGGTTTGACCACCACATCCCTTGACCTTTCGGTCAACCTACTCTGGTTACAGAGAAGACCTTTCTGAGGCAGCCCGGCACTCCACTGAGGTCACAGTGGGAGGGGAACAGAGCCCAGCCAGAAGGTTAAAGGTCAGGTTCAATGAAAGGCAATTGTGTAAATATACTTTAAAGTACTACTTAAGTATTTTTGGGGGTATCTGAACTTTTCTTTACTATTTATATTTTTGACTACTTTTACTTCACTACATAAAGAAAATGATATACTTTTTACTCCATACATTATCCCTGACACCCTAAAGTACTTGTTACATTTTGAATGCATAGCAGGACAGAAAATGGTCCAATTCACACACTTATCAAGAGAACATCCCCGGTCATCCCTACTGCGTCTGATCTGGCGGACTCACTAAACACAAATTATGTCTGAGTGTTGGATTCTGACCCTGGCTATCTGTAAATAAAAAAACAAGAAAATTGTGCCATCTGGTTTGCTTAATATAAGGAGTTTTAAATTATTTGTACTTTTACTTTTGGTATATTTTAGACACTACATTTACTTTTGATATTTAAGTATATTTAAAACCAAATACTTTTAGACTTTTACTCAAGTAGTATTTTACTGGGTAACTGACTTTTACTTGAGTAATTTTCTATTAAGGTATCTTTAGTTTTACTCAAGTATGAGCATTGAGTACTTTTCTACCACTGATGAAAGGTCAACAGAATGACGGGCAGTAGATACAGAGTTCACGTGGATGACAACAGATAACAATGCTTGTCTACTTTTTATTTCATTTAGATATTTTTTTGGTCTAATGATTATAATTTTGGATAGGTCTTCATCGATTAAAGCAAAGACCCAGGACAGTGTGCGGTGTCTACATTTTCCCTATTAATTATTGTTTGACTGTCTATTGGTCATTGGTTGTGTGAGACGTATTCGAGCAAGGATAATGTAACTTCTGAAAGATTACAACGTAGTTTGTGAAATGCATGTTTCGATACAATGGCATGTAGAACATTAATATTGATCATGTGAAACATTGGAATACAAGGAATTATAATGGTGTCCAATATTGCATTGTTGGTTAAGGGCTGGTAAGTAAGCATTTCACTGTAAGGTTGTATTCAACACCTGTTGTATTCGACGCATGTGACAAATACATTTGATTTGACATTGAACATGTTCTCTGTCATCTTTGTATATTTCACACCGCGTGTGGATGCCACCTAGAGTCAGATAAGATAACTGCACAATTTGGGAGAATCATTTAGTCTCACATATTAGGCTGTGGAGAAATATCGTTTTCTTGTTTATGCAGAGACGAAATGTCCTCTTACAATGAGCGAACTGTCTCTAGAGCAAAAAGCGCCGATTTAATGCTATCCATACCCCTGTGCTCCTCAAATCTTTCCTTGAGGACCTCCAGACGTTTCCAATAATGATGTAGTCCTGAACTAGCACACCTGATTCAACTAATTCAGTGTCAGAATGCGTCATTGACAAACTGGTCTTAACATAAATAGAAATGCAACTTGCAACAATTTCAAAGATTTTACTGAGTTACAGTTCATATAAGGAAATCAGTCAATTAAAATAAATAAATTAGACCCTAATCTATGGATTACACATGACTGGCAATACAGATATGCATCTGTTGGTAACAGATACATTTTTTTTAAAGTAGGGGCGTGGATCAGAAAACTAGATACTATCTGGTGTGACCACCATTTGCCTCCTGCAGTGCAACACATCTCCTTCGGATAGTTGATCAGGCTGTTGATTGTGGCCTGGGGAATGTTGTCCCATTCATCTTCAATGGCTGTGCAAAGTTGATGGATATTGGGGGGAACTGGAACACGCTGTCATACACGTCGATCCAGAGCATCCCAAACAGTGAGTGCTCAGTGGGTGACATGTCTGGTGAGTATGCAGGCCATCGAAGAATTTGGACATTTTTGTGTACAGATCCTTGCGACATTGGACCATGCATTATCATGCTGAAACATGAGGTGATGGTAGCGGATGAGTGGCACGCGGATTTCATCACGGTATCTCTATGCATTCAAATTGCTTTAGATAAAATGCAATTGTGTTCATTGTCCGTACCTTATTTATGCCCATACCATAATCCCACAGGCACCATGGGGCACTCTTCACAACGTTGAAATCATCAAACCGCTCACCCACAGGATGCCATACACGCTGTCTGCCATCTGCCCAGTACAGTTGAAACTGGGATTAATCCGTGAAGAGAATTACTTCTCCAGTGTGACAGTGGCCATCAACTTTAAAACGTGTAGACTGGTCAGAAAAACTTTTTTTATATATTTTTTTATATATTTTATACTTTTTACATTATAATCAATCTTCCCCCAATGGTGGAACAAACTCCCTCACGACGCCAGGACAGCGGAGTCAATCACCACCTTCCGGAGACACCTGAAACCCCACCTCTTTCAGGAATACCTAGGATAGGATAAAGTAATCCTTCTCACCCCCTTAAAAGATTTAGATGCACTATTGTAAAGTGGCTGTTCCACTGGATGTCTTAAGGTGAACGCACCAATTTGTAAGTCGCTCTGGATAAGAGCGTCTGCTAAATGACTTAAATGTAAATGTAAATCTTCATTCACTTTCATGGCATTTTCCTCAACATTCTAAAGCTCCCCATTGTGACATCATCACTTCCAACTGCCATTCACTGTCAATGCAAAAATACAACTTTTGAAACAAATGATCTACTTTGACCACTTTTCTAACAACTTAGACAAAAAGTTAGAGGGTAGAAAATCTCGGTCTACTACTATGGAATTCAAATCTGAAATAATAACAGAAATATCCAGTACATCTCTAACAATATAGCTGTTTTAGTTACCTCATCAACATTTTCTCAAACTTTTTTGCAAACAACTACCGTTTTGACCACTACCCCAACAAGTCAGACAAAAACATAGGGGGTATGAAATCTTCCCCTGCTGCTCCGATGTCAAATCTGAAAACAGATTAGGCATAGCGTCTACCAATTTTGAAATAGTTGTTTATGTAACCATCAACTGTCATCTTTCAAGCTGCAATAAGACATGTCAGAATCTAGCAAATTCATTATTTACCAACAACAGCTACAAATTCCAATAAAAATACATCACGTTTTGAAGATCACTTTCTCACGCTTTGTTTAACACTATAATGAATCTAGCAAAGAGGTTTTGTGGATCAGAGTGCTGTATTTACAGTTGAAGTCGGAAGTTTACATGCACCTTAGCCAATTTAAACTCAGTTTTTCAACATTCCTGACATTTAATCTTAGTAAAAATTCCCTGTTCTAGGTCAGTCAGGTCCATTTCCCCATTAAGCGCTGTTCCTCCTTTTCACGCTGCTTGGTCCTGGTTTGGTGGGTTATTCTGTCACGTTCATCATAACGAGGAGAAAAAAACGCAGCGTGATTAGAATAAATTATTTTAATGAAGGAAGAACACTTAAACAAACTAACCAAAACAACAAAACGAACGTGACGCTATGAACAACGAGTGCAGACACAGGCAACTATACATAGACAATAACCCACGAAATACCCAAGTAATATGGCTACCTAAATATGGTCCCCAACGATAAACAGCTGCCTCTGATTGAGAACTAATCTAGGCAACCATAGACTTAAAAACACAGAGACTGGAAAAACCCCATAAACATACACAACCCTAGACAGGACAAAAACACATATATCACCCTCGTCACACCCCGACCTAACCAAAATAATAAAGAAAACAAAGATAACTAAGGTCAGGGCGTGACAGATATAGATACTTTTGTACCGGTTTCCTCCAGCATCTTCACAAGGTCCTTTGCTGTTGTTCTGGGATTGACTTGCACTTTTCGCACCAAAGTACGTTCATCTCTAGGAGACAGAGCGCGTCTCCTTCCTGAGCGGTATGATGGCTTCGTGGTCCTAATGGTGCTTATACTTGCGTACTGTTGTTTGTACAGATTAATGTGGTACCTTCAGGCCTTTGGAAATGAAGGATGAACCAAACTTGTGGTGTACAATTTTATTTCTGAGGTCTTGGCTGATATCTTTTGATTTTCTCATGATGTCAAGCAAAGAGGCACTGAGTTTGAAGGTAGGCCTTGAAATACATCCACAGGTACATCTCCAGTTGACTCAAATGTTGTCAATTAGCCTGTCAGAAGCTTCTAATGCCATGACTTTATTTTCTGGAATTTTCCAAGCTGTTTAAAGGCACAGTCAATTTAGTGTATGTAAACGTCTGACCCACTGGAATTGTCATACAGTGAATTATAAGGGAAATAATCTGTCAGTAAACAATTGTTGGAAAAATTACTTGTGTCATGCACAAAGTAGATGTCCTTACAGACTTGCCAAAACTACAGTTTGTTAACAAGAAATATGTGGAGTGGTTGAAAAAATGAGTTTAAATGACTCCAACCCAAGTGTATGTACACTTCCGACTTCAACTGTAGTTAGTAATAAAGCACAAACTTACTGTATGTTAGCAGGTTTCTCACACTTACTTTAGCCAAAAGGGGAGCAGTGTTGCCAAGGCTACTGTTGTCTAGCAATGCTTGACTGGCAGGAATACATATCTTTATAGCTCTTCAAATTCCCATGATTTGTCAATCTGTTTCAGACTGAACTGCTAGCACTAAGCTTTAAAATACTTTACCGTTCTGGACGAGGTGGAATGATGAAGAGAATATTTTTAATACTTACTAGCTCCGTCTTCCTTTTCCAGGATCATGCTCCATGCTCAATAACGAACACATAGCGGCCGTCGACGGCATTTCTTTAAATTACTATTGCGGCCGCGATCGGGCCTTGTGTTCTAACAATAATATCAATGTTTAGTTTATTTATTTTTATTTTTACAGGGACAGTGCACATTAATCAACGTTTCAGTAAAAGTGCCGGTTTTAGATATGTGGTGCAGTTATGTGTGATGGCAGTGTATTCCAGACATGGGAAGCTCTCACAGAGAATGCAGATTTACTAAAGGTGCTTTTCCTTAGGGGAACTATACAGTCACCTCTCATGGCAGACCTTGTGGATCTGCTGCCATATGTCTGGGTTTTCTGTTTAACAAAAATATTGACTGGAGGGGGAGCAAGGCCATTAAGGATCTTGAATACAAGACATGCGTCGGTGTATTGCACAAGATTTTCCCAACTCAAGAGCTCATGCTTTCTAAGGATGTGACAATGATGATGGCTATTGGGCTTCCTATCAAGCACTTTGAGAGCCTGTTTGTAGACAGACTGAATAGGTTTTAATGTTGTACAGCAAGCTTGGGCCCAACTAGTCAAGCAGTATGTTAAGTGGGGGAGTATCATAGATTTGAAGTACAGTTTTGCTACCTCTGTAGTCAAACAATTTCGTATAAATCGGAAATTAGCTAGGTTGAATTTGGTTATTTGAATTACCTTTTTCACATGCTTTTTAAAAGAGAGGTTGGAATCAAGTATGATGCCAAGGTACTTAAAATCGGATACCACCTGGAGCTTCTCCCCTGACACATAGACATTTGGCTCAGTAGCATCTGTTGCCCTCTTTGTGAAGAACATGCAAACAGTTTTTTTCACATTGAGATGCAAACACGAGTCACTGAGCCACTTTGTAACCTGGACCATTACAGTAGTGAGTTCTTGTGCAGCTTGTTGTTTGCTCTTTGCATGCACATATATCACTGTATCATCTGCATACATTTGAACTTCAGACCCAGTACAGACAGAAGGCAGATCATTAATGTACAGGCTGAACAGGAGGGGCCCCAGTATTGACCCTTGGGGCACGCCCACATCATAGCTACGAGTGGGCGACAGCTCATTGCTCACTCTGACACACTGAGTTCTGCCTTCAAGGTATGATTTCATCCATCTCAAGGCATCAGGGGAAAAGTTGAACTTGGACAACTTTGTGATGAGAATCTCATGGTTAACAGTATCAAAAACCTTCCTTAGGTCCAGAAACACAGCCCCAACAGCACCCCCTTTGTCCATGTTGGACTTCACATTTTCCAGAAGAAAGCAGTTGGCCGTTTCTGTGGAGTGTTTCGCTCTGAAGCCAAACTGCATCGAGTGTAATGTGAAGGGGCTGTTGTTGAGGTGGGCAATCAGTTGTTCTGCTACACACTTTTCAACAACCTTTGACACCACAGGTAGTATACTAATGGGCCTGTAGTTACTCACGTCAGCAGGGTCGCCTGATTTAAAGATGGCCGTTATTATGGCCGACTTCCATACCCTTGGAAACACACCGAGACCAATAGATGTGTTGGTGACCTTAGTAATGGGGCCAATGAGCGACTCTTTGTAGTTTTTAAGAAATGTAGAGTCCATCCCAAACACATCTTTGGCTTTAGAGTTCTTTAGTGAGCTAATCACCTTGTTCACCTTTGACTCAGAAACCTCCCTTATGATGAAGACAGGTTGAGTGTCATTCACTAGCACTGAGCCCAAGAAACCAGTGGAGGGGTTCTGTGTCAGTACCCTGACAGAGTCAATAAAGTAGGAATTGAAGGCTGTTGCTATTTCGACTGCATCCTGTGTTAGATTGTTATTCACCATGATTTCTAGTCTTTTTGCAGTGTTACTATGGTCTTTCCCTGTTAACTTTTTTAGATTCTCCCATATCAATTTAGAATTTCCCTTTGCTTCACCAATTATGTTAATAAAAAAGTTTGCCTTGGCCTGTCTGATTTCTTTCATCACCTTATTTCTCAACATGGTAAACCTACGTCTGTCATGCTCCAATTTAGATTTTAGGGCTATTTTTAGAGCATAATCTCGTTCTTTCATCAATTTCCAGATTTCTCCATTTAGCCAAGGAAGAGTGCTCTTTTGGCCAGGTTTGGATTTGATTTTCTTTAGGAAGCCATTTATTGTAGTCTGGATTGTGGATAGAAAAACCTGACTATCACCTTCCACATCTGTATAGGACAAGAGATCATTCCAGTTTATTCCCTTAATTGCTTTTTCAAAATAGTTTAATTCACTCTTAGGTATTCTGAGTTGATCCGGCTTTCTAACAGTAGAGAGGTTAAACCTGCTCTTAGACAGCTTTCTGGCTATAAGTGTCAGATTATGATCAGACAGCCCAGTAACCATATTGAATGATTTAGTCACTCTCTCTGGTTTATTACTGAACACCAAATCAATCTGTGTTTTAGAGCAACAAGTCACCCTGGTTGGCCCTTTAACTAGCTGTGTAAGGTCAAAGGTATTAGTGATCCGTTTGAGGGTTTTCCTACAACACTTGTCTTCATAATTAATGTTAAAATCTCCCATTAAGATGACCTCTTTCACAAAATCACATTCCCTAAGCATGGTATTAAACTGATCAAAAAACACTTTTGGTGGAAGGTGGCCTATACATTCCAATGAGGGTAAAAGACATTTGGGGAGACAGTGTAACGTTCAGGCCGATACATTCTAGTTCATTATCACATGACCACTCAATTTGTTTACATCGGATATGTTCTTTAATGTAAATCATCACACCCCCTCCTCTTCCTTCAATCCTGTCTCTCCTGAAAACATTGTAGCCAGGCACAATCAAAGCAGCATATGGAGAGTGTTTATGGAGCCATGTCTCTGAGAGGCAGAGAAAGTCAAGGTTGGAGTCTGTGAGTAGATGTTGAATTTGATCACTTTTTGGAATGACACTACGAATGTTCACGTGCCCCCCTAGTAGTCCCTTGGGCTTAGCTCGTGGGTCCCAGATGACTCGAGAGTGATTGACACATTGAAAAAAGTTAAATTTTCTGTGTTTTCTGACGGCTGGGTTTAGGCCGTTTTGTTTCGTTTTGATTAGGGGCAGTTCGGTAGCGCAATTAACAATCCCTCCCGCCTGCACTGGATGCGGGGAACTAATTAAAATAGCTTGCGTACCAGAAGCAGAGTCAGGGATCGCATATAGCGACTCTGGTATGTTTGAAGAGTCCAAATCTATCCTGGAGCCGGGTGAGTCGAGAGAAACCATTGGACCATAGCACTCACCCACCTCCACAGCGGCAACGACCAAGGCCATCCACCGCTCTCCACTCTGGTGCGTATCACTGGCTCGGTGATATTGGGCCCAGGATTGAGTTGTACATCCCTGGAGAGCAGGAGGGTAGTGAACAGGTAGTTTAACAGTTTCCGATAAATGTTGGACTTGTGTTTGTTACGCCTAAGCGGTTCAGTAGAATAAGGAGCGAGGTAGACTTGGCCATTATTCAGAACATTATGGTATGCTGTGTACTGTCCGCTCGGTGAACCAATGTGTTTGGTGTTGATATTCTCTGGTAGTAGACTGATTGTGTCATCCCAGCAAGGACGCACTGGAGATAAAACACATGATTGCGCTTTAACTCTTTGCATGAGTTACTTAGCTGGGATCGGCGTACACCTGATGGTTTAGATAAAATGACAGCATTCGAATGAGAAGCGGCACCTGCCACACCACCCTGTCTTCCGTCCGCCATTGTGGTTGTACTCTGTGTAGTTAACAGGCGCAATATCACAAAATGATCCTGCTAACAACCGGTTGTCTCATTCATGTGGCTGTTGTCATCAACCAGAAACCAGAAACAGGGTATGCTGTCATTTGACAGCAACTTCATTACTCAAATGACTGTGCCGAAGCGGACACGGCTTTTCACTGTGAAAGAGACTGTGTCTATGTCAGTTAGTGATACGGATTCGGCTGCAATGAAACTAATGGGACTGTATCAAAAATCCGGGGTGTGACAATTAATATTATTATGGCTAATATTAAACTAATATTTCATGAGTAGGGTGCTAATTGCAATGTGGTCATCAATAACACAAACAATGAATCAATGAATAATGAATTGCATAAGACTGATGTGCAGAATCTCAAAAATAATACCACTGCACCGAACCTCTGTTCTGCATTTACAAATCAAATCAAATGTTATTGGTCACATACACATGGTTAGCAGATGTTAATGCGAGTGTAGCGAAATGCTTGTGCTTCTAGTTCCGACAATGCAGTAATAACTGACAAGTAATCTAACAAATTCACAACAACTACCAATATACACACAAATGTAAAAGGGATAAATAAGAATATGTACATATAAATATATGGATGAGCGATGGCCGTGCGGCATAGGCAAGATGCAGTAGATGGTATAGAGTACAGTATATACATATGAGATGAGTAATGTAGGATATGTAAACATTATTAAAGTGCCATTATTTAACGTGACTAGTGATACCTTAATTAAGTCCATTTATTTAAGTGGCCAGAGATTTGAGTCTGTATGTTGGTAGCAGCCTCTCTATGTTAGTGATGGCTGTTTAACAGTCTGATGGCCTTGAGATAGAAGCTGTTTTTCTCTGTTCCAGCTTTGATGCACCTGTACTGACTTCTCCTTCTGGACAATACCGGGGTGAACAGGGAGTGGCTCTGGTGGTTGTTGTCCTTGATGATCTTTTTGGCCTTCCTGTGACATCGGGTACTGTAGATGTCCTGGAGGGCAAGTAGTTTGGCTGAGGTGCTGTTGACCCTTCTTCACCATGCTTCCTGTGTGGGTGGACAAATTCAGTTTGTCTGTGATGTGTACGCCGAGGAACTTAAAACTTTCCACCTTCTCCACTACTGTCCTATTGAGGTGGATGGGGGCGTGCTCCCTCTGCTGTTTCTTGAAGTCCACGATCATCTCCTTGGTTTTGTTGATGTTGAGTGTAAGGTTATTTTCCTGACACCACACTCCGAGGGCCCTCACCTCCTCCCTGTAGGCTGTCTCGTCGTTATTGGTAATCAATCCTACCACTGTAGTGTCATCTGCAAACTTGATGATTGAGTTGGAGGCGTGCTTGGCCACGCAATCGTGGGTGAACAGGGAGTACAGGAGAGGGCTCAGAACGCACCCTTGTGGGGCCCCAGTGTTGAGGATCAGTGGGGTGGAGATGTTGTTACCTACCCTCACCACCTGGGGGTGGCCCATCAGGAAGTCCAGTACCCAGTTGCACAGGGCCAGGGTCTCGAGCTTGATGACAAGTTGAGGGTACTATGGTGTTAAATGCTGAGCTGTAGTCGATGAACAGCATTCTCACATAGGTATTCCTCTTGTCCAGATGGGTTAGGGCAGTGTGATTGCGTAGTCTGTGGACCTATTGGGGCGGTAAGCAAATTGGAGTGGGTCTAGGGTGTTAGGTAGGGTGAAGGTGATATGGTCCTTGACTAGTCTCTCAAAGCACTTCATGATGACGGAAGTGAGTGCTACGGGGCGGTAGTCATTTAGCTCAGTTACCTGAGCAGGAACAATGGTGGCCCTCTTGAACCATGTGGAGACAGCAGACTGGGATAAGGTTTGATTGAATATGTCCGTAAACACACCAGCCAGCTGGTCTGCGCATGCTCTGAGGACGCGGCTGGGGATGCCATCTGGGCCTGCAGCCTTGCGAGGGTTTAAAACATTTAAATGTTTTGCTCACGTCGGCTGCAGTGAAGGAGAGCCCACAGGTTTTGGTAGCGGGCCGTGTCAGTGGCACTGTGTTGTCCTCAAAGTGAGAAAAGAAGTTGTTTAGTCTGTCTGGGAGCAAGGCATCCTGGTCCGCGACGGGGCTGGTTTTTCTTTTATAGTCCGTGATTGACTGTAGACCCTGCCACATACCTCTCGTGTCTGAGCCGTTGAATTGCGACTCTACTTTGTCTCTATACTGACGCTTATAGCTTTTTTGATTGCCTTGCGGAGGGAATAACTACACTGTTCGTATTCGGTTATGTTTCCGGTCACCTTGCCCTGGTTAAAAGCAGTGGTTCGTGCTTTCAGTTTCGCACAAATGCTGCCATCAATCCACGGTTTCTGGTTGGGGAATGTTTTAATAGCTGCTGTGGGTATGACATCGCCAATGCACTTGCTAATGTACTCGCTCACCGAATCAGCGTATTCGTCAATGTTGTTGTTTGACGCAATGCGGAACATATCCCAATCCACGTGATCGAAGCAATCTTGAATTGTGGAATCAGATTGGTCGGACCAGCATTGAACAGACCTGAGCGCGGGAGCTCCTGTTTTAGTTTCTGTCTATAGGCTGGAAGCAACAAAATGGAGTTGTGGTCAACTTTTCTGAAAGGAGGGCGGGGGAGGGCCTTATATGCGTCGAGGAAGTTAGAATAACAATGATCCAGGGTTTTACCAGACTTGGTAGCACAATCGATATGCTGATAGAATTGAGGGAGTCTTGTTTTCAGATCAGCCTTGTTAGATTCCCCAGCTACAAAGAATGTAGCCTCAGGATATGTGGTTTCCATTTTACATAGAGTCAAATAAAGTTTGTTTAGGGCCATCGATGTGTCTGCTTGGGGGGGAATATATGCGGCTGTGATTATAATAGAAGATAATTCTCTTGGTAGATAATGCGGTCGACATTTGATTGTGAGGAATGTGTCATGTGAACAGAAGGACTTGAGTTGGCTGTACCGACTCCAATAGCATGTCTCGAGTGAGCCATGTTTCTGTGAAACAAAGAACGTTACAGTTCTGATGTCACTCTGGAAGGCTACCCTTGCACGGATTTCGTCTACCTTGTTGTCAAGAGACTGGACATTGGCGAGTAGTATGCTCGGGAGCGGTGCGCGATGTGCCCGTCTACGGAGCCTGACCAAAAGACCACTCCGTCTGCCCCTTTCCTCGGCGTCGTTGTTTTGGGTCGCCGGCTGGGATCTGATCCATTGTCCTGGGTGGTTGGCAAAACAGAGGATCCGCTTCGGGAAAGTCGTATTCCTGGTCGTAATGTTGGTGGGTTAACTTTGCTCTTATATCCAATAGTTCCTCCCGACTGTATGTAATAAAACCTAAGATTACCTGGGGTAACAATGTAAGAAATAACACATAAAAAAACAAAATACTGCATAGTTTCCTAGGAACGCGAAGCGAGGCGGCCATCTCTGTAGGCGCCGGAAGTACAAGCATGCATTCCTGCTTGGACATGTTAAACAATTTACTTATAGAATCATACCATCTAGTACATATCTTATTGAAGCACATTGAATTACATTATAAATTATTTAGGATACTCATATTTTCCATTGCATGACCTTCACAAAAATGCTGTGTGATCATGAGCTGGTGCCCCAAATGAAAACGTCCGTAGGGAGCCCTGTGACGATGCACTCACACATAGAATATACATTATGTGAATTATAGTCTTTTAAGGACCTTTATGATCTCACACTATTCTGTCATTTGGATCCAGTCATGTTCTAAATTAAATTATGCTATGTAAGTGCATGTTTTAAAAAACGTTATACAATATGTCTTGGTGTTAGAATCAAATCAAATCAAAATGTATTTGTCACATGCCACTAGAGGACACTGGTTTGAATCCCCTAGCTGATTAAGTGAGAAATCTGTCGATCTGCCCTTGAGCAAGGCATTTAACCCTGATTGCTCCAGTAAGTTGCTCTGGATAAGAGTGTCTGCTAAATGACTAAAATGTCTATAGAACAAAAATATAAATGCAATGATGTTACTGATTTACAGTTTATATGAATTTCACATGACTGGAAATACAGATATGCATCTGTTGGTCACAGATACCTCAAAAGTAATGGGCGTCACAATGGACCTCCGGATATCGTCACGATATTATTGTGCATTCAAATTGCAATCGATAAAATGCAATCGTGTTTGTTGTCCGCAGTTCATGCCTGCCCATACCATAACCCCACCGAGGCGGCTTATGGTAGAGAAATAGACATTCAACTCTCTGTCAACATCTCTGGTGGACATTCCTGCAGTCAGCATGCCAATTGTGCATTCCCTCAAAACTTGAGACTGTGGCATTGTGTTATGTAACAAAATTACACATGATTGGGCCTTTATTGTCTCCAGTACAAGGTGCACCTGTGTAATGATCATGCTGTTTTTCTTGATATGCCACATCTGTCAGGTGAATGGATTATCTTTGTAAAGGAGAAATGCTCACTAACAGGGATGTAAACAAATGTGCGTATAGAATGTCAGAGAAACAAGCTTTTTGTGCAAATGGAACATTTTGGGGATCTTTAATTTCAGCTGATGAAAGATGGGACCAACACTTTACATTATATTTACATTTATATTTTTGGTCGGTGTAAATGTAAAAATGTAAACAAGACGTGTAGACTAACAATGAAATGTATATTAACACAAGACTATTTACACAATAGATAATGATAACTTGGCTATAAACAAGGGTAAAGAAAAAGTGAAAACAATAATAATGAGAATCTTGTTTCTCACGGTCTGAGAGTCTTTAGATGACTTTTGGAAAACTCCAAGTGGGCTGTCATGTGCCTTTAACTGAAGAGTGGCTTCCGTCTGGCCACTGTACCATAAAGGCCTGATTGGTGGAGTGCTGCAGAGATGGTTGTCCTTCTGGAAGGTTCTCCCATCTCCACAGAGGAACTCTAGAGCTCGGGTTCTTGGTTACTTCCCTGAACAAGGCCTTTCTCCCCCGATTGCTCAGTTTGGCCGGGCAGCCAGCTCTAGGAAGAGTCTTGTTGGTTCCAAACTTCTTCTATTTAAGAATGATGGAGGCCACTGTGTTCTTGGAGACCTTCAATGCTGCAGAAATGTTTTTGTACTCTTCCCAAAATCTGTGCCTTGACACAATCCAGTCTCGAAGCTCTGACATGAACTGTCAACTGTCTGTGGGACCTTATATAGACAGGTGTGTGCCTTTCCAAATCATGTTAACCACAGGTGGACTCCATCAAGTTGTAGAAACATCTCAAGGATGATCAATGGAAACACGATGCACCTGAGCTCAATTTCAAGTCTCATAAGCCAAGGGTCTGAATACTTATGTAAATAAGGTATTATTTCTAAAAACCTGTTTTCGCTTTGTCATTATGGGGTATTGTGTAGATTGCCGAGTTAAAAAAATAATAATTTTTGAATAAGGCTGCAATGTAACAAAATGTGGAAAAAGTCAAGGGGTCTGATTACTTTCCGAAAGCACTAAACAAAAATATAAACGCAACATACAATAATTTCAAAGATTTTTACTGAGTTACAGTTTATATTAGGAAATCAGTCAAATGAAATAAATAAATTAGGCCCTAATCTATGGATTTCACATGACTGAGAATACAGAGATACCTTAAAATGGTATGGGCGTGGATCAGAAGCAGTCAGTACCCATGTGAAATTACTGGATACTGGATATTGGCAGGAACTGGAACACGCTGTCATACACGTTGATCCAGAGCATTGCAAACGTGCTCAATGGGTGACATGTCTGGTGAGTATGCAGGCCTCTAAAATGGCATTGGATGCAGATCATGGTAAAGAAATTAACATTAAATTATCTGCCAACAACTCTGGTGGACATTACTGCAGTCAGCATTCTTATTGCACACTCCCTCAAAACTTGAGACATATGTGGCATTGTGTTGTGTGAAAAAACTATACATTTTAGAGTGACCATTTATTGTCACTAGAACAAGGTGCACCTTGATCATGCCGTTTAATCAGCTTCTTGATATGCCACACCTGTGAGGTGAGATGGATTATCTTGGCAAAGGAGAAATGCTCACTAACAGGGATGGAAACACATTTGTGTTTAAATTTGAGAGAAATAAGCTTTTTGTCAGTATGGAACATTTCTGGGATCTTTTATTTCAGCTCATGAAACATGGGACCAACAGTATGATATAATGAGGGCGTTCTAAGTCTTCTGCACTAGATGGAGCCTTTGAGACCTATACTACAATGAGGTCAATTCATTTTAAACAGTCTATGGGCCTATCATTATATGGATAATTAATATTGAACACAGTCAATAGATATTACCACGTTTTAAAGCACATTCACTCACATTCAGACATTAAAATCCCACACAGACATCCCGAAAATGAGTACTTTACACCATGTCAAGAGTTTATTTGACAGTATTTCAGAATATCTTTCATTAAACAATTTTTTTTTTTTTTTCAAAATGTAATATATCCAGTCACATTTCATAAAAATAATTGTCCACTTCAGTCTTTGAAACTACAGTATCAATGGTACAATAAACCATATTTTGTAGGAATTCAGCTGTACGTGGTGGATAATACATGGTTAACACGACACAGGTATACTGAGCTTAATGAGGGATTCATGAACATGCCATCCTTCACACAGATGTATCATTATTCATATTTTTTCCTGTATACAAAATGACTCACAGCAGGCAGGCAGGGGAAAGACTCCACGGACACACCGAGGGTTGAGCGATATTGTCCGCGTTCCTAGCTGATTACATTGCAGACGAATGCCAGATCTCACAACCACTGGATAGGTGTTTAACATGTCAGCTAACCACATCCTATGATATAGCAATCTGATGGACGAATGCACAGTCGATGATGTGGCACACAACCATTGGTTGATGCATGTAGTCTACCTGGAACGCAACCAGTATCAATTTGTTCACCTTTTGACCTTTTTTATTTTTTACCATAGAAATGATATGTTTATCGTCTGGACTGGAACACTGCACTGTCTAGTGAATCTGCATTGAGAGAAATCGTTTCATAGAGGAATGAAGACATGTTTTCGGAACAGCTGGCATCCGTGCCAGTGTGAGCATCAGTAGTTTCATCCTCTCTGCAACATATGCAACTTAACACTCAAAATTCAATTACTATTGCCAAAGAAGAGATATATAGGTTCTGTGATTTTTGGGGGGGTGAATTTCCAAATACCTATAAAGATAGTAGGAGTTCCCAACATTGGTCCTCAAATTACCCAGTGGCAGGATTGCACTCCAAAAGAACACACACTCGTATTTGGCCTGGTGTGGCTTTTCATGATAAAATAACAAGAGTCAACTTTGGGCAACAGGAATCAAAGTCTGCTCCAGGATGACATTTTTTCCCTAGGTACAGATCAAAGATCATATTCCCCTCCCCAATCCTGGCCTTAACCATTAGTGGGGAAAATGCTAAACTGACCAAGGAATCAGTGTCCAGGGCCTCTAGGAAGGCCCCTAGACACTGAAGGCCATTCCCTCTAGGGCCTCTAGGAAGGCCCCTAGACACTGAAGGCCATTCCCTCTAGGGCCTCTAGGAAGGCCCCTAGACACTGAAGGCCATTCCCTCTCGGGCCTCTAGGAAGGCCCCTAGACACTGAAGGCCATTCCCTCTAGGGCCTCTAGGAAGGCCCCTAGACACTGAAGACCATTCCCTCTCGGGCCTCTAGGAAGGCCCCTAGACACTGACGGCCATTCCCTCTAGGGCCTCTAGGAAGGCCATTCACTTGGACCTTCATGCTACAGTACAGGCCAGGGCAATAGAGTTTAGATTAGAGAAATATACATTTGACCTGTTGCCACCAAAAGCTAAAAGACTGCAAATATGAGTGTAATTGTTTGGTGCCAACATGACTGGCTCTGCATTTCTATGGCTAGCCTCTTCTACAGGCTACACATAATACCCATAGGAAAGCCCAAAATGCATTGTACTCAAACAATTCATTTAGGGACCCATAATATGATGAAAAAGCTAGTAGGCTAAAAGAAGTCAGACTTTTTATGATTCTTTCTGCATATGATTATTTCACACTGTAAAGTTTCAACATGTTTTCTGACGCTGTAGACCAAACAGAAACGGTAGGCTTACACCTTGGTACTAGCCACTGATGATGTGCTGTACAATACTGTCTAATCTGTCACTCCAGTTCTGCATTTCAGCTCCCTCAAGCTGAAACAAAAGCTGCAACGCAACGCTGCGAGGCAAACGGCGCGTTTCCATTAGAAATGAAAGTACTTCTGGTGTACCAGAATGCAATGACTCCGTCGCTGTGATCGAGGCGAAGGGTGATCGAGGCGAAGGGCACTCTGCCCCACCTCATATCCCATGTAAAACCTCCGCTCCTCAACAAATCCTACGCGCCGAACCCCCCACAGTGTTGTGGTTCATGATGCACAGTAGAAGAAATAGAAATGGAAAATATCAAATGGACAGCTAGAGTTCTCGGTTTCACGTGCTGCTGACATATACGTACAGCATAGTCCAGCTAAAAATGTCCATAGTTATAGAATCTACAGTGGCGACTCGTCATTCAGGACACCAGTTTTGAGCCCCACATTTGTAGGGGAGGCGGGGGGGCTTTCCTGTTGGCATTAATAGTTGTCACATATCAATTTGCAAACAATGTAAAAAATAATATACATCATTGAGTTAATAAAGCAGCATACAAACATGGTCTCTTTTTTTGTTTTCTTGAGTAAGGCAACTCCTAAATGCAGCCGTTTCAGCCTAGCTCAGTGCTCTCTGTGGTGGTGGGGCAAGCCAGCAGAAAATACGGAGCGCTGTGCCGTGATTGGCTCAGTTTCTGTCACTCATGGGGACGCTACTTCACCTCCAAGTCTAAGGGTATATTTAGAAAATTCTAGTCCCTTGGGTGCTGCCATAGAGTTACATTAGAAGTGTACATCCAAGAAGGCTCAAGGTCATTGGCCACAGAGAAAATGACGTCAAATCACGTTATATGTACAGTAGCTTTGATTGGACTGATCATGTCAACATCATACTTTCAAAATCTTAGCTAGCACTCATCATCATGAATCAAGTCAACAATCTACTGGCAAATCGTTTTTAATCCTTGTCATATGAAGAGAAATAATGAAGAGAAATTATAGATAAAACATATCGGTGTTCATCGGCCATTGGACATAAACAATGCATAATAATTGCATAATCAACAGTGATTGATTTGGGAAGGAATCAGTGACAGTGGCTGTCTGGTCCCAAATCTGGGATTGAGGGGGCTCTTTTCCAAGTTTAAAATGATAAACATTCAACAATGGCCATGTTGTCAATGAAGCATGATTTGTGCCGCGCTCAAAACAACTGTTAACTCAGAACTGCGGAAACTTGACTTCAGTGAGTTCAAGACAACTGGGAAGTCGGGAATAAACAAGCTCTGACTAGGAAAATACATTTTGAACGGTCACCCAACTCGGTATTGTAAATCCGGCCTCTTTCTAGAGCTCCGACCTGAAGATCAATGACGTCATCATGATTCAACCTTGCTTTTTTTGTTTTGAAAGCACTGGAAATCCAGAGAATATCAGAGTTTGATGACAAAATTTGCCCACCAAGGACCGCAGCGCCACCTTTCTGTTCAAGTGAGCTTCAGCACAACAAGGTGAGTCCAAAAATGTATTGTATGCTGCTGCATAAATGATGTAATATTCCAGGGCGATATGTACACTGTAGCTAAGAAAGAAATACTAAGTGTATGTTGTGTAGTAAGATGTTAGGAGCTAATTAATGTCTTCATTGAAATTACGATAGACTCTTATCCGCGCGTCGTCGCCTTATGGCATAGTTTGTACATCTCAATTGTCATTAGAATGTGTTCTAAGCAAGTCAGCCGTATCAGCTATGTTTTTTTAAAAGGCAGTAAATGAGTCTGAATGAACTGTTTCGTTGCCAGCCAGCGGAGCCTTGTGGTAAGATGTCGGGACTGCTGTTGCTGCAGGTCTATGTAGGACCTAACTGCTTTGCTGGCGTCCCACTTCTTCTTTTTTTCTTCTTTTTTTTTGCCCCACCAAGATCTGCATGCTAAATTCGCCACTGAGAATCTAGTCTATTTCTAGTAACATAACCAAGGGTTTTCCAAACTCGGTCAAAACCAACGCACTTATGTTTACATACACAACAACTGTAATATATCATTCAGTTTTTAAGGTGGTGGGTTGTAATCATCTTGAGAGAGAGAGAGGTAGAGTGAGAGAGAGAGGTAGAGCGAGAGAGAGAGAGAGAGAGGTAGAGCGAGAGAGAGAGAGGTAGAGAGGTAGAGCGAGAGAGAGAGAGAGGTAGAGCGAGAGAGAGAGAGAGGTAGAGCGAGAGAGAGAGAGAGGTAGAGCGAGAGAGAGAGAGGTAGAGCGAGAGAGAGAGAGAGGTAGAGCGAGAGAGAGAGAGAGGTAGAGCGAGAGAGAGGTAGAGCGAGAGAGAGAGAGAGGTAGAGCGAGAGAGAGAGAGAGGTAGAGCGAGAGAGAGGTAGAGCGAGAGAGAGAGGTAGAGCGAGAGAGAGAGAGAGAGAGAGAGGTAGAGCGAGAGAGAGAGAGAGGTAGAGCGAGAGAGAGAGAGAGAGATCCCTCTTGCATCTGATGGTGTGAGTGGTGGGTTGGATTTGGGAGCCTATGAAGAGCCAGCCAGTCCAACCTGGTCAGAAGTGGTCTGGCGCAGTGTATACCAGTAAACCAATCTCCACCGCCTCCGTTCAGACTCACACTCAGGTAGGAAGAGTCCCAGGGCCATGCGGCAGTGTGCGGAGCCTGCGTGGGTGTGTGTGCACTCCCCACCAGGGGTGCCGGTGCTGCTGCTCTCCATCCTCACCGCGGAGTTCCCTCTGAGAGCTTTGGGGGGCCGCAGCGTAGGCTGGGGCTCTTGGGGTCCCCCCTCCACCTACCCAGGCCCATGTGGGGTTTCCTGCTCCCAGACTGTGCACTTGGTTTGGGAACTGCCACCTGTAGCCCCTCTCATGGAGCTGAGGTCTGGAGCCTGGGCTGCCGTACGCAGTGAGGCCTCTAGAGAGAGCTGGTGGGGGGAGTCTAGGGTGGAGGCTGAATGGGATGAGAGAGATGAGGTGGGCGGCTGTTGGGGGTCAAGGGTCACTTCCTGCAGGGCAGAGAGGGCTGGAGGAAGGGTATCCCAGGGGGAGGCACCGTCTACTGAGAGAGGATGACACCCAGTCAGAGACACAGACAGACAGAGAGAGACAGAGACAGACAGAGACAGACACAGACAGACAGAGACAGACAGAGACAGACAGAGACAGACAGACAGACAGACAGACAGACAGACAGACAGACAGACAGACAGACAGACAGACAGACAGACAGACAGACAGACAGACAGACGCCCTGTCAGAGACACAGACAGACACCCAGTCAGAGACACAGACAGACACCCAGTCAGAGACACAGACAGACAGACAGACAGACAGACAGACAGACAGACAGACAGACAGACAGACAGACAGACAGGCAGACAGACAGACAGACAGACAGACAGACAGACAGACAGACAGACAGACAGACAGACAGACAGACAGACAGACAGACAGACAGAGACAGACACCCAGACAGACACCCAGACAGACAGACAGCGACAGACACCCAGACAGAGACACAGAGACAGACAACCAGAGACAGACACCCAGACAGACAGACAGACAGACACAGACACAGAGACAGACACAGACACAGACACAGACAGACACCGAGTCAGAGACACAGACAGACACAGACACCCAGACAGAGACAGAGAGACAGACACGCAGTCAGAGACATAGACAGACACCCAGTCAGAGACACAGACAGACACAGACACCCAGAATGAGAAAGAGACAGACACCCAGAATGAGAAAGAGACAGACACCCAGAATGAGAAAGAGACAGACACCCAGAATGAGAAAGAGACAAACACCCAGAATGAGAAAGAGACAAACACCCAGACAGAGACAGAGACAGACACCCAGACAGAGACAGAGACAGACACCCAGGCAGAGACAGAGACAGACACCCAGACCGAGACAGAGACAGACACCCAGACAGAGACAGACACCCAGGCAGAGAAAGACACCCAGAAAGACAGACAGACAGACAGACACCCAGACAGACAGAGACAGACACCAAGACAGAGACAGACAGACAGACAGACACCCAGTCAGACACCCAGTAAGACACACAGACAGACACCCAGTCAGAGACACAGACAGACACCCAGTCAGAGACACAGACAGACACCCAGTCAGAGACACAGACAGACACAGACACCCAGAATGAGAAAGCGACAGACACCCAGAATGAGAAAGAGACAGACACCCAGAAGGAGAAAGAGACAGACACCCAGAATGAGAAAGAGACAAACACCCAGACAGAGACAGAGACAAACACCCAGACAGAGACAGAGACAAACACCCAGACAGAGACAGACACCCAGACAGAGACAGAGACAGACACCCAGACAGAGACAGAGACAGACAGAGACACACAGACAAAGACACACAGACAGAGACACACAGACAGACAGACAGAGAGACAGACAGAGACAGACAGAGACAGACAGACAGACACAGAGACAGACAGACAGACAGACAGACAGACAGACAGACAGACAGACAGACAGACAGACAGACAGACAGACAGACAGACAGACAGACAGAGACAGACACAGAGACAGACAGACAGACACAGAGACAGACAGACAGACACAGAGACAGACACAGAGACAGACAGACAGACAGACAGACAGACACCCAGTCAGACACCCAGTCAGTCAGAGACAGAGACAGACAGACACCCAGTCAGTCAGAGACAGAGACAGACAGACAGACACCCAGTCAGTCAGAGTCAGACAGACACCCATTCAGTCAGAGACAGAGACAGACAGACAGACACCCAGTCAGTCAGAGACAGACACCCAGTCAGTCAGAGTCAGACACCCAGTCAGTCAGAGACAGACACCCAGTCAGAGTCAGAGACAGACAGACGTATGCACACACACACACACACACACACACACACACACACACACACACACACACACACACACACACACACACACACACACACACACACACACACACACACACAGCTGTAAAGCTGACCCATAATAGTCTCCCTGAGTATAATTGTTTTCCCTATGGCCAGATAAAGAAGAAAAACAGAGAGGAATGATGTCAATCAAGACTGCAGCCTTGCTAGACCAAAAACGATTTTATTTATCTCTCTATAATATCCTTATGTATCCACACCCAGATCCTTGTTCACACACAGCTGCACTGTCATCAACAGGACAGTCAGGACTATATACACTCAGTGGCCTGTTTATTATGTACACCCATCTAGTACCGGGTCGGACCCACCTTTGCCTCCAGAACAGCCTGAATTTTCCAGGGCTTGGAAGCGTTGGTATCAAGGGACCTAACGTGTGCCAAGAAAACATTCCCCACACCATTACACCACCACCACCAGCCTGTACAGTAGGCAGGATTTGGCAATGGACTCATGCTGCTTACATGCTGACTTCATCGGGCACGCACATGTTGATTTTGTCCATACACACCAGATGCAATCAGGATACGCTGGTTGAAATATCAAAACAAACTCTGAACCCACTATATTAATTTGGGAACAGGTCGAAACACATGAAACATTCATGGACATTTAGCTAGCTTGCTGTTTCTAGCTAATTGGCCCTGGATATAAACATTGGGTTGTTATTTTACATGAAATGCACAAGGTCCTTTTTTTCGTGTATCTTTGTAGAATTTTGACCAATTTTGAGTCAAACAAAATGTGTTCTCTACTCCGACAATTCATCCACAGATAAAAGGGGGGACTTAGTTTGTTTCGAGTAATCTCTTCTCCTTCAGTCGTCTTCTTCTGTGGACTTTATAGGGCGTTTGGCAACCAACTTTAAGGTGTATTACCACCACCAACTAGGCTGGATTGTGGAGCTCAATTCAGCTTTCAATCAACCATGTGGGTATATGCTCCTAAAAACCTATGAGGATATTGCAGAGGCGGGATTCTAACTTGGTTCTGTAGTACCAAGTTCTATTTTAGTGCCTGGCTATGCAGAAGCTCGTTAAAGTGCGCGAGCAATTTGGATTAAATGATTGAATAACATGTATGTGTACATTTACTTTGCAACGCTCGCGAACGTAATGCATGTTATGCCAAATCCTGACTCTGCCATCAGCATGACGCAACAGGAACTGCGATTTGCTAGACCAGGCAATGTTTTGCCACTGTTTTTGCCATTGTCCTTTGTTGGTGATCGCGTGCCCACTGGAGCTGCTTCTTCTTGTTTTTAGCTGATAGGAGTGGAACCCGATGTGGTCGTCTGCTGCATTAACCCATCCGTGACAAGGTTGTACTGCACCGTTATTTGCTTGTTTGTGGCACACCTGTTAGCTTACACGAATCTTGCCATT
The DNA here is from genome assembly GCF_034236695.1 of Oncorhynchus nerka. Lineage (NCBI taxonomy): Eukaryota > Metazoa > Chordata > Actinopteri > Salmoniformes > Salmonidae > Oncorhynchus > Oncorhynchus nerka. The sequence continues at coordinate 54,993,851 of NC_088420.1, forward strand.
CTCATTCGGCCTCTCATTAACAAGCTGTTTTCGCCTACAGGACTGCTGCTGACCGGATGTTTTTTGTTTGTCGCACCATTCACGGAAAACCCTAGACACTCAATGGCACACTATTCCCTATACAGTGCACTACTTTTGACTAGGGCCCATTTAGGGTGCCACCTGTGATGCACTCTGTGTGTGACAAGATCGGTCTATTACTGAAGAGGGTGTGTGTGCGTGTGTGGGGATGGCCCTGGCCAACACTGAGAGCAGTTTCACTTTACGGAGGGTGCACTCCATTGCATAGTTTACTGTGGTGCAGGTCCTCTTCAGACCTGATTGCTTTTTCTACTGAGACCACCACAACCAAACATAAGCCTGATTGTCTCAACACATAAACAGATATTACCATACACACACACTGACACAGAGGCATGCAGTGATGCACATACACACGCACACATGTAGGATATACACACACATGTAGTACACACACACACACACACACACACACACACACACACACACACACACACACGCATTCACACAAACACACATACAAGAACAGATTTAAATGAGAGTCAGAATGGAGAGAAGGACATGCAGCTTTTCACGAACCGTGTCTTTAGAGTGGCCCATTAGGAAGAAATAGGGTGAGCTTAGCATATCACCTTTCATGCACATGGAGAGGCTGGAAGGTACCATTCCTAAGGGAAGTGGAGTAAAAGCCTATACCAATCATTAGAGTTAAAGCAAAGGGGTTAAAAATACATTTTCACTCGTGTTATTTCACAAAGGACAGTTTGATAAGCAGAAAGCATCATCAGAAGCTTCTCAGATGTTGTTTCAATGTCGGGTTATGGAAGCAGATTGAATTAGCTAAAGCTTTTGTTGTGTCAGTTAAGGTGTCTTTCAGGTTCCACAGAGCAGTAGCAGTAAGAGTAGGTAACATTTCAGGTATTATCTGCTGTTTATAGCACACATTATGGTTGTAACATTTGCGGTGGTCTGCATTAGTGTGTGTGAGAGGGAAGCCATGATTACACCTTGCATTAACATGTGGTTGTCACCATCCTTCAGGATGATCCGATCACTATCTGATCGAGATTAGTTGCGTATACACATGGTAATAAAATGTGTATCTTATTTTCCACTGAGTCTGCATTTGAACCAGATACACTGGTCCCTCCTGAATGCAAATTATTTCTACCTGCCTTGGACCTCCCCTTATGACACAAGCTGTGTATATATATATATCGACAAAAAAACCGCACACTTTTATGTTCAATAATTGTATCATTATAGCATACTTTTGTTATCCAATATTTTAAGACTGGGGATAATACTGTCCCGATAACCTCGACCTGTCCACAGTACAAATTCATATTCAATATTTAATATTCAAATGAATACTCATCCCTAAAAAACTCACCAAAACACACCAGCTGAGTATCTGAATGTGTTTACAAAATATAATTAATGCACCATACATTAAAAAATGACACTTAGGCCCTAATGCACACAGTAAAAACCAAAAAGTGGGCTACAGCGCATCTCCGAATGTCACAACACATTTCTCCAAACAGGTCTGAACAGGGGTGATCTTTACGCATGGATGTTTACCTACACTGCCTTTATAGGATTGCTATCTTGTAGTGTAAATAACCTTTGACATTGCTATCTTGTGACGTTGAAATTGTCTTCACCTCTATTTTAATGCCACGCCAAACAAAGTTAGATAACGCTTATATATATATATAAATATAAATATATTTATGAACAGATATCGTCCTGAATGGTTCTCCCATTCCAACAGCCAACGCCAGTGCAAAATCAAATAACTGAATAGATTGTACATAAAAGCCAACGACTGTAATGGTGGGAACCTGATAACCTGACAGTCCTACCACCAGCCTACTGTTTATTCTGGACAGTGCTTCGGAGGATGAAGATACTAGGGGTAAGCTGCTTAGCGTTTCATATACTTTTTTTTGGTCATGTCAATAGTCAAATTCAGTTTCTATATCAGATATGAAAATAATAGTGGCTTTTCTTTCGAAATGTTATAAAAGTCCACTCTGGCTAGAGCTAAAGGCAGGCTACAGGAGGAAAATTAGGATTACACATTATACCTTGACATACACTTGTAATGCATTGCTCTCTCTGCTGCGACTCCATCTTAGTATGTCCCATGCATACCTAATACATTTGTAGTTCAGTTTAAATTCTGTAATGCTAGTAGCTATATCAGTCTATCAACCCTCGATGAGTGAAAGAAAGTGAATAATCACTAATCAATGATTTGGAGGAAAAACACACCAGAGACCTTCTTTAGGAAGTCAATTTTTTTCCCCTTTGGTAGAACTGTTTAGGCTTATACTTCATTAGAATCTGATGCCTGTAATATAATGCAATCGTTTTCAATTTGATTTCATTATATTATATTCTGTGAATATTTGAGCATTTTCCAGACAAATCTCTAGCAATAAGGTGTGTATATAGTGTATCGTTTTCTGTAAGCATAAGCGAGGCCACTGTCCAATTTAATTTAAAAAAATTAGAGGGTGGAAACTGTGACGTTGGCCTAATGTATTTGCTTTCGTTGTCAGGATTTGTTTACGCTTTGTTTACGCTTATCTGTACAAGATTTGTCTTCGACTACCTCCAGAGGTGGTCATGATCTAATCACAATCAGTTCAAAATGCATCTTTTTATTGTCTACACCTGTCGAAAAATGTGGGCAGAATCAGAATGTGGACAAGATCAGGACAACGGACGCATGTTAGAACCAGGTATAAACGGAGCTAGAGAGAGAGAGAGAGAGAGAGAGAGCGAAAGAGAAACAGAGAGAGTGAATGATCGATGATGAAATTAGACCCAACCAAATCATTACAAAACGAAAAGATAATTACTTGACACATTGGAAAGAATTAACAAAATAACAGAGAAAACTAGAATGCTTTTTGGCCCTAAACAGGGAGCAGACAGGGGTAGAATACCTGACCACTGTGACTGACCGAAAATTAAGGAAAGCTTTGAATACGTACAGACTCAGTGAGCATAGCCTTGCTATTGAGAGAGGACGCCGTAAGCAGACCTGGCTCTCAGGAGAAGACAGGCTATGTGCACACTGCCCACAAAATGAGGTGGAAACTGCACTTCCTCATCTCCTGCCAAATCTATGACTATATTAGAGACACATATGTGACTCATTTGAGGAAACTAGAGATATGTCGCTCTCACAGGAGAGCCATGGAGATCGCTTTAAAAAAAAAGATATCACAAAGTAGAACTGAAAAGGTGTTGCTCTTCACTTTCTGGAGGAGTTTTGAAATCGGTGGAATGCACGGTGGAGTTAGAGTATGATAGCTAAGGAGATGGAGGAAATTATGCCTTTTGATTGCAAATATGCAGACGGAGTCGAAAAAAGAACACACAGAAGGCTATTGCATAAAACACCTGTCTCCGGATTACATCTTCAAACTAAGGCAACAATGGCATCCGTGACAGAGAGGGAGAAGCATCCATCCATTTAAGATAGTCTATCTAGCTACATTTTCAGATATTACACATTTCTAGTTTAGTCAGAAAGTTGTTTTCATTTTAAGTTAAAGCGTACTGTTCGATAGCTAGCCAACGTTAGCTGGCTCACTTGCTAGCTAACGTTACGTGCGTGATCTGTCTACTAATCTTTTTCTTATCTCAGATTCATTTGCATTGCTAGTTATAGCCTAATGTTAGCTAGCTAGCTAACATTGAACCTGGTTGGTTAGCTACCTGCAGATTCATGCAGGGTAGTAATGTTATGAGTTGGGATTATGGTTCATTGTTTAGCAAGCTAGCTATATGTCTAAACAAAGACTCCACTATGCAAGTAACACTTTCAATATAATGTTCATGTTGTCACTGTGACAGCTATCAATAGACGTAGCTGGTAAATTCAGAGTGCAGAATAACTGACGAATTTATGGACGCTGAATTGTTGCCAGCAGCACAGTTGCGATAGCCAACATTTTGGATAACATAAAAACAGCCTAACCAGCTCTATAGGGCGGGTAAAACGGTCAGAGTGAGCTGTTCTCTCGTTTGTCTGGAAGTAGCTTGCAAGCTAGCCAACGTTAGCCAGTTAGCTTGGGTGCTTGACTGCTGTTAGGTCAGAATGCTTGAATCAACCCTACCTCCTGCAGGGACTAGGGCCTGGGATTAAAATAAAGAAATAAATACAATATAAATATAGGACAAAACACAAGAGCGACCTAAGACAACAACATAGCAAGGCAGCAACAAATGACAACACAGCATGTTAGCAACACAACATGAAAACAACATGGCAGCAACACAACCTTGACCTGTTCAGTGTGATTACCATTATTTGACCATGCTGGTCATTTATGAACATTTGAACATCTTGTCCATGTTCTGTTATAATCTCCAGAAGAGGACTTGCCACCCCTCATAGCCTGGTTCCTCTTTAGGTTTCTGCCTTTCTATGGAGTTTTTCCTAGCCACCGTGCTTCTACACCTGCATTGCTTGCTGTTTGGGGTTTTAGGCAATGTTTCTGTACAGCACTTTGATATATCAGCTGATGTAAGAAGGGCTATATAAATAAATTTGATTTGAACATGGTAGCAGCACAAAACACGGTACAAACGTTATTGGGCACAGACAACAGCACGAAGGGCAAGAGGTACACCCAAACAAGGGCACTGCGTTCATCCACCTCTGGCCTGCTCGCCTCCCTACCACTGAGGAAGTACAGTTCCCGCGCAGCCCAGTCAAAACTGTTCGCTGCTCTGGCCCCCCAATGGTGGAACAAACTCCCTCACGACGCCAGGACAGCGGAGTCAATCACCACCTTCCGGAGACACCTGAAACCCCACCTCTTTCAGGAATACCTAGGATAGGATAAAGTAATCCTTCTCACCCCCCCCCCCTTAAAAGATTTAGATGCACTATTGTAAAGTGGCTGTTCCACTGGATGTCTTAAGGTGAACGCACCAATTTGTAAGTCGCTCTGGATAAGAGCGTCTGCTAAATGACTTAAATGTAAATGTAATGTAGGTAGTTAGTAGACCTGGCCAAACACCAATATTCCTTAGCCGGCCCACAAGAATGGAATGGTCTACCGTATCAAAAGCTTTGGCCAAGTCAATAAAAATAGCAGGACAATATTGCTTAGAATCAAGGGCAATGGTGACATCATTGAGGACCTTTAAGGTTGCAGTAGACAACAATACATCACACAAAGCAGCCACAACTGCTCAGAGTCTTTTAATGACGAGATTGAGATAAAACTGTCCAGTTTGAGTGTTTGTCACAGCTCGTTCCAGTCGTTAGCTGCAGCCAACTGAAAAGACGAGCGACTCAGGGATGTGTGTGCTTTGGGAACCTTTAACAGAATGTGACTGGCAAAACGTGGAGGATGAGGGCTGCAGTAGATATCTCAGATAAGGGGGAGTGAGGCCTAAAAGGGTTTTTATAAATAAGCATAAACCAATGGGTCAAGTTTAAGGTGCTCCTTTAGCACCTTGGACTCAGTAACTGCCTGCAGGGAGAAACTTTGTAGCGTGGCAGGGGAAAAGAGGGAGGAGCATCAGGGCTAGTCGCATTAGAAGGGGTGGGAGATGAGGAAATGTTGGACTGGCAAGGAGGCATGGCTGAGTGAAATAGGTATCCTGACTTAATGAAGTGGTGATTAAAGAGCTCAGCCGTGTGCTTCTTGTCAGTAACAAACATCAACATTAAGGGACATGGGCAGCTGTGAGGAGGAGGGTTTATTCTCCGGGTCTTTAAATGTTTTCCAGAACTTCTTGGGGTTAGACGCACAGAGAGAGACCAGCTCTTTAAAGAAACTAACGTTGGTCTTCCGGATAGCCTGAGTGCACTTATTTCTCATTTGGCTGAATGATAGCCAGTCTGCTTGAGTATGCTCGGCACGAGCCTTTCACCTAAGGCAATTCTTGAGGTAATTCTTAAGATGGTGTGAACGATACTGAATGGGTGTAGACAAAGAAGAGCTCTCCAGTAGGTACCAAAACATTCAAGGCCATCTTCTCAAAAGGGAGGTTACAAGTTTATCAACTTCCAAAGCAGAATTACCTTCCCATTGTTCCTCATCTGTAGTGTATAATATACCATTTTCTATCTCTGAGTCTCTACTTTTATACAACGTAAAAACACAATTTCAAATGTTGATACATAACACAGAATCGAGCCGGTAGGACACATTGCACAGTCTCAAAGAATTCAAAAACAAATCCAATTATGTTAAACTCCCTATTGGGTGAAATACCACAGTGTGCCAGAGCAGCAACCAGTGAAGAACAAACACGATTGTAAATACAACCCATATTTATGTTTATTTATTTTCCCTTTTTTACTTTAACTATTTGCACATCGTTACCACACTGTATTTAGCCATAATATCACATTTGAAATGTCTCTATTCCTTTTGAACTTTTGTGAGTGTAATGTTTACTGTTCATTATTTAATGTATATTTCACTTTTGTTTATTATCTATTTCACTTGGTTTGGCAATGTGAACATATGTTTCCCATGCCAATAAAGCACTTTGAATTTTATTGAAACACACAGAGAGAGAGAGAGAGAGAGAGAGAGAGAGAGAGAGAGAGAGAGAGATGATGGGGAAACAAGAGAGATTTTTTTTTTAAACTAGCACAAGAGAGAGATTGTCAACCAAAAAGAGATTGAGAAAGAAAGATATAATCATAGAGAGAGAAAAATTATAAAGTGAGAGAGGGAAAGAGAGAGAAAAAATTAAGATGGGGGTTTATTTGGGGGGAGACCCACCATACTCAGGCACTTGTCCCGTGCCTCTCTTTAGCAACAGTCTCACCCGCCTGCACCCCGCCTTGATCAACTCAATGGCCAGGGCATGAGTCATGTCCCGGGTACTGTCGCCATTTATCTCAATGATTTGATCCCCCACCTGAGAGAGAGAAATAGTGAGAGGGATAGTGAGAGAAAAGAAACAAAGCCATCAAAAAGAGAGTGAAGATGGGACAGGATGAACAGAGACTTGTCAAATTATATGAAGTACCGCATTGCTATTGGGCTGGAAAAGAATGTTGCTGTGTTGCAGTCAGGACAGGAAGTGATGTCCCTCACCCTCATTCTGCCATTGTGGATGGCTGGCCCATCCTCTGCAAGTCGCAAAACAAACAGATCCATCTTGTACTCCCGTCCCCCACGGATACTGAAGCCAAAACCCTTCACACTCTTCTCCAGCTCTACCGTGAAGTAGTCAAAGTCCTGTGCACAGCACACAACCAAGAAGCAGCATTAGTTAAAAAAATATAGCCAATACATAGTCAATTTATACCTGTCTGTAGTCTGGGATGTGTAGTTTTACATGCTGTCTGTAATATGGCATTCTGGGGTATGTTGTCTTACCTGTGGTGTCCAGTAGAGGATTCTGGGATGTACAGATTTACCTGTGGTCTGAAGTCTGGGGGAAACTGCTCTAAAGGGAACTGTCTGTCCACTAAGTATTTTCTGTAATAGGGGATTCTCGGATATGTAGTCTCAACTGTGATGTTTAGTAGGGGATTCTAGGATGTGCAGTCTTATCTGTGGTCTGAAGTCCAGGAGGAACTGCACCAATGAAAGCTGTGCATATTTTGATTGTTTGTACTAGGGAATTCTTGGGTATGTAGTCGTACATATGGTGCACTGTAGTAATGCCTTCTGTGATGTGCAGTCTTACCTGTGGTCTGAAGTCAGGTGGAAACTGTGCGAGAGGGAACTGTGCAGCGAGTGTTGTCGAGTGTTGTCTGTAGTCGATGAGGGGAGGAGGGTGACGATAATCCAGTGTGGGCGGCTGCCGGTAATCAGCCACCGGAGGGTGCCGGTAGTCGACGGGGGGCTGCCGGTAGTCGGTAAACGGAGCCTGACGGATATCCGGTTTCACGTCCTGCCTGGCTTTCACCTCTGACCTGTAGACACCAGACAAATATGAGGTTGAGAAAGAGTGTGCGTATTCCCTATATAATGCAAGTGCAAACACAAACACACAAGAACCCTTCACGGTGGCAGCTCTCTCTCTGGGTGTGACAGACAACACTCCGGTTGGGCGCCATGTATTAAACACACACATCCGTAAATGTATACAAACATCCACAATCTTAGCATATGTTCACTTACCCTGCACACATACAACCCAAGTGCACGCTCTCGCTAATTGGAAAAGCACACACACAGGCAGGCTCACGCACGTCACACAGACACACAGACACACACACACACACACACACACACACACACACACACACACACACACACACACACACACACACACACACACACACACACACACAATGTAATATCTCTGTCATTCCCAAACGGCACAGGAAAAGCATCCTCTTAACTGTAGTCGTAATGACTGACACTGACAGACAGCGTCACGCATTCCTCCATCCTAACAGGAGATGATTGTGGACTACAGGAAAAGGAGGACCGAGCACGTCCCCATTTTCACCGACGGGGCTGTAGTGGAGTAGGTTGCTAGCTTCAAGTTCCTTGGCGTCCACATCACCAACAAACTAACATGGTCCAAGCACACCAAGACAGTTGTGAAGAGGGCACGACAAAACCAATTCCCCCTCAGGAGACTGAAAAGATTTGGAATGGGTCCTCAGATCCTCAAAAGGTTCTTCAGCTGCACCTGAGAGCATCCTGACGGGCAGGGTAGCCTAGTGGTTAGAGCATTGGACTAGTAACCGGAAGGTTGCCACCGAGCTGACAAGGTACAAATCTGTCGTTCTGCCCCTGAACAGGTAGTTAACCCACTGTTCCTAGGCTGTCATTGAAAATAAGAATTTGTTTTTAACTGACTTGCCTAGTTAAATAAAGGTAAAAAATAAACATGTACATATTACCTGGACTAACCGGTGCCCCTGGATATTGACTCTGTACCGGTACCCCCTGTATGTAGCCTCGCCATTGTCATTTTACTGCCGCTCCTTAATTATGTGTTACTTTTACTTCATACTTTAGAAAGTATTTTCCTAAACTGCAAACTGCATTGTTGGTTATGGGCTTGTAAGTAAGCATTTCAGTGTAAGGTCTACACCTGTTCGGTGCATGTGACAAATAAAATTTGATTTGATTTGAAATACCTGCCGTCGTGGAGGTAGAGCGGGGGAGGGTGGCCGGGTGGCTGGGCGACCGAGCTCTGCTGGGTGCCTGCCGGGCTGGGCTGGGCGGCCGCTCCTGGGGTAGGCTGCGTGGCTGCTGCTGGTTCTTGGCCTGGCTGGTCTGGTGTTTGGCCGGGCAGAGCTGGTGGTGCTGGGCCTTCCTGGGTGGTGGTTGTCTGTCCCGGCTGGGCTGGTGCATGACCCGGCTGGGATGCTCCTTGGCTGGGCTGGTTGACTATGGGGCTGGGCTGGGCCTGGGGGCTGTGTTTCTGGGTCATGGGGCTCTGCTTTTCTGAGCTGGGCCTCGAGTGGGGATCTAAGATGGAGAGACGGAGTTGTGTTTCACTATATTTGATCATTCCAATATATTGGTATCACTTCGCGGCGGAGGGATACATCTGAGGTGAGGATTTACAGACTTACTCCCGTATACAGTTGTGTCACGGCTGGGGTCCGCCCCTATATATAGATCCCATGGCAGCGGCACACACTCTTTTTCATTTTCATGGCGGACGTCCATATGGTTTGAGGTACAAACTTTCTGAAGTTCGCTTGGTAAGTCACTGGTAAGTGTAATATCTTGCGTGGAAGTATACTCACTGGCTGTTTGTAGCCTGGAGCAGCTGGCCACATGGTCAGCCCCTCCTCTAGAGTGCTCCACTCGCTGCGCGCGGTTGATCTGTATCTTCCGCCCGTGGTTTGTCGTGCTTGTTTCGTTAGCTGGAGCCTACATCCCTAAGTGGTGCAGCACCTGTGGGACAAGTTCGTGAGAGTGCAGGTGAACCTGTTTGCCTCCCTGGACAATGAACACTGCCCCCTGTGGTACTCCATTTTGGAGCCACCAGGGCCTCTGGGCTTGGATGCTCTGGCTCACGATTGGCCAGGGATGGAGCTTATGCATTCCCCCCTTTTCCTCTGATCCAGTCTGTGCTGGACAGGACCAGGATGGCAGAGCATCGTCTGCTTCTGGTGGCCCCATACTGGTACAGAAAACCCTGGTTCAGCCTTCTCTTGTCACTGTTGTCTGGTACACCATGGGACCTTCCCCTGAGACTGGAACTGCTGTCTTAGGTCAGGGGAACTCTGTGGCATCTGAGGCACCAATGGTCCATGCTAGGACTACAGGAGGGTGTAATGACCACCATGCAGAGCGCAAGGGCGCTGATTACAACCGCGGCATACCAGTTGCGCTGGCGGTTGTTCTGCTCTTGGTGCACTGGTATTGAGGTTGTGCCCGAGTCATGCGGGGTGCAGTATGTTCTCCAATACCTGCAGTCTCGCTTGGATGAGGGCTTGGCAGCCTGTACACTGAGAGGGTATTTTGGCTGTTATATCTGCCTGTCATGCGGGGTGGATGGACAGGCCAGTGGGACGCCATCCCTTGGTCTCCAGGTTTATGAAGGGGGTGAGTCGCATGCGTCCAACTAAGACCTGCTCAATGGCGATCTGGGGTCTATATATAGGGGCGGACCCCAGCCTTGACACAGGTGTACACGGGAGTAAATCTGTAAGTCCTCACCTCGGATGTTTCCCTCCGCTGTGGAGTGATACCAATATATTGGAGTGATCCATATAGCTCACATAACCCTGGTTACATATGTAACCTTCATTATCATGTGTGGCGTACAGCAGGTCAGCCACCAGGGGGAGACTCATCAAGGCCTGGTGACAGATGGAGTCTACATCATGATGGCTCCCTCTGCTGGACGTGCCAGGTCTCGACGTGCCAGGTCTCCGGCCAGGGCTAATTGGGGCTGATTGTGATTGGTGAGTAATCAAGGGGATGATTGCTCACCAGCTGGACGAGTCCCGTAAAGCTGCCAGAAGGGCAGCACATGGGAGAGGGGACTGGGGTAAGAGAGGTTACTCCCGTATAGTTGTGCTCAGTGCCAGAGATAACAAAAGGAGCTCGGTTTTGTTCCCCCCAGGATACAGCAAGACCTCGGGGCCCAGAAGACGGTATCCCGGAGAAGATCTCCTGGAGGAGACCTGTTATTTTATTTTCGGATGTTACCTGAATAGACACCCTTGAAACCAAGCTAATCCAACTCTGTCCATGTCTGATCTGTGTAAATGTCTTTACCAAACCCCCTGGTCTGCCACACATGGTAACAACAGAGTTTTTAAATGTTTAGTTTTTCCTCCCCAATTTCCGTGATATCCAATTGGTAGTTACAGTCTTGTCCTATCGCTGCAACTCCCATACAGACTCGGTAGAGCGAAGGTCGAGAGCCATGCATCCCCCGAAACACGACCCTGCCAAGCCGCACTGCTTCTTGACACACTGCTCGCTTAACCCGGAAGCCAGCCTCACCAATGTGTTGGAGGAAACACCTTACAACTGGCAACCGAAGTCAGCGTGCATGCGCCCGGCTCGCCACAAGGAGTCAATAGAGTGCGGTGGGACGTCGACATACCGGGAGGTCCCTGCAACACAGCCTGGAATCAAACCCGGGTCTGATGTGATGCCTCAAGCACTGCGATGCAGTGCCTTTGACCGCTGCGCCACTCAAAAAGCTTAACAGAGATGTGTTGTGCTAGTAATGGAGCAACAGTTGCTCGAAACAACAGTGTGTCCCGAACAGCGGGAGCAGGAGAAATCGTGAACTAATTGAAAAATGAACATGTAATAGGAAAGGAAATTACACTTTTAGTCTCCAGAGATGTAGAAGCCATTCTAGCTCTGTCTGTTTTTCTTTCTTTGTCTCTTTCTTTCCGTCACTCTTTTTCTCTTTCCCTCGACCACTAACAGACATTATTTATACAGGTTTTTCTCTTTTTCACTCTAGAGTACGTGGTCAACTTTCACAACTCTTAGTACAAAACTCAAAACAGATAAGGGTCTTTCTATAAACTAGGGTATTAAGTGAGCATTTCTTATAGTGGAGCTGTTTGGAGCTATCACACAGTAATGAATAATAATTAGCATTTATTTGTGAAGACATTAAGACATAAACGGTGGACATACGTTAATATAGTTCATGACTGTTTAAAAACCTTTCTCATGCTTGGAGTCTTTACAGATTTGGCAAATATCGTGTGACATAAAACACTACCTTTCTTTCCTTCCATTTTTGACTCAGATGTTTGTTGTTATATCATATACTAAGCATTTACTAAGCAATTGAATTTCACATTGACTTTGATACTGTGAATGTCCAGGATATTGCTGTCAGACTCTTGTCCTGTATGGAGATCTCGGGAAGTGTACTGTAATCTCGTAACATTTCGTAACATTTCGTATCACCCTATGTTAGGGCGTGAAAACAGTTTTCGTGGACACACATATCCAAAATAATGTATGTGATTGCAAATTCCAATGCTTCAAACAGAAAGAGTAAATATGATTCTTTTTTTTTTTAAATCGATACTGTCATTAAAAGGTTTCTTCAATAATGACGTGTAATAGTTGTTTGATGGGTGTTTGATGTCTAGCTGTCTAGTTATGTGGGGACATTATTGCGCAGCATCAGCTGATTCAGGAAAGGAAAACATTTCTGAATGACAGTCAAATGATAAAGGGCTTGTGTGATACTGCACGCGATTTATTAACAACAGGCAAAGTGCTGGAACTAATGTTGATCTCGAGGATTGACAGAACATTTTGGTGTCTATGTCGTTATGTTGGTCAAAATAATTTGCCGATTTCATCGACAACATTAAATCAAGATTCCTGAGGTAAGACCCGAGTTAAAATGGAGCAATCGGGAATGTGAAAACTGTCTGTTTATTAGCTCTTAAAAAATGTAAAGTTGCTTGTTTTTACGTTTTTACACATAAAGCCAAAAAACAACTTGATATTTTGATGTTCAAATATGTGTGGAGTTAAATGTGGAATGCCTGGTCAAGTGTACAGCCAACACTTCCTGTCCTTTCAAAGTAGGAGGTCATCCTTCTAACGCCATTCTATGAATCTATTATCTATTAATTAATTGATTAACCCCCTAAGGTTTGATGTCTGCGCCCCCACGGAAATCTAGTTAGCGTTATAAAAAATCCCCATAAAAATCTGTCAGTTTAAGCTAGAGATCTGTTTTTTTGCATTTTAGACAGGGCTTAGACTCTAATGGGTTAATAGCTGCCCATACCATATTGACTTATTAACTAACCATTGTTACTGTAAATGGTTAGCCTATCTGCCAACTTCTGTCTATAGCGTCCGAACAGTTTGGGCTACACAATACCCATACAGTGCCACAGTGCCAAGATAAGATTACTCCATTTCTGCATAAGATTTAGTGTGTATTGGCTTATTAATGAACTGCTGTTACTGTAAATGGTTATCTAACTGATATACTATACTGTATCCTAGTTACCTAGTTAACCATGGTTAATCTTACTAAATTATGCTAAAGCCAAAACAACAGTATCGATTGCTAGATTAAAAATATGCCCTAGCTATAGTTAGCCAGTGGTTGCACATCTAACTAGCTGGAATGAAGCAATAGTAGACAAGTAAAAAATATAATTTCACTTCTTACAGCAGGTCTCCAGCCTCCAGACCTGTCTGATCAGCCTGACAGGGCGCCGTGGGTGTCCAGTTTACACCTATGCAAATCAGAGTGTGTATAGCACTGGACTTAAACATCCAACCAATGCCTCAAGTGTCGTGCTGTATGTCCACCACACACCCAAACAGTTGTGGGGTCCCGTCCAGAAACAACCCCTACCCCTGGACACTTCTGGAAATCTAAAAATAATTGGACAGGTCTAAGCAATACTACCAAGTCTATAGGGATTTCGCTATACCTGCAATAACATAACAGTGCAAGTGGTGGGCTATGCAAAGAGATGAGTGAAGTGACACGCCTTGCAAAATACTCATTAATAAATGTAAAGTCCCTAAACTCGGCTTCTTAGTCCCTAAAAGTCCCTAAACTGCTCATAGACCATCAAGGGTCGATGGCTTTTTTTCTATTCCAATTTATTGCAAAGGCTGCTAAAACCATTTATACCCACAGCCTTGTTGCGTACTTACAGTACAGTGCACTTTTACTCCATTCTCTGCCTGACTCTCAACAAATGCCACCAGATTATTATTTTTTATTGTTGCCATCTATTCTGTAACATTCCACAAGTAAATGTAGTAAATAAAACACATACATTAAATAGCTCAAGTCTTGAAAATATGTTAAATCTTTATTTATTTATTTTTTATCTGTGGATAGTAGCCGAGGCTTTATGGCTTCGCCATCAACTTGTAAATTTACTAGACATCACCTGCGTATATTCAGTCATCACATATATTTTAAGAATATAATGTAATATAACAGAACATTTTTGTTACTCTTATAATATAAACCTTACAGTGTAACAACAGTTTTAGTAAGTAATAGGCTACATACAGACAAGTTACAGCTTCTTCTGACAAAGTGACTGAGTGGAACAGAGGAATAGCAAATTTGACAAAATGTATCTAAATTCAAAAACCCTCTTTTTATTTATCCTAATCATTCAGTTCATTCAAATTCAATGATAATACATTTTGTCAATCCCGTTCAACAACTCCAAATCGCTTTGGCAAATGCTCCAAAGGGATAAACTGAAATAACATGATAGGTTAATTAAATAATCGACAGGAAAAAAGTGATTATTTATTAGCCTAGTGGATATAAGTACCGTAGACATATCATGTGAAATCATTGTCAAAGAGATATTGTTGATTGACAAACAAGTGCAGCCACCAGCCAGCCTTAGCTGGACAGCACCTGACAGTCTGCACAGCGCGATATCAATCCAGAGCATATCGGACTGCTTCTCTCTACCATGTCACCGGATTCCTGCCACTCTGGATTATTACACCAGATCATTGCAGCTAACTAGCTGCAAACAACTAACGCCTCTGTCCCGAAGCAAGCACCCCCGCTTTTACGCTACTGCTACTCTCTGTTCATCATATATACATAGTCACTTTAACGATATCTACGCGTACATACTACCTCAATCAGCTCGACTAACTGGTGCCTGTATGTAGCCTCGCTACTATTTTTCACCGTCTATTTTACTGTTGTTTTCATTTCTTTACTTACCTTTTGTTCACCTAATACCTTTTTTTCACTGTTGGTTAGAGCCTGTAAGTAAGCATTTCACTGTTGTAGTCGGCGAACTAGACAAATAAACTTTGATTTGATTTAAAACACTTCAACGAGCAGGCCTTTCTCTAATCGACCTGGCCCGGGTATCCTGAAAGGATATTGACCTCATTCCATCATTAGAGGATGACTGGTTATTCTTTAAAAGTGCTTTCCTCATCATCTTAAATAAGCCCCATTCAAAAAATGTAGAACTAAGAACAGATATAGCCCTTGGTTAACTCCAGACTTGACTGCCCTTGACCAGCACAAAAACATCCTGCGACGTACTGCATTAGCATCGAATAGCCCCCGCGATATGCACATTTTCAGGGAAGTTAGGAACAAATATACACAGGCAGTAAGGAAAGCAAAGGCTAG
Source organism: Oncorhynchus nerka (assembly GCF_034236695.1). NCBI lineage: Eukaryota > Metazoa > Chordata > Actinopteri > Salmoniformes > Salmonidae > Oncorhynchus > Oncorhynchus nerka. The sequence goes on from NC_088420.1 coordinate 55,009,442, forward strand.
CTTTTTCAAACATAAATTTGCATCCTGTAGCATAAACTCCAAAACGTTCCAGGACACTGTAAAGTCTGAGGCTAGGAAACACTGTCACCACCAATAAATCTACGATAATCGAGAATTTCAATAAGCATTTTTCTACAGCTGGCCATGATTCCCACCTGGCTACCCCTACCCCGGTCAACAGCTCTGCACCCCCCACAGCAACTTGCCCAAGCCTCCCTCTCAGCCACGCTCAATGTCCTAAAATATATCATAAACGCCATCGATAAAAGACAATACTGTGCAGCCGTCTTCATCAACCTGGCCGAGGCTTTTGACTGTCAATCACCACATTCTTATTGGCAGACTCAACAGCCTTGTTTTCTCAAATGACTGCCTCGCCTGGTTCACCAACTACTTCTCATATAGAGTTCAGTGTGTCAAATCAGATACCATGTTGTCCGGACCTCTGGCAGTCTCTATGGGGGTGCCACAAGGTTAAATTCTTGGGCAGTCTTTTCTCTGTACACATCAATGATGTCACTCTTGCTGCTGGTGATTCTCTGATCCACCTTCATGCAGATGGCACCATTCTGTATACTTCTGGCCTTTCTTTGGACACTTTGTTAACAAACCTCCAGACGAGCTTCAATGCCGTACAACACTCCTTCCGTGGCCTCCAACTGCTCTTAAATGCAAGTAAAACTAAATGCATGCTCTCAACCGATCGCTGCCCGCACCCGCCCCGCCCGTCTAGCATCACTACTCTGGACGGTTCGGACTTAGAATATGTGTACAATTACAAATACCGAGGTGTCTGGTTAGACTGTAAACTCTCCTTCCAGACTCATATTAAGCATCTCCAATCCAAAATTAAATCTAGAAACGGCATCCTATTTCACTACAAAGCATCCTTCACTCATGCTGCCAAACATACCCTCGTAAAACTGACTATCCTACCGATCCTTGACTTCGGCGATGTCATTTACAAAATAGCCTCCAACACTCTACTCAGCATTTTTTTTAAACCTTTATTTAACTAGGCAAGTCAGTTAAGAACAAATTCTTATTTTCAATGACGACCTAGGAACAGTGGGTTAACTGCCTGTTCAGGGGCAGAACGACAGATTTGTACCTTGTCAGCTTAGGGGTTTGAACTTGCAACCTTCCGGTTACTAGTCCAACGCTCTAACCACTAGGCTACCCTGGATGTAGTCACAGTGCCATTAATTTTGTCACCAAAGCACCATATACTACCCACCACTGTGACCTGTATGCTCTCGTTGGCTGGCCCTCGCTTCATATTCGTCAGCAAACCCACTGGCTCCAGGTCCTCTATGAGTCTTTGCTAGGTAAAGCCCAGCCTCATCTCAGCTCACTGGTCACCATAGCAGCACCCACCCGTGTACGAGCTCCAGCAGGTATTTCTCACTGGTCATCCCCAAAGCCAGCTCCTCCCTCGTTTGGCCGCCTTTCCTTCCAATTCTCTGCTACCAATGATTGGAACGAAATGCAAAAATAACTGATGCTGGAGTCTTATAACTTTAAGCATCAGCTGTCAGAGCAGCTTTACCGATCATTGCACCTGTACACAGCCCATCTGTAAATAGCCCACCCAACTACCTCATCCTCATATTGTTATTTATTGTTTTGCTCCTTTGCACCCAGTATCTCTACTTGCACATGCATCTTCTGCACATCTATCACTCCAATGTTTATTTGCTAAATTGCAATTATTTCACAGCCATGGCGTATTTCTTGCCTTACCTCCTTACACCCTGTGCACACACTGTATATAGACTTTTTCTATTGTGTTATTGACTGTACGTTTGTTTATTCCATGTTTAACTGAGTTGTTGTTTGTCGCACTGCTTTGCTTTATCTTGGCCAGGTCGCAGTTGTAAATGAGAACTTGTTCTCAACTGGCCTACATGGTTAAATATAGGTGAAATAATTATTTTAAATCAAATAGATTACAATGTTATTTTTCTGCCTGTTTGGAACACAATTAACCAAATTGTAAAGCCTTTAATACAGCACAGCAAAGTTCCAAAACAGACAGATTTGTTAAATGGTTTTATCCTATATTTTGTGGATGCATAAGGCTTGGTGATCACAGAATCAGTAGGATATTTTTTTTTTAAACACTCAAATAGGAACAGAAGCATAGGGCTGAGTGACTCACTCATTCCTGGACTTCATTCCAAATAAGTTATATAATAATGCAGGGTTAAAGACTCATTCTTTATGATTTTCTTTAGTATACGCAGTCTCTTGTTACAGCTCATTCCGTTTGAATTATGTGGATTATAATAAATTGATATACAGTGCATTCGGAAAGTATTCAGACCCATTAACTTTTTCCACATTTTGTTACTTTACAGCCTTATAAAATTGATGAAATTATTATTTTTTTCCACATCAATCTATACACAATAGCCCATACTGACAAAGAGAAAACAGGTTTTTAGAAGTGTGTGCGAATAAAACAAAACAGAAGTACATTATTTATATAGGTATTCAGACCCTTTGCTTATGAGACTCGAAATTGAGTCCAGGTGCATCCTGTTTCCATTGATCATCCTTGAGGTGTTTATACAACTTGATTGGAGTCCACCTGAGGTAAATTCAATTGATTGGACATGATTTGGAAAGGCACACCTGTCTATATAAGGTCCCACAGTTGACAGTGCATGTCAGAGCAAAAACTAAGTCATGAGGTAGGAGGAATTGTGTGTAGAGGTCTGAGACAGGATTGTGTCGAGGCACAGATCTGGGGAAGGATACCAAAACATTTACGCAGCATTGAAGGTCCCCAAGAACACAGTGGCCTCCATCATTCTTAAATGGAACTAGTTTGGATCCACAAAGACTCTTACTAGAGCTGGCCGATCGGCCTAGCTGAGCAATAGGGAGAGAAGGGCCTTGGGTGGGAATTTGACAGAGTTCCTCTGTTGAGATGGGGAAAACCTTCCAGAAGGACATCCATCTCTGCAGCACTCCACCAATCAGGCCTTTATGGTAGAGTGGCCAGATGGAAGCCACTCCTCAGTAAAAGGCACATGACAGCCCACTTGGACTCTCAGACCATGAGAAACAAGATTCTCTAGTCTGATAAAACCAAGATTGAGCTCTTTGGCCTAAATGCCAAGCATCATGTCTGTAGGAAACCTGGCATCATCCCTACAGTGAAGGTGGCAGCATCATGCTCTGGGGATGTTTTTCAGCGGCAGTGATTGGGAGACTAGTCAGGATCAAGAGAAAGATGAACGGAGAAAAGTACAGAGAGATCTTTGCTAAAAACCTGCTCCAGAGCGCTCTGGACCTCAAACTGGGGCGAAGGTTCACCTTCCAGAAGGACAACAACCCTAAGCACACAGCCAAACAGTGCTGGTTTCAAGCGCAGGGCTGGGAGAGCAGGCAAGAGTGATGACAGGAAATCTGATGGGCAAAAGTACAGGCAAAAAGGCCTCGTTAGTGAGGATGGCCAAAAACTACGATACACTCGAGGACTAATATGGAAATAAACAGAGCTCCGAATAGAACATGCTTCAAAACAAACAAAGAACTGAACTAAATAGTGTGTAAATTATATACAGGTGTGAACAGGTGATCAGAATTCAGGTGATTGGGATCTGGAGAGTGAGCTGCATTCAGGGGATCTATGCGTTTGAGAGTGTGAGTTGGAAGCAGACGTTACATGTAGAATAATACAGAAGACATCAATACTATGAAATAACACATATGCAAACATGTAGTAACCAAAAAAGTGTTAAACAAATGAAAATATATTTTATATTTGAGATTCTTCAAATAGCCACCACTGTTACTTCCGGCGCCTACAGAGAAGGCCGCCTCACTTCGCGTTCCTAGGAAACTAGGCAGTATTTTGTTTTTTTACGTGTTATTTATTACATTGGTACCCCAGGTAATCTTAGGTATTATTACATGCAGTCGGGAGGAACTACTGGATATAAGAGCAACGTCAACTCACCATCATTATGACCAGGAATTTGACTTTCCCGAAGCGGATCCTGTGTTTGGCCCACCACCCGGGACAATGGTTCGGATCCCAATAGAACAATAGAACAACGCCGTAAAAGGGGCTGACCACAACTCCATTTGGTTGCTTCCAGCCTATAGACAGAAACTAAAACAGGAGCTCCCGCGCTCAGGTCTGTTCAACGCTGGTCCGACCAATCTGATTCCACGCTTCAAGATTGCTTCGATCACGTGGATTGGGATATGTTCCGCATTGCGTCAAACAACAACATTGACGAATACGCTGATTCGGTGAGCGAGTTTATTAGCAAGTGCATTGGCGATGTCGTACCCACAGCACCTATTAAAACATTCCCCAACCAGACACCGTGGATTGATGGTAGCATTCGCGCGAAACTGAAAGTGCGAACCACTGCTTTTAACCCGGGCAAGGTGACCGGAAACATGACCAAATACAAACAGTGTAGTTATTCCCTCCGCAAGGCAATCAAACAAGCTAAGCGTCAGTATAGAGACAAAGTAGAAATCGCAATTCAACGGCTCAGACACAAGACGTATGTGGCAGGGTCTACAGTCAATCCCCGTCGCGGACCAGGATGTCTTGCTCCCAGATTGACTAAACAACATCTTTACTCGCTTTGAGGACAATACAGTGCCACTGACACGACCAGCTACCAAAACCATTCGGACTCTCCTTCACTGCAGCCGACATGAGCAAAACATTTAAACATGTTAACCCTCACAAGGCTGCAGGCCCAGATGGCATCCCCAGCCGTGTCCACAGAGCATGCGCAGACCAGCTGGCTGGTGTGTTTACGGACATATTTAATCAATCCTTATCCCCGTTTGCTGTTCCCACATGCTTCAAGAGAGCTACCATTGTTCCTTTTCCCAAGAAAGCTAAGGTAACTGAGCTAAATGACTACCACCCCGTAGCACTCACTTCCGTCATCATGAAGTGCTTTGAGAGACAAGTCAAGGACCATATCACCTCCACCCTAGACCCACTCCAATTTGCTTATCGCCCCAATAGGTCCACAGACGATGCAATCACAACCACACTGCCCTAACCCATCTGGAAAAGAGGAATACCTATGTGAGAATGCCGTTCATCGACTACAGCTCAGCATTTAACACCATAGTACCCTCCAAACTCGTCATCAAGCTCGAGACCCTGGGTCTCGACCCCGCCCTGTGCAACTGGGTACTGGACTTCCTGACGGGCCGCCCCCAGGTGGTGTGGGTAGGTAACAACATTTCCACCCCGCTGATCCTCAGCACTGGGGCCCCACAAGGGTGCGTTCTGAGCCCTCTCCTGTACTCCCTGTCCACCCACGACTGCTTGGCCATGCACGCCTCCAACTCAATCATCAAGTTTGCAGACGACACTACAGTGGTAGGCTTGATTACCAACAATGACGAGAGCCCACAGGGAGGAGGTGAGGGCCCTCGGAGTGTGGTGTCAGGAAAATAACCTCACACTCAACGTCAACAAAACAAAGGAGATGATCGTGGACTTCAGGAAACAGCAGAGGGAGCACCCCCCTATCCACATCGACGGGACAGTAGTGGAGTGTAGAAAGTTAAGTTCCTCGGCGTACACATTACGGACAAACTGAATTGGGCCACCCACACAGACAGTGTGGTGAACCGCAGGAGGCTGAAGATATTCGGCTTGTCACCAAAAGCACTCACAAACTTTTACAGGTGCACAATCGAGAGCATCTTGTTGGGCTGTATCACCGCCTGGTACGGCAATTGCTCCCCCCACAACCGTAAGGCTCTCCAGAGGGTAGTGAGGTCTGCACAACGCATCACCGGGGGCAAACTACCTGCCCTCCAGTACACCTACACCACCCGATGTCACAGGAAGGCCATAAAGATCATCAAGGACAACAACTACCCGAGCCACTGCCTGTTCACCCCACTATCATCCAGAAGGTGAGGTCAGTACAGGTGCATTAAAGCAAGGACCGAGAGACTGAAAAACAGCTTCTATCTCAAGGCCATCAGATTGTTAAACAGCCACTACTAACATTGAGTGGCTGCTGCCATATATGTAAAACATGTATCCCTAGTCACTTTAAACAATGCCACTTAATATAATGTTTACATACCCTGCATTACTCATCTCATATGTATATACTGTACTCTATACCACCCACTGCATCTTGCCATCTTTATGTAATACATGTATCACTAGCCACTTTAAACAAAAATGTTTTATGGCTGCAGGGGCAGTATTGAGTAGCTTGGATGAAAAGGTGCCCATTGTAAATGGCCAGCTCCTCAGTCTCAGTTGCTAATATATGCATATTATTATTAGTATTGGATAGAAAACACTCTGAAGTTTCTAAAACTGTTTGAATTATGCCTATGAGTATAACAGAACTTATATAGCAAGCAAAAACCTGAGAAATTCCACTTCCTGTTTTTTTTCTGGGGGTGGCAGATCTTCAACCAAGGTCTCATTGAAATTACAGCGAGATATGGATGAGTTTTCACTTCCTACGCCTTCCACTATATGTCAACAGTCAATAGAACTTTGTCTGATGACTCTAATGTGAAGGGGGGTCGAATGATACAGGAAACGAGTTGACCATGCATTCACTATGCGCGTTCACAGGGGAAGCACCTGCGTTCCACCGGTCATCTGAAGTCATTCTAATTCTCCGGTTGGAATGTTATTCAAGATATATGTAAACAACATTCTAAAGATTGATTCAGTACATCATTTGACATGTTTCTACTGACTGTTACAGAACTTTTGGACATTTCGTCACGTTATAGTGGACGCGCTGTGACTTTGGAATGGTTTACCAAACGCGCTAAACAAAGTAGCTAATTGGACATAATTAATGGACATTTTCGAACAAATCAAGCATTTATTGTGGACCTGGGATTCCTAGGACTGCATTCTGAGGTAAAGGAAACATTTAAGTCATTTAGCAGACGCTCTTATCCAGAGCAACTTACAAATTGGTGCGTTCACCTTAAGACATCCAGTGGAACAGCCACTTTACAATAGTGCATCTAAATCTTTTAAGGGGGGGGGGGTGAGAAGGATTACTTTATCCTATCCTAGGTATTCCTGAAAGAGGTGGGGTTTCAGGTGTCTCCGGAAGGTGGTGATTGACTCCGCTGTCCTGGCGTCGTGAGGGAGTTTGTTCCACCATTGGGGGGCCAGAGCAGCGAACAGTTTTGACTGGGCTGCGTGGGAACTGTACTTCCTCAGTGGTAGGGAGGCGAGCAGAGAAACATTTATCATGTATTTTCTGGTTTCTGTTGACTCCAACATGGCGGCTAATTTGGCTTCTGTTCTGAGCGCCGTCTCAGATTATTGCATATGTTGCTTTTTCCGAAAACTTTTTTTGAACTCTGACACAGCGGTTGCATTAAGGAGAGGTATATCTATAATTCCATGTGTATAACTTGTATTATCATCTACAAGTATGACAAGTATTTATGTTGAAACGATGTGGCTATGCAAAATCACTAGATGTTTTTGGAACTAGTGAATCTAAATAGCCAATGTAAACTCAGATTTTTTTATATAAATATGAACTTTATCAAACAAAACATGTATGTATTGTGTAACATGAAGTCCTATGAGTGTCATCTGATGAAGATAATTCAAGGTTTGTGATTCATTTTATCTTTATTTCTGCTTTTTGTGAATGCTATATTTCACTGGAAAATGGCTGTGCTTATTGTGGTTTGGTGGAGACCTAACATAATTGTTTGTAGTGCTTTCGCTGAAAAGCCGATTTGAAATCGGACACTTTGGTGGGATTAACAACACGATTACCTTTAAAGTGATATAAAACACATGTATGTTTTAGGAATTGTAATGATGAGATTTCTGTGGTTTGAATTTGGCGCCCTCTATTTTCACTGGTAGTTGTCATATCGATCCAGGTATTGGGATTGCAGCCATAAATCAAATCAAATCAAATTTATTTATATAGCCCTTCGTACATCAGCTGATATCTCAAAGTGCTGTACAGAAACCCAGCCTAAAACCCCAAACAGCAAGCAATGCAGGTGTAGAAGCACGGTAGCATAAGGTAGCTGTTGTGAAATGGTTAGGTTAGATTACTCGTTGGTTATTACTGCATTGTCGGAACTAGAAGCAAAAGCATTTTGCTATTCTCGCATTAACATCTGCTAACCATGTGTATGTGACAAATAAAATGTGATTTGATTTGATTTGCCTTGATGACAGCTTTGCAAACGTAATTGGTTCTTTCTTTTGTTGTTACAGGAGCAAAATGCAATTATTTTGTCAAAATGTATAAATGCTCGAGTCTGTTGAATAATATATAATTTGAATGGCGAGTCCAGCTTAACCTGTTCAAGAGAAGTAGGGGTCAGCATAAAGATAATAAGCCAGAGGTATACTGTAATAGTATGGACCATCTAGAGACAGCAATTTCTTGTCATTCCATTCCATGTGAGTACTCACTATTTGAGTATACTGCTACTCTCCCTCTCTCTATCCATCCCTCCCTCATGCCATCCCTCTTCTCTCATCTCTCTCATATCCTCTGACTCCCTCCCTCCCTATTCTCTGCTCTCTTTCCCTCTCTCCTTCTCTCCCTCCCTACGCTCTCATTTTCTCTGACTCACCTTCCTCCGGTATGATGTGCAGGGTGACGATGAGTCCGGCGTCTTTGATGAGCTTGACGATGTCAGCGTGGGGCATGCTGATGATGGACTGCCCGTTGACGGCCAGGATCCGGTCGCCAACCTTCAGGCAGCCAAAGCGATCCGCTGGGCTGCCCTCGATGATACGCCCAATCTTGTGGGGCACAGCTAGTACGGGGAGTAGAATCAATGTTTTGGCAAATATGTGCATAAACTTGTTATTTGCTGGACAGAAAATAAATTGTAACTGAAAGTATTGCCCGCAAATCTGCCCCCTGGTGGTTTATTGAGATGCACACACAAACAAGAATGTTTTGATCCCACTGGGTAGTTGAAGAACATCCCAGTGGGACTGAAATGTTGTCTTGCGTGTTTCTCAACAAACCACTATGGGAGCACATTACAGAAGAAACATTTTAACGTCTGTTGGTCTCAAATCACTCCCTATCGCTACCCCAGGGTTTCCCAAACTCGGTCCTGTGGATCCCAAGGGGTGCACATTTTGGTTTTTGCCCTAGGCACTACACAGCGAATTCAAATAATCAAAGCTTGATGATGAGTTGATCATTTGAATACGCTGCATAGTGCTAGGGCAAAAACCAACATATGCACAGGGATTGACAAAGTGCACTGAGCAGTCACACAACTTGAGCCTACTCCGAGTTTGCCCCATTGGGCAGGTGATAAAAAAAAGTTACAAAAGCTGAAGAACATACACACATGCAGGTACTTTCCACAGGTGCTGGAGTTGTAGGCAAACCCATAGAAACATAAAGGAAAACTCTGCACACTGCTGCTCATGCTGCCAGGTGATATTGATTAACAACAATGTTTCGACCCTTAGGTCTTCATCAGGCATCCATATCCCAGGTGGGGGTGGAAGGTCCTATATATAAGGGCAGTACTCAGTGATATCACTTCCTGTAACAGGAGGTAGAAAAATGTATAACAGTTTCACAATATTAACATTCAATGTATCAAAATATATGATCATACACAGGGAATGATCATACACAGGGAATGATCATACACAGGGAATGATCATACACAGTAATTCACATACAGTATTCAATTAGGATGAAAAAAAAACAATAAAAACAGATTCAGGTCAAAATTAAGGCCAATTAAGGATGTTGAGCCTGTGGATCCAAAAATACTCCCTTTGAAGAAGTTTCCTCTCAATGTCCCCTCCCCTGCGTGACATCTTGACCATTTCTATTTCAATGTATCTCAGAGAGTAAATAGGATGTCCAGCTTGTACAAAATGAGCAGTAACTATATTGTCGTCTCACCTGTCCGTATATTGCTGCGGTGCTCATTGATTTGTGTCTTAAGGCTTCTACAGATTTTCCCTTTGTAAGACAGACCACAGGGACATTTCAACATGTAAATAACATTGGTGGACATGCAGGTAATCAAGCCCTTGATCTTAAATCTTTGTCCTGTGCGGGTGTGGATAAATGAGTTGCATTTGTACGTAAAGCTGCATTGAGCACATTGGCCACAGTTGTAATTACCCTCTGGAACCTTGTCCAACAAAGTTTCCCTTTTATTGGATTCAGGGTAAACGTTGAACATTGTTATACGCATAAGCATAGTATATAAAGGAGTGGAAGAGACTGGTTTTTATGTCAGAGGTTAATGGTTCTCTGTAGAAAGGCAGATGGCTTTGGAATGCGTTGGGTGGACGGGAGGAAGTCACAGGATTGCTATAGGGGAAGCAGATGGACATCTAAGGATTCGGTGAAGGAGGGGTTGAAGTCAGATCCCCTGAAGGGAGAAATTATGGTTCACTATCCTAATACCCTCTTCCTGTCAAATCATAAGATGTAAGGATTAGAGGGAAGGAGGAGTGCCCAAAGAGGAGTATATATATATATATATATACACACACCTGTAGTGATGGAAACATGTCTTCGTCTGAACACAGCTGTGTTCAACTTGGTTAAGCTTCTCTAGTGTCCGTGCGTTATTCACTCTGAAAAATTAGAACCTAACACTTTTCTCTGGTGGGTAATCAGATTTAACCACAATATCACTCAGATTTGGGTGTCTTTTAAAAACCATACGTGGGGGATATTTAAAAATGGATTTCAATTGTGGGTCAGTATCAGTAATGTACCAGTGCTTCCTGATAATTCTCTTCTCTTCAGAGGAAACTTTTTCTTCCAGATCAAATGGACAGTGATGGGGAGCACTTCGGCCCTCCTTTTTCTATAGTCCATGATCGGCTACTTTGTCTTGCTCACATCAAGGGAGAAGTTGTTGTCCTGGCACCACACTGCAGGCTGTCTCATCGTTGTCGGTGATCAGGCCAACCACTGTTGTGTTGTCAGCAAATTTAATGATGGTGTTGGAGTCGGGCTACGTAGTCGTGGGTGAACAGGGAGTACAGGAGGGGACTAAGAATGCACCCCTGAGGGGCTTCAGTGTTGAGGATCAACGTGGCAGATGTGTTGTTGCCTACCCTTACCACCTGGGGGCGGCACGTCAGGAAGTCCATGATCCAGTTGCAGAGGGAGGTGTTTAGTCCTTAGCTTAGTGATAAGCTTTGTGAGCACAATGGTGTTGAAAGCTGAGCTGTAGTCAATGAACAGCATTCTCACACGTTAGGACGTCCAGGTGGGAAAGGGTAGTGTGGAGTGTGATTGAGATTGCGTCATCTGTGGATCTGTTGGCGGCATGCAAATAGGAGTGGATCTAGGGTTTCTGGCATGATGCTGTTGATGTGAGCCATGACCAGCCTTTCAAAGTACTTCATGGCTACGGACGCAAGTGTTACAGGGTGGTAATCATTTAGGCAGGTTACCTTCGCTTTATTACAGACTCCTTCAGGGAGAGGTTAAAAAGAGGTTGAAAATGTTTGTGAAGACACTTGCCAGTTGGTCCACGCATGCTTTCAGTACACGTCCTGGTAAATAGGTCTGGCCCCGCGGCTTTGTGGATGTTGACCTGTTTAAAGGTCTTGCTCACATTGACTACGGAGAGCGTCATCACAACGTCCCCTGCAAAAGCTGGTGCTCTCATGTATGCTTCAATGGGGTTTGCCTCGAAGCGAGCATAAAATACATTTAGCTCATCTGGTAGGCTCGTGTCACTGGGAAGCTCACGGCTGGGTTTACCTTTGTAGTCCGTAATATTTTTCAAGCCCTGCCACATCCGACGAGTGTCAGAGCCAGTGTGGTAGGATTCAATCTTAGTCCTGTATTGATGCTTTGCCTGCTTGATGGTTCGTCTGAAGTGTTAAATTTATCCGGGCCAGCCGTTTTCTTAAGGTCAATAGATTTGAGTGCCTTTACAACTTCTGAAAGCTCAATTTCGATAGAATTCCATAGATTAACCATAGGCCGGCATTCAGCAGTTTCATTCACAGCCTCATTTGAGATGTTAGGGTCAAATCAGATAATTCCACTGTAAACCAGGGATTGTCTCAACCTCTTACCCAGTACTTTGAGAGGGGCGTGTTTATCACAGATAGTAAAAAGAAAAAATGGAAATAGGAGAATGCCTCCTCGAGGCACAGTCCCGAGGACCGAGTTTGGGCAACCCTGCCCTACCCTTTGGCCATAACCCCTCGATGTTAGCTTGTCTGAAGGGTTTGAATAGGTACGGTATATATTTACCACAGTGTAGTGCTAAAGCTTCCACCAAATTGCTTCTACCTCACAGATCTGCAAACATCGAAGGGAAAGGACTGGCCAAGAGGGAGGGGTAGTTGTAGAAGTGTAATGTTTTCTGAGTTATTACAAGTGTTCTAACATCATGGCAAAAGGTTTATCTCCCCTCTTGGCTAACTTTAAAACACATGGAGTGGTGTTGTGTAACTATCAATTAACAGAAAATCCCAAATGGTCTACGCACCCATCCTGTTCTATTCCAGAATAACCCATAGCGAAAGACATAGAAATAGAGTTACTTTTGTAGTTTTACTCTGGTGATTATATTCCTACGGCACTTGAGAGACATCTTGTAACTCACTGATGACAGCTGTGTTCTCCGGTCGGTTCAGCGAGCTGATGATGACAAAGCCGAAGCCCTCGTTCTCTTTGCGGTGGATGATGACATCACTGGTATGCAGGGGGACGGTGCCCTCCGGAGGGGAGGTGGTGGATGGTGGTGGGACATTGCCGGGGGTTACGGGACAGGAAGCTGAGGCGGCGTCGCTGCGCGGGGAATTCTGCTGCGTGGACACGTAGCCAGGGCTACGGCCATTCACCCCTAACACCTCACCTACAGAGGGCAGCAGAAATCGAGAGAGAGATGTTGAAGGTGACTTTCTACCCCCTCTATGCTACGTACCCTTCTCACCCGGGAAGTGGACTCTCCTCCTGACCGTCAGCCTGATCTGGCCATTATATAATGTATATAGTGCAGTGGAGGCTCCTCAGAGGGGGAAGGGGAGGACCATCCTCCTCAGTGAATTTCATAAGAATAAAAATCATAAAACATTTATACTTTTTAGATAAAACTATATTAAATATAATCACGTCAAAAAAACATTTATTAAAACACTTCTTTGCAATGAAGGTCTACAGTAGCCTCAACAGCACTCTGTAGGGTAGCACTATGATATAGCTGGAGGACAGCTTGCTTCCGTCCTCCTCTGGGTGCCAGGAGGCTCATGGTTCTTACCCCCTTCCATAGACTTACACAGTAAGTGGTGAAGTTGTCCTTCAAACTATCAGAGCTCTTGCAGCATGAACTGACAAGTTGTCCACCCAAATCAAAGGATCAGAGAATGAATCTAGTACTGAAAGCATAACCTACAGCTAGCTAGGACTGCAGTGCATAAATGTGGTGAGTAGTTGACTGAAAGTTAGAGGAAAAACAATAGTTTCTTCCAAAATGAAGGAGAAGCAAGAGAGAGAGAGTCACTTTTCACTTTCACTTTCACTTCCTTAGCTAGCAAATGCAGCTAGTTTAGCATACTCAAACACTATCCAACACAACACTGGAACTCTTCCAAGTCAAGGTAAGCTTTTACTAATTTATTGCCACTAATTTATTGCCATTACTGCATGATTGTATCAGCTTTAATGAGGCGTTAGTTATATTAGATATGTTGACTATCACGTTACTTTAGATAATATGGTGACAGCGATGTAGGCTGTGTGTAATGGTTATCATATGATTTGGCTTGGAACGTTTTTTTGCCTGATGTGTTTGTGCATTGAAGTCCACAAGTGAATGGACAAGGTGAGAGGAGGAGAGCACATAGATACGAGAAGGAATAAAGCGTGGATGCTATGAAAGCGAACTGTGTTTGCACGTGATCAAGGATCTATTAATTCCGCCAATTCTGTTGAAAAAAATCTTAAACGGAAACAAATGGAACAAAACGAAGATGAACATACCTGAATTTGTGCAATAGAAACTCTTGTTTGCAACTGTTGGACTAATGATTACACCCTATATCAGCTCGATCCTGGCAAGAGTATGCAAGGCGGTATTGAATGTGTCACTGTCTGTCAGCTCAAATTTCTGTCTTGACCTGTGTGCACCTACATTGTAAACTTTCATTCAGAGGCTAAGTTGTAGCAACATCACAATGGGAACGGAGAAGAATGTAGTATCATATAGTAGCCTAAACCTATCACTGTTATATAAACGGTGTAATGGAATATGAATGACAGTCATCCAATATGCTGTAATAGAAATAAGGCCATGGACATGAAAAGAATCGCCCTCCCTCATCTTGAATGGCACTGACCGCCACTGGTATAGTGTGTGTGTATAGTGTACTACAGTAGTGATTAGTGTATACGTAGTATAGTAGTGATTAGTGAATTAGTGTATACATTGTAGTGAATTCTACTCACTGAAGAAGTGGACTCTCCTCCGGACCTTCAGGCTGACCTGACCATTGTGTGCAGCGGCGTGCATCAGGTCGATCACGTATCTGTGTGGCTTCCCAGCAACCACCATTTTATCCACGGAGATGAGCTCGTCCCCAGGTCGAAGACGCCCATCGCGCTCTGCAGGAGTGTTCTCTATGATCGCCCCAATCACAATCTGTTCAACGACAATCTATATTAGCAGCACATTTATAGATGTGCTGGGTGGGAATAAATAAACATAGTTGAATTCTATCGGACGTGTTCAGTGGGCCACACTGTCGCAAAACGTTTCGTAGCAAAGAATTTAAAAAACAAACCATAAAAAAATATTGCATACAGAACGGATATAACGCTTATAAGAATTGCTGTCAATGACAATGACAGATCTATAACTTGCATTTTGATTTGAAATCAGTTGGGTCGTAAAAAAATATAATAATGGAACTCTAAGTTGGTTAGATGTGTGTAAGATGACATTAGGTGTGTATTATGGTGTAGTTGGGTATTATGGTGTTAGGTGTTTATTACTTAAGTGATAATGCTCGAGAAGCCCGTGTTTGGAGGATATATTGGCAGGGGTGTTAGGCCTGAGATGAAGTCGTGTCAATATCTCCTCCAAACACCGGCTTCGGGGGCATTATCACATTTATACAACAGGTTACCAACATATTCAAATAATGATTGACATATTTTCATTAAAAAAATTATTTTGATGAATTTCTTCATAATATTTCATCCTTCCACAAGATGTAGTCCCAAAACAAATCTAGGGTTGGTACCCAAGCTGGCTGGTTGGTCTATCGGTTCAGTTAACAGAGACGCGACCCAGTCGTTCAATGTTTTTGTTCTGTATCTATGGACGTGACCCAGTTGTTACTTTGAAATGTTCCATTGCCATACTGGCTGACAACATTCTTATCCCTTGCTTGCTAGCTAACTACGGCTAACTTACAGTCACGTCAAAAAGTGCAGCCAATATAACAGTATCTGTATTTGCATAAGCTGTTTTATAGAGACATTTATTTGGATACATCCATAACAATGAGCTAATGAGGCGTGATTTCACCTGGCATAGAACATTTGCTCACTCGTCAGGACAACATAGCTAACACAATCACTTCAAACTAAAGCTGGAAAAGTGCACTTTGTTTCATCTGTCTTTTTTTCAATTGACATTTCTTTGTATACTGTATATCCATAAAAATGATGCTATCTGATTCCTGATTTCGACTGGTTGAGAAATGCTGCCTGCCTGTCTGTCTCGTCCCGACACGTTCATTACTATGGGACAGATGGAGATCAAATTTGAATATTGAAATAATGTTGCAAAGTCGGAGAGACAGACAGCAAGGTCTATACAAATCTATGCTGTTGAAAACTGAATGTTCGTCTAAAAGTAATGGGATATAATATCTAGATGTTTTTTATAGTGTAGATCAAGTTTATAGATTGCTTGGCTGGGCTGATGAGACAGTGGATTGCGCAGTCAGATAGATTTAGCCGATTTACTTTGTTCTATGACGTAAAAATGCCTGTGGTAACTTGTGGATAGACACCGCCAGGAATGCTGTTTTAACCAAACAGTATTTAGGATGAGACCCACCCGTTGTATAAATGATGTTAGGTTTGTATTACATGTTGTTCAGTGTGTTAGGTGTGTAGGCAGCAGCAGACAGCAGGTGTGTTCAATGAGGTGAGACATGCTAGGTGTGTATAATGGTGTGTGTTGTCCAGCCCGTCCCATACGAGCCTTGTCGCGGGCGTCCGGACTCACAGCCTGCACGGCCTCGTCTCCCCCCAGGATGCGGAAGCCAAACCCAGTCTTCTCCCTCAACAGGTGAACTTCCACCTCCTGGTACTCTGGACCTGATAGGGGGAGAGAAAGAGAGAGTGGGAGGGAGGCACAGGGAGAAAGGGAGGGAATGAGGAAGGAGAGGGAAGGGAGAGGGAGAGAACGATAGGGAGAGGAGTAGAAAAAACAAGGATAAAAGAGGTGAGAAAGAGGAGGGGATGCAGATAGTGAGGAAGAAAGAATTTGAATGCAGAGAATTCCCCCACAAACACAGACAACGGTGGCAAAGAGAGGAGAGAAAGCAGCACTGATTTTTAATCTTTCAGGATTAAGAGATCAATATCCTTCACAGACTGAATAAGAAAAAAGACAGACGGTACAAATTCTACTGATTGCATATTCAGTATTCACACTTAGTGTTGTTAAGCATTATCTGAATATGCCATACCTAAATAATACTCCATAATGTTATGAAGCTATGTTGATTTAGTTGTTGGTTTTGGTTGCTGTGGATATAACTTCCGCCACTACTGGACAAAACAGACATTACGTTGCCACATCTTCTCAGTTAAGGAAAAGTCTCCACCTCGTATAAGCCTCCAGTGCAGAACCAGGAAGCGGAAGTGTGGTACTCGTTCCGGGGTGAAGTTTCCCCAAGGTACAGATCTAAGATCAGCTTCCCCTCCCCCAATCATAATTTCCCTCAGTGGGGAAAATCCAAAACTTACCCAAGGTCTTTGTCTAGCGGAAACTTTATCTTACACCATGTAACAATACTCACGTCTACTCTCGTAGATGGCCCTGGACTTCTCATAGAGGTCATATGGGTCGGGTTTGTTGAGGTCGAAGCCCTCCGTGGAGTCGGGGACCGAGGTGTGATGCTGTGGCTGGGTAGAGAAGGGTGTGCCCGGGGGAAGCACTGGGGCTGACAAGCAAGTCTGGGGACTTCCATGGGGGTCCCACTGCTCTGGTATCTGAAGGCACAGCAGTAGAGACAGATAGTGATGGGATAGGATAAAGGAGAAAGATTTACAGTTGAAGTAGGAAGTTTACATACACCTTAGCTAAATACATTTAAACTCAGTTTATCACAATTCCTGACATTTAATCCTAGTAACAAATCTCTGTCTTAGGTCAGTTAGGATCACCACTTCATTTTAACAATGTGAAAATGTCAGAATAATAGTAGAGATAATGATTTATTTCAGCTTTTATTTCTTTCATTACATTCCCAGTGGGTCAGAAGTTTACATACACTCAATTAGTATTTGGTAGCATTGCCTTTAAATTGTTTAACTTGGGTCAAATGTTTTGGGTAGCCTTCCACAAGCTTCCCACAATAAGTTGGGTGCATTTTGGCCCATTCCTCCTGACAGAGCTGGTGTAACTGATTCAGGTTTTTAAGCCTCCTTGCTCACACACGCTTTTTCAGTTCTGCCCACAAATTCTCTATGGGATTGAGGTCAGGGCCTTGTGATGGCCACTCCAATACATTGACTTTGTTGTCCATTGTTGCCATTTTGCCACAACTTTGGAAGTTTGCTTGAGGTCATTGTCCATTTGGAAGACCCATTTACAACTACGCTTTAACTTCCTGACTGAGGTCTTGAGATGTTGCTTCAATATATCCACTTAATTTTCAATCCTCATGATGCCATCTATTTTGTGAAGTTCACCAGTCCCTCCTGCAGCAAAGCACCCCCACAACATGATGCTGCCACCCCCGTGCTTCACGGTTGGGATGGTGTTCTTCGGCTTGCAAGCCTCCCCCTTTTTCCTGCAAATATAATGGTCATTATGGCGCAACAGTTCTATTTTTGTTTCTTCAGACCAGAGGACTTTCTCCAAAAAGTACCATCTTTATCCCCATGTGCAGTTGCAAACCATAGTCTGTCTCTTTTATGGCAGTTTTGGAGCAGTGGCTTCTTCCTTGCTGAGCGGCCTTTCAGGTTATGTCGATATAGGACTCATTTTACTATGGATCTAGATACTTATGTACCTGTTTGCTTCAGCATATTCACAAGGTCCTTTGCTGTTGTTCTGGGACTGATTTGCACTTTTCGCACCAAAGTACATTCATCTCTAGGAGACCGAACATATCTCCTTCCTGAGCGGTATGATGGCTGCGTGGTCCCATGGTGTTTATACTTGAGTACTATTGTTTGTACAGATGAATGTGGTACCTTCAGGCATTTGGAATTTGCTCCCAAGGATGAACCAGACTTGAGGTTGTCTACAATTTATTTTCCCCTGGCTGATTTCTTTTGATATTCCCATAATGTCAAGCAAAGAGGCACTGAGTTTGAAGATAGGCCTTGAAATACATCTACAAGTACACCTCCAATTGACTGAAATTGTGTCACTTAGCCAATCAGAAACTTCTAGAGCCATGACATAATTTTCTGCAATTTTCCAAGCTGTTTAAAGGCACAGTCATTTTTGTGTATGTAAACTTTTGACCCACTGGAATTGTGATACAGTCAATTATAAGTTAAATAATCTATCTGTAAACAATTGTTGGATAAATTACTTGTGTCATGCACAAAGTAGATGTCCTAACCAACTTACCAAAACTATAGTTTGTTATCAAGAAATTTGTGGAGTGGTTGAAAAACAGGTTTTAATGACTCCAACCTAAGTGTATGTAAACTTCCGACTTCAAATGTATGTCAATTACTTTAATTTAATCCAGTCATGTTTAGATAACTGCGTACACATTTGTATTTTAAAGCTGAATTACAGACCACTCAAATCAATAGGGCATTCAGTTCATAGGTGTTTTTCATTCATAGTTTTGTCAATTCCCCATAGTTTAAAGTCCTACAAAAACTAGCGTACCCACCCTAGTCACGCCCCGACCTAACCAACATATAAAGAAAACAGAGATATCTAAGGCCAGGGCGTGACACAGTGTAAATCATCAGTGTTAAACAAATCAAAATATATTTTACATTTCTCTAAGTAGCCACCATTTGCCTTGATAGAATACTTTTCCAACAAGCGCGAAGAAATTCCCACATATGCTGAGCACTTGTTCGCTGCTTTTCCTTCACTCTATACACCAACTTATCGCAAACCATCTCAATTGGGTTGAGGTCGGGTGACTGTGGAGGCCAGGTCATCTAATGCAGCACTCCATCACTCTCTTTCTTGGTCAAATAGCCCTTACACAGCAAGGAGGTGTGTTGGGTCATTGTCCTGTTGAAAAACAAATGATCGTCCCACTAAGCGCAAACCAGATGCTGTATCACTGCAGAATGCTGTGGTAGTGGTAGCATTTGTGGCTGCACTTGAAGAAACTCTCCGTTTTTGACACTTTCCTTATTGACTGACCTTCATGTCTTAAAGTAATGATTCACAGTCTTTTCACTTTGCTTGCCATAATATGGACTTGATCTTCTACCAAATAGGGCTATCTTCTGTATACCACCCCTACCTTGTCACGACAACTGATTGGCTCAAACTCATTAAGAAGGAAAGAAATTCTGCAAATTAACTTTTAACAAGGCACCTGTTGATTGCAAGGAATCTCAAATATATTTGGATTTGTTTAACACTTTTTTGGTTAGTACATGATTCCAAATGTGTTATTTAATAGTTGGTATGTCTTCACTATAATTCTACAATATATAAAAGAGTACAAATGAAGAAAAAACATGGAATGAGTAGGTGTGTCCAAACTTTGACTGCTACTGTATTCCTATAGTTTCTGCCTTCCAGGATTCTCTATAACCAGGCAGTTTCAGAGGAAGGCCCTAAAAATTGTCAAAGGCTCCAGCCACCCTAGTCATAGACTGTTCTCTCTGCTACGTAACAGCAAGCAGTACAGGAGTGCCAAGTCTAGGTCCAAGAGGCTCCTAAATGGCTCCTACCCCCAAGCCATAAGACTCCTGAACGGCTAATCAAATGGCTACCCAGACTATTTGCATTGCCCTCCCCCCCCTACATGTATAAATTATCTTAATTACCTCGACACCGGGGCCCCGCACATTGACTCTGTACCGGTACCCCCTGTATATTGCCCCGCTATTGTTATTTACTGCTGCTTTAATCATTTATTTTTCTGATATCTTACTTTTTTAAAGGTATTTTCTTAAAACTGCATTGTTTGTTAAGGGCTTGTAAGTAAGGATTTCACTAAGGTCTATCACCTGTTGTATTCGGCGCATGTGACAAATACAATTTGATTTCAATAGGTTTGCTATGGAGGATTGACAGTATAATTTAAAACAACAGATATTCCCATTCAATTTACGTTGTCTGATGTGTGGACCCCCAACCATCTTCATGGTACCACTTGAAAGTTGAAATTTCAAATGTATTCCCATTTTAGTCCATTTATCAGCCAAAATATGACAACCACCCTGTATTAAAGAGTATGCTCTGTCTCAACTGATGGCGGGCACAACACAAAAACCTTCGAGAACGTAAAATAGGGTCTATGGTACAACAAATTAGAATGTGAAAAACATTTGAGTTTACGTGTGTTTTTAGATCATTGACGTTAAAGGTAAAAAAATATATATGCATATTCAGAAATGTTGAAGTTTGACAACCTGTTTGTTCTGCTCCGTTCAGGGTTTATATACACTTTGATATGCGCCACCCGGGGGCCATTCAATTGAATTACAACTAGCTTGTGTTTTTTCTTTGGTGCTGAAAAGGGAACTAGGCAGTAATTTCAATAAGATTCATTGTTGAGGACGGTTGCAGCACTGCTGGTTATCTCCTGCCATCCTTGTTGATAAATCCTTCGAAAGCAATGCTTGTGAGTACAAATCATGTTCTAAGATGTTTGTCTCTGTTGTATCAGAGAGTATTTGTACTAGATGGTTGGGAATTCAGATTTTATGTCAAGTGTACCACCCTGCCTAGAGTGTCTGTTAATTGATGTAGCAGCTAGTTCCTTTCATTCAGGTGAAGTGTGTGCACTATTGGGGTTTAGAATTTTTTTAAATGCAGTTGTTGGCTGAGCACTGTATTGTGTATTTATATATTCGGCTTAAGCTGTATCAGTAATTCCATTATTTTATGTTTCAGTTTCACTCCGTTTCATCAATAAAACACTGGAGGTTTTTGGAAAACTATCCCTGGCACTGTTTCAGTTTCTTGTTGAATGGAGTTTGGCTGGCTGTGAAGTTACGGTTACACACACTATAAGGAGGACAGTATACTGTTTCTAAGCTTTTAAGTGATATCAAAAAAAAAAAAAGCCATTTATCATTTCCAGTGATGAAGACATGGATGTCTCATGGTATGGTAGGGTCAACTTGGAGCACTTTTGTATCTTGACTGTTTTGGCATTCAGGTCCAAAAGTCACTTCCTGAGCACTTTTACATTGGGCAAATATGTATAGGAGGTTTCGTTCAAATCATAATGGGTGCTGCCAAAAAGTGATTGAATTCAATTGGATTTAGCCTAAACATTTTAGCCAGTAGTTCTTAAAGTGGGGCTCACGAGCCAAAAGTAGACAATGATGTACAACGTCACGTATGTGCACAATGTCATTGCTCTCTCTTCCGCTCTGCTGTGTCTGCACCTTGCTAGCTGTCACTCAAATGACAAGGGGCTGAAGCTCATTGGTTAGAACTTGAATTGCTAGGGGGCTGGCCCACATGGTGGAAAATGTAAGGAAAATGGTGCCGCACGGTTAGGGATTTTGTGGCTAATAGAGGTAGCTAACACAGTAATTTTACTCATAGATTATGCATGTTTGAACTATACATTGACAGCATAAAGCAGGAGGTTTAAAAAATACTAAGCTGTCGCCAAAGTTCCGGAGCATGTCTTTAAATAATTGTTTTCAAAGCCCAAACCACCACTATAAAAATGTGCCTAATTGAAGCAAAAATAACACGAGCCCATCCTCTTTTCAGAGAATTACTGTACAAATAAACATAATAGGCTACCACCAATGGTTGACTCTAAGCAGGTCAAGAAAGACTGTTTAAATCAGCAGTGAAGCAAAGGCAAAAACACCTCCCAGGCTGCTCAATTAAGTCCCAGAGACAGACAAACCCGCACACACACACGCATACGCACACACACTTATTAAATATGTTACTGTGTCACCCTTCTCCCTCTGCAATCAAATACCTGTTTGGAGGTCTTCCATGGAGAGAGGTGACCTGCAGAGAAACAGACAACACATTTTAGTCCTGAGAGCAGACACGGGAAAATAACTGTATCTTATAACACAGACCAACATTTTTGGGGGGGAAAAAGACAGTACAAGAGGGAATAGGCTAATGTCAGTGCAAAGTAAGAACTGGAATACAGAACAAGAATGAACTATCACAGATTCTATTTGAATCCATACATCGTAGGCTATTACACATAACATGAGAGCAGAGGGACACCATTTGACCTAAAAACCAGTGTAACTGGTTATACTCACAAAACCAACCTCTGTTTTATCAACATTAGACTGTGAAAACGACCCTTTGTAACCCAGAGAAAACATTCACAGTTTACTGCATTTCCTATTCCTCTTGTTTTGGCATTGTTTGTGGAACTTGCCCCTAAATGAGTTTGCTGGTTGCATTTGTTTTAAACATAATTGCATCATTAGCTGTAGGCTGGAGGGAGCAGATCCTTAAAAAAAATCCCCAATAAGTCCTAGCTGGGAAGAGTTGTACTTTTTTTTTAAACCTTTATTTAACTAGGCAAGTCAGTTAAGAACAAATTCTTATTTTCAACCATGCATAGTATATTTTTTAAACATTCTTTACTTTCTGCAGGGGTGATGTATGTGACTTCACCACCATACATTTAATCAGATATCAGTTTATAAAATAGTTTTGTTCAAGTCACTGTACCAGTTAATATTCAAATGTATAAAATTGTCAGTGAAGTTGCCATAGCCCAAACTGAGGTACGTTTTTTCTTGATTTCCTACGTAATTTTCCCAACCTCTGCAGGTCAACCATATCCAAAGGACATTTCAAGCTATGGCACTTGCAAAACATGTTTACTTCACACCCACGTTCAATGCAGCAATGTCTCCTAATTATTTCATTCTTAAAAGAGTATCTGTCTTTGTTACCTCACTATTTGAACCCCATATTAACTAAACACATGCCTTATTGATCCTTAGGATGCATTCATCAGTCGGTGGATAAAATGCACATTAACAGTATTTGTTCCACATTTGTAGCTAGTGCCAGACCATTTCTTAACCACCTCATGAACCATAGCTTCTTCTCTATCCCAGTTTTTCTTAGTCAAATTCGTTCCACGTATATAGATGCCGAGCAATTACATTTCATCTTTCAATTTCTATAGGTTTAGAAAGCTCTTTCTCATAGAATCCAAAATGATGAAATGTAATTCTTCTTGCGAATGAATGAAGACATGTCGTCGGCATAAGCAGAGATAACTACACAACTATTTCCAACAGATACACCTTTTATCCTATCATCCTTTAAAATGCTTTTTTTAACAAGGGGCTGATGGCCAGCACATAGAGTGCTGCGCTAAGAGGACAAGAATGCTTTACGCCTCTCAACAATGAAGGCTTCGGTCAGTGAGTGGTTTATATTCACTTGTACAGGTAATTTTGCAAACAAATTTGTTACTTTTTTATAACACCATCTGGGAAACCATGCCATTTAAGAAATGCCCATACAGTTGAAGTCGGAAGTTTACATACACTTAGATTGGAGTCATTGTGAGTGGTTTTTCATTGGGAGTGGATTTTCATTTGTGGAGTGGTTTTTCAACACATCCACAAATTTCTTGATAACAAACTATAGTTTTGGCAAGTCGATTAGGACATCTACTTTGTAATCTACATCTACAAGTAATTTTTTCAATAATTGTTTACAGACAGATTATTTAACTTAGAATTCACTGTATCACAATTCCAGTGGGTCAGAAGTTTACATATACTACGTTGACTGTGCCTTTAAACAGCTTGGAAATTTCCATAAAATGATGTCATGGCTTTAGAAGCTTATGATGGGATAATTGACATAATTTGAGTCAATTGGAGGTGTCACTGTGGATGTATTCCAAGGCCTACCTTCAAACTCAGTGCCTCTTTGCTTGATATCATGGGAAAATCAAAAGAAATCAGCCAAGACCTCAGAAAATAATTTGTAGACCTCTACAAGTCTGGTTCATCCTTGGGAGCAATTTCCAAATGCCTGAATGTATCATGTTCATCTGTATAAATAATAGTACGCAAGTATAAACACCATGGGACCACGCAGCCGTCATACCGCTCAGGAAAGAGACGAGTTCAGAGATTAATGTACTTTGGTGCGAAAAGTGCAAATCAATTCCAGAACAAAAGCAAAGGACCTTGTGAAGATGCTGGAGGAAACAGTTACAAAGTATCGTTATCCACAGTAAAACAAGTCCTACATCAATATAACCTGAAAGGCCGCTCAGCAAGGAAGCCACTGCTCCAAAACCGCTATAAAAAAGCCAGACTAGGGTTTGCAACCGCAAATGGGGACAAAGATCATACATTTTGGAGAAATGTCCTTGGTCTGATGAAACAAAAATATAACTATTTGGCTATAGTGACCATCGTTGTGTTTGGAGGAAAAAGGGGGATGCTTGCAAGCTGAAGAACACCATCCCAACCGTAAAGCAAGGGGGTGGCAGCATCATGTTGTGGGGGTGCTTTGCTGCAGGAGGGACTGGTGCACTTCACAAAATAGATTGCATCATGAGGATGAAAATGTATGTGGATATATTGAAGCAACATCTCAAGACATCAGTCAGGAAGTTAAAGCTTGGTCGAAAATGGGTCTTCCAAACGGACAATGACCCCAAGCATACTTCCAAAGTTGTGGCCAAATGGCTACAGGACAACAAAGTCAAAGTATTGGAGTGGCCATCGCAAAATTTGTGGGCAGAACTGAAAAAACATGTGCGAGCAAGGAGGCCTACAAACCGGACTCAGTTACACCAGCTCTTTCAATAGGAATGGGCCAAAATTCCTCCAGCTTGTGGAAGGCTACCCAAAACGTTTGACCCAAGTTAAACAATTTAAAGGCAATGCTACCAAATACTAATTGAGTGTATGTAAACTTCTGACCCACTGGGAATGTGATGAAAGAAATAAAAGCTGAAATCAATCATACTCTCTACTATTATTCTGACATTTCATATTCTTAAAATAAAGTGGTGATCCTAACTGACCTAAAACAGAGAATTTTCACTTGGATTAAATGTCAGGAATTGTGAAAAACTGAGTATAAATGTATTTGGCTAAGGTGTATTTAAACTTCCGACTTCAACTGTAAATACTACCTCGCTTTCTTCTGGTCTAAGCCCAGTATAAAGAAACCGGACTCACACGTGGAGGATAATATTTATCTTACTGTACAAAGGTTTTCCCACGTTAATCTCCCTTTAAAAGCACACGTTTTCAAGCAAAATGGCACCGACAGATAGGGCAGCCGTGCTTCTAGCTCCTAGGCAACTTTGCAGTATACATTTTTTTCTGTGTTATTTCTTACATTATTAGCCCAGAATTGTTTTTGTGTTATTACATACAGCCGGGAAGAACTTTTAGATATCAGAGCGAATGTAACTCACAAGAAATACAACTAGGAATACAATTTTTCCGAATTGGATCCTTTGTTCGTACCCCACAGGGCACTTGAACTGATTCCAAAAGCTGATTCAAAACACCGCCGGTGGAGAAGAGGTATTGGGAGTGGACTTCTAGTCCGACTCATGAGGAGTGCACATTCCACCGCTTCCGAGTATATTACTCGCTAATGTTCAATCTCTGGCTAATAAAGTTGACGAGCTCAGGGTGAGGATTTCATTCCAGACAGACATCAGGGATTGTAACATACAGTGGAGCAAAAAAAGTATTTAGTCAGCCATCAATTGTGCAAGTTCTCCCACTTAAAAAGATGAGAGAGGCCTGTAATTTTTCATCATGGGGACACTTCAACTATGACAGACAAAAAAAAAAATGAGAAGAAACAAATCCAGAAAATCACATTGTAGGATTTTTTATTAATTTATTTGCAAATTATGGTGGAAAATAAGTATTTGGTCAATAACAAAAGTTTATCTCAATACTTTGTTATATACCCTTTGTTGGCAATGACAGAGGTCAAACGTTTTCTGTAAGTTCACAAGGTTTTCACACACTGTTGCTGGTATTTTGGCCCATTCCTCCATGCAGATCTCCACTATAGCAGTGATGTTTTGGGGCTGTTGCTGGGCAACACGGACTTTCAACTCCCTCCAAAGATTTTCTATGGGGTTGAGATCTGGAGACTGGCTAGGCCACTCCAGGACCTTGAAATGCTTCTTACGAAGCCACTCCTTCGTTGCCCGGGCGGTGTGTTTGGGATCATTGTCATGCTGAAAGACCCAGCCATGTTTCATCTTCAATGCCCTTGCTGATGGAAGGAGGTTTTCACTCAAAATCTCACGATACATGGCCCCATTTATTCTTTCCTTTACACGGATCAGTCGTCCTGGTCCCTTTGCAGAAAACAGCCCCAAAGCATGATGTTTCCACCCCATGCCTCACAGTAGGTATGGTGTTCTTTGGATGCAACTCAGCATTCTTTGTCCTCCAAACACGACGAGTTGAGTTTTTACCAAAAAGTTATATTTTGGTTTCATGTGACCATGACATTCTCCCAATCTTCTTCTGGATCATCCAAATGCTCTCTAGCAAACTTCAGACGGGCCTGGACATGTACTGGCTTAAGCAGGGGGACACGTCGGACACTGCAGGATTTGAGTCCCTGGCGGCGTAGTGTGTTACTGATGGTAGGCTTTGTTACTTTGGTCCCAGCTCTCTGCAGGTCATTCACTAGGTCCCCCCGTGTGGTTCTGGGATTTTTGCTCACAGTTCTTGTGATCATTTTGACCCCACGGGGTGAGATCTTGCGTGGAGGGAGATTATCAGTGGTCTTGTATGTCTTCCATTTCCTAATAATTGCTCCCACAGTTGATTTCTTCAAACCAAGCTGCTTACCTATTGCAGATTCAGTCTTCCCAGCCTGGTGCAGGTCTACAATTTTGTTTCTGGTGTCCTTTGACAGCTCTTTGGTCTTAGCCATAGTGGAGTTTGGAGTGTGACTGTTTGAGGTTGTGGACAGGTGTCTTTTATACTGATAACAAGTTCAAACATATGCCATTAATACAGGTAACGAGTGGAGGACAGAGGATCCTCTTAAAGAAGAAGTTACAGGACTGTGAGAGCCAGAAATCTTGCTTGTTTGTAGGTGACCAAATACTTATTTTCCACCATAATTTGCAAATAAAGTCCTTAAAAATCCTACAATGTGATTTTCTGGACTTTTTTTTTTCATTTTGTCTGTCATAGTTGAAGTGTACCTATGATGAAAATTACAGGCCTCTCTCATCTTTTTAAGTGGGAGAACTTAAACAATTGGTGGCTGACTAAATACTTTTTTGCCACACTGTACTTTGTTTCACGGAAACATAGCTCTCTCTGGATATACTGTCTGAGTCCGTACAGCCAGATGGGTTCTCAGTTCATTTCGCAGACAGAAATAAATATATCTCGGGGAGAAGGGTGGAGGTGTATGTTTCATGATTAACAACTCATGGTGTGATTGTGACAACATACAGGAACTCAAGTCCTTTTCTTCCCCTGACCTAGAATACCGCACAATCAAATACCGACCATATTACCTCCCAAGATAATTATCTTTGGTTATAGTCACAGCTATGTATATTCCTCCTGAAGCCGATACCACGACGGCCCTTAAAGTACTTCACTGGACTTTATGCAAACTGGAAACCACATATCCTGATGCCGCATTTTTTGTAGCTTCGGAGTTTAACAAAGCAAATTTGAGGAAAACACTACCGAAGTAATATCAACACCTTGACTGTAGTACTCGCACTGCTACAACACTCAACCACTGCTACTCCAACTACAGGGATGC
Source organism: Oncorhynchus nerka (assembly GCF_034236695.1). NCBI lineage: Eukaryota > Metazoa > Chordata > Actinopteri > Salmoniformes > Salmonidae > Oncorhynchus > Oncorhynchus nerka. The sequence continues at coordinate 55,037,600 of NC_088420.1, forward strand.
CTACAAGACCTTCCCCGGCCCTCCCTTCAGCAAATCTGATCATGGCTCCATTTAGCTCCTCTCTTCCTACAGGCAGAAATTCAAACAGAAAGTACCCATGCTAAGGACCATTCAACGCTGGTCTGACCAATCAGAATCAACACTTCAAGATTGTTTGATCACGAGGACTGGGATATGTTCCGGGTAGCCTCCGAGAATGACATTAACGAATACACTGATATGGTGACAGAGTTTCAGGTAGTTTACAGGAGATGATGTACCCACTGTGACTATTACAATCTATCCTAACCGTAAACTATGGATAGATGTCAGCATTCTCATAAAACTGAAAGCATGAACCATCACATTTAACCATGGGAAGGTGACTGTGAATATGGCTGAATACAAACAGTGTAGTTAAGTCACGGACACCAACGTCTTGCTTCCTGTCTTCTTCGCCCGCTTTGAGGATTACACAGTGCCACTGATGTGGCCCACTACCAAGGACTGCGGGCTCTCCTTCTCCATGCCCGACATGAGTAAAACATTTAAACGTGTTAACCCTCCCAAGGCTGCCGGCCCAGACGGCATCTCTAGCCGTGTCCTCAGAGCTTGTGCAGACCAGCTGGCTGGAGTGTTTACAGACATATTTAATCTTTCCTTAACCCAATCTGCTGTCCCCACATGCTTCATGATGTCCATTGTTCTTGTACTCACGAAAGCAAAGGTAACTGAATTAAATTACTATCGCCCCATAGCACTAACTTCTGTCATCATGAAGTGCTTTGAGAGTCATGGTCTTCCTGACGGGCCACTCCCAGGTGGTGAAGGTAGGAAACAACACCTCCACTTCACTGATCCTCAAATCTGGGTCTTCACAAGGGTGCGTGCTCAGCCGCCTCCTCTACTCCCTGTTCACCCATGACTGCATGGCCACGTACGCCTCCAACTCGATCATCAAGTTTGCGGACCACACAACAGTAGTAGGCCTGATTACCAACAACGGTGTGACAGCCTACAGGGAGGAGGTGAGGACCCTGGGAGTGTGGTGCCAGGAAAATAACCTCTCACCCAATGTCAACAAAACAAAGGGTCTGATCATGGACTTCAGGAAACAGCAGAAGGAGCACCCCTCTATCCACAACGACGGGAAGATGGAAAGATTCAAGTTCCTCGGAGCGTACACATCACTGAAAAACTGAAATGGTCCACCCACACAAACAATGTGGTGAAGAAGGCGCAACAGCACCTCTTCAACCTCAGGAGGCTGAAGAAATCTGTCTTGGCACCTAAAACTCACAAACTTTTACAGATGCACAATTGAGAGCATCATGTTTTGCTGTAGCACCGCCTGGTACCGCAACTGCACAGTCCGCAACTGCAGGGCTCTCAAGAGGGTAGTGTGGTCTGCCCAAAGCATCAAAGGGGGCACACTGCCTGACATCCAGGACATCTAGAGATTTCAGTGTTACAGGAAAGCCAAGAAGATCCACAAAGACCACAGCAACCCAAGCTACGGCCTGTTCACCCCTCTACCATCCAGAAGGCGAGGTCAGTACAGGTGTATCAAAGCTGGGACCGAGAGACTGAAAAACAGCTGCCATCTCAAGGCCATCAAACTGTTAAATAATCACCCCTAGCCCCCACCCAGTACCCTGCCCTGAACTTTAGTCACGGTCACTAGTCGGCTATCACCTGGATACTCTACCATGCACTCGACCAGCATACTCTACCATTCAGTGCCTTAGACTGCTGCACCACTTGGTGCACTACATAGACTGCTGCACCACTTGGGGGCCTAAGGCACTGCATCTCAGTGCTAGAGGCGTCACTACAGACCCTGGTTCGATTCCAGTCTGTATCACAACCGGCTGTGATAGGGAGTCCCATATGGCGGTGCACAATTAGCCCAGCGCTGTCCGGGTTAGGCCGGGGTAGGCCGTCATTGTAAATAAAAAGGCCTCACAACTGCAGACCACGTGTATGGTGTCGTGTGGACGAGCAGTTTGCGGATGTCAACATTGTGAACAGAGTGCCCCATGGTGGTGGTGAGGTTATGGTATGGGCAGGCATAAGCTACGAACAATGAACACAATTGCATTTTATTGATGGCAATTTGATACCATGATCACCAGAGCATGCTCTGGATTGACATGTACAACAACATGTTTAATTTCCAGACAATATCCAGCAACTTTGCAAAGCCATTGAAGAGGAGTAGGACAACATTCTACAGGCCACAATCAACCAGCCTGATCAACAAAGGAAATGTGTCCCAAATGGTGGTCACCCAGATACTGACTGGTTTTCTGATCCACACCCGCTACTTTAAAAAGAAAAGGTATCTGTGACCAACAGTTGAATATCTGTATTCCCAGTCATGGGAAATCAGGACCTAATTAGGGCCTAATTTATTTATTTCAATTGACTGATTTCCATATATGAACAGTAACTCAGACAAATTCTGGCATGTTGTGTTTATATTTTTGTTCAGTATATACACTGTAAAGTCCGGGCTCTCACATTGCTCGTCCTAATATTTATATATTTCTTAATTCCATTATTTAACTTGTTAGATTTCTTTGTATTGTTAGATATTACTGCACTGTTGGATCTAGGAACACAAGCATTTTGCTACACCTGCAATAACAACTACTAAATATATGTATGTGTCCACCAATCAGGTCTTTATGGTAGAGTGGCCAGACGGATTCCACTCCTCAGTAAAAGGCACATGCCTTTTGGTTCTAGACTTGGCGCTCTGGTACTGCACGGCAAGCGGTACCGGAGCGCCAAGTCTAGGACCAAAAGGCTCCTCAACAGCTTCTACCCCCAAGCCATAAGACTGCTAAACAATTCATAAAATTTACATTGACCCCCCCCCCTCCCTTTTGCACACTGCTGCTACTGGTTGTTTGTTACCAATGCAAAGTCACTTTGCCCCCACTTACAAGTACAGGTTACCTCAACTAGCCTGTACCCCCACACACTGACTCAGTACAGGTGCCCCCTGTATATAGCCCTGTTATTTTTATTCGTATTGTGTTACTTTTTATTATTACTTTTTATTTTAGCCTACTTGGTAAATATTTTCTTCTTCTTGAACTGCACTGTTGGTTAAGGGCTTGTAAGCAAGCATTTCACGGTAAAGTCTACATTTGGCGCATATGACAAAGTTTGATTTGATTTGACAGCCCGCTTGTAGTTTGTCAAAAGGCATCTAAAGGACTCTCAGACCATGAGAAACAAGATTCTCTAGTCTGATGAAACCCAGATGGAACTCTTTGGCCTGAACACTAAGCATCACGTCTGGAAGAAAAACCTGGCACCACCCCTACGGTGAAGCATGGTGGTGACAGCATTATGCTGTGGGGATCTTTTTCAGGGGCAGGGCCTGGGAGACTAGCTAGGATAGAGAGAAAGATGAACGGAGCAAAGTACATAGAGATCTTTGATAAAAACCTGCTCCAGAGCACTAAGGACCTCAGACTGGGGGGGAAGGTTCACATTCCAACAGGACAACGACCCTAAGCACACAGCCAATACAACGCAGTAGTGGCTTCGGGACAAGTTTCTGATTATCCTTGAGTGGCCCAGCCAGAGCCCGGACTTGAACCCGATCAAACATCTCTGGAGAGACCTGAAAATAGCTGTGCAGCAATGCTCCCCATCTAACCTGACAGAGCTTGAGAGGATCTGTGCCAAGCGTGTAGCGTCATACCCAAGAAGAGTCGAGTCTGAAACCGCTGACAAAACAATCTAATCCATTTAAATTTGGGGATGTCATTTTAGGCAAATTTAAGGTCAGATCCTTTTAAGAATAAGGCTGTAACATAACAAAATGTGGAAAAAGTCAAGGGGTCTGAATACTTTCTGAATGCACTGTATGTGTTAATGTGTGTGTGTGTGTCCTCAAGTCTGCATGTGTGTGTATGCATGTCCGCCTTTGTGTATGTGTATGTGAGTTGTTCTATGGGTCGGCTGGTACAGGCAGCCTAAGGTAATTAGCAACGCCCTTGGGTCAAAGATGGTGGTGTATTTCATTATTCCACTCATTTCAGAGGCACAAAGGGACATGCATCGTAAAGGATAGTGATAGAGTGTGGTCAAGTGCAAACACAGCCGATTCTGCACCACACAACTTCCTTGATGACTAGGGTCCAACTCTCCTGATAGAATCCTTTCTGTCTGTACCCCTCTTTGTATCCATCAATCTCCCCTCTCTAAATTCCAACTGTGCAATCATAAAAGTAAAAATACAAGAAGGGAAAAAGAGAAAGGGAGGGACAAAAACTCCCTATATGATGAAGCACCCAGTAGCGCTTAAATACTGTACTGTACATAGGTCTGTAGAAACAGGTCTGTTGTGGTATGTCTGTCAGTGAATGCCTAAAAAGAGACATCCTTCAAGACAATCTAAATAATTTGAGATCTTTCATCAATCTCCTCTTTGAAACACAAGTGTCTGCAGGTGGAACATACTGTACGTATGAGAGAGAGACTGATTAACAGATACCCTTTGCACACTTATGTGACAACCTGAACAATATTCTGGCTCTGATATTTTCTCCTCCCATTGTTATTTCCAGCACTGTGTCCATTCTATGATCTATTGTGGGTGCTTAACCAAGCCACCCTAGTACATTTCGGCTTGGCTCAGCTAAGCTCAGTAGTGTGAAAAGGGTAATCAAGTCAGAAAGAGGCTGTTCAAGAGACAGAAAGACTTACCTTCCCCTCCTCCTCTCTGTATGAGTAGCGTGGCCTCGGCTCCGACAGGACACTCTTTGAGCAGCTCCACCACACGGCCGTGTCTTGCCCCCGCCACACCCTGCTGGTTCACCTCCACGATCAAGTCTCCTTCATTCAGACCCACTCCGTCCTGCACAACCGGCTCCAACACCTGTACAACACGGAACATAGTCAGGTATGAGGATGGAAAAGTAGGGGTGACGACAGACAGAGGGACGGATCGACAAACGGACACAGATAGAGCAGTAGAATACACAATGCAAAATGTACAACATACATAGAAGGTTAACACAAGAATAACACCCCACCTGTTTGACCCGCTGCCCCGTGGGGCTGTCGGCGATGGTGAACCCGAACCCCTCTGCCCTCTTCACCATAGTCACCGTCAGCAGCTCCGCCCCCTGGATCACGCCCCCGGTGATCCCCGTCGCCCCTGACGACACCATGGAGACATTGTCGTCGCGCGGCGTCACGGCCGGAGCGGACCCAGGGTTGGTGAGCGGTAATGAGGACCCATCCAGGTGGGTGTCCCCAGGGTGGGGTGCCCCTGGCTGAGTTAGAGCCTGCGAAGGGAGCTGAGAGCTCAGGGAGAGGTACTCCAGGTAATGGTTGTAGCTGCTACGCCCGTTCACCACCATGGGGTGGTGTTCCATGCCAATGGGGGTCAGGGAGTTTCCGGCGGATGCCCCGCTGGGGTCCTCGGGGTCAAAAGGCAGGGGGTAACCCCGGCAGAGGACCAGGGTGATGCTTTGTCCAATGAGAACAGATTGGAAGAGTTTGACCACATCGGCGTGAGTGGTGCCCAGGCAGCAGATGTCATTGATGTAGACGATGACATCACCTAAAGGGGGAGGAGGCAGAGTTCTTGTTCAATAGGTATCAAATGGAAGAAGATGGTCTGAAACAGGTATAAAAACATAATGTATTGAACAAACACATTCAAATGTGTCTCAGCTAAGTCTATCATCGGAATCTCTAGCGAACTATAGAGTGTGTATAATTAGTAAACACAGAACAAGTCCGATGTCCCTAGAGCAGGGGTAGGCAACTAGATTCAGCTGGGGGCCAATTTTTGTCAGAGCAGATGGTAATTTGTACACTGCAAATGTTATGTATTTATTTTGGATCCCCATTAGTTGCTGCCAAGGCACATTAAGGCACTTACAA